>NC_142659.1:11892500-12517500 GCF_026168435.1 Sesamum indicum
TTTCGTGGAATTCTGAGAACGTTTGATACTAAGCTGTTTTGCACGATTTTTTTAAAGCAAGTTCGTTTCCCTTTTACACTACTTGTAGTTATTATTATACTTATCAAATTTACCACACAAATGCATGGGACTAGACCTACGTTTGGTTCAAGTTTCTTCGAATTGTGAGAACGTTCAAAACTTAGCTCTTTTGCACGGTTTTATTAAAGCAAGTTCGTTTCCCTTTTACAGTGACTTGTAGTTATTATTACGCTTAGCAAATTTACCACACAAATGCATGGGTCAAGTCCTACCTTTGGTTCGAGTTTCGTGGAATTTTGAGAACATTCAAAATTTAGCTGTTTTGCATGGTTTTAGTAAAACAAGTTCGTTTCCCTTATACACTAGCTTTTATTTATTATTACGCTTTGCAAATTTACGACACAAACGAATGGGTGTAGACCAGCGTTTAGGTCAAGTTTCATGGAATTCTATGAACGTTCAATATTTAGCTGTTTTGCACGGTTTATTAAAGCAAGTTCGTTTCCATTTTTACACTAACTTGTAATTATAATTACGCTTAGCAAATTTACCACACAAATGCATGGGTCTAGACCACATTTTGGTCAAGTTTCGTGGAATTCTGAGAACGTTTGATACTAAGTTGTTTTGCACGATTTTTATAAAGCAAGTTCGTTTCCCTTTTACACTAACTTGTAGTTATTATTATGCTTATCAAATTTACCACACAAATGCATGGGACTAGACCTACGTTTGGTTCAAGTTTCATCGAATTGTGAGAACGTTCAAAATTTAGCTGTTTTGCACGGTTTTATTAAAGGAAGTTCGTTTCCCTTTTACACTGACTTGTAGTTATTATTACGCTTAGCAAATTTACCACACAAATGCATGGGTCAAGGCCTACGTTTGGTTCGAGTTTCGTGGAATTTTGAGAATATTCAAAATTTAGCTGTTTTACATGGTTTTAGTAAAGCAAGTTCGTTTCCCTTATAGACTAACTTTTATTTATTATTACGCTTTGCAAATTTATGACACAAACGAATGGGTGTAGACCAGCGTTTGGTCAAGTTTCATGGAATTCTATGAACGTTCAATATTTAGCTGTTTTGCACGGTTTATTAAAGCAAGTTCGTTTCCATTTTTACACTAACTTGTAATTATAATTACGCTTAGCAAATTTACCACACAAATGCATGGGTCTAGACCACATTTGGGTCAAATTTCGTGGAATTCTGAGAACGTTTGATACTAATCTGTTTTGCACGATTTTTTTAAAGCAAGTTTGTTTCCCTTTTACACTACTTGTAGTTATTATTATGCTTATCAAATTTACCACACAAATGCATGGGACTAGACCTACGTTTGGTTCAAGTTTCTTCGAATTGTGAGAACGTTCAAAACTTAGCTCTTTTGCACGGTTTTATTAAAGCAAGTTCGTTTCCCTTTTACAGTGACTTGTAGTTATTATTACGCTTAGCAAATTTACCACACAAATGCATGGGTAAAGACCTACGTGTGGTTCGAGTTTCGTGGAATTCTGATAACATTCAAAATTTAGCTGTTTTGCATGGTTTTAGTAAAGCAACTTCGTTTCCCTTATACACTAACTTTTATTTGTTATTACGCTTTGCAAATTTACGACACAAATGCATGGGTGTAGACCAATGTTTGGGTCATGTTTCATGGAATTCTATGAACGTTCAATAATTAGCTGTTTTGCACGGTTTATTAAAGCAAGTTCGTTTCCATTTTTACACTAACTTGTAATTATAATTACGCTTAGGAAATTTACCACACAAATGCATGGGTCTAGACCACATTTGGGTCAAGTTTCGTGGAATTCTGAGAACGTTTGATACTAAGCTGTTTTGCACGATTTTTTTAAAGCAAGTTCGTTTCCCTTTTACACTAAGTTGTAGTTATTATTATGCTTATCAAATTTACCACACAAATGCATGGGACTAAACCTACATTTGGTTCAAGTTTCATCGAATTGTAAGAACGTTCAAAATTTAGCTGTTTTGCACGGTTTTATTAAAGGAAGTTCGTTTCCCTTTTACACTGACTTGTAGTTATTATCACGCTTAGCAAATTTACCACACAAATGCATGGGTCAAGGCCTACCTTTGGTTCGAGTTTCGTGGAATTTTGAGAACATTCAAAATTTAGCTGTTTTGCATGGTTTTAGTAAAACAAGTTCGTTTCCCTTATACACTAGCTTTTATTTATTATTACGCTTTGCAAATTTACGACACAAACGAATGGGTGTAGACCAGCGTTTGGGTCATGTTTCATGGAATTCTATGAACGTTCAATATTTAGCTGTTTTGCACGGTTTATTAAAGCAAGTTCGTTTCCATTTTTACACTAACTTGTAATTATAATTACGCTTAGCAAATTTACCACACAAATGCATGGGTCTAGACCACATTTGGGTCAAGTTTCGTGGAATTCTGAGAACGTTTGATACTAAGCTGTTTTGCAGGATTTTTTTAAAGCAAGTTCGTTTCCCTTTTACACTAACTTGTAGTTATTATTATGCTTATCAAATTTACCACACAAATGCATGGGACTAGACCTACGTTTGGTTCAAGTTTCATCGAATTGTGAGAACGTTCAAAATTTAGCTGTTTTGCACGGTTTTATTAAAGGAAGTTCGTTTCCCTTTTACACTGACTTGTAGTTATTATCACGCTTAGCAAATTTACCACACAAATGCATGGGTCAAGGCCTACCTTTGGTTCGAGTTTCGTGGAATTTTGAGAACATTCAAAATTTAGCTGTTTTGCATGGTTTTAGTAAAACAAGTTCGTTTCCCTTATACACTAGCTTTTATTTATTATTACGCTTTGCAAATTTACGACACAAACGAATGGGTGTAGACCAGCGTTTGGGTCATGTTTCATGGAATTCTATGAACGTTCAATATTTAGCTGTTTTGCACGGTTTATTAAAGCAAGTTCGTTTCCATTTTTACACTAACTTGTAATTATAATTACGCTTAGCAAATTTACCACACAAATGCATGGGTCTAGACCACATTTTGGTCAAGTTTCGTGGAATTCTGAGAACGTTTGATACTAAGCTATTTTGCACGATTTTTATAAAGCAAGTTCGTTTCCCTTTTACACTGACTTGTAGTTATTATTATGCTTATCAAATTTACCACACAAATGCATGGGTCAAGGCCTACGTTTGGTTCGAGTTTCGTGGAATTTTGAGAATATTCAAAATTTAGATGTTTTGCATGGTTTTAGTAAAGCAAGTTCGTTTCCCTTATAGACTAACTTTTATTTATTATTACGCTTTGTTAAATTTATGACACAAACGAATGGGTGTAGACCAGCGTTTGGTCAAGTTTCATGGAATTCTATGAACGTTCAATATTTAGCTGTTTTGCACGGTTTATTAAAGCAAGTTCGTTTCCATTTTTACACTAACTTGTAATTATAATTACGCTTAGCAAATTTACCACACAAATGCATGGGTCTAGACCACATTTGGGTCAAATTTCGTGGAATTCTGAGAACGTTTGATACTAAGCTGTTTTGCACGATTTTTTTAAAGCAAGTTCGTTTCCCTTTTACACTAAGTTGTAGTTATTATTATGCTTATCAAATTTACCACACAAATGCATGGGACTAAACCTACATTTGGTTCAAGTTTCATCGAATTGTAAGAACGTTCAAAATTTAGCTGTTTTGCACGGTTTTATTAAAGGAAGTTCGTTTCCCTTTTACACTGACTTGTAGTTATTATTACGCTTAGCAAATTTACCACACAAATGCATGGGTGAAGTCCTACCTTTGGTTCGAGTTTCGTGGAATTTTGAGAACATTCAAAATTTAGTTGTTTTGCATGGTTTAGTAAAACAAGTTCGTTTCCCTTATACACTAGCTTTTATTTATTATTACGCTTTGCAAATTTACGACACAAACGAATGGGTGTAGACCAGCGTTTGGGTCATGTTTCATGGAATTCTATGAACGTTCAATATTTAGCTGTTTTGCACGGTTTATTAAAGCAAGTTCGTTTCCATTTTTACACTAACTTGTAATTATAATTACGCTTAGCAAATTTACCACACAAATGCATGGGTCTAGACCACATTTGGGTCATGTTTCGTGGAATTCTGAGAACGTTTGATACTAAGCTGTTTTGCAGGATTTTTTTAAAGCAAGTTCGTTTCCCTTTTACACTAACTTGTAGTTATTATTATGCTTATCAAATTTACCACACAAATGCATGGGACTAGACCTACTTTGGTTCAAGTTTCATCGAATTGTGAGAACGTTCAAAATTTAGCTGTTTTGCACGGTTTTATTAAAGGAAGTTCGTTTTTCTTTTACACTGACTTGTAGTTATTATTATGCTTAGCAAATTTACCACACAAATGCATGGGTCAAGGCCTACGTTTGGTTCGAGTTTCGTGGAATTTTGAGAACATTCAAAAGTTAGCTGTTTTACATGGTTTTAGTAAAGCAAGTTCGTTTCCCTTATAGACTGACTTGTAGTTATTATCACGCTTAGCAAATTTACCACACAAATGCATGGGTCAAGGCCTACCTTTGGTTCGAGTTTCGTGGAATTTTGAGAACATTCAAAATTTAGCTGTTTTGCATGGTTTTAGTAAAACAAGTTCGTTTCCCTTATACACTAGCTTTTATTTATTATTACGCTTTGCAAATTTACGACACAAACGAATGGGTGTAGACCAGCGTTTAGGTCAAGTTTCATGGAATTCTATGAACGTTCAATATTTAGCTGTTTTGCACGATTTATTAAAGCAAGTTCGTTTCCATTTTTACACTAACTTGTAATTATAATTACGCTTAGCAAATTTACCACACAAATGCATGGGTCTAGACCACATTTTGGTCAAGTTTCGTGGAATTCTGAGAACGTTTGATACTAAGCTGTTTTGCACGATTTTTATAAAGCAAGTTCGTTTCCCTTTTACACTAACTTGTAGTTATTATTATGCTTATCAAATTTACCACACAAATGCATGGGACTAGACCTACGTTTGGTTCAAGTTTCATCGAATTGTGAGAACGTTCAAAATTTAGCTGTTTTGCACGGTTTTATTAAAGGAAGTTCGTTTCCCTTTTACACTGACTTGTAGTTATTATTATGCTTAGCAAATTTACCACACAAATGCATGGGTCAAGGCCTACGTTTGGTTCGAGTTTCGTGGAATTTTGAGAACATTCAAAAGTTAGCTGTTTTAAATGGTTTTAGTAAAGCAAGTTCGTTTCCCTTATAGACTAAATTTTATTTATTATTACGCTTTGCAAATTTATGACACAAACGAATGGGTGTAGACCAGCGTTTGGGTCAAGTTTCATGGAATTCTATGAACGTTCAATATTTAGCTGTTTTGCCCGGTTTATTAAAGCAAGTTCGTTTCCATTTTTACACTAACTTGTAATTATAATTACGCTTAGCAAATTTACCACACAAATGCATGGGTCTAGACCACATTTGGGTCAAGTTTCGTGGAATTCTGAGATCGTTTGATACTAAGCTGTTTTGCACGATTTTTTTAAAGCAGGTTTGTTTCCCTTTTACACTACTTGTAGTTATTATTATGTTTATCAAATTTACCACACAAATGCATGGGACTAGACCTACGTTTGGTTCAAGTTTCTTCGAATTGTGAGAACGTTCAAAACTTAACTCTTTTCCACGGTTTTATTAAAGCAAGTTCGTTTCCCTTTTACAGTGACTTGTAGTTATTATTACGCTTAGCAAATTTACCACACAAATGCATGGGTGAAGTCCTACCTTTGGTTCGAGTTTCGTGGAATTTTGAGAACATTCAAAATTTAGTTGTTTTGCATGGTTTTAGTAAAACATGTTCGTTTCCCTTATACACTAGCTTTTATTTATTATTACGCTTTGCAAATTTACGACACAAACGAATGGGTGTAGACCAGCGTTTAGGTCAAGTTTCATGGAATTCCATGAACGTTCAATATTTAGCTGTTTTGCACGGTTTATTAAAGCAAGTTCGTTTCCATTTTTACACTAACTTGTAATTATAATTACGCTTAGCAAATTTACCACACAAATGCATGGGTCTAGACCACATTTTGGTCAAGTTTCGTGGAATTCTGAGAACGTTTGATACTAAGCTGTTTTGCACGATTTTTATAAAGCAAGTTCGTTTCCCTTTTACACTAACTTGTAGTTATTATTATGCTTATCAAATTTACCACATAAATGCATGGGACTAGACCTACGTTTGGTTCAAGTTTCATCGAATTGTGAGAACGTTCATAATTTAGCTGTTTTGCACGGTTTTATTAAAGGAAGTTCGTTTCCCTTTTACACTGACTTGTAGTTATTATTACGCTTAGCAAATTTACCACACAAATGCATGGGTCAAGGCCTACGTTTGGTTCGAGTTTCGTGGAATTTTGAGAACATTCAAAATTTAGCTGTTTTGCATGGTTTTAGTAAAACAAGTTCGTTTCCCTTATACACTAGCTTTTATTTATTATTACGCTTTGCAAATTTACGACACAAACGAATGGGTGTAGACCAGCGTTTAGGTCAAGTTTCATGGAATTCTATGAACGTTCAATATTTTGCTGTTTTGCACGGTTTATTAAAGCAAGTTCGTTTCCATTTTTACACTAACTTGTAATTATAATTACGCTTAGCAAATTTACCACACAAATGCATGGGTCTAGACCACATTTTGGTCAAGTTTCGTGGAATTCTGAGAACGTTTGATACTAAGCTGTTTTGCACGATTTTTATAAAGCAAGTTCGTTTTCCTTTTACACTAACTTTTAGTTATTATTATGCTTATCAAATTTACCACACAAATGCATGGGACTAGACCTACGTTTGGTTCAAGTTTCATCGAATTGTGAGAACGTTCAAAATTTAGCTGTTTTGCACGGTTTTATTAAAGGAAGTTCGTTTCCCTTTTACACTGACTTGTAGTTATTATTACGCTTAGCAAATTTACCATACAAATGCATGGGTCAAGGCCTACGTTTGGTTCGAGTTTCGTGGAATTTTGAGAATATTCAAAATTTAACTGTTTTACATGGTTTTGGTAAAGCAAGTTCGTTTCCCTTATAGACTAACTTTTATTTATTATTACGCTTTGCAAATTTACGACACAAATGCATGGGTGTAGACCAATGTTTGGGTCATGTTTCATGGAATTCTATGAACGTTCAATAATTAGCTGTTTTGCACGGTTTATTAAAGCAAGTTCGTTTCCATTTTTACACTAACTTGTAATTATAATTACGCTTAGCAAATTTACCACACAAATGCATGGGTCTAGACCATATTTGGGTCAAGTTTCGTGGAATTCTGAGAACGTTTGATACTAAGCTGTTTTGCACGATTTTTTTAAAGCAAGTTCGTTTCCCTTTTACAATAAGTTGTAGTTATTATTATGCTTATCAAATTTACCACACAAAAGCATGGGACTAAACCAACATTTGGTTCAAGTTTCATCGAATTGTAAGAACGTTCAAAATTTAGCTGTTTTGCACGGTTTTATTAAAGGAAGTTCGTTTCCCTTTTACACTGACTTGTAGTTATTATCACGCTTACCAAATTTACCACACAAATGCATGGGTCAAGGCCTACCTTTGGTTCGAGTTTCGTGGAATTTTGAAAACATTCAAAATTTAGCTGTTTTGCATGGTTTTAGTAAAACAAGTTCGTTTCCCTTATATACTAGCTTTTATTTATTATTACGCTTTGCAAATTTACGACACAAACGAATGGGTGTAGACCAGCGTTTGGGTCATGTTTCATGGAATTCTATGAACGTTCAATATTTAGCTGTTTTGCACGGTTTATTAAAGCAAGTTCGTTTCCATTTTTACACTAACTTGTAATTATAATTACGCTTAGCAAATTACCACACAAATGCATGGGTCTAGACCACATTTGGGTCAAGTTTCGTGGAATTCTGAGAACGTTTGATACTAAGCTGTTTTGCAGGATTTTTTTAAAGCAAGTTCGTTTCCCTTTTACACTAACTTGTAGTTATTATTATGCTTATCAAATTTACCACACAAATGCATGGGACTAGACCTACGTTTGGTTCAAGTTTCATCGAATTGTGAGAACGTTCAAAATTTAGCTGTTTTGCACGGTTTTATTAAAGGAAGTTCGTTTTCCTTTTACACTGACTTGTAGTTATTATTATGCTTAGCAAATTTACCACACAAATGCATGGGTCAAGGCCTACGTTTGGTTCGAGTTTCGTGGAATTTTGAGAACATTCAAAAGTTAGCTGTTTTACATGGTTTTAGTAAAACAAGTTCGTTTCCCTTATAGACTAACTTTTATTTATTATTACGCTTTGCAAATTTATGACACAAACGAATGGGTGTAGACCAGCGTTTGGGTCAAGTTTCATGGAATTCTATGAACGTTCAATATTTAGCTGTTTTGCCCGGTTTATTAAAGCAAGTTCGTTTCCATTTTTACACTAACTTGTAATTATAATTACGCTTAGCAAATTTTACCACACAAATGCATGGGTCTAGACCACATTTGGGTCAAGTTTCGTGGAATTCTGAGAACGTTTGATACTAAGCTGTTTTGCACGATTTTTTTAAAGCAGGTTCGTTTCCCTTTTACACTACTTGTAGTTATTATTATACTTATCAAATTTACCACACAAATGCATGGGACTAGACCTACGTTTAGTTCAAGTTTCTTCGAATTGTGAGAACGTTCAAAACTTAGCTCTTTTGCACGGTTTTATTAAAGCAAGTTCGTTTCCCTTTTACAGTGACTTGTAGTTATTATTACGCTTAGCAAATTTACCACACAAATGCATGGGTCAAGGCCTACCTTTGGTTCGAGTTTCGTGGAATTTTGAGAACATTCAAAATTTAGCTGTTTTGCATGGTTTTAGTAAAACAAGTTCGTTTCCCTTAGACACTAGCTTTTATTTATTATTACGCTTTGCAAATTTACGACACAAACGAATGGGTGTAGACCAGCGTTTAGGTCAAGTTTCATGGAATTCTATGAACGTTCAATATTTTGCTGTTTTGCACGGTTTATTAAAGCAAGTTCGTTTCCATTTTTACACTAACTTGTAATTATAATTACGCTTAGCAAATTTACCACACAAATGCATGGGTCTAGACCACATTTTGGTCAAGTTTCGTGGAATTCTGAGAACGTTTGATACTAAGCTGTTTTGCACGATTTTTATAAAGCAAGTTCGTTTCCATTTTACACTAACTTTTAGTTATTATTATGCTTATCAAATTTACCACACAAATGCATGGGACTAGACCTACGTTTGGTTCAAGTTTCATCGAATTGTGAGAACGTTCAAAATTTAGCTGTTTTGCACGGTTTTATTAAAGGAAGTTCGTTTCCCTTTTACACTGACTTGTAGTTATTATTACGCTTAGCAAATTTACCACACAAATGCATGGGTCAAGGCCTACGTTTGGTTCGAGTTTCGTGGAATTTTGAGAATATTCAAAATTTAACTGTTTTACATGGTTTTAGTAAAGCAAGTTCGTTTCCCTTATAGACTAACTTTTATTTATTATTACGCTTTGCAAATTTATGACACAAACGAATGGGTGTAGACCAGCGTTTGGGTCAAGTTTCATGGAATTCTATGAACGTTCAATATTTAGCTGTTTTGCCCGGTTTATTAAAGCAAGTTCGTTTCCATTTTTACACTAACTTGTAATTATAATTACGCTTAGCAAATTTACCACACAAATGCATGGGTCTAGACCACATTTGGGTCAAGTTTCGTGGAATTCTGAGAACGTTTGATACTAAGCTGTTTTGCACGATTTTTTTAAAGCAGGTTCGTTTCCCTTTTACACTACTTGTAGTTATTATTATACTTATCAAATTTACCACACAAATGCATGGGACTAGACCTACGTTTGGTTCAAGTTTCTTCGAATTGTGAGAACGTTCAAAACTTAGCTCTTTTGCACGGTTTTATTAAAGCAAGTTCGTTTCCCTTTTACAGTGACTTGTAGTTATTATTACGCTTAGCAAATTTACCACACAAATGCATGGGTCAAGGCCTACCTTTGGTTCGAGTTTCGTGGAATTTTGAGAACATTCAAAATTTAGCTGTTTTGCATGGTTTTAGTAAAACAAGTTCGTTTCCCTTAGACACTAGCTTTTATTTATTATTACGCTTTGCAAATTTACGACACAAACGAATGGGTGTAGACCAGCGTTTAGGTCAAGTTTCATGGAATTCTATGAACGTTCAATATTTTGCTGTTTTGCACGGTTTATTAAAGCAAGTTCGTTTCCATTTTTACACTAACTTGTAATTATAATTACGCTTAGCAAATTTACCACACAAATGCATGGGTCTAGACCACATTTTGGTCAAGTTTCGTGGAATTCTGAGAACGTTTGATACTAAGCTGTTTTGCACGATTTTTATAAAGCAAGTTCGTTTCCCTTTTACACTAACTTTTAGTTATTATTATGCTTATCAAATTTACCACACAAATGCATGGGACTAAACCTACGTTTGGTTCAAGTTTCATCGAATTGTGAGAACGTTCAAAATTTAGCTGTTTTGCACGGTTTTATTAAAGGAAGTTCGTTTCCCTTTTACACTGACTTGTAGTTATTATTACGCTTAGCAAATTTACCACACAAATGCATGGGTCAAGGCCTACCTTTGGTTCGAGTTTCGTGGAATTTTGAGAACATTCAAAATTTAGCTGTTTTGCATGGTTTTAGTAAAACAAGTTCGTTTCCCTTATACACTAGCTTTTATTTATTATTACGCTTTGAGAATTTACGACACAAACGAATTGGTGTAGACCAGCGTTTGGGTCAAGTTTCATGGAATTCTATGAACGTTCAATATTTAGCTGTTTTGCACGGTTTATTAAAGCAAGTTCGTTTCCATTTTTACACTAACTTGTAATTATAATTACGCTTAGCAAATTTACCACACAAATGCATGGGTCTAGACCACATTTGGGTCAAGTTTCGTGGAATTCTGAGAACGTTTGATACTAAGCTATTTTGCACGATTTTTTTAAAGCAAGTTCGTTTCCCTTTTACACTAAGTTGTAGTTATTATTATGCTTATCAAATTTACCACACAAATGCATGGGACTAAACCTACGTTTGGTTCAAGTTTCATCGAATTGTAAGAACGTTCAAAATTTAGCTGTTTTGCACGGTTTTATTAAAGGAAGTTCGTTTCCCTTTCACACTGACTTGTAGTTATTATCACGCTTAGCAAATTTACCACACATCAAGGCCTACCTTTGGTTCGAGTTTCGTGGAATTTTGAGAACATTCAAAATTTAGCTGTTTTGCATGGTTTTAGTAAAACCAGTTCGTTTCCCTTATACACTAGCTTTTATTTATTATTACGCTTTGCAAATTTACGACACAAACGAATGGGTGTAGACCAGCGTTTGGGTCAAGTTTCATGGAATTCTATAAACGTTCAATAATTAGCTGTTTTGCACGGTTTTTAAAGCAAGTTCGTTTCCATTTTTACACTAACTTGTAATTATAATTACGCTTAGGAAATTTACCATACAAATGCATGGGTCTAGACCACATTTGGGTCAAGTTTCGTGGAATTCTGAGAACGTTTGATACTAAGCTGTTTTGCACGATTTTTTTAAAGCAAGTTCGTTTCCCTTTTACACTAACTTGTAGTTATTATTATGCTTATCAAATTTACCACACAAATGCATGGGACTAAACCTACGTTTGGTTCAGGTTTCATCGAATTGTAAGAACGTTCAAAATTTAGCTGTTTTGCACGGTTTTATTAAAGGAAGTTCGTTTCCCTTTTACACTGACTTGTAGTTATTATCACGCTTAGCAAATTTACCACACAAATGCATGGGTCAAGGCCTACCTTTGGTTCGAGTTTCGTGGAATTTTGAGAACATTCAAAATTTAGCTGTTTTGCATGGTTTTAGTAAAACAAGTTCGTTTCCCTTATACAC
Source organism: Sesamum indicum (assembly GCF_026168435.1). Lineage (NCBI taxonomy): Eukaryota > Viridiplantae > Streptophyta > Magnoliopsida > Lamiales > Pedaliaceae > Sesamum > Sesamum indicum. Next base: position 11,904,476 of record NC_142659.1, read on the forward strand.
TAGCTTTTATTTATTATTACGCTTTGCAAATTTATGACACAAACGAATGGGTGTAGACCAGCGTTTGGGTCAAGTTTCATGGAATTCTATGAACGTTTAATATTTAGCTGTTTTGCAGGGTTTATTAAAGCAAGTTCGTTTCCATTTTTACACTAACTTGTAATTATAATTACGCTTAGCAAATTTACCACACAAATGCATGGGTCTAGACCACATTTGGGTCAAGTTTCGTGGAATTCTGAGAACGTTTGATACTAAGCTGTTTTGCAGGATTTTTTTAAAGCAAGTTCGTTTCCCTTTTACACTAACTTGTAGTTATTATTATGCTTATCAAATTTACCACACAAATGCATGGGACTAAACCTACGTTTGGTTCAAGTTTCATCGAATTGTAAGAACGTTCAAAATTTAGCTGTTTTACACGGTTTTATTAAAGGAAGTTCGTTTCCCTTTTACACTGACTTGTAGTTATTATCACGCTTAGCAAATTTACCACACAAATGCATGGGTCAAGGCCTACCTTTTGTTCGAGTTTCGTGGAATTTTGAGAACATTCAAAATTTAGCTGTTTTGCATGGTTTTAGTGAAACAAGTTCGTTTCCCTTATACACTAGCTTTTATTTATTATTACGCTTTGCAAATTTACGACACAAACGAATTGGTGTAGACCAGCGTTTGGGTCAAGTTTCATGGAATTCTATGAACGTTCAATATTTAGCTGTTTTGCACGGTTTATTAAAGCAAGTTCGTTTCCATTTTTACACTAACTTGTAATTATAATTACGCTTAGCAAATTTACAACACAAATGCATGGGTCTAGACCATATTTGGGTCAAGTTTCGTGGAATTCTGAGAACGTTTGATACTAAGCTGTTTTGCACGATTTTTTTAAAGCAAGTTCGTTTCCCTTTTACACTAAGTTGTAGTTATTATTATGCTTATCAAATTTACCACACAAATGCATGGGACTAAACCTACGTTTGGTTCAAGTTTCATCGAATTGTGAGAACGTTCAAAATTTAGCTGTTTTGCACGGTTTTATTAAAGGAAGTTCGTTTCCCTTTTACACTGACTTGTAGTTATTATTACGCTTAGCAAATTTACCACACAAATGCATGGGTCAAGGCCTACCTTTGGTTCGAGTTTCGTGGAATTTTGAGAACATTCAAAATTTAGCTGTTTTGCATGGTTTTAGTAAAACAAGTTCGTTTCCCTTATACACTAGCTTTTATTTATTATTACGCTTTGAGAATTTACGACACAAACGAATTGGTGTAGACCAGCGTTTGGGTCAAGTTTCATGGAATTCTATGAACGTTCAATATTTAGCTGTTTTGCACGGTTTATTAAAGCAAGTTCGTTTCCATTTTTACACTAACTTGTAATTATAATTACGCTTAGCAAATTTACCACACAAATGCATGGGTCTAGACCACATTTGGGTCAAGTTTCGTGGAATTCTGAGAACGTTTGATACTAAGCTATTTTGCACGATTTTTTTAAAGCAAGTTCGTTTCCCTTTTACACTAAGTTGTAGTTATTATTATGCTTATCAAATTTACCACACAAATGCATGGGACTAAACCTACGTTTGGTTCAAGTTTCATCGAATTGTAAGAACGTTCAAAATTTAGCTGTTTTGCACGGTTTTATTAAAGGAAGTTCGTTTCCCTTTCACACTGACTTGTAGTTATTATCACGCTTAGCAAATTTACCACACATCAAGGCCTACCTTTGGTTCGAGTTTCGTGGAATTTTGAGAACATTCAAAATTTAGCTGTTTTGCATGGTTTTAGTAAAACCAGTTCGTTTCCCTTATACACTAGCTTTTATTTATTATTACGCTTTGCAAATTTACGACACAAACGAATGGGTGTAGACCAGCGTTTGGGTCAAGTTTCATGGAATTCTATAAACGTTCAATAATTAGCTGTTTTGCACGGTTTTTAAAGCAAGTTCGTTTCCATTTTTACACTAACTTGTAATTATAATTACGCTTAGGAAATTTACCATACAAATGCATGGGTCTAGACCACATTTGGGTCAAGTTTCGTGGAATTCTGAGAACGTTTGATACTAAGCTGTTTTGCACGATTTTTTTAAAGCAAGTTCGTTTCCCTTTTACACTAACTTGTAGTTATTATTATGCTTATCAAATTTACCACACAAATGCATGGGACTAAACCTACGTTTGGTTCAGGTTTCATCGAATTGTAAGAACGTTCAAAATTTAGCTGTTTTGCACGGTTTTATTAAAGGAAGTTCGTTTCCCTTTTACACTGACTTGTAGTTATTATCACGCTTAGCAAATTTACCACACAAATGCATGGGTCAAGGCCTACCTTTGGTTCGAGTTTCGTGGAATTTTGAGAACATTCAAAATTTAGCTGTTTTGCATGGTTTTAGTAAAACAAGTTCGTTTCCCTTATACACTAGCTTTTATTTATTATTACGCTTTGCAAATTTATGACACAAACGAATGGGTGTAGACCAGCGTTTGGGTCAAGTTTCATGGAATTCTATGAACGTTTAATATTTAGCTGTTTTGCAGGGTTTATTAAAGCAAGTTCGTTTCCATTTTTACACTAACTTGTAATTATAATTACGCTTAGCAAATTTACCACACAAATGCATGGGTCTAGACCACATTTGGGTCAAGTTTCGTGGAATTCTGAGAACGTTTGATACTAAGCTGTTTTGCAGGATTTTTTTAAAGCAAGTTCGTTTCCCTTTTACACTAACTTGTAGTTATTATTATGCTTATCAAATTTACCACACAAATGCATGGGACTAAACCTACGTTTGGTTCAAGTTTCATCGAATTGTAAGAACGTTCAAAATTTAGCTGTTTTACACGGTTTTATTAAAGGAAGTTCGTTTCCCTTTTACACTGACTTGTAGTTATTATCACGCTTAGCAAATTTACCACACAAATGCATGGGTCAAGGCCTACCTTTTGTTCGAGTTTCGTGGAATTTTGAGAACATTCAAAATTTAGCTGTTTTGCATGGTTTTAGTGAAACAAGTTCGTTTCCCTTATACACTAGCTTTTATTTATTATTACGCTTTGCAAATTTACGACACAAACGAATTGGTGTAGACCAGCGTTTGGGTCAAGTTTCATGGAATTCTATGAACGTTCAATATTTAGCTGTTTTGCACGGTTTATTAAAGCAAGTTCGTTTCCATTTTTACACTAACTTGTAATTATAATTACGCTTAGCAAATTTACAACACAAATGCATGGGTCTAGACCATATTTGGGTCAAGTTTCGTGGAATTCTGAGAACGTTTGATACTAAGCTGTTTTGCACGATTTTTTTAAAGCAAGTTCGTTTCCCTTTTACACTAAGTTGTAGTTATTATTATGCTTATCAAATTTACCACACAAATGCATGGGACTAAACCTACGTTTGGTTCAAGTTTCATCGAATTGTAAGAACGTTCAAAATTTAGCTGTTTTGCACGGTTTTATTAAAGGAAGTTCGTTTCCCTTTCACACTGACTTGTAGTTATTATCACGCTTAGCAAATTTACCACACATCAAGGCCTACCTTTGGTTCGAGTTTCGTGGAATTTTGAGAACATTCAAAATTTAGCTGTTTTGCATGGTTTTAGTAAAACCAGTTCGTTTCCCTTATACACTAGCTTTTATTTATTATTACGCTTTGCAAATTTACGACAAAAACGAATGGGTGTAGACCAGCGTTTGGGTCAAGTTTTATGGAATTCTATAAACGTTCAATAATTAGCTGTTTTGCACGGTTTATTAAAGCAAGTTCGTTTCCATTTTTACACTAACTTGTAATTATAATTACGCTTAGGATATTTACCACACAAATGCATGGGTCTAGACCACATTTGGGTCAAGTTTCGTGGAATTCTGAGAACGTTTGATACTAAGCTGTTTTGCACGATTTTTTTAAAGCAAGTTCGTTTCCCTTTTACACTAAGTTGTAGTTATTATTATGCTTATCAAATTTACCACACAAATGCATGGGACTAAACCTACGTTTGGTTCAAGTTTCATCGAATTGTAAGAACGTTCAAAATTTAGCTGTTTTGCACGGTTTTATTAAAGGAAGTTCGTTTCCCTTTTACACTGACTTGTAGTTATTATCACGCTTAGCAAATTTACCACACAAATGCATGGGTCAAGGCCTACTTTTGGTTCGAGTTTCGTGGAATTTTGAGAACATTCAAAATTTAGCTGTTTTGCATGGTTTTAGTAAAACAAGTTCGTTTCCCTTATACACTAGCTTTTATTTATTATTACGCTTTGCAAATTTACGACACAAACGAATGGGTGTAGACCAGCGTTTGGGTCATGTTTCATGGAATTCTATGAACGTTCAATATTTAGCTGTTTTGCACGGTTTATTAAATCAAGTTCGTTTCCATTTTTACACTAACTTGTAATTATAATTACGCTTAGCAAATTTACCACACAAATGCATGGGTCTAGACCACATTTGGGTCAAGTTTCGTGGAATTCTGAGAACGTTTGATACTAAGCTGTTTTGCAGGATTTTTTTAAAGCAAGTTCGTTTCCCTTTTACACTAACTTGTAGTTATTATTATGCTCATCAAATTTACCACACAAATGCATGGGACTAGACCTACGTTTGGTTCAAGTTTCATCGAATTGTGAGAACGTTCAAAATTTAGCTGTTTTGCACGGTTTTATTAAAGGAAGTTCGTTTCCCTTTTACACTGACTTGTAGTTATTATTACGCTTAGCAAATTTACCACACAAATGCATGGGTCAAGGCCTACGTTTGGTTCGAGTTTCGTGGAATTTTGAGAACATTCAAAAGTTAGCTGTTTTACATGGTTTTAGTAAAGCAAGTTCGTTTCCCTTATAGACTAACTTTTATTTATTATTACGCTTTGCAAATTTATGACACAAACGAATGGGTGTAGACCAGCGTTTGGGTCAAGTTTCATGGAATTCTATGAACGTTCAATATTTAGCTGTTTTGCACGGTTTATTAAAGCAAGTTCGTTTCCATTTTTACACTAACTTGTAATTATAATTACGCTTAGCAAATTACCACACAAATGCATGGGTCTAGACCACATTTGGGTCAAGTTTCGTGGAATTCTGAGAACGTTTGATACTAAGCTGTTTTGCACGATTTTTTTAAAGCAAGTTCGTTTCCCTTTTACACTACTTGTAGTTATCATTATGCTTATCAAATTTACCACACAAATGCATGGGACTAGACCTACGTTTGGTTCAAGTTTCTTCGAATTGTGAGAACGTTCAAAACTTAGCTCTTCTGCACGGTTTTATTAAAGCAAGTTCATTTCCCTTTTACAGTGACTTGTAGTTATTATTACGCTTAGCAAATTTACCACACAAATGCATGGGTCAAGGCCTACCTTTGGTTCGAGTTTCGTGGAATTTTGAAAACATTCAAAATTTAGCTGTTTTGCATGGTTTTAGTGAAACAAGTTCGTTTCCCTTATACACTAGCTTTTATTTATTATTACGCTTTGCAAATTTACGACACAAACGAATGGGTGTAGGCCAGCGTTTAGGTCAAGTTTCATGGAATTCTATGAACGTTCAATATTTAGCTGTTTTGCACGGTTTATTAAAGCAAGTTCGTTTCCATTTTTACACTAACTTGTAATTATAATTACGCTTAGCAAATTTACCACACAAATGCATGGGCCTAGACCACATTTTGGTCAAGTTTCGTGGAATTCTGAGAACGTTTGATACTAAGCTGTTTTGCACGATTTTTATAAAGCAAGTTCGTTTCCCTTTTACACTAACTTGTAGTTATTATTATGCTTATCAAATTTACCACACAAATGCATGGGACTAGACCTACGTTTGGTTCAAGTTTCATCGAATTGTGAGAACGTTCAAAATTTAGCTGTTTTGCACGGTTTTATTTAAGGAAGTTCGTTTCCCTTTTACACTGACTTGTAGTTATTATTACGCTTAGCAAATTTACCACACAAATGCATGGGTCAAGGCCTACGTTTGGTTCGAGTTTCGTGGAATTTTGAGAATTTTCAAAATTTAGCTGTTTTACATGGTTTTAGTAAAGCAAGTTCGTTTCCCTTATAGACTAACTTTTATTTATTATTACGCTTTGCAAATTTATGACACAAACGAATGGGTGTAGACCAGCGTTTGGTCAAGTTTCATGGAATTCTATGAACGTTCAATATTTAGCTGTTTTGCACGGTTTATTAAAGCAAGTTCGTTTCCATTTTTACACTAACTTGTAATTATAAGTACGCTTAGCAAATTTACCACACAAATGCATGGGTCTAGACCACATTTGGGTCAAATTTCGTGGAATTTTGAGAACGTTTGATACTAAGCTGTTTTGCACGATTTTTTTAAAGCAAGTTTGTTTCCCTTTTACACTACTTGTAGTTATTATTATGCTTATCAAATTTACCACACAAATGCATGGGACTAGACCTACGTTTGGTTCAAGTTTCTTCGAATTGTGAGAACGTTCAAAACTTAGCTCTTTTGCACGGTTTTATTAAAGCAAGTTCGTTTCCCTTTTACAGTGACTTGTAGTTATTATTACGCTTAGCAAATTTACCACACAAATGCATGGGTAAAGACCTACGTGTGGTTCGAGTTTCGTGGAATTCTGAGAACATTCAAAATTTAGCTGTTTTGCATGGTTTTAGTAAAGCAACTTCGTTTCCCTTATACACTAACTTTTATTTATTATTACGCTTTGCAAATTTATGACACAAACGAATGGGTGTAGACCAGCGTTTGGGTCAAGTTTCATGGAATTCTATGAACGTTCAATATTTAGCTGTTTTGCACGGTTTATTAAAGCAAGTTCGTTTCCATTTTTACACTAACTTGTAATTATAAGTACGCTTAGCAAATTTACCACACAAATGCATGGGTCTAGACCACATTTGGGTCAAGTTTCGTGGAATTCTGAGAACGTTTGATACTAAGCTGTTTTGCACGATTTTTTTAAAGCAAGTTCGTTTCCCTTTTACACTACTTGTAGTTATCATTATGCTTATCAAATTTACCACACAAATGCATGGGACTAGACCTACGTTTGGTTCAAGTTTCTTCGAATTGTGAGAACGTTCAAAACTTAGCTCTTCTGCACGGTTTTATTAAAGCAAGTTCATTTCCCTTTTACAGTGACTTGTAGTTATTATCACGCTTAGCAAATTTACCACACAAATGCATGGGTCAAGGCCTACCTTTGGCTCGAGTTTCGTGGAATTTTGAGAACATTCAAAATTTAGCTGTTTTGCATGGTTTTAGTAAAACAAGTTCGTTTCCCTTATACACTAGCTTTTATTTATTATTACGCTTTGCAAATTTACGACACAAACGAATGGGTGTAGACCAGCGTTTAGGTCAAGTTTCATGGAATTCTATGAACGTTCAATATTTAGCTGTTTTGCACGGTTTATTAAAGCAAGTTCGTTTCCATTTTTACACTAACTTGTAATTTTAATTACGCTTAGCAAATTTACCACACAAATGCATGGGTCTAGACCACATTTTGGTCAAGTTTCGTGGAATTCTGAGAACGTTTGATACTAAGCTGTTTTGCACGATTTTTATAAAGCAAGTTCGTTTCCCTTTTACACTAACTTGTAGTTATTATTATGCTTATCAAATTTACCACACAAATGCATGGGACTAGACCTACGTTTGGTTCAAGTTTCATCGAATTGTGAGAACGTTCAAAATTTAGCTATTTTGCACGGTTTTATTTAAGGAAGTTCGTTTCCCTTTTACACTGACTTGTAGTTATTATTACGCTTAGCAAATTTACCACACAAATGCATGGGTCAAGGCCTACGTTTGGTTCGAGTTTCGTGGAATTTTGAGAATTTTCAAAATTTAGCTGTTTTACATGGTTTTAGTAAAGCAAGTTCGTTTCCCTTATAGACTAACTTTTATTTATTATTACGCTTTGCAAATTTATGACACAAACGAATGGGTGTAGACCAGCGTTTGGTCAAGTTTCATGGAATTCTATGAACGTTCAATATTTAGCTGTTTTGCACGGTTTATTAAAGCAAGTTCGTTTCCATTTTTACACTAACTTGTAATTATAAGTACGCTTAGCAAATTTACCACACAAATGCATGGGTCTAGACCACATTTGGGTCAAATTTCGTGGAATTTTGAGAACGTTTGATACTAAGCTGTTTTGCACGATTTTTTTAAAGCAAGTTTGTTTCTCTTTTACACTACTTGTAGTTATTATTATGCTTATCAAATTTACCACACAAATGCATGGGACTAGACCTACGTTTGGTTCAAGTTTCTTCGAATTGTGAGAACGTTCAAAACTTAGCTCTTTTGCACGGTTTTATTAAAGCAAGTTCGTTTCCCTTTTACAGTGACTTGTAGTTATTATTACGCTTAGCAAATTTACCACACAAATGCATGGGTAAAGACCTACGTGTGGTTCGAGTTTCGTGGAATTCTGAGAACATTCAAAATTTAGCTGTTTTGCATGGTTTTAGTAAAGCAACTTCGTTTCCCTTATACACTAACTTTTATTTGTTATTACGCTTTGCAAATTTACGACACAAATGCATGGGTGTAGACCAATGTTTGGGTCATGTTTCATGGAATTCTATGAACGTTCAATAATTAGCTGTTTTGCACGGTTTATTAAAGCAAGTTCATTTCCATTTTTACACTAACTTGTAATTATAATTACGCTTAGCAAATTTACCACACAAATGCATGGGTCTAGACCACATTTGGGTCAAGTTTCATGGAATTCTGAGAACGTTTGATACTAAGCTGTTTTGCACGATTTTTTTAAAGCAAGTTCGTTTCCCTTTTACACTAAGTTGTAGTTATTATTATGCTTATCAAATTTACCACACAAATGCATGGGACTAAACCTACGTTTGGTTCAAGTTTCATCGAATTGTAAGAACGTTCAAAATTTAGCTGTTTTGCACGGTTTTATTAAAGGAAGTTCGTTTCCCTTTTACACTGACTTGTAGTTATTATCACGCTTAGCAAATTTACCACACAAATGCATGGGTCAAGACCTACCTTTGGCTCGAGTTTCGTGGAATTTTGAGAACATTCAAAATTTAGCTGTTTTGCATGGTTTTAGTAAAACAAGTTCGTTTCCCTTATACACTAGCTTTTATTTATTATTACGCTTTGCAAATTTACGACACAAACGAATGGGTGTAGACCAGCGTTTAGGTCAAGTTTCATGGAATTCTATGAACGTTCAATATTTAGCTGTTTTGCACGGTTTATTAAAGCAAGTTCGTTTCCATTTTTACACTAACTTGTAATTATAATTACGCTTAGCAAATTTACCACACAAATGCATGGGTCTAGACCCCATTTTGGTCAAGTTTCGTGGAATTCTGAGAACGTTTGATACTAAGCTGTTTTGCACGGTTTTTATAAAGCAAGTTCGTTTCCCTTTTACACTAACTTGTAGTTATTATTATGCTTATTAAATTTACCACACAAATGCATGGGACTAGACCTACGTTTGGTTCAAGTTTCATCGAATTGTGAGAACGTTCAAAATTTAGCTGTTTTGCACGGTTTTATTAAAGGAAGTTCGTTTCCCTTTTACACTGACTTGTAGTTATTATTACGCTTAGCAAATTTACCACACAAATGCATGGGTCAAGGCCTACGTTTGGTTCGAGTTTCGTGGAATTTTGAGAATATTCAAAATTTAGCTGTTTTACATGGTTTTAGTAAAGCAAGTTCGTTTCCCTTATAGACTAACTTTTATTTATTATTACGCTTTGCAAATTTATGACACAAACGAATGGGTGTAGACCAGCGTTTGGTCAAGTTTCATGGAATTCTATGAACGTTCAATATTTAGCTGTTTTGCACGGTTTAATAAAGCAAGTTCGTTTCCATTTTTACACTAACTTGTAATTATAATTACGCTTAGCAAATTTACCACACAAATGCATGGGTCTAGACCACATTTGGGTCAAGTTTCGTGGAATTCTGAGAACGTTTGATACTAAGCTGTTTTGCACGATTTTTTTAAAGCAAGTTCGTTTCCCTTTACACTACTTGTAGTTATCATTATGCTTATCAAATTTACCACACAAATGCATGGGACTAGACCTACGTTTGGTTCAAGTTTCTTCGAATTGTGAGAACGTTCAAAACTTAGCTCTTTTGCACGGTTTTATTAAAGCAAGTTCATTTCCCTTTTACAGTGACTTGTAGTTATTATTACGCTTAGCAAATTTACCACACAAATGAATGGGTCAAGGCCTACCTTTGGTTCGAGTTTCGTGGAATTTTGAGAACATTCAAAATTTAGCTGTTTTGCATGGTTTTAGTGAAACAAGTTCGTTTCCCTTATACATCAGCTTTTATTTATTATTACGCTTTGCAAATTTACGACACAAACGAATGGGTGTAGACCAGCGTTTGGGTCAAGTTTCATGGAATTCTATGAACGTTCAATATTTAGCTGTTTTGCAGGGTTTATTAAAGCAAGTTCGTTTTCAGTTTTACACTAACTTGTAATTATAATTACGCTTAGCAAATTTACCACACAAATGCATGGGTCTAGACCACATTTGGGTCAAGTTTCGTGGAATTCTAAGAACGTTTGATACTAAGCTGTTTTGCAGGATTTTTTTAAAGCAAGTTCGTTTCCCTTTTACACTAACTTGTAGTTATTATTATGCTTATCAAATTTACCACACAAATGCATGGGACTAGACCTACGTTTGTTTCAAGTTTCATCGAATTGTGAGAACGTTCAAAATTTAGCTGTTTTGCACGGTTTTATTAAAGGAAGTTCGTTTCCCTTTTACACTGACTTGTAGTTATTATTACGCTTAGCAAATTTACCACACAAATGCATGGGTCAAGGCCTACGTTTGGTTCGAGTTTCGTGGAATTTTGAGAACATTCAAAAGTTAGCTGTTTTACATGATTTTAGTAAAGCAAGTTCGTTTCCCTTATAGACTAACTTTTATTTATTATTACGCTTTGCAAATTTATGACACAAACGAATGGGTGTAGACCAGCGTTTGGGTCAAGTTTCATGGAATTCTATGAACGTTCAATATTTAGCTGTTTTGCACGGTTTATTAAAGCAAGTTCGTTTCCATTTTTACACTTACTTGTAATTATAATTACGCTTAGCAAATTTACCACACAAATGCATGGGTCTAGACCACATTTGGGTCAAGTTTCGTGGAATTCTGAGAACGTTTGATACTAAGCTGTTTTGCACGATTTTTTTAAAGCAAGTTCGTTTCCCTTTTACACTACTTGTAGTTATCATTATGCTTATCAAATTTACCACACAAATGCATGGGACTAGACCTACGTTTGGTTCAAGTTTCTTCGAATTGTGAGAACGTTCAAAACTTAGCTCTTTTGCACGGTTTTATTAAAGCAAGTTCATTTCCCTTTTACAGTGACTTGTAGTTATTATTACGCTTAGCAAATTTACCACACAAATGCATGGGTCAAGGCCTACGTTTGGTTCGAGTTTCGTGGAATTTTGAGAACATTCAAAAGTTAGCTGTTTTACATGGTTTTAGTAAAGCAAGTTCGTTTCCCTTATAGACTAACTTTTATTTATTATTACGCTTTGCAAATTTATGACATAAACGAATGGGTGTAGACCAGCGTTTGGGTCAAGTTTCATGGAATTCTATGAACGTTCAATATTTAGCTGTTTTGCCCGGTTTATTAAAGCAAGTTCGTTTCCATTTTTACACTAACTTGTAATTATAATTACGCTTAGCAAATTTACCACACAAATGCATGGGTCTAGACCACATTTGGGTCAAGTTTCGTGGAATTCTGAGAACGTTTGATACTAAGCTGTTTTGCACGATTTTTTTAAAGCAAGTCCGTTTCCCTTTTACACTACTTGTAGTTATTATTATACTTATCAAATTTACCACACAAATGCATGGGACTAGACCTACGTTTGGTTCAAGTTTCTTCGAATTGTGAGAACGTTCAAAACTTAGCTCTTTTGCACGGTTTTATTAAAGCAAGTTCATTTCCCTTTTACAGTGACTTGTAGTTATTATTACGCTTAGCAAATTTACCACACAAATGCATGGGTCAAAGCCTACCTTTGGTTCGAGTTTCGTGGAATTTTGATAACATTCAAAATTTAGCTGTTTTGCATGGTTTTAGTAAAACAAGTTCGTTTCCCTTATACACTAGCTTTTATTTATTATTACGCTTTGCAAATTTACGACACAAACGAATGGGTGTAGACCAGCGTTTGGGTCAAGTTTCATGGAATTCTATGAACGTTCAATATTTAGCTGTTTTGCAGGGTTTATTAAAGCAAGTTCGTTTCCATTTTTACACTAACTTGTAATTATAATTACGCTTAGCAAATTTACCACACAAATGCATGGGTCTAGACCCCATTTTGGTCAAGTTTCGTGGAATTCTGAGAACGTTTGATACTAAGCTGTTTTGCACGGTTTTTATAAAGCAAGTTCGTTTCCCTTTTACACTAACTTGTAGTTATTATTATGCTTATCAAATTTACCACACAAATGCATGGGACTAGACCTACGTTTGGTTCAAGTTTCTTCGAATTGTGAGAACGTTCAAAACTTAGCTCTTTTGCACGGTTTTATTAAAGCAAGTTCATTTCCCTTTTATAGTGACTTGTAGTTATTATTACGCTTAGCAAATTTACCACACAAATGCATGGGTCAAGGCCTACGTTTGGTTCGAGTTTCGTGGAATTTTGAGAACATTCAAAAGTTAGCTGTTTTACATGGTTTTAGTAAAGCAAGTTCGTTTCCCTTATAGACTAACTTTTATTTATTATTACGCTTTGCAAATTTATGACACAAACGAATGGGTGTAGACCAGCGTTTGGGTCAAGTTTCATGGAATTCTATGAACGTTCAATATTTAGCTGTTTTGCCCGGTTTATTAAAGCAAGTTCGTTTCCATTTTTACACTAACTTGTAATTATAATTACGCTTAGCAAATTTACCACACAAATGCATGGGTCTAGACCACATTTGGGTCAAGTTTCGTGGAATTCTGAGAACGTTTGATACTAAGCTGTTTTGCACGATTTTTTTAAAGCAAGTCCGTTTCCCTTTTACACTACTTGTAGTTATTATTATACTTATCAAATTTACCACACAAATGCATGGGACTAGACCTACGTTTGGTTCAAGTTTCTTCGAATTGTGAGAACGTTCAAAACTTAGCTCTTTTGCACGGTTTTATTAAAGCAAGTTCGTTTCCCTTTTACACTGACTTGTAGTTATTATTACGCTTAGCAAATTTACCACACAAATGCATGGGTCAAAGCCTACCTTTGGTTCGAGTTTCGTGGAATTTTGATAACATTCAAAATTTAGCTGTTTTGCATGGTTTTAGTAAAACAAGTTCGTTTCCCTTATACACTAGCTTTTATTTATTATTACGCTTTGCAAATTTACGACACAAACGAATGGGTGTAGACCAGCGTTTGGGTCAAGTTTCATGGAATTCTATGAACGTTCAATATTTAGCTGTTTTGCAGGGTTTATTAAAGCAAGTTCGTTTCCATTTTTACACTAACTTGTAATTATAATTACGCTTAGCAAATTTACCACACAAATGCATGGGTCTAGACCCCATTTTGGTCAAGTTTCGTGGAATTCTGAGAACGTTTGATACTAAGCTGTTTTGCACGGTTTTTATAAAGCAAGTTCGTTTCCCTTTTACACTAACTTGTAGTTATTATTATGCTTATCAAATTTACCACACAAATGCATGGGACTAGACCTACGTTTGGTTCAAGTTTCATCGAATTGTGAGAACGTTCAAAATTTAGCTGTTTTGCACGGTTTTATTAAAGGAAGTTCGTTTCCCTTTTACACTGACTTGTAGTTATTATTACGCTTAGCAAATTTACCACACAAATGCATGGGTCAAGGCCTACGTTTGGTTCGAGTTTCGTGGAATTTTGAGAATATTCAAAATTTAGCTGTTTTACATGGTTTTAGTAAAGCAAGTTCGTTTCCCTTATAGACTAACTTTTATTTATTATTACGCTTTGCAAATTTATGACACAAACGAATGGGTGTAGACCAGCGTTTGGTCAAGTTTCATGGAATTCTATGAACGTTCAATATTTAGCTGTTTTGCACGGTTTAATAAAGCAAGTTCGTTTCCATTTTTACACTAACTTGTAATTATAATTACGCTTAGCAAATTTACCACACAAATGCATGGGTCTAGACCACATTTGGGTCAAGTTTCGTGGAATTCTGAGAACGTTTGATACTAAGCTGTTTTGCACGATTTTTTTAAAGCAAGTTCGTTTCCCTTTACACTACTTGTAGTTATCATTATGCTTATCAAATTTACCACACAAATGCATGGGACTAGACCTACGTTTGGTTCAAGTTTCTTCGAATTGTGAGAACGTTCAAAACTTAGCTCTTTTGCACGGTTTTATTAAAGCAAGTTCATTTCCCTTTTACAGTGACTTGTAGTTATTATTACGCTTAGCAAATTTACCACACAAATGCATGGGTCAAGGCCTACGTTTGGTTCGAGTTTCGTGGAATTTTGAGAACATTCAAAAGTTAGCTGTTTTACATGGTTTTAGTAAAGCAAGTTCGTTTCCCTTATAGACTAACTTTTATTTATTATTACGCTTTGCAAATTTATTACACAAACGAATGGGTGTAGACCAGCGTTTGGGTCAAGTTTCATGGAATTCTATGAACGTTCAATATTTAGCTGTTTTGCCCGGTTTATTAAAGCAAGTTCGTTTCCATTTTTACACTAACTTGTAATTATAATTACGCTTAGCAAATTTACCACACAAATGCATGGGTCTAGACCACATTTGGGTCAAGTTTCGTGGAATTCTGAGAACGTTTGATACTAAGCTGTTTTGCACGATTTTTATAAAGCAAGTTCGTTTCCCTTTTACACTAACTTGTAGTTATTATTATGCTTATCAAATTTACCACACAAATGCATGGGACTAGACCTACGTTTGGTTCAAGTTTCATCGAATTGTGAGAACGTTCAAAATTTAGCTGTTTTGCACGGTTTTATTTAAGGAAGTTCGTTTCCCTTTTACACTGACTTGTAGTTATTATTACGCTTAGCAAATTTACCACACAAATGCATGGGTCAAGGCCTACGTTTGGTTCGAGTTTCGTGGAATTTTGAGAATTTTCAAAATTTAGCGGTTTTACATGGTTTTAGTAAAGCAAGTTCGTTTCCCTTATAGACTAACTTTTATTTATTATTACGCTTTGCAAATTTATGACACAAACGAATGGGTGTAGACCAGCGTTTGGTCAAGTTTCATGGAATTCTATGAACGTTCAATATTTAGCTGTTTTGCACGGTTTATTAAAGCAAGTTCGTTTCCATTTTTACACTAACTTGTAATTATAAGTACGCTTAGCAAATTTACCACACAAATGCATGGGTCTAGACCACATTTGGGTCAAATTTCGTGGAATTTTGAGAACGTTTGATACTAAGCTGTTTTGCACGATTTTTTTAAAGCAAGTTTGTTTCTCTTTTACACTACTTGTAGTTATTATTATGCTTATCAAATTTACCACACAAATGCATGGGACTAGACCTACGTTTGGTTCAAGTTTCTTCGAATTGTGAGAACGTTCAAAACTTAGCTCTTTTGCACGGTTTTATTAAAGCAAGTTCGTTTCCCTTTTACAGTGACTTGTAGTTATTATTACGCTTAGCAAATTTACCACACAAATGCATGGGTAAAGACCTACGTGTGGTTCGAGTTTCGTGGAATTCTGAGAACATTCAAAATTTAGCTGTTTTGCATGGTTTTAGTAAAGCAACTTCGTTTCCCTTATACACTAACTTTTATTTGTTATTACGCTTTGCAAATTTACGACACAAATGCATGGGTGTAGACCAATGTTTGGGTCATGTTTCATGGAATTCTATGAACGTTCAATAATTAGCTGTTTTGCACGGTTTATTAAAGCAAGTTCATTTCCATTTTTACACTAACTTGTAATTATAATTACGCTTAGCAAATTTACCACACAAATGCATGGGTCTAGACCACATTTGGGTCAAGTTTCGTGGAATTCTGAGAACGTTTGATACTAAGCTGTTTTGCACGATTTTTTTAAAGCAAGTTCGTTTCCCTTTTACACTAAGTTGTAGTTATTATTATGCTTATCAAATTTACC
Organism: Sesamum indicum; assembly: GCF_026168435.1. Lineage (NCBI taxonomy): Eukaryota > Viridiplantae > Streptophyta > Magnoliopsida > Lamiales > Pedaliaceae > Sesamum > Sesamum indicum. The sequence goes on from NC_142659.1 coordinate 11,920,664, forward strand.
ACACAAATGCATGGGACTAAACCTACGTTTGGTTCAAGTTTCATCGAATTGTAAGAACGTTCAAAATTTAGCTGTTTTGCACGGTTTTATTAAAGGAAGTTCGTTTCCCTTTTACACTGACTTGTAGTTATTATCACGCTTAGCAAATTTACCACACAAATGCATGGGTCAAGGCCTACCTTTGGCTCGAGTTTCGTGGAATTTTGAGAACATTCAAAATTTAGCTGTTTTGCATGATTTTAGTAAAACAAGTTCGTTTCCCTTATACACTAGCTTTTATTTATTATTACGCTTTGCAAATTTACGACACAAACGAATGGGTGTAGACCAGCGTTTAGGTCAAGTTTCATGGAATTCTATGAACGTTCAATATTTAGCTGTTTTGCACGGTTTATTAAAGCAAGTTCGTTTCCATTTTTACACTAACTTGTAATTATAATTACGCTTAGCAAATTTACCACACAAATGCATGGGTCTAGACCACATTTTGGTCAAGTTTCGTGGAATTCTGAAACGTTTGATACTAAGCTGTTTTGCACGATTTTTATAAAGCAAGTTCGTTTCCCTTTTACACTAACTTGTAGTTATTATTATGCTTATCAAATTTACCACACAAATGCATGGGACTAGACCTACGTTTGGTTCAAGTTTCATCGAATTGTGAGAACGTTCAAAATTTAGCTGTTTTGCACGGTTTTATTAAAGGAAGTTCGTTTCCCTTTTACACTGACTTGTAGTTATTATTACGCTTAGCAAATTTACCACACAAATGCATGGGTCAAGGCCTACGTTTGGTTCGAGTTTCGTGGAATTTTGAGAATATTCAAAATTTAGCTGTTTTACATGGTTTTAGTAAAGCAAGTTCGTTTCCCTTATAGACTAACTTTTATTTATTATTACGCTTTGCAAATTTATGACACAAACGAATTGGTGTAGACCAGCGTTTGGTCAAGTTTCATGGAATTCTATGAACGTTCAATATTTAGCTGTTTTGCACGGTTTAATAAAGCAAGTTCGTTTCCATTTTTACACTAACTTGTAATTATAATTACGCTTAGCAAATTTACCACACAAATGCATGGGTCTAGACCACATTTGGGTCAAGTTTCGTGGAATTCTGAGAACGTTTGATACTAAGCTGTTTTGCACGATTTTTTTAAAGCAAGTTCGTTTCCCTTTACACTACTTGTAGTTATCATTATGCTTATCAAATTTACCACACAAATGCATGGGACTAGACCTACGTTTGGTTCAAGTTTCTTCGAATTGTGAGAACGTTCAAAACTTAGCTCTTTTGCACGGTTTTATTAAAGCAAGTTCATTTCCCTTTTACAGTGACTTGTAGTTATTATTACGCTTAGCAAATTTACCACACAAATGCATGGGTCAAGGCCTACCTTTGGTTCGAGTTTCGTGGAATTTTGAGAACATTCAAAATTTAGCTGTTTTGCATGGTTTTAGTGAAACAAGTTCGTTTCCCTTATACATCAGCTTTTATTTATTATTACGCTTTGCAAATTTACGACACAAACGAATGGGTGTAGACCAGCGTTTGGGTCAAGTTTCATGGAATTCTATGAACGTTCAATATTTAGCTGTTTTGCAGGGTTTATTAAAGCAAGTTCGTTTTCAGTTTTACACTAACTTGTAATTATAATTACGCTTAGCAAATTTACCACACAAATGCATGGGTCTAGACCACATTTGGGTCAAGTTTCGTGGAATTCTAAGAACGTTTGATACTAAGCTGTTTTGCAGGATTTTTTTAAAGCAAGTTCGTTTCCCTTTTACACTAACTTGTAGTTATTATTATGCTTATCAAATTTACCACACAAATGCATGGGACTAGACCTACGTTTGGTTCAAGTTTCATCGAATTGTGAGAACGTTCAAAATTTAGCTGTTTTGCACGGTTTTATTAAAGGAAGTTCGTTTCCCTTTTACACTGACTTGTAGTTATTATTACGCTTAGCAAATTTACCACACAAATGCATGGGTCAAGGCCTACGTTTGGTTCGAGTTTCGTGGAATTTTGAGAACATTCAAAAGTTAGCTGTTTTACATGATTTTAGTAAAGCAAGTTCGTTTCCCTTATAGACTAACTTTTATTTATTATTACGCTTTGCAAATTTATGACACAAACGAATGGGTGTAGACCAGCGTTTGGGTCAAGTTTCATGGAATTCTATGAACGTTCAATATTTAGCTGTTTTGCACGGTTTATTAAAGCAAGTTCGTTTCCATTTTTACACTTACTTGTAATTATAATTACGCTTAGCAAATTTACCACACAAATGCATGGGTCTAGACCACATTTGGGTCAAGTTTCGTGGAATTCTGAGAACGTTTGATACTAAGCTGTTTTGCACGATTTTTTTAAAGCAAGTTCGTTTCCCTTTTACACTACTTGTAGTTATCATTATGCTTATCAAATTTACCACACAAATGCATGGGACTAGACCTACGTTTGGTTCAAGTTTCTTTGAATTGTGAGAACGTTCAAAACTTAGCTCTTTTGCACGGTTTTATTAAAGCAAGTTCATTTCCCTTTTACAGTGACTTGTAGTTATTATTACGCTTAGCAAATTTACCACACAAATGCATGGGTCAAGGCCTACGTTTGGTTCGAGTTTCGTGGAATTTTGAGAACATTCAAAAGTTAGCTGTTTTACATGGTTTTAGTAAAGCAAGTTCGTTTCCCTTATAGACTAACTTTTATTTATTATTACGCTTTGCAAATTTATGACATAAACGAATGGGTGTAGACCAGCGTTTGGGTCAAGTTTCATGGAATTCTATGAACGTTCAATATTTAGCTGTTTTGCCCGGTTTATTAAAGCAAGTTCGTTTCCATTTTTACACTAACTTGTAATTATAATTACGCTTAGCAAATTTACCACACAAATGCATGGGTCTAGACCACATTTGGGTCAAGTTTCGTGGAATTCTGAGAACGTTTGATACTAAGCTGTTTTGCACGATTTTTTTAAAGCAAGTCCGTTTCCCTTTTACACTACTTGTAGTTATTATTATACTTATCAAATTTACCACACAAATGCATGGGACTAGACCTACGTTTGGTTCAAGTTTCTTCGAATTGTGAGAACGTTCAAAACTTAGCTCTTTTGCACGGTTTTATTAAAGCAAGTTCGTTTCCCTTTTACAGTGACTTGTAGTTATTATTACGCTTAGCAAATTTACCACACAAATGCATGGGTCAAGGCCTACCTTTGGTTCGAGTTTCGTGGAATTTTGATAACATTCAAAATTTAGCTGTTTTGCATGGTTTTAGTAAAACAAGTTCGTTTCCCTTATACACTAGCTTTTATTTATTATTACGCTTTGCAAATTTACGACACAAACGAATGGGTGTAGACCAGCGTTTGGGTCAAGTTTCATGGAATTCTATGAACGTTCAATATTTAGCTGTTTTGCAGGGTTTATTAAAGCAAGTTCGTTTCCATTTTTACACTAACTTGTAATTATAATTACGCTTAGCAAATTTACCACACAAATGCATGGGTCTAGACCACATTTTGGTCAAGTTTCGTGGAATTCTGAGAACGTTTGATACTAAGCTGTTTTGCACGATTTTTATAAAGCAAGTTCGTTTCCCTTTTACACTAACTTGTAGTTATTATTATGCTTATCAAATTTACCACACAAATGCATGGGACTAGACCTACGTTTGGTTCAAATTTCATCGAATTGTGAGAACGTTCAAAATTTAGCTGTTTTGCACGGTTTTATTAAAGGAAGTTCGTTTCCCTTTTACACTGACTTGTAGTTATTATTACGCTTAGCAAATTTACCACACAAATGCATGGGTCAAGGCCTACGTTTGGTTCGAGTTTCGTGGAATTTTGAGAATATTCAAAATTTAGCTGTTTTACATGGTTTTAGTAAAGCAAGTTCGTTTCCCTTATAGACTAACTTTTATTTATTATTACGCTTTGCAAATTTATGACACAAACGAATGGGTGTAGACCAGCGTTTGGTCAAGTTTCATGGAATTCTATGAACGTTCAATATTTAGCTGTTTTGCACGGTTTAATAAAGCAAGTTCGTTTCCATTTTTACACTAACTTGTAATTATAATTACGCTTAGCAAATTTACCACACAAATGCATGGGTCTAGACCACATTTGGGTCAAGTTTCGTGGAATTCTGAGAACGTTTGATACTAAGCTGTTTTGCACGATTTTTTTAAAGCAAGTTCGTTTCCCTTTACACTACTTGTAGTTATCATTATGCTTATCAAATTTACCACACAAATGCATGGGACTAGACCTACGTTTGGTTCAAGTTTCTTCGAATTGTGAGAACGTTCAAAACTTAGCTCTTTTGCACGGTTTTATTAAAGCAAGTTCATTTCCCTTTTACAGTGACTTGTAGTTATTATTACGCTTAGCAAATTTACCACACAAATGCATGGGTCAAGGCCTACCTTTGGTTCGAGTTTCGTGGAATTTTGAGAACATTCAAAATTTAGCTGTTTTGCATGGTTTTAGTGAAACAAGTTCGTTTCCCTTATACACTAGCTTTTATTTATTATTACGCTTTGCAAATTTACGACACAAACGAATGGGTGTAGACCAGCGTTTGGGTCAAGTTTCATGGAATTCTATGAACGTTCAATATTTAGCTGTTTTGCAGGGTTTATTAAAGCAAGTTCGTTTTCAGTTTTACACTAACTTGTAATTATAATTACGCTTAGCAAATTTACCACACAAATGCATGGGTCTAGACCACATTTGGGTCAAGTTTCGTGGAATTCTAAGAACGTTTGATACTAAGCTGTTTTGCAGGATTTTTTTAAAGCAAGTTCGTTTCCCTTTTACACTAACTTGTAGTTATTATTATGCTTATCAAATTTACCACACAAATGCATGGGACTAGACCTACGTTTGGTTCAAGTTTCATCGAATTGTGAGAACGTTCAAAATTTAGTTGTTTTGCACGGTTTTATTAAAGGAAGTTCGTTTCCCTTTTACACTGACTTGTAGTTATTATTACGCTTAGCAAATTTACCACACAAATGCATGGGTCAAGGCCTACGTTTGGTTCGAGTTTCGTGGAATTTTGAGAACATTCAAAAGTTAGCTGTTTTACACGATTTTAGTAAAGCAAGTTCGTTTCCCTTATAGACTAACTTTTATTTATTATTACGCTTTGCAAATTTATGACACAAACGAATGGGTGTAGACCAACGTTTGGGTCAAGTTTCATGGAATTCTATGAACGTTCAATATTTAGCTGTTTTGCACGGTTTATTAAAGCAAGTTCGTTTCCATTTTTACACTTACTTGTAATTATAATTACGCTTAGCAAATTTACCACACAAATGCATGGGTCTAGACCACATTTGGGTCAAGTTTCGTGGAATTCTGAGAACGTTTGATACTAAGCTGTTTTGCACGATTTTTTTAAAGCAAGTTCGTTTCCCTTTTACACTACTTGTAGTTATTATTATACTTATCAAATTTACCACACAAATGCATGGGACTAGACCTACGTTTGGTTCAAGTTTCTTCGAATTGTGAGAACGTTCAAAACTTAGCTCTTTTGCACGGTTTTATTAAAGCAAGTTCATTTCCCTTTTACAGTGACTTGTAGTTATTATTACGCTTAGCAAATTTACCACACAAATGCATGGGTCAAGGCCTACGTTTGGTTCGAGTTTCGTGGAATTTTGAGAACATTCAAAATTTAGCTGTTTTACATGGTTTTAGTAAAGCAAGTTCGTTTCCCTTATAGACTAACTTTTATTTATTATTACGCTTTGCAAATTTATGACACAAACGAATGGGTGTAGACCAGCGTTTGGGTCAAGTTTCATGGAATTCTATGAACGTTCAATATTTAGCTGTTTTGCCCGGTTTATTAAAGCAAGTTCGTTTCCATTTTTACACTAACTTGTAATTATAATTACGCTTAGCAAATTTACCACACAAATGCATGGGTCTAGACCACATTTGGGTCAAGTTTCGTGGAATTCTGAGAACGTTTGATACTAAGCTGTTTTGCACGATTTTTTTAAAGCAAGTCCGTTTCCCTTTTACACTACTTGTAGTTATTATTATACTTATCAAATTTACCACACAAATGCATGGGACTAGACCTACGTTTGGTTCAAGTTTCTTCGAATTGTGAGAACGTTCAAAACTTAGCTCTTTTGCACGGTTTTATTAAAGCAAGTTCGTTTCCCTTTTACAGTGACTTGTAGTTATTATTACGCTTAGCAAATTTACCACACAAATGCATGGGTCAAAGCCTACGTTTGGTTCGAGTTTCGTGGAATTTTGATAACATTCAAAATTTAGCTGTTTTGCAGGGTTTTAGTAAAGCAAGTTCGTTTCCCTTATAGACTAACTTTTATTTATTATTACGCTTTGCAAATTTATGACACAAACGAATGGGTGTAGACCAGCGTTTGGGTCAAGTTTCATGGAATTCTATGAACGTTCAATATTTAGCTGTTTTGCCCGGTTTATTAAAGCAAGTTCGTTTCCATTTTTACACTAACTTGTAATTATAATTACGCTTAGCAAATTTACCACACAAATGCATGGGTCTAGACCACATTTGGGTCAAGTTTCGTGGAATTCTGAGAACGTTTGATACTAAGCTGTTTTGCACGATTTTTTTAAAGCAAGTCCGTTTCCCTTTTACACTACTTGTAGTTATTATTATACTTATCAAATTTACCACACAAATGCATGGGACTAGACCTACGTTTGGTTCAAGTTTCTTCGAATTGTGAGAACGTTCAAAACTTAGCTCTTTTGCACGGTTTTATTAAAGCAAGTTCGTTTCCCTTTTACAGTGACTTGTAGTTATTATTACGCTTAGCAAATTTACCACACAAATGCATGGGTCAAAGCCTACCTTTGGTTCGAGTTTCGTGGAATTTTGATAACATTCAAAATTTAGCTGTTTTGCATGGTTTTAGTAAAACAAGTTCGTTTCCCTTATACACTAGCTTTTATTTATTATTACGCTTTGCAAATTTACGACACAAACGAATGGGTGTAGACCAGCGTTTGGGTCAAGTTTCATGGAATTCTATGAACGTTCAATATTTAGCTGTTTTGCAGGGTTTATTAAAGCAAGTTCGTTTCCATTTTTACACTAACTTGTAATTATAATTACGCTTAGCAAATTTACCACACAAATGCATGGGTCTAGACCCCATTTTGGTCAAGTTTCGTGGAATTCTGAGAACGTTTGATACTAAGCTGTTTTGCACGGTTTTTATAAAGCAAGTTCGTTTCCCTTTTACACTAACTTGTAGTTATTATTATGCTTATCAAATTTACCACACAAATGCATGGGACTAGACCTACGTTTGGTTCAAGTTTCATCGAATTGTGAGAACGTTCAAAATTTAGCTGTTTTGCACGGTTTTATTAAAGGAAGTTCGTTTCCCTTTTACACTGACTTGTAGTTATTATTACGCTTAGCAAATTTACCACACAAATGCATGGGTCAAGGCCTACCTTTTGTTCGAGTTTCGTGGAATTTTGAGAACATTCAAAATTTAGCTGTTTTACATGGTTTTAGTAAAGCAAGTTCGTTTCCCTTATAGACTAACTTTTATTTATTATTACGCTTTGCAAATTTATGACACAAACGAATGGGTGTAGACCAGCGTTTGGTCAAGTTTCATGGAATTCTATGAACGTTCAATATTTAGCTGTTTTGCACGGTTTAATAAAGCAAGTTCGTTTCCATTTTTACACTAACTTGTAATTATAATTACGCTTAGCAAATTTACCACACAAATGCATGGGTCTAGACCACATTTGGGTCAAGTTTCGTGGAATTCTGAGAACGTTTGATACTAAGCTGTTTTGCACGATTTTTTTAAAGCAAGTTCGTTTCCCTTTACACTACTTGTAGTTATCATTATGCTTATCAAATTTACCACACAAATGCATGGGACTAGACCTACGTTTGGTTCAAGTTTCTTCGAATTGTGAGAACGTTCAAAACTTAGCTCTTTTGCACGGTTTTATTAAAGCAAGTTCATTTCCCTTTTACAGTGACTTGTAGTTATTATTACGCTTAGCAAATTTACCACACAAATGCATGGGTCAAGGCCTACCTTTGGTTCGAGTTTCGTGGAATTTTGAGAACATTCAAAATTTAGCTGTTTTGCATGGTTTTAGTGAAACAAGTTCGTTTCCCTTATACACTAGCTTTTATTTATTATTACGCTTTGCAAATTTACGACACAAACGAATGGGTGTAGACCAGCGTTTGGGTCAAGTTTCATGGAATTCTATGAACGTTCAATATTTAGCTGTTTTGCAGGGTTTATTAAAGCAAGTTCGTTTTCAGTTTTACACTAACTTGTAATTATAATTACGCTTAGCAAATTTACCACACAAATGCATGGGTCTAGACCACATTTGGGTCAAGTTTCGTGGAATTCTAAGAACGTTTGATACTAAGCTGTTTTGCAGGATTTTTTTAAAGCAAGTTCGTTTCCCTTTTACACTAACTTGTAGTTATTATTATGCTTATCAAATTTACCACACAAATGCATGGGACTAGACCTACGTTTGGTTCAAGTTTCATCGAATTGTGAGAACGTTCAAAATTTAGTTGTTTTGCACGGTTTTATTAAAGGAAGTTCGTTTCCCTTTTACACTGACTTGTAGTTATTATTACGCTTAGCAAATTTACCACACAAATGCATGGGTCAAGGCCTACGTTTGGTTCGAGTTTCGTGGAATTTTGAGAACATTCAAAAGTTAGCTGTTTTACACGATTTTAGTAAAGCAAGTTCGTTTCCCTTATAGACTAACTTTTATTTATTATTACGCTTTGCAAATTTATGACACAAACGAATGGGTGTAGACCAACGTTTGGGTCAAGTTTCATGGAATTCTATGAACGTTCAATATTTAGCTGTTTTGCACGGTTTATTAAAGCAAGTTCGTTTCCATTTTTACACTTACTTGTAATTATAATTACGCTTAGCAAATTTACCACACAAATGCATGGGTCTAGACCACATTTGGGTCAAGTTTCGTGGAATTCTGAGAACGTTTGATACTAAGCTGTTTTGCACGATTTTTTTAAAGCAAGTTCGTTTCCCTTTTACACTACTTGTAGTTATTATTATACTTATCAAATTTACCACACAAATGCATGGGACTAGACCTACGTTTGGTTCAAGTTTCTTCGAATTGTGAGAACGTTCAAAACTTAGCTCTTTTGCACGGTTTTATTAAAGCAAGTTCATTTCCCTTTTACAGTGACTTGTAGTTATTATTACGCTTAGCAAATTTACCACACAAATGCATGGGTCAAGGCCTACGTTTGGTTCGAGTTTCGTGGAATTTTGAGAACATTCAAAATTTAGCTGTTTTACATGGTTTTAGTAAAGCAAGTTCGTTTCCCTTATAGACTAACTTTTATTTATTATTACGCTTTGCAAATTTATGACACAAACGAATGGGTGTAGACCAGCGTTTGGGTCAAGTTTCATGGAATTCTATGAACGTTCAATATTTAGCTGTTTTGCCCGGTTTATTAAAGCAAGTTCGTTTCCATTTTTACACTAACTTGTAATTATAATTACGCTTAGCAAATTTACCACACAAATGCATGGGTCTAGACCCCATTTTGGTCAAGTTTCGTGGAATTCTGAGAACGTTTGATACTAAGCTGTTTTGCACGGTTTTTATAAAGCAAGTTCGTTTCCCTTTTACACTAACTTGTAGTTATTATTATGCTTATCAAATTTACCACACAAATGCATGGGACTAGACCTACGTTTGGTTCAAGTTTCATCGAATTGTGAGAACGTTCAAAATTTAGCTGTTTTGCACGGTTTTATTAAAGGAAGTTCGTTTCCCTTTTACACTGACTTGTAGTTATTATTACGCTTAGCAAATTTACCACACAAATGCATGGGTCAAGGCCTACGTTTGGTTCGAGTTTCGTGGAATTTTGAGAATATTCAAAATTTAGCTGTTTTACATGGTTTTAGTAAAGCAAGTTCGTTTCCCTTATAGACTAACTTTTATTTATTATTACGCTTTGCAAATTTATGACACAAACGAATGGGTGTAGACCAGCGTTTGGTCAAGTTTCATGGAATTCTATGAACGTTCAATATTTAGCTGTTTTGCACGGTTTAATAAAGCAAGTTCGTTTCCATTTTTACACTAACTTGTAATTATAATTACGCTTAGCAAATTTACCACACAAATGCATGGGTCTAGACCACATTTGGGTCAAGTTTCGTGGAATTCTGAGAACGTTTGATACTAAGCTGTTTTGCACGATTTTTTTAAAGCAAGTTCGTTTCCCTTTACACTACTTGTAGTTATCCTTATGCTTATCAAATTTACCACACAAATGCATGGGACTAGACCTACGTTTGGTTCAAGTTTCTTCGAATTGTGAGAACGTTCAAAACTTAGCTCTTTTGCACGGTTTTATTAAAGCAAGTTCATTTCCCTTTTACAGTGACTTGTAGTTATTATTACGCTTAGCAAATTTACCACACAAATGCATGGGTCAAGGCCTACCTTTGGTTCGAGTTTCGTGGAATTTTGAGAACATTCAAAATTTAGCTGTTTTGCATGGTTTTAGTGAAACAAGTTCGTTTCCCTTATACACTAGCTTTTATTTATTATTACGCTTTGCAAATTTACGACACAAACGAATGGGTGTAGACCAGCGTTTGGGTCAAGTTTCATGGAATTCTATGAACGTTCAATATTTAGCTGTTTTGCAGGGTTTATTAAAGCAAGTTCGTTTTCAGTTTTACACTAACTTGTAATTATAATTACGCTTAGCAAATTTACCACACAAATGCATGGGTCTAGACCACATTTGGGTCAAGTTTCGTGGAATTCTAAGAACGTTTGATACTAAGCTGTTTTGCAGGATTTTTTTAAAGCAAGTTCGTTTCCCTTTTACACTAACTTGTAGTTATTATTATGCTTATCAAATTTACCACACAAATGCATGGGACTAGACCTACGTTTGGTTCAAGTTTCATCGAATTGTGAGAACGTTCAAAATTTAGCTGTTTTGCACGGTTTTATTAAAGGAAGTTCGTTTCCCTTTTACACTGACTTGTAGTTATTATTACGCTTAGCAAATTTACCACACAAATGCATGGGTCAAGGCCTACGTTTGGTTCGAGTTTCGTGGAATTTTGAGAACATTCAAAAGTTAGCTGTTTTACATGATTTTAGTAAAGCAAGTTCGTTTCCCTTATAGACTAACTTTTATTTATTATTACGCTTTGCAAATTTATGACACAAACGAATGGGTGTAGACCAGCGTTTGGGTCAAGTTTCATGGAATTCTATGAACGTTCAATATTTAGCTGTTTTGCACGGTTTATTAAAGCAAGTTCGTTTCCATTTTTACACTTACTTGTAATTATAATTACGCTTAGCAAATTTACCACACAAATGCATGGGTCTAGACCACATTTGGGTCAAGTTTCGTGGAATTCTGAGAACGTTTGATTCTAAGCTGTTTTGCACGATTTTTTTAAAGCAAGTTCGTTTCCCTTTTACACTACTTGTAGTTATCATTATGCTTATCAAATTTACCACACAAATGCATGGGACTAGACCTACGTTTGGTTCAAGTTTCTTCGAATTGTGAGAACGTTCAAAACTTAGCTCTTTTGCACGGTTTTATTAAAGCAAGTTCATTTCCCTTTTACAGTGACTTGTAGTTATTATTACGCTTAGCAAATTTACCACACAAATGCATGGGTCAAGGCCTACCTTTGGTTCGAGTTTCGTGGAATTTTGAGAACATTCAAAATTTAGCTGTTTTGCATGGTTTTAGTGAAACAAGTTCGTTTCCCTTATACACTAGCTTTTATTTATTATTACGCTTTGCAAATTTACGACACAAACGAATGGGTGTAGACCAGCGTTTGGGTCAAGTTTCATGGAATTCTATGAACGTTCAATATTTAGCTGTTTTGCAGGGTTTATTAAAGCAAGTTCGTTTTCAGTTTTACACTAACTTGTAATTATAATTACGCTTAGCAAATTTACCACACAAATGCATGGGTCTAGACCACATTTGGGTCAAGTTTCGTGGAATTCTAAGAACGTTTGATACTAAGCTGTTTTGCAGGATTTTTTTAAAGCAAGTTCGTTTCCCTTTTACACTAACTTGTAGTTATTATTATGCTTATCAAATTTACCACACAAATGCATGGGACTAGACCTACGTTTGGTTCAAGTTTCATCGAATTGTGAGAACGTTCAAAATTTAGTTGTTTTGCACGGTTTTATTAAAGGAAGTTCGTTTCCCTTTTACACTGACTTGTAGTTATTATTACGCTTAGCAAATTTACCACACAAATGCATGGGTCAAGGCCTACGTTTGGTTCGAGTTTCGTGGAATTTTGAGAACATTCAAAAGTTAGCTGTTTTACACGATTTTAGTAAAGCAAGTTCGTTTCCCTTATAGACTAACTTTTATTTATTATTACGCTTTGCAAATTTATGACACAAACGAATGGGTGTAGACCAGCGTTTGGGTCAAGTTTCATGGAATTCTATGAACGTTCAATATTTAGCTGTTTTGCACGGTTTATTAAAGCAAGTTCGTTTCCATTTTTACACTTACTTGTAATTATAATTACGCTTAGCAAATTTTTTTTCGGTAAATGTAAATTTCATTAATAAAGAGTAATGGTACAGTACAACATGGTACAACATGGGATTATCAACTGGTCTCTCCCTCTACCCAAGGGATACGCCATAATCTATACAATGCTCGTGTACTGACTGACGATGCTAAATCAACGCTAAGAATCCTCTGTCTGACGTCATTGATGATTAGTATGCTCAATGTGGCCGGTGTCCGCTCAGTATGATCAAATCTCCTCAAGTTCCTCTCCTTCCATATGTGGTAGACGCACGCCGCCAGTAGTGTACGGTAAGCTCTATTAATAATGTGCTCCCCTCTCCATTTCCGTGTCGCCCATTCAATATCTGTTGCCCAATCTCTATTGGGCCAGTGAAAGCGAATCCTTCTGCGAATCTCATAAAGGCACTGACGACTAAATCTGCATTGGAAGAATAAATGTGGATGAGATTCCGTAGCTCCCTCATCGCACAGTATGCACACCCCCAGGTGGGATAGCCATGATTTGTCTGTGGTAGGAAGTTTGCCAAGGATTGCTAGCCATAAGATGAACGAATGGCGAGGAATCTTCAAGGAGCCCAAAAGTAGTGAAGACCATCCTACTTTCGGCTCGGGGTGAGTGAATAATCGGTAGAGGGCCTGAGTAGTAGGTTGCCCTTCGTCACATCTCCACACCACCCGATCCTCTCCTCCGAGAATAAGCGGTAGGTTATGTGTGATTTCCAAACATTCAAAGTCAGTGATGGTAGGCCATTGCCATTCTCCTGCTGAAATCACCAAGCTGAGTTTTGCTGATTCTTCAAGTCTAAGATGGCGGGGACCTTGAGGGAATCGCTCGATAAGTGGACCCAAGTGATGCCACGGGTCCTGCCAAACAAAGAATCTGTCTCCATTTCCAATCTGGTAATCCACGATAGTGCGAAGGAAAGGACGTAGCCTGAGTATTTTTCGCCATCCCCAAGAACCTCCATGTTCACGAATAGTCCAAATCGATCTCTCACGTAATCGGTCTTGGTAGAGCCACTGAACCCATATGGATGTCCTGTCACACTGGATAACATCACATAGTTTCTTGCTCATTAATGCGCGATTCAAGGTGGAGATATCCTTGAACCCAAGTCCCCCCTCATCGATCGGTCGACACACATCTTTCCAGGCTACCTTAGCGTACCCACTGGACGTCGTACCCTTCCATAGGAAGGTCCTCAACCTCTTCTCAATTTCACTGATGACTTTCTTAGGTAATATGAATGCAGAAGCCCAATATAAGCTCAATGCTGAGAGCACAGATTTGATGATTTGTACCCGCCCAGCATATGATAATGAAATCCCTTCCCATCCATTAATACGTGCATCAATTTTTGAGATAAGTGGTTGGCAATCAGAGATGGTCAGCCTAGACGAGATTAAGGGAAGACCCAGGTACCTCATTGGAAGGTGGCCCTCCTGAAAGCCCAAAATATCTAGCATCTGGTCCTTCAAATTTTGAGCCGAACGTGAAATGATTAAGTGACTTTTTTGGACATTCAGCCGAAGGCCCGACAACTCCGCAAACCAGTCCAATCCCTCTTTGAAGACTCTGATGGAGTCTAAGTCAGCTTTGCACAGTAAGAGGAGGTCGTCTGCAAATCCCATCTGAAAAACCTTAGAACTCTCACACTTCCAATGATAAGTGAATTGCATGTCCTGTTCAATTCGTTGCAAAAATCCCAGATGTAAGGCTTCCATAACAAGAACAAACAGATAAGGAGAAAGTGGGTCTCCCTGTCGTAGTCCTCTCGCTCCAGCAAAGAACCCATGAGGTTTTCCATTGAGCCCAATCGAGAATGATGTCGTGGTAACACACTCCTCAATCCACCTTGTAAACGTAGGTGGAAACCCGAACAGCTGCAAAACTGCTAACAGGAAGTCCCACTCCACCGTATCATAGGCCTTCCTGATATCCACTTTAAGTGCGCATCTCGGGGGTAGGCGCATCTGGTTATATCTGGAGAATAATTCCTGGGCTAACATAATGTTGTCCCCAATGCTTCTTCCGGGAATAAAAGCTGTCTGACATGGGCTAACTATCTTGTCCAGTAGCACACTAATTTTTTGGACAAGAAGTTTTGCAATGATCTTGTATAAAACATTGCAGCATGAAATTGGTCTAAAATCATTAACCGACATAGGCGTATGTACCTTTGGGATCAGGGCCAAGATCGTGGAGTTGACCTGCTTCAGAAGTTTTCCGGTAGAAAAGAAGTCTAGTACCGCCCTCGTAACTTCTTCCCCAACCACAGGCCAAGCCGCCTTGAAAAACCTTGACGAGTAGCCATCAGGTCCCGGTGCCTTGTCATCAGCAATATCGAACATTGCTTGCTTCACATCATCCGCCGAGATTGGAAGGAGTAATTGATTAGCTTCCTCATCAGTGATACAGTGCCTTGCCCACGGTCTAAGATAACGAATATCCACTGACAGCCGTCTTCTGGTGCCTCCTAATAGGTTCTGATAATATGAGACAAACTCATGGGCGATTTCCCCTAGATCCGTGTGTGTGAAACCATTCTCATCATTAATCTGTAAGATTCTCCTCCTTACTCGTCTCTGTGCAATTTTACGAAAGAAAACCCGGGAGCATTGGTCTCCGTCTTTCATCCACTGCATTTTGGCTCTCTGCTGCAGCATAATTTGTTCGAGTTTTGCCGCTTTAGCATAAACGACTCGACAACAATGCTCCAGGAGTAAATATAGCTCATTTTGTCTATCAGAGCTCACCAACTGTTGTGCCTCATCAAGAAAACCTTTGGCTAGTTGGACATTCATCGTCAGATCTCCCTTATTTCTCCTTTGTAGTCTAAAGACTGGTTTGAGTGCCTTCAGTTTACGTGTCACAGCATACATAGGAATACCCACAATCTCATGATGCCAAATATTCTGCACATTGTGGATAAACTCGGGTGAATGGGCCAGATAGTTATCAAATCGAAACATGCCTCCATTATGTTGTTGTATATCCCCATGTAAGACCAGTGGAGAGTGGTCAGATGTCCGTGGGGTAAGGCTGTGATAATATGCGCTCGGGAACCTTGCCAGCCAGCGGTCATTAATAAGAATCCGATCCAGCCGCTTCCATAAACTCCTCATAGACGTACTGCAATTATGCCACGTGAACCATTCACCTTGCATAGGAAGTGGGATCAGCCCCGCCTCCAGAATACCAGCATTAAATTCTTCGGTGGCCATCCTTATATCTCCTGAGATGCCACATACTTCGTTAAGGTCACGTACTGCATTAAAATCCCCTCCCACCATCCACGGGGTGTCAGAGCATTGCTGAGATAGCGTCTCCAGTGCCGTCCATAAATTCCGACGATCAATCACCTCAGATGCCCCATAAACAACAGTGATAATAACAGATTCATTGTCAGCCATATTAGTAACCCGACAGTGAATAAATTGATCTGCCGAGTCTAAGATATGGACATCAACAATATTCTCGTCCCAAGCTATCCAGATGCGATTACCAACAGAAGAATAATCGACAAACCATTTCCAATGTGGAAGTAAAAACGATTGAATATGCATAACATTATTCAAACGAACACGAGTTTCAAGAATGCCAAGAAAGTGTAACCTGTATTCAGAGACCAAGTCCTTCAAAGCGAGCTGATGGTCTCGTTTGTTCAGCCCACGGACATTCCACACAGCGATGTTCAACATGGATCATCGACCTTGGGGCTGCTTGTGTTAGGACCCCCTGAATGCTCACCTGCATCATCAATTAAATGCAAAGCGTCAAAAGCATTATAAATAACAATTGCCTTACCTCTCTCTTCTTGCTTGGAGTGGTTCTGGTCCACATGTCTATTTCCCGCATGTGCTTTGGGTATTTCTGCAACCACTGGTTTCATCGTCTCACGTCCCTTAGTCGGAAGTTGCGGTTGTGCTACGTTGACTTTCGGCACATACACATTTACTGTTGGCTTCGTCGGTTTGCGGGTTTTGTTTAGTGCGCAATCCTTGTTCGAATGTCCCAATGACATGCACGCTGTGCACTTTGGTGGGAGCCATTCATACTCAATGTCAACTTTGCAAGGTGTCTCCCCTCCTTCTTCATCAGGTGCCATGACAATAATATGTTTATGCAGCTTTTGTGTGGCATCAATCATCACACATACACGAGCAAAGTCCAGTCTCGTGCATGCTCTTGTAATCGCGTCGGGGTAAAGGGGCTTCCCCACACCACTTGCTACAGTGCTCAATCCTTCTGTCGTCCAAAATTCCATCGGAAGGTGTCGTAGTTTAATCCAGACGGGCACTTGTGTATGCTTCAATTTTCTCATGGCCATCCCCGGTTCCCACTTTTGAAGAACTATCGGCTGCCCTTGGAACAACCACGGGCCTCCCTCAATTATCTCCTCCATATCAAAAACTGTTTTAAACTGAAAAAAGAAGAATCCGTTTGTGGTCGCTGTCACCTCCCTTAGTGCTGGCCAGACCGAATGTGCAAACTCCTTAAGGTGATGATAATATGGCCGTTTGCCCAAGAAATAGCCAACTGCAGTAGATTTCCAACGTTTAGACCCATTACGTACCGCATCTAAAGAAGGTCGCACGACAACCTCTCCGTTCTGCATTGTTGGGGCAATGAATGATAAGGTTTTCCGGGTCGAATGATTAAATGCATGCGCTATTTTGTCGTCGATAATTGTATCCGGGTATGCGTGCAACGGGATGTTTCCAACGTACAGCCCCGTTGGATGAGGAGCATCATGCATAGCTTGATTTCTTTCCACAGAATTGCTGACATCAGCCCTATTTTTGCATGTGTCAGTGTTGATGTCAGCCCTAGCTTTCCTTGTATCATCGATGATGTCAGCCCTAGCTTTGATAGTGTAATTGCTGACATCAGCCCTAGATGCACCTGTGTCAGCGATGATGTCAGCCCTAGCAGCAGCGATGATGTCAGCCCTAGAAGCAGCGATGATGTCAGCCCTAGAAGCAGCGATGATGTCAGCCCTAGGAGCAGCGATGATGTCAGCCCTAGCAGCAGCGATGATGTCAGCCCTACTAGGGCTGATGTCAGCATTGTGTTCCATGTCACCAACCTCCGCCGCCATGTCACCAACCTCCGCCGCCATGTCAGCATCCATGTCACCAACCTCCGCCGCCACATCACCTCCAGTCGTGTCCACATAGCCGTCCACGTCGTCTTTCCGGCACACGTCACGGGTCGCCGGCGAAGGCTCCGTCCACTCACCCAGCTGCCGGAAAAGCGCGCCAGGGATTCTAGCAGCTGCGGACTCGTTCCCAGCAGCTTTCCGACCACCAAGAATGGCCGGACGACGAGAGAAGTGTCCGTTTCCGACAGTCGCCGTCGAAGGAGCACAAACAGTCACCGTCGCAGGTAGCTGAAACGTCGCCGGTGCCTTGCCCCCATTTTTTACCGTTGTGAGCTCTGGATCTGGTGGGATAAGGCATCGCACAGCCTTGCGAAGGCCACCGGTCGCTGGTCGGTCGCGGCTGCGCTCCATCATCTTCGTTTGCCGCGGCTCGTCGTCGTCTCCAAAAATCGTTTGCCATCGGGTTTTAAGTTCGTTCAGGGCAGCCATGGCTGCCTCATCTCCATGGTCAATGACGCGGTTGGCAAGATTCAGAAATTCGTTCAGATTGAACGAAGAAGACGACGATCCGCCATGGCCGCCTTTCAAGCTCGCGTCGCCTCCAACGGTCGGATCTGAAATCGCCGTTACAGCTCCCAAACTCCCTCCTTTCACCGTCGAACGCTCATCTAAGCCCACAGGGACACAAAGTCTACCCTCAGTCGGCGGAAAAACGGCCGTTTCAGCCGGCGGTAAAGGTCCCGACTTCTCGTCTTCTACACTTGCAGCTGGGTTTTCCTTCCGTCCTTTGGTGTTCTTCTTTCGCCGGCCGGGCACTGTTCCGTCCCCGTCGCACTCCGTCGGAGCCTCACCGGCAGTCTCCCCGTCGCCGGCCGGAAGTGAGGATGATGAAGATTGAGATTTTGGGTGGTTCATTTTTGAGAGAGAAAAATTCTAGTGAGAGAATTTTTGCAACTCACTACTACTACAATGCTCACTGAACGTTCTACGCTTAGCAAATTTACCACACAAATGCATGGGTCTAGACCACATTTGGGTCAAGTTTCGTGGAATTCTGAGAACGTTTGATACTAAGCTGTTTTGCACGATTTTTTTAAAGCAAGTTCGTTTCCCTTTTACACTACTTGTAGTTATTATTATACTTATCAAATTTACCACACAAATGCATGGGACTAGACCTACGTTTGGTTCAAGTTTCTTCGAATTGTGAGAACGTTCAAAACTTAGCTCTTTTGCACGGTTTTATTAAAGCAAGTTCATTTCCCTTTTACAGTGACTTGTAGTTATTATTACGCTTAGCAAATTTACCACACAAATGCATGGGTCAAGGCCTACGTTTGGTTCGAGTTTCGTGGAATTTTGAGAACATTCAAAAGTTAGCTGTTTTACATGGTTTTAGTAAAGCAAGTTCGTTTCCCTTATAGACTAACTTTTATTTATTATTACGCTTTGCAAATTTATGACACAAACGAATGGGTGTAGACCAGCGTTTGGGTCAAGTTTCATGGAATTCTATGAACGTTCAATATTTAGCTGTTTTGCCCGGTTTATTAAAGCAAGTTCGTTTCCATTTTTACACTAACTTGTAATTATAATTACGCTTAGCAAATTTACCACACAAATGCATGGGTCTAGACCACATTTGGGTCAAGTTTCGTGGAATTCTGAGAACGTTTGATACTAAGCTGTTTTGCACGATTTTTTTAAAGCAAGTCCGTTTCCCTTTTACACTACTTGTAGTTATTATTATACTTATCAAATTTACCACACAAATGCATGGGACTAGACCTACGTTTGGTTCAAGTTTCTTCGAATTGTGAGAACGTTCAAAACTTAGCTCTTTTGCACGGTTTTATTAAAGCAAGTTCATTTCCCTTTTACAGTGACTTGTAGTTATTATTACGCTTAGCAAATTTACCACACAAATGCATGGGTCAAGGCCTACGTTTGGTTCGAGTTTCGTGGAATTTTGAGAATATTCAAAATTTAGCTGTTTTACATGGTTTTAGTAAAGCAAGTTCGTTTCCCTTATAGACTAACTTTTATTTATTATTACGCTTTGCAAATTTATGACACAAACGAATGGGTGTAGACCAGCGTTTGGTCAAGTTTCATGGAATTCTATGAACGTTCAATATTTAGCTGTTTTGCACGGTTTAATAAAGCAAGTTCGTTTCCATTTTTACACTAACTTGTAATTATAATTACGCTTAGCAAATTTACCACACAAATGCATGGGTCTAGACCACATTTGGGTCAAGTTTCGTGGAATTCTGAGAACGTTTGATACTAAGCTGTTTTGCACGATTTTTTTAAAGCAAGTTCGTTTCCCTTTACACTACTTGTAGTTATCATTATGCTTATCAAATTTACCACACAAATGCATGGGACTAGACCTACGTTTGGTTCAAGTTTCTTCGAATTGTGAGAACGTTCAAAACTTAGCTCTTTTGCACGGTTTTATTAAAGCAAGTTCATTTCCCTTTTACAGTGACTTGTAGTTATTATTACGCTTAGCAAATTTACCACACAAATGCATGGGTCAAGGCCTACCTTTGGTTCGAGTTTCGTGGAATTTTGAGAACATTCAAAATTTAGCTGTTTTGCATGGTTTTAGTGAAACAAGTTCGTTTCCCTTATACACTAGCTTTTATTTATTATTACGCTTTGCAAATTTACGACACAAACGAATGGGTGTAGACCAGCGTTTGGGTCAAGTTTCATGGAATTCTATGAACGTTCAATATTTAGCTGTTTTGCAGGGTTTATTAAAGCAAGTTCGTTTTCAGTTTTACACTAACTTGTAATTATAATTACGCTTAGCAAATTTACCACACAAATGCATGGGTCTAGACCACATTTGGGTCAAGTTTCGTGGAATTCTAAGAACGTTTGATACTAAGCTGTTTTGCAGGATTTTTTTAAAGCAAGTTCGTTTCCCTTTTACACTAACTTGTAGTTATTATTATGCTTATCAAATTTACCACACAAATGCATGGGACTAGACCTACGTTTGGTTCAAGTTTCATCGAATTGTGAGAACGTTCAAAATTTAGCTGTTTTGCACGGTTTTATTAAAGGAAGTTCGTTTCCCTTTTACACTGACTTGTAGTTATTATTACGCTTAGCAAATTTACCACACAAATGCATGGGTCAAGGCCTACGTTTGGTTCGAGTTTCGTGGAATTTTGAGAACATTCAAAAGTTAGCTGTTTTACATGATTTTAGTAAAGCAAGTTCGTTTCCCTTATAGACTAACTTTTATTTATTATTACGCTTTGCAAATTTATGACACAAACGAATGGGTGTAGACCAGCGTTTGGGTCAAGTTTCATGGAATTCTATGAACGTTCAATATTTAGCTGTTTTGCACGGTTTATTAAAGCAAGTTCGTTTCCATTTTTACACTTACTTGTAATTATAATTACGCTTAGCAAATTTACCACACAAATGCATGGGTCTAGACCACATTTGGGTCAAGTTTCGTGGAATTCTGAGAACGTTTGATTCTAAGCTGTTTTGCACGATTTTTTTAAAGCAAGTTCGTTTCCCTTTTACACTACTTGTAGTTATCATTATGCTTATCAAATTTACCACACAAATGCATGGGACTAGACCTACGTTTGGTTCAAGTTTCTTCGAATTGTGAGAACGTTCAAAACTTAGCTCTTTTGCACGGTTTTATTAAAGCAAGTTCATTTCTCTTTTACAGTGACTTGTAGTTATTATTACGCTTAGCAAATTTACCACACAAATGCATGGGTCAAGGCCTACCTTTGGTTCGAGTTTCGTGGAATTTTGATAACATTCAAAATTTAGCTGTTTTGCATGGTTTTAGTAAAACAAGTTCGTTTCCCTTATACACTAGCTTTTATTTATTATTACGCTTTGCAAATTTACGACACAAACGAATGGGTGTAGACCAGCGTTTGGGTCAAGTTTCATGGAATTCTATGAACGTTCAATATTTAGCTGTTTTGCAGGGTTTATTAAAGCAAGTTCGTTTCCATTTTTACACTAACTTGTAATTATAATTACGCTTAGCAAATTTACCACACAAATGCATGGGTCTAGACCCCATTTTGGTCAAGTTTCGTGGAATTCTGAGAACGTTTGATACTAAGCTGTTTTGCACGGTTTTTATAAAGCAAGTTCGTTTCCCTTTTACACTAACTTGTAGTTATTATTATGCTTATCAAATTTACCACACAAATGCATGGGACTAGACCTACGTTTGGTTCAAGTTTCATCGAATTGTGAGAACGTTCAAAATTTAGCTGTTTTGCACGGTTTTATTAAAGGAAGTTCGTTTCCCTTTTACACTGACTTGTAGTTATTATTACGCTTAGCAAATTTACCACACAAATGCATGGGTCAAGGCCTACGTTTGGTTCGAGTTTCGTGGAATTTTGAGAATATTCAAAATTTAGCTGTTTTACATGGTTTTAGTAAAGCAAGTTCGTTTCCCTTATAGACTAACTTTTATTTATTATTACGCTTTGCAAATTTAGGACACAAACGAATGGGTGTAGACCAGCGTTTGGTCAAGTTTCATGGAATTCTATGAACGTTCAATATTTAGCTGTTTTGCACGGTTTAATAAAGCAAGTTCGTTTCCATTTTTACACTAACTTGTAATTATAATTACGCTTAGCAAATTTACCACACAAATGCATGGGTCTAGACCACATTTGGGTCAAGTTTCGTGGAATTCTGAGAACGTTTGATACTAAGCTGTTTTGCACGATTTTTTTAAAGCAAGTTCGTTTCCCTTTACACTACTTGTAGTTATCATTATGCTTATCAAATTTACCACACAAATGCATGGGACTAGACCTACGTTTGGTTCAAGTTTCTTCGAATTGTGAGAACGTTCAAAACATAGCTCTTTTGCACGGTTTTATTAAAGCAAGTTCATTTCCCTTTTACAGTGACTTGTAGTTATTATTACGCTTAGCAAATTTACCACACAAATGCATGGGTCAAGGCCTACCTTTGGTTCGAGTTTCGTGGAATTTTGAGAACATTCAAAATTTAGCTGTTTTGCATGGTTTTAGTGAAACAAGTTCGTTTCCCTTATACACTAGCTTTTATTTATTATTACGCTTTGCAAATTTACGACACAAACGAATGGGTGTAGACCAGCGTTTGGGTCAAGTTTCATGGAATTCTATGAACGTTCAATATTTAGCTGTTTTGCAGGGTTTATTAAAGCAAGTTCGTTTTCAGTTTTACACTAACTTGTAATTATAATTACGCTTAGCAAATTTACCACACAAATGCATGGGTCTAGACCACATTTGGGTCAAGTTTCGTGGAATTCTAAGAACGTTTGATACTAAGCTGTTTTGCAGGATTTTTTTAAAGCAAGTTCGTTTCCCTTTTACACTAACTTGTAGTTATTATTATGCTTATCAAATTTACCACACAAATGCATGGGACTAGACCTACGTTTGGTTCAAGTTTCATCGAATTGTGAGAACGTTCAAAACTTAGCTCTTTTGCACGATTTTTTTAAAGCAAGTTCGTTTCCCTTTTACACTACTTGTAGTTATTATTATGCTTATCAAATTTACCACACAAATGCATGGGACTAGACCTACGTTTGGTTCAAGTTTCTTCGAATTGTGAGAACGTTCAAAACTTAGCTCTTTTGCACGGTTTTATTAAAGCAAGTTCGTTTCCCTTTTACAGTGACTTGTAGTTATTATTACGCTTAGCAAATTTACCACACAAATGCATGGGTCAAGACCTACGTGTGGTTCGAGTTTCGTGGAATTCTGAGAACATTCAAAATTTAGCTGTTTTGCATGGTTTTAGTAAAGCAACTTCGTTTCCCTTATACACTAGCTTTTATTTATTATTACGCTTTGCAAATTTATGACACAAACGAATGGGTGTAGACCAGCGTTTTTGTCAAGTTTCATGGAATTCTATGAACGTTCAATATTTAGCTGTTTTGCACGGTTTATTAAAGCAAGTTCGTTTCCATTTTTACACTAACTTGTAATTATAATTACGCTTAGCAAATTTACCACACAAATGCAAGGGTCTAGCCACATTTTGGTCAAGTTTCGTGGAATTCTGAGAACGTTTGATACTAAGCTGTTTTGCACGATTTTTATAAAGCAAGTTCGTTTCCCTTTTACACTAACTTGTAGTTATTATTATACTTATCAAATTTATCACACAAATGCATGGGACTAGACCTACGTTTGGTTCAAGTTTCATCGAATTGTGAGAACGTTCAAAATTTAGCTATTTTGCACGGTTTTATTAAAGGAAGTTCGTTTCCCTTTTACACTGACTTGTAGTTATTATTACGCTTAGCAAATTTACCACATAAATGCATGGGTCAAGGCCTACGTTTGGTTCGAGTTTCGTGGAATTTTGAGAACATTCAAAAGTTAGCTGTTTTACATGGTTTTAGTAAAGCAAGTTCGTTTCCCTTATAGACTAACTTTTATTTATTATTACGCTTTGCAAATTTATGACACCAACGAATGGGTGTAGACCAGCGTTTGGGTCAAGTTTCATGGAATTCTATGAACGTTCAATATTTAGCTGTTTTGCACGGTTTATTAAAGCAAGTTCGTTTCCATTTTTACACTAACTTGTAATTATAATTACGCTTAGCAAATTTACCACACAAATGCATGGGTCTAGACCACATTTGGGTCAACTTTCGTGGAATTCTGAGAACGTTTGATACTAAGCTGTTTTGCACGATTTTTTTAAAGCAAGTTCGTTTCCCTTTTACACTACTTGTAGTTATTATTATGCTTATCAAATTTACCACACAAATGCATGGGACTAGACCTACGTTTGGTTAAAGTTTCTTCGAATTGTGAGAACGTTCAAAACTTAGCTCTTTTGCACGGTTTTATTAAAGCAAGTTCGTTTCCCTTTTACAGCGACTTGTAGTTATTATTACGCTTAGCAAATTTACCACACAAATGCATGGGTCAAGACCTACGTGTGGTTCGAGTTTCGTGGAATTCTGAGAACATTCAAAATTTTGCTGTTTTGCATGGTTTTAGTAAAGCAACTTCGTTTCCCTTATACACTAACTTTTATTTGTTATTACGCTTTGCAAATTTACGACACAAATGCATGGGTGTAGACCAATGTTTGGGTCATGTTTCATGGAATACTATGAACGTTCAATAATTAGCTGTTTTGCACGGTTTATTAAAGCAAGTTCGTTTCCATTTTTACACTAACTTGTAATTATAATTACGCTTAACAAATTTACCACACAAATGCATGGGTCTAGACCACATTTGGGTCATGTTTCGTGGAATTCTGAGAACGTTTGATACTAAGCTGTTTTGCACGATTTTTTTAAAGAAAGTTCGTTTCCCTTTTACACTAACTTGTAGTTATTATTATGCTTATCAAATTTACCACACAAATGCATGGGACTAGACCTACGTTTGGTTCAAGTTTCATCGAATTGTAAGAACGTTCAAAATTTAGCTGTTTTGCACGGTTTTATTAAAGGAAGTTCGTTTCCCTTTTACACTGACTTGTAGTTATTATCACGCTTAGCAAATTTACCACACAAATGCATGGGTCAAGGCCTACCTTTGGTTCGAGTTTCGTGGAATTTTGAGAACATTCAAAATTTAGCTGTTTTGCATGGTTTTAGTAAAACAAGTTCGTTTCCCTTATACACTAGCTTTTATTTATTATTACGCTTTGCAAATTTACGACACAAATGAATGGGTGTAGACCAGCGTTTAGGTCAAGTTTCATGGAATTCTATGAACATTCAATATTTAGCTGTTTTGCACGGTTTATTAAAGCAAGTTCGTTTCCATTTTTACACTAACTTGTAATTATAATTACGCTTAACAAATTTACTACACAAATGCATGGGTCTAGACCACATTTGGGTCAAGTTTTGTGGAATTCTGAGAACGTTTGATACTAAGTTGTTTTGCACGATTTTTTTAAAGCAAGTTCGTTTCCCTTTTACACTAACTTGTAGTTATTATTATGCTTATCAAATTTACCACACAAATGCATGGGACTAGGCCTACATTTGGTTCAAGTTTCATCGAATTGTAAGAACGTTCAAAATTTAGCTGTTTTGCACGGTTTTATTAAAGGAAGTTCGTTTCCCTTTTACACTGACTTGTAGTTATTATCACGCTTAGCAAATTTACCACACAAATGCATGGGTCAAGGCCTACCTTTGGTTCGAGTTTCGTGGAATTTTGAGAACATTCAAAATTTAGCTGTTTTGCATGGTTTTAGTAAAACAAGTTCGTTTCCCTTATACACTAGCTTTTATTTATTATTACGCTTTGCAAATTTACGACACAAACGAATGGGTGTAGACCAGCGTTTATTTCAAGTTTCATGGAATTCTATGAACGTTCAATATTTAGCTGTTTTGCACGGTTTATTAAAGCAAGTTCGTTTCCATTTTTACACTAACTTGTAATTATAATTACGCTTAACAAATTTACCACACAAATGCATGGGTCTAGACCACATTTGGGTCAAGTTTCGTGGAATTCTAAGAACGTTTGATACTAAGCTGTTTTGCAGGATTTTTTTAAAGCAAGTTCGTTTCCCTTTTACACTACTTGTAGTTATTATTATGCTTATCAAATTTACCACACAAATGCATGGGACTAGACCTACGTTTGGTTCAAGTTTCTTCGAATTGTGAGAACGTTCAAAACTTAGCTCTTTTGCACGGTTTTATTAAAGCAAGTTCGTTTCCCTTTTACAGTGACTTGTAGTTATTATTACGCTTAGCAAATTTACCACACAAATGCATGGGTCAAGACCTACGTGTGGTTCGAGTTTCGTGGAATTCTGAGAACATTCAAAATTTAGCTGTTTTGCATGGTTTTAGTAAAGCAACTTCGTTTCCCTTATACACTAGCTTTTATTTATTATTACGCTTTGCAAATTTATGACACAAACGAATGGGTGTAGACCAGCGTTTATGTCAAGTTTCATGGAATTCTATGAACGTTCAATATTTAGCTGTTTTGCACGGTTTATTAAAGCAAGTTCGTTTCCATTTTTACACTAACTTGTAATTATAATTACGCTTAGCAAATTTACCACACAAATGCAAGGGTCTAGCCACATTTTGGTCAAGTTTCGTGGAATTCTGAGAACGTTTGATACTAAGCTGTTTTGCACGATTTTTATAAAGCAAGTTCGTTTCCCTTTTACACTAACTTGTAGTTATTATTATACTTATCAAATTTATCACACAAATGCATGGGACTAGACCTACGTTTGGTTCAAGTTTCATCGAATTGTGAGAACGTTCAAAATTTAGCTATTTTGCACGGTTTTATTAAAGGAAGTTCGTTTCCCTTTTACACTGACTTGTAGTTATTATTACGCTTAGCAAATTTACCACATAAATGCATGGGTCAAGGCCTACGTTTGGTTCGAGTTTCGTGGAATTTTGAGAACATTCAAAAGTTAGCTGTTTTACATGGTTTTAGTAAAGCAAGTTCGTTTCCCTTATAGACTAACTTTTATTTATTATTACGCTTTGCAAATTTATGACACCAACGAATGGGTGTAGACCAGCGTTTGGGTCAAGTTTCATGGAATTCTATGAACGTTCAATATTTAGCTGTTTTGCACGGTTTATTAAAGCAAGTTCGTTTCCATTTTTACACTAACTTGTAATTATAATTACGCTTAGCAAATTTACCACACAAATGCATGGGTCTAGACCACATTTGGGTCAACTTTCGTGGAATTCTGAGAACGTTTGATACTAAGCTGTTTTGCACGATTTTTTTAAAGCAAGTTCGTTTCCCTTTTACACTACTTGTAGTTATTATTATGCTTATCAAATTTACCACACAAATGCATGGGACTAGACCTACGTTTGGTTAAAGTTTCTTCGAATTGTGAGAACGTTCAAAACTTAGCTCTTTTGCACGGTTTTATTAAAGCAAGTTCGTTTCCCTTTTACAGCGACTTGTAGTTATTATTACGCTTAGCAAATTTACCACACAAATGCATGGGTCAAGACCTACGTGTGGTTCGAGTTTCGTGGAATTCTGAGAACATTCAAAATTTTGCTGTTTTGCATGGTTTTAGTAAAGCAACTTCGTTTCCCTTATACACTAACTTTTATTTGTTATTACGCTTTGCAAATTTACGACACAAATGCATGGGTGTAGACCAATGTTTGGGTCATGTTTCATGGAATACTATGAACGTTCAATAATTAGCTGTTTTGCACGGTTTATTAAAGCAAGTTCGTTTCCATTTTTACACTAACTTGTAATTATAATTACGCTTAACAAATTTACCACACAAATGCATGGGTCTAGACCACATTTGGGTCATGTTTCGTGGAATTCTGAGAACGTTTGATACTAAGCTGTTTTGCACGATTTTTTTAAAGAAAGTTCGTTTCCCTTTTACACTAACTTGTAGTTATTATTATGCTTATCAAATTTACCACACAAATGCATGGGACTAGACCTACGTTTGGTTCAAGTTTCATCGAATTGTAAGAACGTTCAAAATTTAGCTGTTTTGCACGGTTTTATTAAAGGAAGTTCGTTTCCCTTTTACACTGACTTGTAGTTATTATCACGCTTAGCAAATTTACCACACAAATGCATGGGTCAAGGCCTACCTTTGGTTCGAGTTTCGTGGAATTTTGAGAACATTCAAAATTTAGCTGTTTTGCATGGTTTTAGTAAAACAAGTTCGTTTCCCTTATACACTAGCTTTTATTTATTATTACGCTTTGCAAATTTACGACACAAATGAATGGGTGTAGACCAGCGTTTAGGTCAAGTTTCATGGAATTCTATGAACATTCAATATTTAGCTGTTTTGCACGGTTTATTAAAGCAAGTTCGTTTCCATTTTTACACTAACTTGTAATTATAATTACGCTTAACAAATTTACTACACAAATGCATGGGTCTAGACCACATTTGGGTCAAGTTTTGTGGAATTCTGAGAACGTTTGATACTAAGTTGTTTTGCACGATTTTTTTAAAGCAAGTTCGTTTCCCTTTTACACTAACTTGTAGTTATTATTATGCTTATCAAATTTACCACACAAATGCATGGGACTAGGCCTACATTTGGTTCAAGTTTCATCGAATTGTAAGAACGTTCAAAATTTAGCTGTTTTGCACGGTTTTATTAAAGGAAGTTCGTTTCCCTTTTACACTGACTTGTAGTTATTATCACGCTTAGCAAATTTACCACACAAATGCATGGGTCAAGGCCTACCTTTGGTTCGAGTTTCGTGGAATTTTGAGAACATTCAAAATTTAGCTGTTTTGCATGGTTTTAGTAAAACAAGTTCGTTTCCCTTATACACTAGCTTTTATTTATTATTACGCTTTGCAAATTTACGACACAAACGAATGGGTGTAGACCAGCGTTTATTTCAAGTTTCATGGAATTCTATGAACGTTCAATATTTAGCTGTTTTGCACGGTTTATTAAAGCAAGTTCGTTTCCATTTTTACACTAACTTGTAATTATAATTACGCTTAACAAATTTACCACACAAATGCATGGGTCTAGACCACATTTGGGTCAAGTTTTGTGGAATTCTGAGAACGTTTGATACTAAGCTGTTTTGCACGATTTCTTTAAAGCAAGTTCGTTTCCCTTTTACACTAACTTGTAGTTATTATTATGCTTATCAAATTTACAACACAAATGCATGGGACTAGACCTACGTTTGGTTCAAGTTTCATCGAATTGTAAGAACGTTCAAAATTTAGCTGTTTTGCACGGTTTTATTAATGGAAGTTCGTTTCCCTTTTACACTGACTTGTAGTTATTATCACGCTTAGCAAATTTACCACACAAATGCATGGGTCAAGGCCTACCTTTGGCTCGAGTTTCGTGGAATTTTGAGAACATTCAAAATTTAGCTGTTTTGCATGGTTTAAGTAAAACAAGTTCGTTTCCCTTATACACTAGCTTTTATTTATTATTACGCTTTGCAAATTTACGACACAAACGAATGGGTGTAGACCAGCGTTTAGGTCAAGTTTCATGGAATTCTATGAACGTTCAATATTTAGCTGTTTTGCACGGTTTATTAAAGCAAGTTCGTTTCCATTTTTACACTAACTTGTAATTATAATTACGCTTAGCAAATTTACCACACAAATGCAAGGGTCTAGCCACATTTTGGTCAAGTTTCGTGGAATTCTGAGAACGTTTGATACTAAGCTGTTTTGCACGATTTTTATAAAGCAAGTTCGTTTCCCTTTTACACTAACTTGTAGTTATTATTATACTTATCAAATTTATCACACAAATGCATGGGACTAGACCTACGTTTGGTTCAAGTTTCATCGAATTGTGAGAACGTTCAAAATTTAGCTATTTTGCACGGTTTTATTAAAGGAAGTTCGTTTCCCTTTTACACTGACTTGTAGTTATTATTACGCTTAGCAAATTTACCACATAAATGCATGGGTCAAGGCCTACGTTTGGTTCGAGTTTCGTGGAATTTTGAGAACATTCAAAAGTTAGCTGTTTTACATGGTTTTAGTAAAGCAAGTTCGTTTCCCTTATAGACTAACTTTTATTTATTATTACGCTTTGCAAATTTATGACACCAACGAATGGGTGTAGACCAGCGTTTGGGTCAAGTTTCATGGAATTCTATGAACGTTCAATATTTAGCTGTTTTGCACGGTTTATTAAAGCAAGTTCGTTTCCATTTTTACACTAACTTGTAATTATAATTACGCTTAGCAAATTTACCACACAAATGCATGGGTCTAGACCACATTTGGGTCAACTTTCGTGGAATTCTGAGAACGTTTGATACTAAGCTGTTTTGCACGATTTTTTTAAAGCAAGTTCGTTTCCCTTTTACACTACTTGTAGTTATTATTATGCTTATCAAATTTACCACACAAATGCATGGGACTAGACCTACGTTTGGTTCAAGTTTCTTCGAATTGTGAGAACGTTCAAAACTTAGCTCTTTTGCACGGTTTTATTAAAGCAAGTTCATTTCCCTTTTACAGTGACTTGTAGTTATTATTACGCTTAGCAAATTTACCACACAAATGCATGGGTCAAGACCTACGTGTGGTTCGAGTTTCGTGGAATTCTGAGAACATTCAAAATTTAGCTGTTTTGCATGGTTTTAGTAAAGCAACTTCGTTTCCCTTATACACTAGCTTTTATTTATTATTACGCTTTGCAAATTTATGACACAAACGAATGGGTGTAGACCAGCGTTTATGTCAAGTTTCATGGAATTCTATGAACGTTCAATATTTAGCTGTTTTGCACGGTTTATTAAAGCAAGTTCGTTTCCATTTTTACACTAACTTGTAATTATAATTACGCTTAGCAAATTTACCACACAAATGCAAGGGTCTAGCCACATTTTGGTCAAGTTTCGTGGAATTCTGAGAACGTTTGATACTAAGCTGTTTTGCACGATTTTTATAAAGCAAGTTCGTTTCCCTTTTACACTAACTTGTAGTTATTATTATACTTATCAAATTTATCACACAAATGCATGGGACTAGACCTACGTTTGGTTCAAGTTTCATCGAATTGTGAGAACGTTCAAAATTTAGCTATTTTGCACGGTTTTATTAAAGGAAGTTCGTTTCCCTTTTACACTGACTTGTAGTTATTATTACGCTTAGCAAATTTACCACATAAATGCATGGGTCAAGGCCTACGTTTGGTTCGAGTTTCGTGGAATTTTGAGAACATTCAAAAGTTAGCTGTTTTACATGGTTTTAGTAAAGCAAGTTCGTTTCCCTTATAGACTAACTTTTATTTATTATTACGCTTTGCAAATTTATGACACCAACGAATGGGTGTAGACCAGCGTTTGGGTCAAGTTTCATGGAATTCTATGAACGTTCAATATTTAGCTGTTTTGCACGGTTTATTAAAGCAAGTTCGTTTCCATTTTTACACTAACTTGTAATTATAATTACGCTTAGCAAATTTACCACACAAATGCATGGGTCTAGACCACATTTGGGTCAACTTTCGTGGAATTCTGAGAACGTTTGATACTAAGCTGTTTTGCACGATTTTTTTAAAGCAAGTTCGTTTCCCTTTTACACTACTTGTAGTTATTATTATGCTTATCAAATTTACCACACAAATGCATGGGACTAGACCTACGTTTGGTTCAAGTTTCTTCGAATTGTGAGAACGTTCAAAACTTAGCTCTTTTGCACGGTTTTATTAAAGCAAGTTCGTTTCCCTTTTACAGCGACTTGTAGTTATTATTACGCTTAGCAAATTTACCACACAAATGCATGGGTCAAGACCTACGTGTGGTTCGAGTTTCGTGGAATTCTGAGAACATTCAAAATTTTGCTGTTTTGCATGGTTTTAGTAAAGCAACTTCGTTTCCCTTATACACTAACTTTTATTTGTTATTACGCTTTGCAAATTTACGACACAAATGCATGGGTGTAGACCAATGTTTGGGTCATGTTTCATGGAATACTATGAACGTTCAATAATTAGCTGTTTTGCACGGTTTATTAAAGCAAGTTCGTTTCCATTTTTACACTAACTTGTAATTATAATTACGCTTAACAAATTTACCACACAAATGCATGGGTCTAGACCACATTTGGGTCATGTTTCGTGGAATTCTGAGAACGTTTGATACTAAGCTGTTTTGCACGATTTTTTTAAAGAAAGTTCGTTTCCCTTTTACACTAACTTGTAGTTATTATTATGCTTATCAAATTTACCACACAAATGCATGGGACTAGACCTACGTTTGGTTCAAGTTTCATCGAATTGTAAGAACGTTCAAAATTTAGCTGTTTTGCACGGTTTTATTAAAGGAAGTTCGTTTCCCTTTTACACTGACTTGTAGTTATTATCACGCTTAGCAAATTTACCACACAAATGCATGGGTCAAGGCCTACCTTTGGTTCGAGTTTCGTGGAATTTTGAGAACATTCAAAATTTAGCTGTTTTGCATGGTTTTAGTAAAACAAGTTCGTTTCCCTTATACACTAGCTTTTATTTATTATTACGCTTTGCAAATTTACGACACAAATGAATGGGTGTAGACCAGCGTTTAGGTCAAGTTTCATGGAATTCTATGAACATTCAATATTTAGCTGTTTTGCACGGTTTATTAAAGCAAGTTCGTTTCCATTTTTACACTAACTTGTAATTATAATTACGCTTAACAAATTTACTACACAAATGCATGGGTCTAGACCACATTTGGGTCAAGTTTTGTGGAATTCTGAGAACGTTTGATACTAAGTTGTTTTGCACGATTTTTTTAAAGCAAGTTCGTTTCCCTTTTACACTAACTTGTAGTTATTATTATGCTTATCAAATTTACCACACAAATGCATGGGACTAGGCCTACATTTGGTTCAAGTTTCATCGAATTGTAAGAACGTTCAAAATTTAGCTGTTTTGCACGGTTTTATTAAAGGAAGTTCGTTTCCCTTTTACACTGACTTGTAGTTATTATCACGCTTAGCAAATTTACCACACAAATGCATGGGTCAAGGCCTACCTTTGGTTCGAGTTTCGTGGAATTTTGAGAACATTCAAAATTTAGCTGTTTTGCATGGTTTTAGTAAAACAAGTTCGTTTCCCTTATACACTAGCTTTTATTTATTATTACGCTTTGCAAATTTACGACACAAACGAATGGGTGTAGACCAGCGTTTATTTCAAGTTTCATGGAATTCTATGAACGTTCAATATTTAGCTGTTTTGCACGGTTTATTAAAGCAAGTTCGTTTCCATTTTTACACTAACTTGTAATTATAATTACGCTTAACAAATTTACCACACAAATGCATGGGTCTAGACCACATTTGGGTCAAGTTTTGTGGAATTCTGAGAACGTTTGATACTAAGCTGTTTTGCACGATTTCTTTAAAGCAAGTTCGTTTCCCTTTTACACTAACTTGTAGTTATTATTATGCTTATCAAATTTACAACACAAATGCATGGGACTAGACCTACGTTTGGTTCAAGTTTCATCGAATTGTAAGAACGTTCAAAATTTAGCTGTTTTGCACGGTTTTATTAATGGAAGTTCGTTTCCCTTTTACACTGACTTGTAGTTATTATCACGCTTAGCAAATTTACCACACAAATGCATGGGTCAAGGCCTACCTTTGGCTCGAGTTTCGTGGAATTTTGAGAACATTCAAAATTTAGCTGTTTTGCATGGTTTAAGTAAAACAAGTTCGTTTCCCTTATACACTAGCTTTTATTTATTATTACGCTTTGCAAATTTACGACACAAACGAATGGGTGTAGACCAGCGTTTAGGTCAAGTTTCATGGAATTCTATGAACGTTCAATATTTAGCTGTTTTGCACGGTTTATTAAAGCAAGTTCGTTTCCATTTTTACACTAACTTGTAATTATAATTACGCTTAGCAAATTTACCACACAAATGCAAGGGTCTAGCCACATTTTGGTCAAGTTTCGTGGAATTCTGAGAACGTTTGATACTAAGCTGTTTTGCACGATTTTTATAAAGCAAGTTCGTTTCCCTTTTACACTAACTTGTAGTTATTATTATACTTATCAAATTTATCACACAAATGCATGGGACTAGACCTACGTTTGGTTCAAGTTTCATCGAATTGTGAGAACGTTCAAAATTTAGCTATTTTGCACGGTTTTATTAAAGGAAGTTCGTTTCCCTTTTACACTGACTTGTAGTTATTATTACGCTTAGCAAATTTACCACATAAATGCATGGGTCAAGGCCTACGTTTGGTTCGAGTTTCGTGGAATTTTGAGAACATTCAAAAGTTAGCTGTTTTACATGGTTTTAGTAAAGCAAGTTCGTTTCCCTTATAGACTAACTTTTATTTATTATTACGCTTTGCAAATTTATGACACCAACGAATGGGTGTAGACCAGCGTTTGGGTCAAGTTTCATGGAATTCTATGAACGTTCAATATTTAGCTGTTTTGCACGGTTTATTAAAGCAAGTTCGTTTCCATTTTTACACTAACTTGTAATTATAATTACGCTTAGCAAATTTACCACACAAATGCATGGGTCTAGACCACATTTGGGTCAACTTTCGTGGAATTCTGAGAACGTTTGATACTAAGCTGTTTTGCACGATTTTTTTAAAGCAAGTTCGTTTCCCTTTTACACTACTTGTAGTTATTATTATGCTTATCAAATTTACCACACAAATGCATGGGACTAGACCTACGTTTGGTTCAAGTTTCTTCGAATTGTGAGAACGTTCAAAACTTAGCTCTTTTGCACGGTTTTATTAAAGCAAGTTCGTTTCCCTTTTACAGCGACTTGTAGTTATTATTACGCTTAGCAAATTTACCACACAAATGCATGGGTCAAGACCTACGTGTGGTTCGAGTTTCGTGGAATTCTGAGAACATTCAAAATTTAGCTGTTTTGCATGGTTTTTGTAAAGCAACTTCGTTTCCCTTATACACTAACTTTTATTTGTTATTACGCTTTGCAAATTTACGACACAAATGCATGGGTGTAGACCAATGTTTGGGTCATGTTTCATGGAATACTATGAACGTTCAATAATTAGCTGTTTTGCACGGTTTATTAAAGCAAGTTCGTTTCCATTTTTACACTAACTTGTAATTATAATTACGCTTAACAAATTTACCACACAAATGCATGGGTCTAGACCACATTTGGGTCAAGTTTCGTGGAATTCTGAGAACGTTTGATACTAAGCTGTTTTGCACGATTTTTTTAAAGAAAGTTCGTTTCCCTTTTACACTAACTTGTAGTTATTATTATGCTTATCAAATTTACCACACAAATGCATGGGACTAGACCTACGTTTGGTTCAAGTTTCATCGAATTGTAAGAACGTTCAAAATTTAGCTGTTTTGCACGGTTTTATTAAAGGAAGTTCGTTTCCCTTTTACACTGACTTGTAGTTATTATCACGCTTAGCAAATTTACCACACAAATGCATGGATCAAGGCCTACCTTTGGTTCGAGTTTCGTGGAATTTTGAGAACATTCAAAATTTAGCTGTTTTGCATGGTTTTAATAAAACAAGTTCGTTTCCCTTATACACTAGCTTTTATTTATTATTACGCTTTGCAAATTTACGACACAAATGAATGGGTGTAGACCAGCGTTTAGGTCAAGTTTCATGGAATTCTATGAACATTCAATATTTAGCTGTTTTGCACGGTTTATTAAAGCAAGTTCGTTTCCATTTTTACACTAACTTGTAATTATAATTACGCTTAACAAATTTACCACACAAATGCATGGGTCTAGACCACATTTGGGTCAAGTTTTGTGGAATTCTGAGAACATTTGATACTAAGTTGTTTTGCACGATTTTTTTAAAGCAAGTTCGTTTCCCTTTTACACTAACTTGTAGTTATTATTATGCTTATCAAATTTACCACACAAATGCATGGGACTAGGCCTACATTTGGTTCAAGTTTCATCGAATTGTAAGAACGTTCAAAATTTAGCTGTTTTGCACGGTTTTATTAAAGGAAGTTCGTTTCCCTTTTACACTGACTTGTAGTTATTATCACGCTTAGCAAATTTACCACACAAATGCATGGGTCAAGGCCTACCTTTGGTTCGAGTTTCGTGGAATTTTGAGAACATTCAAAATTTAGCTGTTTTGCATGGTTTTAGTAAAACAAGTTCGTTTCCCTTATACACTAGCTTTTATTTATTATTACGCTTTGCAAATTTACGACACAAACGAATGGGTGTAGACCAGCGTTTAGTTCAAGTTTCATGGAATTCTATGAACGTTCAATATTTAGCTGTTTTGCACGGTTTATTAAAGCAAGTTCGTTTCCATTTTTACACTAACTTGTAATTATAATTACGCTTAACAAATTTACCACACAAATGCATGGGTCTAGACCACATTTGGGTCAAGTTTTGTGGAATTCTGAGAACGTTTGATACTAAGCTGTTTTGCACGATTTTTTTAAAGCAAGTTCGTTTCCCTTTTACACTAACTTGTAGTTATTATTATGCTTATCAAATTTACCACACAAATGCATGGGACTAGGCCTACATTTGGTTCAAGTTTCATCGAATTGTAAGAACGTTCAAAATTTAGCTGTTTTGCACGGTTTTATTAAAGGAAGTTCGTTTCCCTTTTACACTGACTTGTAGTTATTATCACGCTTAGCAAATTTACCACACAAATGCATGGGTCAAGGCCTACCTTTGGTTCGAGTTTCGTGGAATTTTGAGAACATTCAAAATTTAGCTGTTTTGCATGGTTTTAGTAAAACAAGTTCGTTTCCCTTATACACTAGCTTTTATTTATTATTACGCTTTGCAAATTTACGACACAAACGAATGGGTGTAGACCAGCGTTTAGTTCAAGTTTCATGGAATTCTATGAACGTTCAATATTTAGCTGTTTTGCACGGTTTATTAAAGCAAGTTCGTTTCCATTTTTACACTAACTTGTAATTATAATTACGCTTAACAAATTTACCACACAAATGCATGGGTCTAGACCACATTTGGGTCAAGTTTTGTGGAATTCTGAGAACGTTTGATACTAAGCTGTTTTGCACGATTTTTTTAAAGCAAGTTCGTTTCCCTTTTACACTAACTTGTAGTTATTATTATGCTTATCAAATTTACAACACAAATGCATGGGACTAGACCTACGTTTGGTTCAAGTTTCATCGAATTGTAAGAACGTTCAAAATTTAGCTGTTTTGCACGGTTTTATTAATGGAAGTTCGTTTCCCTTTTACACTGACTTGTAGTTATTATCACGCTTAGCAAATTTACCACACAAATGCATGGGTCAAGGCCTACCTTTGGTTCGAGTTTCGTGGAATTTTGAGAACATTCAAAATTTAGCTGTTTTGCATGGTTTTAGTAAAACAAGTTCGTTTCCCTTATACACTAGCTTTTATTTATTATTACGCTTTGCAAATTTACGACACAAACGAATGGGTGTAGACCAGCGTTTAGTTCAAGTTTCATGGAATTCTATGAACGTTCAATATTTAGCTGTTTTGCACGGTTTATTAAAGCAAGTTCGTTTCCATTTTTACACTAACTTGTAATTATAATTACGCTTAACAAATTTACCACACAAATGCATGGGTCTAGACCACATTTGGGTCAAGTTTTGTGGAATTCTGAGAACGTTTGATACTAAGCTGTTTTGCACGATTTCTTTAAAGCAAGTTCGTTTCCCTTTTACACTAACTTGTAGTTATTATTATGCTTATCAAATTTACAACACAAATGCATGGGACTAGACCTACGTTTGGTTCAAGTTTCATCGAATTGTAAGAACGTTCAAAATTTAGCTGTTTTGCACGGTTTTATTAATGGAAGTTCGTTTCCCTTTTACACTGACTTGTAGTTATTATCACGCTTAGCAAATTTACCACACAAATGCATGGGTCAAGGCCTACCTTTGGCTCGAGTTTCGTGGAATTTTGAGAACATTCAAAATTTAGCTGTTTTGCATGGTTTAAGTAAAACAAGTTCGTTTCCCTTATACACTAGCTTTTATTTATTATTACGCTTTGCAAATTTACGACACAAACGAATGGGTGTAGACCAGCGTTTAGGTCAAGTTTCATGGAATTCTATGAACGTTCAATATTTAGCTGTTTTGCACGGTTTATTAAAGCAAGTTCGTTTCCATTTTTACACTAACTTGTAATTATAATTACGCTTAGCAAATTTACCACACAAATGCAAGGGTCTAGCCACATTTTGGTCAAGTTTCGTGGAATTCTGAGAACGTTTGATACTAAGCTGTTTTGCACGATTTTTATAAAGCAAGTTCGTTTCCCTTTTACACTAACTTGTAGTTATTATTATACTTATCAAATTTATCACACAAATGCATGGGACTAGACCTACGTTTGGTTCAAGTTTCATCGAATTGTGAGAACGTTCAAAATTTAGCTATTTTGCACGGTTTTATTAAAGGAAGTTCGTTTCCCTTTTACACTGACTTGTAGTTATTATTACGCTTAGCAAATTTACCACATAAATGCATGGGTCAAGGCCTACGTTTGGTTCGAGTTTCGTGGAATTTTGAGAACATTCAAAAGTTAGCTGTTTTACATGGTTTTAGTAAAGCAAGTTCGTTTCCCTTATAGACTAACTTTTATTTATTATTACGCTTTGCAAATTTATGACACCAACGAATGGGTGTAGACCAGCGTTTGGGTCAAGTTTCATGGAATTCTATGAACGTTCAATATTTAGCTGTTTTGCACGGTTTATTAAAGCAAGTTCGTTTCCATTTTTACACTAACTTGTAATTATAATTACGCTTAGCAAATTTACCACACAAATGCATGGGTCTAGACCACATTTGGGTCAACTTTCGTGGAATTCTGAGAACGTTTGATACTAAGCTGTTTTGCACGATTTTTTTAAAGCAAGTTCGTTTCCCTTTTACACTACTTGTAGTTATTATTATGCTTATCAAATTTACCACACAAATGCATGGGACTAGACCTACGTTTGGTTCAAGTTTCTTCGAATTGTGAGAACGTTCAAAACTTAGCTCTTTTGCACGGTTTTATTAAAGCAAGTTCGTTTCCCTTTTACAGCGACTTGTAGTTATTATTACGCTTAGCAAATTTACCACACAAATGCATGGGTCAAGACCTACGTGTGGTTCGAGTTTCGTGGAATTCTGAGAACATTCAAAATTTAGCTGTTTTGCATGGTTTTTGTAAAGCAACTTCGTTTCCCTTATACACTAACTTTTATTTGTTATTACGCTTTGCAAATTTACGACACAAATGCATGGGTGTAGACCAATGTTTGGGTCATGTTTCATGGAATACTATGAACGTTCAATAATTAGCTGTTTTGCACGGTTTATTAAAGCAAGTTCGTTTCCATTTTTACACTAACTTGTAATTATAATTACGCTTAACAAATTTACCACACAAATGCATGGGTCTAGACCACATTTGGGTCAAGTTTCGTGGAATTCTGAGAACGTTTGATACTAAGCTGTTTTGCACGATTTTTTTAAAGAAAGTTCGTTTCCCTTTTACACTAACTTGTAGTTATTATTATGCTTATCAAATTTACCACACAAATGCATGGGACTAGACCTACGTTTGGTTCAAGTTTCATCGAATTGTAAGAACGTTCAAAATTTAGCTGTTTTGCACGGTTTTATTAAAGGAAGTTCGTTTCCCTTTTACACTGACTTGTAGTTATTATCACGCTTAGCAAATTTACCACACAAATGCATGGATCAAGGCCTACCTTTGGTTCGAGTTTCGTGGAATTTTGAGAACATTCAAAATTTAGCTGTTTTGCATGGTTTTAGTAAAACAAGTTCGTTTCCCTTATACACTAGCTTTTATTTATTATTACGCTTTGCAAATTTACGACACAAATGAATGGGTGTAGACCAGCGTTTAGGTCAAGTTTCATGGAATTCTATGAACATTCAATATTTAGCTGTTTTGCACGGTTTATTAAAGCAAGTTCGTTTCCATTTTTACACTAACTTGTAATTATAATTACGCTTAACAAATTTACCACACAAATGCATGG
This sequence comes from Sesamum indicum, assembly GCF_026168435.1. Taxonomy (NCBI): domain Eukaryota; kingdom Viridiplantae; phylum Streptophyta; class Magnoliopsida; order Lamiales; family Pedaliaceae; genus Sesamum; species Sesamum indicum. The sequence continues at coordinate 11,960,954 of NC_142659.1, forward strand.
GTCTAGACCACATTTGGGTCAAGTTTTGTGGAATTCTGAGAACATTTGATACTAAGTTGTTTTGCACGATTTTTTTAAAGCAAGTTCGTTTCCCTTTTACACTAACTTGTAGTTATTATTATGCTTATCAAATTTACCACACAAATGCATGGGACTAGGCCTACATTTGGTTCAAGTTTCATCGAATTGTAAGAACGTTCAAAATTTAGCTGTTTTGCACGGTTTTATTAAAGGAAGTTCGTTTCCCTTTTACACTGACTTGTAGTTATTATCACGCTTAGCAAATTTACCACACAAATGCATGGGTCAAGGCCTACCTTTGGTTCGAGTTTCGTGGAATTTTGAGAACATTCAAAATTTAGCTGTTTTGCATGGTTTTAGTAAAACAAGTTCGTTTCCCTTATACACTAGCTTTTATTTATTATTACGCTTTGCAAATTTACGACACAAACGAATGGGTGTAGACCAGCGTTTAGTTCAAGTTTCATGGAATTCTATGAACGTTCAATATTTAGCTGTTTTGCACGGTTTATTAAAGCAAGTTCGTTTCCATTTTTACACTAACTTGTAATTATAATTACGCTTAACAAATTTACCACACAAATGCATGGGTCTAGACCACATTTGGGTCAAGTTTTGTGGAATTCTGAGAACGTTTGATACTAAGCTGTTTTGCACGATTTTTTTAAAGCAAGTTCGTTTCCCTTTTACACTAACTTGTAGTTATTATTATGCTTATCAAATTTACCACACAAATGCATGGGACTAGGCCTACATTTGGTTCAAGTTTCATCGAATTGTAAGAACGTTCAAAATTTAGCTGTTTTGCACGGTTTTATTAAAGGAAGTTCGTTTCCCTTTTACACTGACTTGTAGTTATTATCACGCTTAGCAAATTTACCACACAAATGCATGGGTCAAGGCCTACCTTTGGTTCGAGTTTCGTGGAATTTTGAGAACATTCAAAATTTAGCTGTTTTGCATGGTTTTAGTAAAACAAGTTCGTTTCCCTTATACACTAGCTTTTATTTATTATTACGCTTTGCAAATTTACGACACAAACGAATGGGTGTAGACCAGCGTTTAGTTCAAGTTTCATGGAATTCTATGAACGTTCAATATTTAGCTGTTTTGCACGGTTTATTAAAGCAAGTTCGTTTCCATTTTTACACTAACTTGTAATTATAATTACGCTTAACAAATTTACCACACAAATGCATGGGTCTAGACCACATTTGGGTCAAGTTTTGTGGAATTCTGAGAACGTTTGATACTAAGCTGTTTTGCACGATTTTTTTAAAGCAAGTTCGTTTCCCTTTTACACTAACTTGTAGTTATTATTATGCTTATCAAATTTACAACACAAATGCATGGGACTAGACCTACGTTTGGTTCAAGTTTCATCGAATTGTAAGAACGTTCAAAATTTAGCTGTTTTGCACGGTTTTATTAATGGAAGTTCGTTTCCCTTTTACACTGACTTGTAGTTATTATCACGCTTAGCAAATTTACCACACAAATGCATGGGTCAAGGCCTACCTTTGGTTCGAGTTTCGTGGAATTTTGAGAACATTCAAAATTTAGCTGTTTTGCATGGTTTTAGTAAAACAAGTTCGTTTCCCTTATACACTAGCTTTTATTTATTATTACGCTTTGCAAATTTACGACACAAACGAATGGGTGTAGACCAGCGTTTAGTTCAAGTTTCATGGAATTCTATGAACGTTCAATATTTAGCTGTTTTGCACGGTTTATTAAAGCAAGTTCGTTTCCATTTTTACACTAACTTGTAATTATAATTACGCTTAACAAATTTACCACACAAATGCATGGGTCTAGACCACATTTGGGTCAAGTTTTGTGGAATTCTGAGAACGTTTGATACTAAGCTGTTTTGCACGATTTCTTTAAAGCAAGTTCGTTTCCCTTTTACACTAACTTGTAGTTATTATTATGCTTATCAAATTTACAACACAAATGCATGGGACTAGACCTACGTTTGGTTCAAGTTTCATCGAATTGTAAGAACGTTCAAAATTTAGCTGTTTTGCACGGTTTTATTAATGGAAGTTCGTTTCCCTTTTACACTGACTTGTAGTTATTATCACGCTTAGCAAATTTACCACACAAATGCATGGGTCAAGGCCTACCTTTGGCTCGAGTTTCGTGGAATTTTGAGAACATTCAAAATTTAGCTGTTTTGCATGGTTTAAGTAAAACAAGTTCGTTTCCCTTATACACTAGCTTTTATTTATTATTACGCTTTGCAAATTTACGACACAAACGAATGGGTGTAGACCAGCGTTTAGGTCAAGTTTCATGGAATTCTATGAACGTTCAATATTTAGCTGTTTTGCACGGTTTATTAAAGCAAGTTCGTTTCCATTTTTACACTAACTTGTAATTATAATTGCGCTTAGCAAATTTACCACACAAATGCATGGGTCTAGACCACATTTTGGTCAAGTTACGTGGAATTCTGAGAACGTTTGATACTAAGCTGTTTTGCACGATTTTTATAAAGCAAGTTCGTTTCCCTTTTACACTAACTTGTAGTTATTATTATACTTATCAAATTTACCACACAAATGCATGGGACGAGACCAACTTTTGGTACAAGTTTCTTCGAATTGTGAGAACGTTCAAAACATAGCTCTTTTGCACGGTTTTATTAAAGGAAGTTCGTTTCCCTTTTACAGCGACTTGTAGTTATTATTACGCTTAGCAAATTTACCACACAAATGCATGGGTCAAGACCTACGTGTGGTTCGAGTTTCGTGGAATTCTGAGAACATTCAAAATTTAGCTGTTTTGCATGGTTTTAGTAAAGCAACTTCGTTTCCCTTATACACTAACTTTTATTTGTTATTACGCTTTGCAAATTTACGACACAAATGCATGGGTGTAGACCAGCGTTTAGTTCAAGTTTCATGGAATTCTATGAACGTTCAATATTTAGCTGTTTTGCACGGTTTATTAAAGCAAGTTCGTTTCCATTTTTACACTAACTTGTAATTATAATTACGCTTAACAAATTTACCACACAAATGCATGGGTCTAGACCACATTTGGGTCAAGTTTTGTGGAATTCTGAGAACGTTTGATACTAAGCTGTTTTGCACGATTTTTTTAAAGCAAGTTCGTTTCCCTTTTACACTAACTTGTAGTTATTATTATGCTTATCAAATTTACCACACAAATGCATGGGACTAGGCCTACATTTGGTTCAAGTTTCATCGAATTGTAAGAACGTTCAAAATTTAGCTGTTTTGCACGGTTTTATTAAAGGAAGTTCGTTTCCCTTTTACACTGACTTGTAGTTATTATCACGCTTAGCAAATTTACCACACAAATGCATGGGTCAAGGCCTACCTTTGGTTCGAGTTTCGTGGAATTTTGAGAACATTCAAAATTTAGCTGTTTTGCATGGTTTTAGTAAAACAAGTTCGTTTCCCTTATACACTAGCTTTTATTTATTATTACGCTTTGCAAATTTACGACACAAACGAATGGGTGTAGACCAGCGTTTAGTTCAAGTTTCATGGAATTCTATGAACGTTCAATATTTAGCTGTTTTGCACGGTTTATTAAAGCAAGTTCGTTTCCATTTTTACACTAACTTGTAATTATAATTACGCTTAACAAATTTACCACACAAATGCATGGGTCTAGACCACATTTGGGTCAAGTTTTGTGGAATTCTGAGAACGTTTGATACTAAGCTGTTTTGCACGATTTTTTTAAAGCAAGTTCGTTTCCCTTTTACACTAACTTGTAGTTATTATTATGCTTATCAAATTTACAACACAAATGCATGGGACTAGACCTACGTTTGGTTCAAGTTTCATCGAATTGTAAGAACGTTCAAAATTTAGCTGTTTTGCACGGTTTTATTAATGGAAGTTCGTTTCCCTTTTACACTGACTTGTAGTTATTATCACGCTTAGCAAATTTACCACACAAATGCATGGGTCAAGGCCTACCTTTGGTTCGAGTTTCGTGGAATTTTGAGAACATTCAAAATTTAGCTGTTTTGCATGGTTTTAGTAAAACAAGTTCGTTTCCCTTATACACTAGCTTTTATTTATTATTACGCTTTGCAAATTTACGACACAAACGAATGGGTGTAGACCAGCGTTTAGTTCAAGTTTCATGGAATTCTATGAACGTTCAATATTTAGCTGTTTTGCACGGTTTATTAAAGCAAGTTCGTTTCCATTTTTACACTAACTTGTAATTATAATTACGCTTAACAAATTTACCACACAAATGCATGGGTCTAGACCACATTTGGGTCAAGTTTTGTGGAATTCTGAGAACGTTTGATACTAAGCTGTTTTGCACGATTTCTTTAAAGCAAGTTCGTTTCCCTTTTACACTAACTTGTAGTTATTATTATGCTTATCAAATTTACAACACAAATGCATGGGACTAGACCTACGTTTGGTTCAAGTTTCATCGAATTGTAAGAACGTTCAAAATTTAGCTGTTTTGCACGGTTTTATTAATGGAAGTTCGTTTCCCTTTTACACTGACTTGTAGTTATTATCACGCTTAGCAAATTTACCACACAAATGCATGGGTCAAGGCCTACCTTTGGCTCGAGTTTCGTGGAATTTTGAGAACATTCAAAATTTAGCTGTTTTGCATGGTTTAAGTAAAACAAGTTCGTTTCCCTTATACACTAGCTTTTATTTATTATTACGCTTTGCAAATTTACGACACAAACGAATGGGTGTAGACCAGCGTTTAGGTCAAGTTTCATGGAATTCTATGAACGTTCAATATTTAGCTGTTTTGCACGGTTTATTAAAGCAAGTTCGTTTCCATTTTTACACTAACTTGTAATTATAATTGCGCTTAGCAAATTTACCACACAAATGCATGGGTCTAGACCACATTTTGGTCAAGTTACGTGGAATTCTGAGAACGTTTGATACTAAGCTGTTTTGCACGATTTTTATAAAGCAAGTTCGTTTCCCTTTTACACTAACTTGTAGTTATTATTATACTTATCAAATTTACCACACAAATGCATGGGACGAGACCAACTTTTGGTACAAGTTTCTTCGAATTGTGAGAACGTTCAAAACATAGCTCTTTTGCACGGTTTTATTAAAGCAAGTTCGTTTCCCTTTTACAGCGACTTGTAGTTATTATTACGCTTAGCAAATTTACCACACAAATGCATGGGTCAAGACCTACGTGTGGTTCGAGTTTCGTGGAATTCTGAGAACATTCAAAATTTAGCTGTTTTGCATGGTTTTAGTAAAGCAACTTCGTTTCCCTTATACACTAACTTTTATTTGTTATTACGCTTTGCAAATTTACGACACAAATGCATGGGTGTAGACCAGCGTTTAGTTCAAGTTTCATGGAATTCTATGAACGTTCAATATTTAGCTGTTTTGCACGGTTTATTAAAGCAAGTTCGTTTCCATTTTTACACTAACTTGTAATTATAATTACGCTTAACAAATTTACCACACAAATGCATGGGTCTAGACCACATTTGGGTCAAGTTTTGTGGAATTCTGAGAACGTTTGATACTAAGCTGTTTTGCACGATTTTTTTAAAGCAAGTTCGTTTCCCTTTTACACTAACTTGTAGTTATTATTATGCTTATCAAATTTACAACACAAATGCATGGGACTAGACCTACGTTTGGTTCAAGTTTCATCGAATTGTAAGAACGTTCAAAATTTAGCTGTTTTGCACGGTTTTATTAATGGAAGTTCGTTTCCCTTTTACACTGACTTGTACTTATTATCACGCTTAGCAAATTTACCACACAAATGCATGGGTCAAGGCCTACCTTTGGTTCGAGTTTCGTGGAATTTTGAGAACATTCAAAATTTAGCTGTTTTGCATGGTTTTAGTAAAACAAGTTCGTTTCCCTTATACACTAGCTTTTATTTATTATTACGCTTTGCAAATTTACGACACAAATGAATGGGTGTAGACCAGCGTTTAGGTCAAGTTTCATGGAATTCTATGAACATTCAATATTTAGCTGTTTTGCACGGTTTATTAAAGCAAGTTCGTTTCCATTTTTACACTAACTTGTAATTATAATTACGCTTAACAAATTTACCACACAAATGCATGGGTCTAGACCACATTTGGGTCAAGTTTTGTGGAATTCTGAGAACGTTTGATACTAAGTTGTTTTGCACGATTTTTTTAAAGCAAGTTCGTTTCCCTTTTACACTAACTTGTAGTTATTATTATGCTTATCAAATTTACCACACAAATGCATGGGACTAGGCCTACATTTGGTTCAAGTTTCATCGAATTGTAAGAACGTTCAAAATTTAGCTGTTTTGCACGGTTTTATTAAAGGAAGTTCGTTTCCCTTTTACACTGACTTGTAGTTATTATCACGCTTAGCAAATTTACCACACAAATGCATGGGTCAAGGCCTACCTTTGGTTCGAGTTTCGTGGAATTTTGAGAACATTCAAAATTTAGCTGTTTTGCATGGTTTTAGTAAAACAAGTTCGTTTCCCTTATACACTAGCTTTTATTTATTATTACGCTTTGCAAATTTACGACACAAACGAATGGGTGTAGACCAGCGTTTAGTTCAAGTTTCATGGAATTCTATGAACGTTCAATATTTAGCTGTTTTGCACGGTTTATTAAAGCAAGTTCGTTTCCATTTTTACACTAACTTGTAATTATAATTACGCTTAACAAATTTACCACACAAATGCATGGGTCTAGACCACATTTGGGTCAAGTTTCGTGGAATTCTGAGAACGTTTGATACTAAGCTGTTTTGCACGATTTTTTTTTTTCGGTAAATGTAATTTGCATTAAGATAATAAAGTTACAGTACAACAGTCAATTGGTTTATCCCTCGACAGGCCAAGGGATACGCCACAATCTGTAAAGAGCAATTGTGCTAATGGAGATAGACATATTAATACTCAAGATCCTCTGTCTAATATCATCTACAATGAAAGAAGCCAAAACGTTTGCCGGATGTTCAATTTGCTGGAATCGTCTCAAGTTTCTTTCTCGCCATATATGGTAGACGAGTGATCCAAGTAGTGCTCGATAGGCTGAGTTAATAATATGCTTCCCTCTCCATTTTCTTGTTGCCCATTCGACGTCCCTTCCCCATTCCCGGTTGGGCCAAGGGACTCGAATAATTCGACGAACAGCTGCAAGGCATAATCTACTGAATCGGCATCGGAAGAAGAGGTGGCTATGCGTCTCCAATGCCTCCTCGTTACAAAGAATACACCCACCAAGGTGTGTGAGCCATGGTCTGTCAGTTGTCGGTAGCTTTTCCTGGATAGCCATCCATAAGATAAATGAATGGCGTGGAATCTTCAAAGGTCCCGAGAGTAGTGAAGTCCAGCCCACTTTCGGTTCTGGCGGGCAAAAGAGTCGGTAAAGTGCTTGGGTAGTGGGTTGCCCCTCAGGAAATCGCCAAATGATTCTATCCTCGCCTCCATGAATCTGGGGTAGTGTATATGTGATTTGAAGGCATTCCAGATCCGTAATAAGAGGCCAGTACCATTGGCCTCCGTCAATGACCGAAGAAAGTTTAGTGGAGTCTTCAAGTCCAAGTAACCTCGGTCCGCGTGGAAATCTAGGAAGCAGGGGTCCAAGTTGGTGCCATGGATCCTTCCACAGATAGAAGCTTCTCCCATCTCCAATATGAAGCTCCACCATTGGTTGGATAGATCTGCGCAGACGAAGCATTTTTCGCCAACCCCATGATCCTCCATGCTCGCCAACTGTCCATATGGAGTTATTCCGTAATCGTCCGTGCTGCAACCACTCAACCCAGATAGATGTTCGGTCGCATCTAATGACATCGCACAATTTTTTTGTCATTAAGGCACGATTAAGAATACCAATATCTTTAATTCCTAAACCCCCTTCTTCAACCGGTTTGCAAATATCTTTCCACGCTACTTTGGCATATCCCGTCATAGAGGTTCCTTTCCATAGGAATGTTCGAAGGCGTTTCTCCACTTCCTTAATGACAGCCTTTGGTAAGATAAATGCAGATGCCCAATACAAGCTCAGTGTTGAGAGTACAGATTTGATGATCTGTACCCGCCCAGCATATGATAATGATATTCCTTCCCATCCAGTAATACGTGCATCAATTTTAGATAGAAGTGGTTGACAGTCGGAGATAGACAATCTAGATGAGAGTAGTGGGAGACCCAAGTACCTCATCGGGAGATGCCCCTCTTGAAAACCCAGCACTGCTAACATCTGTTCTCTCCTATCTTGTGCAGACCGAGATAAAATAAGGTGGCTCTTTTGTATATTCAACTGGAGGCCTGACCATTCTGCAAATCTGTCCAGTCCTATCTTGAACACTCTGACTGAGTCCATATCAGCTCCACAAAAGAGGAGGAGATCATCTGCAAAACCCAATTGGAATACCCTAGCTGGCTCACACTTCCAATGGTAGGTGAATTGCATGTCCTGTTCAATAAGTTGTAAGAATTCCAAATGTAGAATTTCCATGTCAAGCACAAAGAGGTAAGGAGATAAAGGGTCTCCTTGGCGTAGACCTCTCGACCCATTAAAAAACCCGTGAGGTTTTCCATTAAGGCCAATCGAAAATGAGGCCGTCGAAATGCACTCCTCAATCCATCTAATGAATGTAGTTGGAAAATTGAAGAACTGTAAAACTGCGGTGAGGAAGTCCCACTCGACTGTGTCGTAGGCCTTTCTAATATCCACTTTAAGTGCACATCTTGGGGGAAGGCGTATCTGATTATATCCTGTGAACAGTTCCTGTGCTAGCAAAATATTGTCCCCTATGCTTCTTCCCGGGATGAAGGCTGTTTGGCAGGGACTGATTAGCTTGTCCAGAACCATACTCAACCGTTGGACAAGCATTTTAGTAATGACCTTATATAAAACATTACAGCATGAGATAGGTCTAAAATCATTGACAGACATAGGAGTATGTACCTTGGGGATCAATGCCAAAAGTGTGGTGTTAACTTGTTTAAGGAGTTTCCCCGTAGTAAAGAAATCCAATACCGCCCTTGTAACTTCGGTACCCACAACTGGCCAAGCTGCCTTGAAAAACCCGGACGAGAAACCATCAGGGCCCGGAGCCTTATCCTCGGCAATGTCAAAAATGGCTAGTTTCACATCTTCCGGTGAGAAAGGTAGGGTTAAGTGGCTAGCCTCCTCATTGGATAGTATATGCCTCGCCCAAGGTCTGAGGTAATTAATATCCACCATTAGCCGACGTCTGTTACCTCCTAAGAGGTTCTGATAGAATGACACAAATTCTTGCACGACCTCACTCGGTTCTGTGTGAGTGGTACCATTCTCATCATTTATTTGCAAGATCCTCCTCACTGCCCGTCTCTGAGCGATTTTACGAAAGAAGATCCGGGAGCATTGGTCCCCTCCCTTCATCCATTGCAACTTGGCTCTTTGTTGTAGCATAATTTGCTCAAGTTTGACTGCTTTAGCGTACACTAGCCGGCAGCAATGTTCAAGAAATAGGAAGAGCTCGTTCTGCCTGTCTGAACTCACCAAGTTTTGTGCCTCTTCAAGGAACCCCTTCGCTAATTGGACATTAAGGGTCAAGTCTCCCTTATTCCTCCTCTGCTGTCTAAAGACCGGTTTGAGGGCCTTTAGTTTACGTGACACTGCATACATGGGCACTCCAACCACCTCATGTTGCCAAATATTCTGGACACTGGGGATGAAATCAGGCGATAGGGTTAGGTAATTATCAAACCGAAACATACCTCGATTGTTATGATGCTGTGAGTCTCCAACTAGGACCAACGGCGAGTGGTCCGAAGTACGGGGTGTAAGACTATGATATGATGAAGAAGGAAACCGTGCTAGCCAGCGATCATTGATGAGTATCCTATCCAATCGTTTCCATAGGCTCCTCGTAGACGTGCTGCAATTGTGCCAAGTATACCATTCACCTTGCATAGGCATTGGCAACAATCCAGCTTCCTGAATACTATTGTTGAAATCTTCCATAGCAATCCTTATATCTCCCGAGTTGCCACACACCTCATTAATCTCGCGGACTGCATTGAAATCTCCTCCCACCAGCCATGGAACGTCCGTGCACTGTGTGGCAAGGGTTTGTAGAGAATTCCATAAGGCACGTCGACCACTCACTTCAGAAGCACCATAAACAACAGTAATGATAGCAATTTCATTGTCAGCCCTATTCGTGACTCGACAATGTATGAATTGTTCGCCCAAATCAAGAATATGGACATCAATAGCATTATCATCCCATGCAAGCCAAATACGGTTTCCCACATTTGCATAGTCAACAAACCATTTCCATTGAGGTAGTAGAGAAGATTGAATATGCATCACATTAGTAATACGAACGCGAGTTTCAAGGATGCCCAAGAAGTGTAACCTGTATTCCGAGACGAGGTCCTTTAAAGCGAGCTGATGGTCTCGTTTATTCAGCCCGCGTACATTCCAGACGGCAATATTCAGCATGGGTCATGTCCAATGGGGTTGCTTGTATTAGGACCCCCAAATTGCTCATCTGTATCATCAATAAGATGCAGAGCTTCAAACGCATTATAAATGACCACTTCCTTACCCCGATTATCCTGGCTATTAGTATTACTTCCAGTAGGGGCATCACCATTCTTCATACCATTAACCACCTCGCAGTCCTGACGTGGCTTCCGTACCCTAACGTGTTCGGTTGTGGCCCGGGCGGTGGAAGGTTTTGGTACATACACAGCCACCGGTGGTTTTGTTGTTTTCTTGGGTTTAGTAAGTGGACATTCCTTAGTCGAGTGCCCCATTGTCATACAATCCAAGCATTTTTTTGGGAGCCATTCGTATTCGACGTCCACTTTGCATGGTGTCTCCCCGCCATCTTCATCTGGAGTCATGATGATGACATGATTTGGTAAATTCTGTGAGACGTCCACCATCACGCATACTCGAGCAAAGTCCAATCTCGTGCATGCTCTAGTTATCGCATCCGGATAAAGTGGTTTTCCTACTCCACTCGCGACAGTACTCAATCCATCTGTTGTCCAATATGCCATCGGAAGGTGCCTGAGCTTGATCCAAACGGGCGCTTGTGTATGTTTTAGTTTCCTCATGGCCATCCCTGGTTCCCATTTCTGGAGAACAATTGGTTGCCCTTGAAATAGCCACGGTCCCCCCTCGATCACCTCCTCCATGTCAATTACTGATTTGAATTGAAAGAAAAAGAAACCATTAGATGTAGCATTGACCTCACGAAGTGCCGGCCACACCGAATGAGCATATTCTTTTAAGTGGTGGTAATATGGTCGCTTCCCAAGAAAATATCCAACTGCAGTTGATTGCCATCGTTTTGATCCATCACGAACGATGTCCAAAGCTGGCCGAACCACAACCTCTCCATTTTGCCTCATCGGTTCAACATATGAAAGTGTTTTCCGGGTTGAGTTATTGAACGCACGTGCAATTTTATCATCACCAAAACAATCCTCCAACGTTGTTTGAAGCGGAATATTCCCAACAAAAATGCCCGTATGTGAATTAGCAACCTTACCGTTTCGAAAATTGTTGGAGGTGTAGGAATCCGTTACTGTAGCAGTTACTGTAGCAGCCGCAACTGTAGCAGCCGGCACTGTAGCAGCCGGAACTGTAGCAGCCGGCACTGTAGCAGATTTTGCAGCTGTAGCAGTTTCTGTAGCGGCGGGCGCATGTGCTGTAGCCAGCGGAAAAACCTCTCCCACAACCGGTTCTTCGTCTGCAGGTGTGTCCTTCGCCGGCTGATGGTATACAGTGGTCGGCCGGATAAATTCCGGCGCCGTCTCAACAGGGCGCACGCAGCGAATAGCCCTCGGAAACTGATCGGCCGCCGATTTCGAATTTCTGATTTCCATCGACTGTTGCTTCGTCCTAAGACGTTGTCGGAAGGTCTGCCTGAAGTCGCGGGCAAGAGGATACGAATCGACACTAATAGCAGACGCCGGCAGAGTAGGCTGTTCGACTTCCAACCGCGACCGTTCGCATCCAAATCGCGCCACCCATCTCCGTTTGAGTTCCATTAGTGCTTCCATGGACTGAGCGTCTCCTTTGTCGATCACCTTGTTCGCCAAGTGAAGAAACTCGTCGATATTAAATCGTTCATTCGCTGAGTTTTGTGAGTTCTCGTCAATGGCGTCTCCCATGGCGGCGCCAAACCCTAATTTTGAACCAGCCGATTCCGGCCGCAAGTTTCCGTCTTTTTCATATGGTTGGGCTCCATTCATCTCCATGAATGTCTGATTGCCATTGGATTCGTAAAAATCTTCGTCCGTCGTCGGCTGGAGTTCGCGCGACCTTTCGTTTCCCGCAACCGTACGCGGCTGTTCCTCGTCGAAATCCACCAGGGCATTCTCCACGTTCTGCCCGTCGCCGTTCCCCAACTCTCCGACGTCCGTTTCCTCGTCGCCGGCGTCTTCACCGGCCGGTGTTGATGAAGATGTGGGATTAGGGTTGCATGTGTGTGATTTGGGTGTGCTAGTGTGTGAGAGAGAAATTGTAGAGAGAGAATTTTTGCATGTGTCCATTTTTTGCATGTAAAGTAAGTTTTTTGTGTGGTAAATTTTTTTGCACGATTTTTTTAAAGAAAGTTCGTTTCCCTTTTACACTAACTTGTAGTTATTATTATGCTTATCAAATTTACCACACAAATGCATGGGGCTAGACCTACGTTTGGTTCAAGTTTCATCGAATTGTAAGAACGTTCAAAATTTAGCTGTTTTGCACGGTTTTATTAAAGGAAGTTCGTTTCCCTTTTACACTGACTTGTAGTTATTATTACGCTTAGCAAATTTACCACATAAATGCATGGGTCAAGGCCTACGATTGGTTCGAGTTTCGTGGAATTTTGAGAACATTCAAAAGTTAGCTGTTTTACATGGTTTTAGTAAAGCAAGTTCGTTTCCCTTATAGACTAACTTTTATTTATTATTACGCTTTGCAAATTTATGACACCAACGAATGGGTGTAGACCAGCGTTTGGGTCAAGTTTCATGGAATTCTATGAACGTTCAATATTTAGCTGTTTTGCACGGTTTATTAAAGCAAGTTCGTTTCCATTTTTACACTAACTTGTAATTATAATTACGCTTAGCAAATTTACCACACAAATGCATGGGTCTAGACCACATTTGGGTCAACTTTCGTGGAATTCTGAGAACGTTTGATACTAAGCTGTTTTGCACGATTTTTTTAAAGCAAGTTCGTTTCCCTTTTACACTACTTGTAGTTATTATTATGCTTATCAAATTTACCACACAAATGCATGGGACTAGACCTACGTTTGGTTCAAGTTTCTTCGAATTGTGAGAACGTTCAAAACTTAGCTCTTTTGCACGGTTTTATTAAAGCAAGTTCGTTTCCCTTTTACAGCGACTTGTAGTTATTATTACGCTTAGCAAATTTACCACACAAATGCATGGGTCAAGACCTACGTGTGGTTCGAGTTTCGTGGAATTCTGAGAACATTCAAAATTTAGCTGTTTTGCATGGTTTTAGTAAAGCAACTTCGTTTCCCTTATACACTAACTTTTATTTGTTATTACGCTTTGCAAATTTACGACACAAATGCATGGGTGTAGACCAATGTTTGGGTCATGTTTCATGGAATACTATGAACGTTCAATAATTAGCTGTTTTGCACGGTTTATTAAAGCAAGTTCGTTTCCATTTTTACACTAACTTGTAATTATAATTACGCTTAACAAATTTACCACACAAATGCATGGGTCTAGACCACATTTGGGTCAAGTTTCGTGGAATTCTGAGAACGTTTGATACTAAGCTGTTTTGCACGATTTTTTTAAAGAAAGTTCGTTTCCCTTTTACACTAACTTGTAGTTATTATTATGCTTATCAAATTTACCACACAAATGCATGGGACTAGACCTACGTTTGGTTCAAGTTTCATCGAATTGTAAGAACGTTCAAAATTTAGCTGTTTTGCACGGTTTTATTAAAGGAAGTTCGTTTCCCTTTTACACTGACTTGTAGTTATTATCACGCTTAGCAAATTTACCACACAAATGCATGGGTCAAGGCCTACCTTTGGTTCGAGTTTCGTGGAATTTTGAGAACATTCAAAATTTAGCTGTTTTGCATGGTTTTAGTAAAACAAGTTCGTTTCCCTTATACACTAGCTTTTATTTATTATTACGCTTTGCAAATTTACGACACAAATGAATGGGTGTAGACCAGCGTTTAGGTCAAGTTTCATGGAATTCTATGAACATTCAATATTTAGCTGTTTTGCACGGTTTATTAAAGCAAGTTCGTTTCCATTTTTACACTAACTTGTAATTATAATTACGCTTAACAAATTTACCACACAAATGCATGGGTCTAGACCACATTTGGGTCAAGTTTTGTGGAATTCTGAGAACATTTGATACTAAGTTGTTTTGCACGATTTTTTTAAAGCAAGTTCGTTTCCCTTTTACACTAACTTGTAGTTATTATTATGCTTATCAAATTTACCACACAAATGCATGGGACTAGGCCTACATTTGGTTCAAGTTTCATCGAATTGTAAGAACGTTCAAAATTTAGCTGTTTTGCACGGTTTTATTAAAGGAAGTTCGTTTCCCTTTTACACTGACTTGTAGTTATTATCACGCTTAGCAAATTTACCACACAAATGCATGGGTCAAGGCCTACCTTTGGTTCGAGTTTCGTGGAATTTTGAGAACATTCAAAATTTAGCTGTTTTGCATGGTTTTAGTAAAACAAGTTCGTTTCCCTTATACACTAGCTTTTATTTATTATTACGCTTTGCAAATTTACGACACAAACGAATGGGTGTAGACCAGCGTTTAGTTCAAGTTTCATGGAATTCTATGAACGTTCAATATTTAGCTGTTTTGCACGGTTTATTAAAGCAAGTTCGTTTCCATTTTTACACTAACTTGTAATTATAATTACGCTTAACAAATTTACCACACAAATGCATGGGTCTAGACCACATTTGGGTCAAGTTTTGTGGAATTCTGAGAACGTTTGATACTAAGCTGTTTTGCACGATTTTTTTAAAGCAAGTTCGTTTCCCTTTTACACTAACTTGTAGTTATTATTATGCTTATCAAATTTACCACACAAATGCATGGGACTAGGCCTACATTTGGTTCAAGTTTCATCGAATTGTAAGAACGTTCAAAATTTAGCTGTTTTGCACGGTTTTATTAAAGGAAGTTCGTTTCCCTTTTACACTGACTTGTAGTTATTATCACGCTTAGCAAATTTACCACACAAATGCATGGGTCAAGGCCTACCTTTGGTTCGAGTTTCGTGGAATTTTGAGAACATTCAAAATTTAGCTGTTTTGCATGGTTTTAGTAAAACAAGTTCGTTTCCCTTATACACTAGCTTTTATTTATTATTACGCTTTGCAAATTTACGACACAAACGAATGGGTGTAGACCAGCGTTTAGTTCAAGTTTCATGGAATTCTATGAACGTTCAATATTTAGCTGTTTTGCACGGTTTATTAAAGCAAGTTCGTTTCCATTTTTACACTAACTTGTAATTATAATTACGCTTAACAAATTTACCACACAAATGCATGGGTCTAGACCACATTTGGGTCAAGTTTTGTGGAATTCTGAGAACGTTTGATACTAAGCTGTTTTGCACGATTTTTTTAAAGCAAGTTCGTTTCCCTTTTACACTAACTTGTAGTTATTATTATGCTTATCAAATTTACAACACAAATGCATGGGACTAGACCTACGTTTGGTTCAAGTTTCATCGAATTGTAAGAACGTTCAAAATTTAGCTGTTTTGCACGGTTTTATTAATGGAAGTTCGTTTCCCTTTTACACTGACTTGTAGTTATTATCACGCTTAGCAAATTTACCACACAAATGCATGGGTCAAGGCCTACCTTTGGTTCGAGTTTCGTGGAATTTTGAGAACATTCAAAATTTAGCTGTTTTGCATGGTTTTAGTAAAACAAGTTCGTTTCCCTTATACACTAGCTTTTATTTATTATTACGCTTTGCAAATTTACGACACAAACGAATGGGTGTAGACCAGCGTTTAGTTCAAGTTTCATGGAATTCTATGAACGTTCAATATTTAGCTGTTTTGCACGGTTTATTAAAGCAAGTTCGTTTCCATTTTTACACTAACTTGTAATTATAATTACGCTTAACAAATTTACCACACAAATGCATGGGTCTAGACCACATTTGGGTCAAGTTTTGTGGAATTCTGAGAACGTTTGTTACTAAGCTGTTTTGCACGATTTCTTTAAAGCAAGTTCGTTTCCCTTTTACACTAACTTGTAGTTATTATTATGCTTATCAAATTTACAACACAAATGCATGGGACTAGACCTACGTTTGGTTCAAGTTTCATCGAATTGTAAGAACGTTCAAAATTTAGCTGTTTTGCACGGTTTTATTAATGGAAGTTCGTTTCCCTTTTACACTGACTTGTAGTTATTATCACGCTTAGCAAATTTACCACACAAATGCATGGGTCAAGGCCTACCTTTGGCTCGAGTTTCGTGGAATTTTGAGAACATTCAAAATTTAGCTGTTTTGCATGGTTTAAGTAAAACAAGTTCGTTTCCCTTATACACTAGCTTTTATTTATTATTACGCTTTGCAAATTTACGACACAAACGAATGGGTGTAGACCCGCGTTTAGGTCAAGTTTCATGGAATTCTATGAACGTTCAATATTTAGCTGTTTTGCACGGTTTATTAAAGCAAGTTCGTTTCCATTTTTACACTAACTTGTAATTATAATTGCGCTTAGCAAATTTACCACACAAATGCATGGGTCTAGACCACATTTTGGTCAAGTTACGTGGAATTCTGAGAACGTTTGATACTAAGCTGTTTTGCACGATTTTTATAAAGCAAGTTCGTTTCCCTTTTACACTAACTTGTAGTTATTATTATACTTATCAAATTTACCACACAAATGCATGGGACGAGACCAACTTTTGGTACAAGTTTCTTCGAATTGTGAGAACGTTCAAAACATAGCTCTTTTGCACGGTTTTATTAAAGCAAGTTCGTTTCCCTTTTACAGCGACTTGTAGTTATTATTACGCTTAGCAAATTTACCACACAAATGCATGGGTCAAGACCTACGTGTGGTTCGAGTTTCGTGGAATTCTGAGAACATTCAAAATTTAGCTGTTTTGCATGGTTTTAGTAAAGCAACTTCGTTTCCCTTATACACTAACTTTTATTTGTTATTACGCTTTGCAAATTTACGACACAAATGCATGGGTGTAGACCAATGTTTGGGTCATGTTTCATGGAATACTATGAACGTTCAATAATTAGCTGTTTTGCACGGTTTATTAAAGCAAGTTCGTTTCCATTTTTACACTAACTTGTAATTATAATTACGCTTAACAAATTTACCACACAAATGCATGGGTCTAGACCACATTTGGGTCAAGTTTCGTGGAATTCTGAGAACGTTTGATACTAAGCTGTTTTGCACGATTTTTTTAAAGAAAGTTCGTTTCCCTTTTACACTAACTTGTAGTTATTATTATGCTTATCAAATTTACCACACAAATGCATGGGACTAGACCTACGTTTGGTTCAAGTTTCATCGAATTGTAAGAACGTTCAAAATTTAGCTGTTTTGCACGGTTTTATTAAAGGAAGTTCGTTTCCCTTTTACACTGACTTGTAGTTATTATCACGCTTAGCAAATTTACCACACAAATGCATGGGTCAAGGCCTACCTTTGGTTCGAGTTTCGTGGAATTTTGAGAACATTCAAAATTTAGCTGTTTTGCATGGTTTTAGTAAAACAAGTTCGTTTCCCTTATACACTAGCTTTTATTTATTATTACGCTTTGCAAATTTACGACACAAATGAATGGGTGTAGACCAGCGTTTAGGTCAAGTTTCATGGAATTCTATGAACATTCAATATTTAGCTGTTTTGCACGGTTTATTAAAGCAAGTTCGTTTCCATTTTTACACTAACTTGTAATTATAATTACGCTTAACAAATTTACCACACAAATGCATGGGTCTAGACCACATTTGGGTCAAGTTTTGTGGAATTCTGAGAACATTTGATACTAAGTTGTTTTGCACGATTTTTTTAAAGCAAGTTCGTTTCCCTTTTACACTAACTTGTAGTTATTATTATGCTTATCAAATTTACCACACAAATGCATGGGACTAGGCCTACATTTGGTTCAAGTTTCATCGAATTGTAAGAACGTTCAAAATTTAGCTGTTTTGCACGGTTTTATTAAAGGAAGTTCGTTTCCCTTTTACACTGACTTGTAGTTATTATCACGCTTAGCAAATTTACCACACAAATGCATGGGTCAAGGCCTACCTTTGGTTCGAGTTTCGTGGAATTTTGAGAACATTCAAAATTTAGCTGTTTTGCATGGTTTTAGTAAAACAAGTTCGTTTCCCTTATACACTAGCTTTTATTTATTATTACGCTTTGCAAATTTACGACACAAACGAATGGGTGTAGACCAGCGTTTAGTTCAAGTTTCATGGAATTCTATGAACGTTCAATATTTAGCTGTTTTGCACGGTTTATTAAAGCAAGTTCGTTTCCATTTTTACACTAACTTGTAATTATAATTACGCTTAACAAATTTACCACACAAATGCATGGGTCTAGACCACATTTGGGTCAAGTTTTGTGGAATTCTGAGAACGTTTGATACTAAGCTGTTTTGCACGATTTTTTTAAAGCAAGTTCGTTTCCCTTTTACACTAACTTGTAGTTATTATTATGCTTATCAAATTTACAACACAAATGCATGGGACTAGACCTACGTTTGGTTCAAGTTTCATCGAATTGTAAGAACGTTCAAAATTTAGCTGTTTTGCACGGTTTTATTAATGGAAGTTCGTTTCCCTTTTACACTGACTTGTAGTTATTATCACGCTTAGCAAATTTACCACACAAATGCATGGGTCAAGGCCTACCTTTGGTTCGAGTTTCGTGGAATTTTGAGAACATTCAAAATTTAGCTGTTTTGCATGGTTTTAGTAAAACAAGTTCGTTTCCCTTATACACTAGCTTTTATTTATTATTACGCTTTGCAAATTTACGACACAAACGAATGGGTGTAGACCAGCGTTTAGTTCAAGTTTCATGGAATTCTATGAACGTTCAATATTTAGCTGTTTTGCACGGTTTATTAAAGCAAGTTCGTTTCCATTTTTACACTAACTTGTAATTATAATTACGCTTAACAAATTTACCACACAAATGCATGGGTCTAGACCACATTTGGGTCAAGTTTTGTGGAATTCTGAGAACGTTTGATACTAAGCTGTTTTGCACGATTTCTTTAAAGCAAGTTCGTTTCCCTTTTACACTAACTTGTAGTTATTATTATGCTTATCAAATTTACAACACAAATGCATGGGACTAGACCTACGTTTGGTTCAAGTTTCATCGAATTGTAAGAACGTTCAAAATTTAGCTGTTTTGCACGGTTTTATTAATGGAAGTTCGTTTCCCTTTTACACTGACTTGTAGTTATTATCACGCTTAGCAAATTTACCACACAAATGCATGGGTCAAGGCCTACCTTTGGCTCGAGTTTCGTGGAATTTTGAGAACATTCAAAATTTAGCTGTTTTGCATGGTTTAAGTAAAACAAGTTCGTTTCCCTTATACACTAGCTTTTATTTATTATTACGCTTTGCAAATTTACGACACAAACGAATGGGTGTAGACCCGCGTTTAGGTCAAGTTTCATGGAATTCTATGAACGTTCAATATTTAGCTGTTTTGCACGGTTTATTAAAGCAAGTTCGTTTCCATTTTTACACTAACTTGTAATTATAATTGCGCTTAGCAAATTTACCACACAAATGCATGGGTCTAGACCACATTTTGGTCAAGTTACGTGGAATTCTGAGAACGTTTGATACTAAGCTGTTTTGCACGATTTTTATAAAGCAAGTTCGTTTCCCTTTTACACTAACTTGTAGTTATTATTATACTTATCAAATTTACCACACAAATGCATGGGACGAGACCAACTTTTGGTACAAGTTTCTTCGAATTGTGAGAACGTTCAAAACATAGCTCTTTTGCACGGTTTTATTAAAGCAAGTTCGTTTCCCTTTTACAGCGACTTGTAGTTATTATTACGCTTAGCAAATTTACCACACAAATGCATGGGTCAAGACCTACGTGTGGTTCGAGTTTCGTGGAATTCTGAGAACATTCAAAATTTAGCTGTTTTGCATGGTTTTAGTAAAGCAACTTCGTTTCCCTTATACACTAACTTTTATTTGTTATTACGCTTTGCAAATTTACGACACAAATGCATGGGTGTAGACCAATGTTTGGGTCATGTTTCATGGAATACTATGAACGTTCAATAATTAGCTGTTTTGCACGGTTTATTAAAGCAAGTTCGTTTCCATTTTTACACTAACTTGTAATTATAATTACGCTTAACAAATTTACCACACAAATGCATGGGTCTAGACCACATTTGGGTCAAGTTTCGTGGAATTCTGAGAACGTTTGATACTAAGCTGTTTTGCACGATTTTTTTAAAGAAAGTTCGTTTCCCTTTTACACTAACTTGTAGTTATTATTATGCTTATCAAATTTACCACACAAATGCATGGGACTAGACCTACGTTTGGTTCAAGTTTCATCGAATTGTAAGAACGTTCAAAATTTAGCTGTTTTGCACGGTTTTATTAAAGGAAGTTCGTTTCCCTTTTACACTGACTTGTAGTTATTATCACGCTTAGCAAATTTACCACACAAATGCATGGGTCAAGGCCTACCTTTGGTTCGAGTTTCGTGGAATTTTGAGAACATTCAAAATTTAGCTGTTTTGCATGGTTTTAGTAAAACAAGTTCGTTTCCCTTATACACTAGCTTTTATTTATTATTACGCTTTGCAAATTTACGACACAAATGAATGGGTGTAGACCAGCGTTTAGGTCAAGTTTCATTGAATTCTATGAACATTCAATATTTAGCTGTTTTGCACGGTTTATTAAAGCAAGTTCGTTTCCATTTTTACACTAACTTGTAATTATAATTACGCTTAACAAATTTACCACACAAATGCATGGGTCTAGACCACATTTGGGTCAAGTTTTGTGGAATTCTGAGAACATTTGATACTAAGTTGTTTTGCACGATTTTTTTAAAGCAAGTTCGTTTCCCTTTTACACTAACTTGTAGTTATTATTATGCTTATCAAATTTACCACACAAATGCATGGGACTAGGCCTACATTTGGTTCAAGTTTCATCGAATTGTAAGAACGTTCAAAATTTAGCTGTTTTGCACGGTTTTATTAAAGGAAGTTCGTTTCCCTTTTACACTGACTTGTAGTTATTATCACGCTTAGCAAATTTACCACACAAATGCATGGGTCAAGGCCTACCTTTGGTTCGAGTTTCGTGGAATTTTGAGAACATTCAAAATTTAGCTGTTTTGCATGGTTTTAGTAAAACAAGTTCGTTTCCCTTATACACTAGCTTTTATTTATTATTACGCTTTGCAAATTTACGACACAAACGAATGGGTGTAGACCAGCGTTTAGTTCAAGTTTCATGGAATTCTATGAACGTTCAATATTTAGCTGTTTTGCACGGTTTATTAAAGCAAGTTCGTTTCCATTTTTACACTAACTTGTAATTATAATTACGCTTAACAAATTTACCACACAAATGCATGGGTCTAGACCACATTTGGGTCAAGTTTTGTGGAATTCTGAGAACGTTTGATACTAAGCTGTTTTGCACGATTTTTTTAAAGCAAGTTCGTTTCCCTTTTACACTAACTTGTAGTTATTATTATGCTTATCAAATTTACCACACAAATGCATGGGACTAGGCCTACATTTGGTTCAAGTTTCATCGAATTGTAAGAACGTTCAAAATTTAGCTGTTTTGCACGGTTTTATTAAAGGAAGTTCGTTTCCCTTTTACACTGACTTGTAGTTATTATCACGCTTAGCAAATTTACCACACAAATGCATGGGTCAAGGCCTACCTTTGGTTCGAGTTTCGTGGAATTTTGAGAACATTCAAAATTTAGCTGTTTTGCATGGTTTTAGTAAAACAAGTTCGTTTCCCTTATACACTAGCTTTTATTTATTATTACGCTTTGCAAATTTACGACACAAACGAATGGGTGTAGACCAGCGTTTAGTTCAAGTTTCATGGAATTCTATGAACGTTCAATATTTAGCTGTTTTGCACGGTTTATTAAAGCAAGTTCGTTTCCATTTTTACACTAACTTGTAATTATAATTACGCTTAACAAATTTACCACACAAATGCATGGGTCTAGACCACATTTGGGTCAAGTTTTGTGGAATTCTGAGAACGTTTGATACTAAGCTGTTTTGCACGATTTTTTTAAAGCAAGTTCGTTTCCCTTTTACACTAACTTGTAGTTATTATTATGCTTATCAAATTTACAACACAAATGCATGGGACTAGACCTACGTTTGGTTCAAGTTCAATCGAATTGTAAGAACGTTCAAAATTTAGCTGTTTTGCACGGTTTTATTAATGGAAGTTCGTTTCCCTTTTACACTGACTTGTAGTTATTATCACGCTTAGCAAATTTACCACACAAATGCATGGGTCAAGGCCTACCTTTGGTTCGAGTTTCGTGGAATTTTGAGAACATTCAAAATTTAGCTGTTTTGCATGGTTTTAGTAAAACAAGTTCGTTTCCCTTATACACTAGCTTTTATTTATTATTACGCTTTGCAAATTTACGACACAAACGAATGGGTGTAGACCAGCGTTTAGTTCAAGTTTCATGGAATTCTATGAACGTTCAATATTTAGCTGTTTTGCACGGTTTATTAAAGCAAGTTCGTTTCCATTTTTACACTAACTTGTAATTATAATTACGCTTAACAAATTTACCACACAAATGCATGGGTCTAGACCACATTTGGGTCAAGTTTTGTGGAATTCTGAGAACGTTTGATACTAAGCTGTTTTGCACGATTTTTTTAAAGCAAGTTCGTTTCCCTTTTACACTAACTTGTAGTTATTATTATGCTTATCAAATTTACAACACAAATGCATGGGACTAGACCTACGTTTGGTTCAAGTTCAATCGAATTGTAAGAACGTTCAAAATTTAGCTGTTTTGCACGGTTTTATTAATGGAAGTTCGTTTCCCTTTTACACTGACTTGTAGTTATTATCACGCTTAGCAAATTTACCACACAAATGCATGGGTCAAGGCCTACCTTTGGTTCGAGTTTCGTGGAATTTTGAGAACATTCAAAATTTAGCTGTTTTGCATGGTTTTAGTAAAACAAGTTCGTTTCCCTTATACACTAGCTTTTATTTATTATTACGCTTTGCAAATTTACGACACAAACGAATGGGTGTAGACCAGCGTTTAGTTCAAGTTTCATGGAATTCTATGAACGTTCAATATTTAGCTGTTTTGCACGGTTTATTAAAGCAAGTTCGTTTCCATTTTTACACTAACTTGTAATTATAATTACGCTTAACAAATTTACCACACAAATGCATGGGTCTAGACCACATTTGGGTCAAGTTTTGTGGAATTCTGAGAACGTTTGATACTAAGCTGTTTTGCACGATTTCTTTAAAGCAAGTTCGTTTCCCTTTTACACTAACTTGTAGTTATTATTATGCTTATCAAATTTACAACACAAATGCATGGGACTAGACCTACGTTTGGTTCAAGTTTCATCGAATTGTAAGAACGTTCAAAATTTAGCTGTTTTGCACGGTTTTATTAATGGAAGTTCGTTTCCCTTTTACACTGACTTGTAGTTATTATCACGCTTAGCAAATTTACCACACAAATGCATGGGTCAAGGCCTACCTTTGGCTCGAGTTTCGTGGAATTTTGAGAACATTCAAAATTTAGCTGTTTTGCATGGTTTAAGTAAAACAAGTTCGTTTCCCTTATACACTAGCTTTTATTTATTATTACGCTTTGCAAATTTACGACACAAACGAATGGGTGTAGACCAGCGTTTAGGTCAAGTTTCATGGAATTCTATGAACGTTCAATATTTAGCTGTTTTGCACGGTTTATTAAAGCAAGTTCGTTTCCATTTTTACACTAACTTGTAATTATAATTGCGCTTAGCAAATTTACCACACAAATGCATGGGTCTAGACCACATTTTGGTCAAGTTACGTGGAATTCTGAGAACGTTTGATACTAAGCTGTTTTGCACGATTTTTATAAAGCAAGTTCGTTTCCCTTTTACACTAACTTGTAGTTATTATTATACTTATCAAATTTACCACACAAATGCATGGGACGAGACCAACTTTTGGTACAAGTTTCTTCGAATTGTGAGAACGTTCAAAACATAGCTCTTTTGCACGGTTTTATTAAAGCAAGTTCGTTTCCCTTTTACAGCGACTTGTAGTTATTATTACGCTTAGCAAATTTACCACACAAATGCATGGGTCAAGACCTACGTGTGGTTCGAGTTTCGTGGAATTCTGAGAACATTCAAAATTTAGCTGTTTTGCATGGTTTTAGTAAAGCAACTTCGTTTCCCTTATACACTAACTTTTATTTGTTATTACGCTTTGCAAATTTACGACACAAATGCATGGGTGTAGACCAATGTTTGGGTCATGTTTCATGGAATACTATGAACGTTCAATAATTAGCTGTTTTGCACGGTTTATTAAAGCAAGTTCGTTTCCATTTTTACACTAACTTGTAATTATAATTACGCTTAACAAATTTACCACACAAATGCATGGGTCTAGACCACATTTGGGTCAAGTTTCGTGGAATTCTGAGAACGTTTGATACTAAGCTGTTTTGCACGATTTTTTTAAAGAAAGTTCGTTTCCCTTTTACACTAACTTGTAGTTATTATTATGCTTATCAAATTTACCACACAAATGCATGGGACTAGACCTACGTTTGGTTCAAGTTTCATCGAATTGTAAGAACGTTCAAAATTTAGCTGTTTTGCACGGTTTTATTAAAGGAAGTTCGTTTCCCTTTTACACTGACTTGTAGTTATTATCACGCTTAGCAAATTTACCACACAAATGCATGGGTCAAGGCCTACCTTTGGTTCGAGTTTCGTGGAATTTTGAGAACATTCAAAATTTAGCTGTTTTGCATGGTTTTAGTAAAACAAGTTCGTTTCCCTTATACACTAGCTTTTATTTATTATTACGCTTTGCAAATTTACGACACAAATGAATGGGTGTAGACCAGCGTTTAGGTCAAGTTTCATGGAATTCTATGAACATTCAATATTTAGCTGTTTTGCACGGTTTATTAAAGCAAGTTCGTTTCCATTTTTACACTAACTTGTAATTATAATTACGCTTAACAAATTTACCACACAAATGCATGGGTCTAGACCACATTTGGGTCAAGTTTTGTGGAATTCTGAGAACATTTGATACTAAGTTGTTTTGCACGATTTTTTTAAAGCAAGTTCGTTTCCCTTTTACACTAACTTGTAGTTATTATTATGCTTATCAAATTTACCACACAAATGCATGGGACTAGGCCTACATTTGGTTCAAGTTTCATCGAATTGTAAGAACGTTCAAAATTTAGCTGTTTTGCACGGTTTTATTAAAGGAAGTTCGTTTCCCTTTTACACTGACTTGTAGTTATTATCACGCTTAGCAAATTTACCACACAAATGCATGGGTCAAGGCCTACCTTTGGTTCGAGTTTCGTGGAATTTTGAGAACATTCAAAATTTAGCTGTTTTGCATGGTTTTAGTAAAACAAGTTCGTTTCCCTTATACACTAGCTTTTATTTATTATTACGCTTTGCAAATTTACGACACAAACGAATGGGTGTAGACCAGCGTTTAGTTCAAGTTTCATGGAATTCTATGAACGTTCAATATTTAGCTGTTTTGCACGGTTTATTAAAGCAAGTTCGTTTCCATTTTTACACTAACTTGTAATTATAATTACGCTTAACAAATTTACCACACAAATGCATGGGTCTAGACCACATTTGGGTCAAGTTTTGTGGAATTCTGAGAACGTTTGATACTAAGCTGTTTTGCACGATTTTTTTAAAGCAAGTTCGTTTCCCTTTTACACTAACTTGTAGTTATTATTATGCTTATCAAATTTACCACACAAATGCATGGGACTAGGCCTACATTTGGTTCAAGTTTCATCGAATTGTAAGAACGTTCAAAATTTAGCTGTTTTGCACGGTTTTATTAAAGGAAGTTCGTTTCCCTTTTACACTGACTTGTAGTTATTATCACGCTTAGCAAATTTACCACACAAATGCATGGGTCAAGGCCTACCTTTGGTTCGAGTTTCGTGGAATTTTGAGAACATTCAAAATTTAGCTGTTTTGCATGGTTTTAGTAAAACAAGTTCGTTTCCCTTATACACTAGCTTTTATTTATTATTACGCTTTGCAAATTTACGACACAAACGAATGGGTGTAGACCAGCGTTTAGTTCAAGTTTCATGGAATTCTATGAACGTTCAATATTTAGCTGTTTTGCACGGTTTATTAAAGCAAGTTCGTTTCCATTTTTACACTAACTTGTAATTATAATTACGCTTAACAAATTTACCACACAAATGCATGGGTCTAGACCACATTTGGGTCAAGTTTTGTGGAATTCTGAGAACGTTTGATACTAAGCTGTTTTGCACGATTTTTTTAAAGCAAGTTCGTTTCCCTTTTACACTAACTTGTAGTTATTATTATGCTTATCAAATTTACAACACAAATGCATGGGACTAGACCTACGTTTGGTTCAAGTTCAATCGAATTGTAAGAACGTTCAAAATTTAGCTGTTTTGCACGGTTTTATTAATGGAAGTTCGTTTCCCTTTTACACTGACTTGTAGTTATTATCACGCTTAGCAAATTTACCACACAAATGCATGGGTCAAGGCCTACCTTTGGTTCGAGTTTCGTGGAATTTTGAGAACATTCAAAATTTAGCTGTTTTGCATGGTTTTAGTAAAACAAGTTCGTTTCCCTTATACACTAGCTTTTATTTATTATTACGCTTTGCAAATTTACGACACAAACGAATGGGTGTAGACCAGCGTTTAGTTCAAGTTTCATGGAATTCTATGAACGTTCAATATTTAGCTGTTTTGCACGGTTTATTAAAGCAAGTTCGTTTCCATTTTTACACTAACTTGTAATTATAATTACGCTTAACAAATTTACCACACAAATGCATGGGTCTAGACCACATTTGGGTCAAGTTTTGTGGAATTCTGAGAACGTTTGATACTAAGCTGTTTTGCACGATTTCTTTAAAGCAAGTTCGTTTCCCTTTTACACTAACTTGTAGTTATTATTATGCTTATCAAATTTACAACACAAATGCATGGGACTAGACCTACGTTTGGTTCAAGTTTCATCGAATTGTAAGAACGTTCAAAATTTAGCTGTTTTGCACGGTTTTATTAATGGAAGTTCGTTTCCCTTTTACACTGACTTGTAGTTATTATCACGCTTAGCAAATTTACCACACAAATGCATGGGTCAAGGCCTACCTTTGGCTCGAGTTTCGTGGAATTTTGAGAACATTCAAAATTTAGCTGTTTTGCATGGTTTAAGTAAAACAAGTTCGTTTCCCTTATACACTAGCTTTTATTTATTATTACGCTTTGCAAATTTACGACACAAACGAATGGGTGTAGACCAGCGTTTAGGTCAAGTTTCATGGAATTCTATGAACGTTCAATATTTAGCTGTTTTGCACGGTTTATTAAAGCAAGTTCGTTTCCATTTTTACACTAACTTGTAATTATAATTGCGCTTAGCAAATTTACCACACAAATGCATGGGTCTAGACCACATTTTGGTCAAGTTACGTGGAATTCTGAGAACGTTTGATACTAAGCTGTTTTGCACGATTTTTATAAAGCAAGTTCGTTTCCCTTTTACACTAACTTGTAGTTATTATTATACTTATCAAATTTACCACACAAATGCATGGGACGAGACCAACTTTTGGTACAAGTTTCTTCGAATTGTGAGAACGTTCAAAACATAGCTCTTTTGCACGGTTTTATTAAAGCAAGTTCGTTTCCCTTTTACAGCGACTTGTAGTTATTATTACGCTTAGCAAATTTACCACACAAATGCATGGGTCAAGACCTACGTGTGGTTCGAGTTTCGTGGAATTCTGAGAACATTCAAAATTTAGCTGTTTTGCATGGTTTTAGTAAAGCAACTTCGTTTCCCTTATACACTAACTTTTATTTGTTATTACGCTTTGCAAATTTACGACACAAATGCATGGGTGTAGACCAATGTTTGGGTCATGTTTCATGGAATACTATGAACGTTCAATAATTAGCTGTTTTGCACGGTTTATTAAAGCAAGTTCGTTTCCATTTTTACACTAACTTGTAATTATAATTACGCTTAACAAATTTACCACACAAATGCATGGGTCTAGACCACATTTGGGTCAAGTTTCGTGGAATTCTGAGAACGTTTGATACTAAGCTGTTTTGCACGATTTTTTTAAAGAAAGTTCGTTTCCCTTTTACACTAACTTGTAGTTATTATTATGCTTATCAAATTTACCACACAAATGCATGGGACTAGACCTACGTTTGGTTCAAGTTTCATCGAATTGTAAGAACGTTCAAAATTTAGCTGTTTTGCACGGTTTTATTAAAGGAAGTTCGTTTCCCTTTTACACTGACTTGTAGTTATTATTACGCTTAGCAAATTTACCACATAAATGCATGGGTCAAGGCCTACGATTGGTTCGAGTTTCGTGGAATTTTGAGAACATTCAAAAGTTAGCTGTTTTACATGGTTTTAGTAAAGCAAGTTCGTTTCCCTTATAGACTAACTTTTATTTATTATTACGCTTTGCAAATTTATGACACCAACGAATGGGTGTAGAGCAGCGTTTGGGTCAAGTTTCATGGAATTCTATGAACGTTCAATATTTAGCTGTTTTGCACGGTTTATTAAAGCAAGTTCGTTTCCATTTTTACACTAACTTGTAATTATAATTACGCTTAGCAAATTTACCACACAAATGCATGGGTCTAGACCACATTTGGGTCAACTTTCGTGGAATTCTGAGAACGTTTGATACTAAGCTGTTTTGCACGATTTTTTTAAAGCAAGTTCGTTTCCCTTTTACACTACTTGTAGTTATTATTATGCTTATCAAATTTACCACACAAATGCATGGGACTAGACCTACGTTTGGTTCAAGTTTCTTCGAATTGTGAGAACGTTCAAAACTTAGCTCTTTTGCACGGTTTTATTAAAGCAAGTTCGTTTCCCTTTTACAGCGACTTGTAGTTATTATTACGCTTAGCAAATTTACCACACAAATGCATGGGTCAAGACCTACGTGTGGTTCGAGTTTCGTGGAATTCTGAGAACATTCAAAATTTAGCTGTTTTGCATGGTTTTAGTAAAGCAACTTCGTTTCCCTTATACACTAACTTTTATTTGTTATTACGCTTTGCAAATTTACGACACAAATGCATGGGTGTAGACCAATGTTTGGGTCATGTTTCATGGAATACTATGAACGTTCAATAATTAGCTGTTTTGCACGGTTTATTAAAGCAAGTTCGTTTCCATTTTTACACTAACTTGTAATTATAATTACGCTTAACAAATTTACCACACAAATGCATGGGTCTAGACCACATTTGGGTCAAGTTTCGTGGAATTCTGAGAACGTTTGATACTAAGCTGTTTTGCACGATTTTTTTAAAGAAAGTTCGTTTCCCTTTTACACTAACTTGTAGTTATTATTATGCTTATCAAATTTACCACACAAATGCATGGGACTAGACCTACGTTTGGTTCAAGTTTCATCGAATTGTAAGAACGTTCAAAATTTAGCTGTTTTGCACGGTTTTATTAAAGGAAGTTCGTTTCCCTTTTACACTGACTTGTAGTTATTATCACGCTTAGCAAATTTACCACACAAATGCATGGGTCAAGGCCTACCTTTGGTTCGAGTTTCGTGGAATTTTGAGAACATTCAAAATTTAGCTGTTTTGCATGGTTTTAGTAAAACAAGTTCGTTTCCCTTATACACTAGCTTTTATTTATTATTACGCTTTGCAAATTTACGACACAAACGAATGGGTGTAGACCAGCGTTTAGGTCAAGTTTCATGGAATTCTATGAACGTTCAATATTTAGCTGTTTTGCACGGTTTATTAAAGCAAGTTCGTTTCCATTTTTACACTAACTTGTAATTATAATTACGCTTAACAAATTTACCACACAAATGCATGGGTCTAGACCACATTTGGGTCAAGTTTTGTGGAATTCTGAGAACGTTTGATACTAAGCTGTTTTGCACGATTTTTTTAAAGAAAGTTCGTTTCCCTTTTACACTAACTTGTAGTTATTATTATGCTTATCAAATTTACCACACAAATGCATGGGACTAGACCTACGTTTGGTTCAAGTTTCATCGAATTGTAAGAACGTTCAAAATTTAGCTGTTTTGCACGGTTTTATTAAAGGAAGTTCGTTTCCCTTTTACACTGACTTGTAGTTATTATCACGCTTAGCAAATTTACCACACAAATGCATGGGTCAAGGCCTACCTTTGGTTCGAGTTTCGTGGAATTTTGAGAACATTCAAAATTTAGCTGTTTTGCATGGTTTTAGTAAAACAAGTTCGTTTCCCTTATACACTAGCTTTTATTTATTATTACGCTTTGCAAATTTACGACACAAACGAATGGGTGTAGACCAGCGTTTAGTTCAAGTTTCATGGAATTCTATGAACGTTCAATATTTAGCTGTTTTGCACGGTTTATTAAAGCAAGTTCGTTTCCATTTTTACACTAACTTGTAATTATAATTACGCTTAACAAATTTACCACACAAATGCATGGGTCTAGACCACATTTGGGTCAAGTTTTGTGGAATTCTGAGAACGTTTGATACTAAGCTGTTTTGCACGATTTCTTTAAAGCAAGTTCGTTTCCCTTTTACACTAACTTGTAGTTATTATTATGCTTATCAAATTTACAACACAAATGCATGGGACTAGACCTACGTTTGGTTCAAGTTTCATCGAATTGTAAGAACGTTCAAAATTTAGCTGTTTTGCACGGTTTTATTAATGGAAGTTCGTTTCCCTTTTACACTGACTTGTAGTTATTATCACGCTTAGCAAATTTACCACACAAATGCATGGGTCAAGGCCTACCTTTGGCTCGAGTTTCGTGGAATTTTGAGAACATTCAAAATTTAGCTGTTTTGCATGGTTTAAGTAAAACAAGTTCGTTTCCCTTATACACTAGCTTTTATTTATTATTACGCTTTGCAAATTTACGACACAAACGAATGGGTGTAGACCAGCGTTTAGGTCAAGTTTCATGGAATTCTATGAACGTTCAATATTTAGCTGTTTTGCACGGTTTATTAAAGCAAGTTCGTTTCCATTTTTACACTAACTTGTAATTATAATTGCGCTTAGCAAATTTACCACACAAATGCATGGGTCTAGACCACATTTTGGTCAAGTTACGTGGAATTCTGAGAACGTTTGATACTAAGCTGTTTTGCACGATTTTTATAAAGCAAGTTCGTTTCCCTTTTACACTAACTTGTAGTTATTATTATACTTATCAAATTTACCACACAAATGCATGGGACGAGACCAACTTTTGGTACAAGTTTCTTCGAATTGTGAGAACGTTCAAAACATAGCTCTTTTGCACGGTTTTATTAAAGCAAGTTCGTTTCCCTTTTACAGCGACTTGTAGTTATTATTACGCTTAGCAAATTTACCACACAAATGCATGGGTCAAGACCTACGTGTGGTTCGAGTTTCGTGGAATTCTGAGAACATTCAAAATTTAGCTGTTTTGCATGGTTTTAGTAAAGCAACTTCGTTTCCCTTATACACTAACTTTTATTTGTTATTACGCTTTGCAAATTTACGACACAAATGCATGGGTGTAGACCAATGTTTGGGTCATGTTTCATGGAATACTATGAACGTTCAATAATTAGCTGTTTTGCACGGTTTATTAAAGCAAGTTCGTTTCCATTTTTACACTAACTTGTAATTATAATTACGCTTAACAAATTTACCACACAAATGCATGGGTCTAGACCACATTTGGGTCAAGTTTCGTGGAATTCTGAGAACGTTTGATACTAAGCTGTTTTGCACGATTTTTTTAAAGAAAGTTCGTTTCCCTTTTACACTAACTTGTAGTTATTATTATGCTTATCAAATTTACCACACAAATGCATGGGACTAGACCTACGTTTGGTTCAAGTTTCATCGAATTGTAAGAACGTTCAAAATTTAGCTGTTTTGCACGGTTTTATTAAAGGAAGTTCGTTTCCCTTTTACACTGACTTGTAGTTATTATCACGCTTAGCAAATTTACCACACAAATGCATGGGTCAAGGCCTACCTTTGGTTCGAGTTTCGTGGAATTTTGAGAACATTCAAAATTTAGCTGTTTTGCATGGTTTTAGTAAAACAAGTTCGTTTCCCTTATACACTAGCTTTTATTTATTATTACGCTTTGCAAATTTACGACACAAACGAATGGGTGTAGACCAGCGTTTGGGTCAAGTTTCATGGAATTCTATGAACGTTCAATATTTAGCTGTTTTGCACGGTTTATTAAAGCAAGTTCGTTTCCATTTTTACACTAACTTGTAATTATAATTACGCTTAACAAATTTACCACACAAATGCATGGGTCTAGACCACATTTGGGTCAAGTTTTGTGGAATTCTGAGAACGTTTGATACTAAGCTGTTTTGCACGATTTTTTTAAAGCAAGTTCGTTTCCCTTTTACACTAACTTGTAGTTATTATTATGCTTATCAAATTTACCACACAAATGCATGGGACTAGGCCTACATTTGGTTCAAGTTTCATCGAATTGTAAGAACGTTCAAAACTTAGCTCTTTTGCACGGTTTTATTAAAGGAAGTTCGTTTCCCTTTTACACTGACTTGTAGTTATTATTACGCTTAGCAAATTTACCACACAAATGCATGGGTCAAGACCTACGTGTGGTTCGAGTTTCGTGGAATTCTGAGAACATTCAAAATTTAGTTGTTTTGCATGGTTTTAGTAAAGCAACTTCGTTTCCCTTATACACTAACTTTTATTTGTTATTACGCTTTGCAAATTTACGACACAAATGCATGGGTGTAGACCAATGTTTGGGTCATGTTTCATGGAATTCTATGAACGTTCAATAATTAGCTGTTTTGCACGGTTTATTAAAGCAAGTTCGTTTCCATTTTTACACTAACTTGTAATTATAATTACGCTTAACAAATTTACCACACAAATGCATGGGTCTAGACCACATTTGGGTCAAGTTTTGTGGAATTCTGAGAACGTTTGATACTAAGCTGTTTTGCACGATTTTTTTAAAGAAAGTTCGTTTCCCTTTTACACTAACTTGTAGTTATTATTATGCTTATCAAATTTACAACACAAATGCATGGGACTAGACCTACGTTTGGTTCAAGTTTCATCGAATTGTAAGAACGTTCAAAATTTAGCTGTTTTGCACGGTTTTATTAAAGGAAGTTCGTTTCCCTTTTACACTGACTTGTAGTTATTATCACGCTTAGCAAATTTACCACACAAATGCATGGGTCAAGGCCTACCTTTGGCTCGAGTTTCGTGGAATTTTGAGAACATTCAAAATTTAGCTGTTTTGCATGGTTTAAGTAAAACAAGTTCGTTTCCCTTATACACTAGCTTTTATTTATTATTACGCTTTGCAAATTTACGACACAAACGAATGGGTGTAGACCAGCGTTTAGGTCAAGTTTCATGGAATTCTATGAACGTTCAATATTTAGCTGTTTTGCACGGTTTATTAAAGCAAGTTCGTTTCCATTTTTACACTAACTTGTAATTATAATTGCGCTTAGCAAATTTACCACACAAATGCATGGGTCTAGACCACATTTTGGTCAAGTTACGTGGAATTCTGAGAACGTTTGATACTAAGCTGTTTTGCACGATTTTTATAAAGCAAGTTCGTTTCCCTTTTACACTAACTTGTAGTTATTATTATACTTATCAAATTTACCACACAAATGCATGGGACTAGGCCTACATTTGGTTCAAGTTTCATCGAATTGTAAGAACGTTCAAAATTTAGCTGTTTTGCACGGTTTTATTAAAGGAAGTTCGTTTCCCTTTTACACTGACTTGTAGTTATTATCACGCTTAGCAAATTTACCACACAAATGCATGGGTCAAGGCCTACCTTTGGTTCGAGTTTCGTGGAATTTTGAGAACATTCAAAATTTAGCTGTTTTGCATGGTTTTAGTAAAACAAGTTCGTTTCCCTTATACACTAGCTTTTATTTATTATTACGCTTTGCAAATTTACGACACAAACGAATGGGTGTAGACCAGCGTTTAGTTCAAGTTTCATGGAATTCTATGAACGTTCAATATTTAGCTGTTTTGCACGGTTTATTAAAGCAAGTTCGTTTCCATTTTTACACTAACTTGTAATTATAATTACGCTTAACAAATTTACCACACAAATGCATGGGTCTAGACCACATTTGGGTCAAGTTTTGTGGAATTCTGAGAACGTTTGATACTAAGCTGTTTTGCACGATTTCTTTAAAGCAAGTTCGTTTCCCTTTTACACTAACTTGTAGTTATTATTATGCTTATCAAATTTACAACACAAATGCATGGGACTAGACCTACGTTTGGTTCAAGTTTCATCGAATTGTAAGAACGTTCAAAATTTAGCTGTTTTGCACGGTTTTATTAATGGAAGTTCGTTTCCCTTTTACACTGACTTGTAGTTATTATCACGCTTAGCAAATTTACCACACAAATGCATGGGTCAAGGCCTACCTTTGGCTCGAGTTTCGTGGAATTTTGAGAACATTCAAAATTTAGCTGTTTTGCATGGTTTAAGTAAAACAAGTTCGTTTCCCTTATACACTAGCTTTTATTTATTATTACGCTTTGCAAATTTACGACACAAACGAATGGGTGTAGACCAGCGTTTAGGTCAAGTTTCATGGAATTCTATGAACGTTCAATATTTAGCTGTTTTGCACGGTTTATTAAAGCAAGTTCGTTTCCATTTTTACACTAACTTGTAATTATAATTGCGCTTAGCAAATTTACCACACAAATGCATGGGTCTAGACCACATTTTGGTCAAGTTACGTGGAATTCTGAGAACGTTTGATACTAAGCTGTTTTGCACGATTTTTATAAAGCAAGTTCGTTTCCCTTTTACACTAACTTGTAGTTATTATTATACTTATCAAATTTACCACACAAATGCATGGGACGAGACCAACTTTTGGTACAAGTTTCTTCGAATTGTGAGAACGTTCAAAACATAGCTCTTTTGCACGGTTTTATTAAAGCAAGTTCGTTTCCCTTTTACAGCGACTTGTAGTTATTATTACGCTTAGCAAATTTACCACACAAATGCATGGGTCAAGACCTACGTGTGGTTCGAGTTTCGTGGAATTCTGAGAACATTCAAAATTTAGCTGTTTTGCATGGTTTTAGTAAAGCAACTTCGTTTCCCTTATACACTAACTTTTATTTGTTATTACGCTTTGCAAATTTACGACACAAATGCATGGGTGTAGACCAATGTTTGGGTCATGTTTCATGGAATACTATGAACGTTCAATAATTAGCTGTTTTGCACGGTTTATTAAAGCAAGTTCGTTTCCATTTTTACACTAACTTGTAATTATAATTACGCTTAACAAATTTACCACACAAATGCATGGGTCTAGACCACATTTGGGTCAAGTTTCGTGGAATTCTGAGAACGTTTGATACTAAGCTGTTTTGCACGATTTTTTTAAAGAAAGTTCGTTTCCCTTTTACACTAACTTGTAGTTATTATTATGCTTATCAAATTTACCACACAAATGCATGGGACTAGACCTACGTTTGGTTCAAGTTTCATCGAATTGTAAGAACGTTCAAATTTTAGCTGTTTTGCACGGTTTTATTAAAGGAAGTTCGTTTCCCTTTTACACTGACTTGTAGTTATTATTACGCTTAGCAAATTTACCACATAAATGCATGGGTCAAGGCCTACGATTGGTTCGAGTTTCGTGGAATTTTGAGAACATTCAAAAGTTAGCTGTTTTACATGGTTTTAGTAAAGCAAGTTCGTTTCCCTTATAGACTAACTTTTATTTATTATTACGCTTTGCAAATTTATGACACCAACGAATGGGTGTAGACCAGCGTTTGGGTCAAGTTTCATGGAATTCTATGAACGTTCAATATTTAGCTGTTTTGCACGGTTTATTAAAGCAAGTTCGTTTCCATTTTTACACTAACTTGTAATTATAATTACGCTTAGCAAATTTACCACACAAATGCATGGGTCTAGACCACATTTGGGTCAACTTTCGTGGAATTCTGAGAACGTTTGATACTAAGCTGTTTTGCACGATTTTTTTAAAGCAAGTTCGTTTCCCTTTTACACTACTTGTAGTTATTATTATGCTTATCAAATTTACCACACAAATGCATGGGACTAGACCTACGTTTGGTTCAAGTTTCTTCGAATTGTGAGAACGTTCAAAACTTAGCTCTTTTGCACGGTTTTATTAAAGCAAGTTCGTTTCCCTTTTACAGCGACTTGTAGTTATTATTACGCTTAGCAAATTTACCACACAAATGCATGGGTCAAGACCTACGTGTGGTTCGAGTTTCGTGGAATTCTGAGAACATTCAAAATTTAGCTGTTTTGCATGGTTTTAGTAAAGCAACTTCGTTTCCCTTATACACTAACTTTTATTTGTTATTACGCTTTGCAAATTTACGACACAAATGCATGGGTGTAGACCAATGTTTGGGTCATGTTTCATGGAATACTATGAACGTTCAATAATTAGCTGTTTTGCACGGTTTATTAAAGCAAGTTCGTTTCCATTTTTACACTAACTTGTAATTATAATTACGCTTAACAAATTTACCACACAAATGCATGGGTCTAGACCACATTTGGGTCAAGTTTCGTGGAATTCTGAGAACGTTTGATACTAAGCTGTTTTGCACGATTTTTTTAAAGAAAGTTCGTTTCCCTTTTACACTAACTTGTAGTTATTATTATGCTTATCAAATTTACCACACAAATGCATGGGACTAGACCTACGTTTGGTTCAAGTTTCATCGAATTGTAAGAACGTTCAAAATTTAGCTGTTTTGCACGGTTTTATTAAAGGAAGTTCGTTTCCCTTTTACACTGACTTGTAGTTATTATCACGCTTAGCAAATTTACCACACAAATGCATGGGTCAAGGCCTACCTTTGGTTCGAGTTTCGTGGAATTTTGAGAACATTCAAAATTTAGCTGTTTTGCATGGTTTTAGTAAAACAAGTTCGTTTCCCTTATACACTAGCTTTTATTTATTATTACGCTTTGCAAATTTACGACACAAACGAATGGGTGTAGACCAGCGTTTGGGTCAAGTTTCATGGAATTCTATGAACGTTCAATATTTAGCTGTTTTGCACGGTTTATTAAAGCAAGTTCGTTTCCATTTTTACACTAACTTGTAATTATAATTACGCTTAACAAATTTACCACACAAATGCATGGGTCTAGACCACATTTGGGTCAAGTTTTGTGGAATTCTGAGAACGTTTGATACTAAGCTGTTTTGCACGATTTTTTTAAAGCAAGTTCGTTTCCCTTTTACACTAACTTGTAGTTATTATTATGCTTATCAAATTTACCACACAAATGCATGGGACTAGGCCTACATTTGGTTCAAGTTTCATCGAATTGTAAGAACGTTCAAAACTTAGCTCTTTTGCACGGTTTTATTAAAGGAAGTTCGTTTCCCTTTTACACTGACTTGTAGTTATTATTACGCTTAGCAAATTTACCACACAAATGCATGGGTCAAGACCTACGTGTGGTTCGAGTTTCGTGGAATTCTGAGAACATTCAAAATTTAGTTGTTTTGCATGGTTTTAGTAAAGCAACTTCGTTTCCCTTATACACTAACTTTTATTTGTTATTACGCTTTGCAAATTTACGACACAAATGCATGGGTGTAGACCAATGTTTGGGTCATGTTTCATGGAATTCTATGAACGTTCAATAATTAGCTGTTTTGCACGGTTTATTAAAGCAAGTTCGTTTCCATTTTTACACTAACTTGTAATTATAATTACGCTTAACAAATTTACCACACAAATGCATGGGTCTAGACCACATTTGGGTCAAGTTTTGTGGAATTCTGAGAACGTTTGATACTAAGCTGTTTTGCACGATTTTTTTAAAGAAAGTTCGTTTCCCTTTTACACTAACTTGTAGTTATTATTATGCTTATCAAATTTACAACACAAATGCATGGGACTAGACCTACGTTTGGTTCAAGTTTCATCGAATTGTAAGAACGTTCAAAATTTAGCTGTTTTGCACGGTTTTATTAAAGGAAGTTCGTTTCCCTTTTACACTGACTTGTAGTTATTATCACGCTTAGCAAATTTACCACACAAATGCATGGGTCAAGGCCTACCTTTGGCTCGAGTTTCGTGGAATTTTGAGAACATTCAAAATTTAGCTGTTTTGCATGGTTTAAGTAAAACAAGTTCGTTTCCCTTATACACTAGCTTTTATTTATTATTACGCTTTGCAAATTTACGACACAAACGAATGGGTGTAGACCAGCGTTTAGGTCAAGTTTCATGGAATTCTATGAACGTTCAATATTTAGCTGTTTTGCACGGTTTATTAAAGCAAGTTCGTTTCCATTTTTACACTAACTTGTAATTATAATTGCGCTTAGCAAATTTACCACACAAATGCATGGGTCTAGACCACATTTTGGTCAAGTTACGTGGAATTCTGAGAACGTTTGATACTAAGCTGTTTTGCACGATTTTTATAAAGCAAGTTCGTTTCCCTTTTACACTAACTTGTAGTTATTATTATACTTATCAAATTTACCACACAAATGCATGGGACTAGGCCTACATTTGGTTCAAGTTTCATCGAATTGTAAGAACGTTCAAAATTTAGCTGTTTTGCACGGTTTTATTAAAGGAAGTTCGTTTCCCTTTTACACTGACTTGTAGTTATTATCACGCTTAGCAAATTTACCACACAAATGCATGGGTCAAGGCCTACCTTTGGTTCGAGTTTCGTGGAATTTTGAGAACATTCAAAATTTAGCTGTTTTGCATGGTTTTAGTAAAACAAGTTCGTTTCCCTTATACACTAGCTTTTATTTATTATTACGCTTTGCAAATTTACGACACAAACGAATGGGTGTAGACCAGCGTTTAGTTCAAGTTTCATGGAATTCTATGAACGTTCAATATTTAGCTGTTTTGCACGGTTTATTAAAGCAAGTTCGTTTCCATTTTTACACTAACTTGTAATTATAATTACGCTTAACAAATTTACCACACAAATGCATGGGTCTAGACCACATTTGGGTCAAGTTTTGTGGAATTCTGAGAACGTTTGATACTAAGCTGTTTTGCACGATTTCTTTAAAGCAAGTTCGTTTCCCTTTTACACTAACTTGTAGTTATTATTATGCTTATCAAATTTACAACACAAATGCATGGGACTAGACCTACGTTTGGTTCAAGTTTCATCGAATTGTAAGAACGTTCAAAATTTAGCTGTTTTGCACGGTTTTATTAATGGAAGTTCGTTTCCCTTTTACACTGACTTGTAGTTATTATCACGCTTAGCAAATTTACCACACAAATGCATGGGTCAAGGCCTACCTTTGGCTCGAGTTTCGTGGAATTTTGAGAACATTCAAAATTTAGCTGTTTTGCATGGTTTAAGTAAAACAAGTTCGTTTCCCTTATACACTAGCTTTTATTTATTATTACGCTTTGCAAATTTACGACACAAACGAATGGGTGTAGACCAGCGTTTAGGTCAAGTTTCATGGAATTCTATGAACGTTCAATATTTAGCTGTTTTGCACGGTTTATTAAAGCAAGTTCGTTTCCATTTTTACACTAACTTGTAATTATAATTGCGCTTAGCAAATTTACCACACAAATGCATGGGTCTAGACCACATTTTGGTCAAGTTACGTGGAATTCTGAGAACGTTTGATACTAAGCTGTTTTGCACGATTTTTATAAAGCAAGTTCGTTTCCCTTTTACACTAACTTGTAGTTATTATTATACTTATCAAATTTACCACACAAATGCATGGGACGAGACCAACTTTTGGTACAAGTTTCTTCGAATTGTGAGAACGTTCAAAACATAGCTCTTTTGCACGGTTTTATTAAAGCAAGTTCGTTTCCCTTTTACAGCGACTTGTAGTTATTATTACGCTTAGCAAATTTACCACACAAATGCATGGGTCAAGACCTACGTGTGGTTCGAGTTTCGTGGAATTCTGAGAACATTCAAAATTTAGCTGTTTTGCATGGTTTTAGTAAAGCAACTTCGTTTCCCTTATACACTAACTTTTATTTGTTATTACGCTTTGCAAATTTACGACACAAATGCATGGGTGTAGACCAATGTTTGGGTCATGTTTCATGGAATACTATGAACGTTCAATAATTAGCTGTTTTGCACGGTTTATTAAAGCAAGTTCGTTTCCATTTTTACACTAACTTGTAATTATAATTACGCTTAACAAATTTACCACACAAATGCATGGGTCTAGACCACATTTGGGTCAAGTTTCGTGGAATTCTGAGAACGTTTGATACTAAGCTGTTTTGCACGATTTTTTTAAAGAAAGTTCGTTTCCCTTTTACACTAACTTGTAGTTATTATTATGCTTATCAAATTTACCACACAAATGCATGGGACTAGACCTACGTTTGGTTCAAGTTTCATCGAATTGTAAGAACGTTCAAATTTTAGCTGTTTTGCACGGTTTTATTAAAGGAAGTTCGTTTCCCTTTTACACTGACTTGTAGTTATTATTACGCTTAGCAAATTTACCACATAAATGCATGGGTCAAGGCCTACGATTGGTTCGAGTTTCGTGGAATTTTGAGAACATTCAAAAGTTAGCTGTTTTACATGGTTTTAGTAAAGCAAGTTCGTTTCCCTTATAGACTAACTTTTATTTATTATTACGCTTTGCAAATTTATGACACCAACGAATGGGTGTAGACCAGCGTTTGGGTCAAGTTTCATGGAATTCTATGAACGTTCAATATTTAGCTGTTTTGCACGGTTTATTAAAGCAAGTTCGTTTCCATTTTTACACTAACTTGTAATTATAATTACGCTTAGCAAATTTACCACACAAATGCATGGGTCTAGACCACATTTGGGTCAACTTTCGTGGAATTCTGAGAACGTTTGATACTAAGCTGTTTTGCACGATTTTTTTAAAGCAAGTTCGTTTCCCTTTTACACTACTTGTAGTTATTATTATGCTTATCAAATTTACCACACAAATGCATGGGACTAGACCTACGTTTGGTTCAAGTTTCTTCGAATTGTGAGAACGTTCAAAACTTAGCTCTTTTGCACGGTTTTATTAAAGCAAGTTCGTTTCCCTTTTACAGCGACTTGTAGTTATTATTACGCTTAGCAAATTTACCACACAAATGCATGGGTCAAGACCTACGTGTGGTTCGAGTTTCGTGGAATTCTGAGAACATTCAAAATTTAGCTGTTTTGCATGGTTTTAGTAAAGCAACTTCGTTTCCCTTATACACTAACTTTTATTTGTTATTACGCTTTGCAAATTTACGACACAAATGCATGGGTGTAGACCAATGTTTGGGTCATGTTTCATGGAATACTATGAACGTTCAATAATTAGCTGTTTTGCACGGTTTATTAAAGCAAGTTCGTTTCCATTTTTACACTAACTTGTAATTATAATTACGCTTAACAAATTTACCACACAAATGCATGGGTCTAGACCACATTTGGGTCAAGTTTCGTGGAATTCTGAGAACGTTTGATACTAAGCTGTTTTGCACGATTTTTTTAAAGAAAGTTCGTTTCCCTTTTACACTAACTTGTAGTTATTATTATGCTTATCAAATTTACCACACAAATGCATGGGACTAGACCTACGTTTGGTTCAAGTTTCATCGAATTGTAAGAACGTTCAAAATTTAGCTGTTTTGCACGGTTTTATTAAAGGAAGTTCGTTTCCCTTTTACACTGACTTGTAGTTAT
This sequence comes from Sesamum indicum, assembly GCF_026168435.1. Taxonomy (NCBI): domain Eukaryota; kingdom Viridiplantae; phylum Streptophyta; class Magnoliopsida; order Lamiales; family Pedaliaceae; genus Sesamum; species Sesamum indicum. Next base: position 12,003,072 of record NC_142659.1, read on the forward strand.
TATCACGCTTAGCAAATTTACCACACAAATGCATGGGTCAAGGCCTACCTTTGGTTCGAGTTTCGTGGAATTTTGAGAACATTCAAAATTTAGCTGTTTTGCATGGTTTTAGTAAAACAAGTTCGTTTCCCTTATACACTAGCTTTTATTTATTATTACGCTTTGCAAATTTACGACACAAATGAATGGGTGTAGACCAGCGTTTAGGTCAAGTTTCATGGAATTCTATGAACATTCAATATTTAGCTGTTTTGCACGGTTTATTAAAGCAAGTTCGTTTCCATTTTTACACTAACTTGTAATTATAATTACGCTTAACAAATTTACCACACAAATGCATGGGTCTAGACCACATTTGGGTCAAGTTTTGTGGAATTCTGAGAACGTTTGATACTAAGTTGTTTTGCACGATTTTTTTAAAGCAAGTTCGTTTCCCTTTTACACTAACTTGTAGTTATTATTATGCTTATCAAATTTACCACACAAATGCATGGGACTAGGCCTACATTTGGTTCAAGTTTCATCGAATTGTAAGAACGTTCAAAATTTAGCTGTTTTGCACGGTTTTATTAAAGGAAGTTCGTTTCCCTTTTACACTGACTTGTAGTTATTATTACGCTTAGCAAATTTACCACATAAATGCATGGGTCAAGGCCTACGATTGGTTCGAGTTTCGTGGAATTTTGAGAACATTCAAAAGTTAGTTGTTTTACATGGTTTTAGTAAAGCAAGTTCGTTTCCCTTATAGACTAACTTTTATTTATTATTACGCTTTGCAAATTTATGACACCAACGAATGGGTGTAGACCAGCGTTTGGGTCAAGTTTCATGGAATTCTATGAACGTTCAATATTTAGCTGTTTTGCACGGTTTATTAAAGCAAGTTCGTTTCCATTTTTACACTAACTTGTAATTATAATTACGCTTAGCAAATTTACCACACAAATGCATGGGTCTAGACCACATTTGGGTCAACTTTCGTGGAATTCTGAGAACGTTTGATACTAAGCTGTTTTGCACGATTTTTTTAAAGCAAGTTCGTTTCCCTTTTACACTACTTGTAGTTATTATTATGCTTATCAAATTTACCACACAAATGCATGGGACTAGACCTACGTTTGGTTCAAGTTTCTTCGAATTGTGAGAACGTTCAAAACTTAGCTCTTTTGCACGGTTTTATTAAAGCAAGTTCGTTTCCCTTTTACAGCGACTTGTAGTTATTATTACGCTTAGCAAATTTACCACACAAATGCATGGGTCAAAACCTACGTGTGGTTCGAGTTTCGTGGAATTCTGAGAACATTCAAAATTTAGCTGTTTTGCATGGTTTTAGTAAAGCAACTTCGTTTCCCTTATACACTAACTTTTATTTGTTATTACGCTTTGCAAATTTACGACACAAATGCATGGGTGTAGACCAATGTTTGGGTCATGTTTCATGGAATACTATGAACGTTCAATAATTAGCTGTTTTGCACGGTTTATTAAAGCAAGTTCGTTTCCATTTTTACACTAACTTGTAATTATAATTACGCTTAACAAATTTACCACACAAATGCATGGGTCTAGACCACATTTGGGTCAAGTTTCGTGGAATTCTGAGAACGTTTGATACTAAGCTGTTTTGCACGATTTTTTTAAAGAAAGTTCGTTTCCCTTTTACACTAACTTGTAGTTATTATTATGCTTATCAAATTTACCACACAAATGCATGGGACTAGACCTACGTTTGGTTCAAGTTTCATCGAATTGTAAGAACGTTCAAAATTTAGCTGTTTTGCACGGTTTTATTAAAGGAAGTTCGTTTCCCTTTTACACTGACTTGTAGTTATTATCACGCTTAGCAAATTTACCACACAAATGCATGGGTCAAGGCCTACCTTTGGTTCGAGTTTCGTGGAATTTTGAGAACATTCAAAATTTAGCTGTTTTGCATGGTTTTAGTAAAACAAGTTCGTTTCCCTTATACACTAGCTTTTATTTATTATTACGCTTTGCAAATTTACGACACAAATGAATGGGTGTAGACCAGCGTTTAGGTCAAGTTTCATGGAATTCTATGAACATTCAATATTTAGCTGTTTTGCACGGTTTATTAAAGCAAGTTCGTTTCCATTTTTACACTAACTTGTAATTATAATTACGCTTAACAAATTTACCACACAAATGCATGGGTCTAGACCACATTTGGGTCAAGTTTTGTGGAATTCTGAGAACGTTTGATACTAAGTTGTTTTGCACGATTTTTTTAAAGCAAGTTCGTTTCCCTTTTACACTAACTTGTAGTTATTATTATGCTTATCAAATTTACCACACAAATGCATGGGACTAGGCCTACATTTGGTTCAAGTTTCATCGAATTGTAAGAACGTTCAAAATTTAGCTGTTTTGCACGGTTTTATTAAAGGAAGTTCGTTTCCCTTTTACACTGACTTGTAGTTATTATTACGCTTAGCAAATTTACCACATAAATGCATGGGTCAAGGCCTACGATTGGTTCGAGTTTCGTGGAATTTTGAGAACATTCAAAAGTTAGCTGTTTTACATGGTTTTAGTAAAGCAAGTTCGTTTCCCTTATAGACTAACTTTTATTTATTATTACGCTTTGCAAATTTATGACACCAACGAATGGGTGTAGACCAGCGTTTGGGTCAAGTTTCATGGAATTCTATGAACGTTCAATATTTAGCTGTTTTGCACGGTTTATTAAAGCAAGTTCGTTTCCATTTTTACACTAACTTGTAATTATAATTACGCTTAGCAAATTTACCACACAAATGCATGGGTCTAGACCACATTTGGGTCAACTTTCGTGGAATTCTGAGAACGTTTGATACTAAGCTGTTTTGCACGATTTTTTTAAAGCAAGTTCGTTTCCCTTTTACACTACTTGTAGTTATTATTATGCTTATCAAATTTACCACACAAATGCATGGGACTAGACCTACGTTTGGTTCAAGTTTCTTCGAATTGTGAGAACGTTCAAAACTTAGCTCTTTTGCACGGTTTTATTAAAGCAAGTTCGTTTCCCTTTTACAGCGACTTGTAGTTATTATTACGCTTAGCAAATTTACCACACAAATGCATGGGTCAAGACCTACGTGTGGTTCGAGTTTCGTGGAATTCTGAGAACATTCAAAATTTAGCTGTTTTGCATGGTTTTAGTAAAGCAACTTCGTTTCCCTTATACACTAACTTTTATTTGTTATTACGCTTTGCAAATTTACGACACAAATGCATGGGTGTAGACCAATGTTTGGGTCATGTTTCATGGAATACTATGAACGTTCAATAATTAGCTGTTTTGCACGGTTTATTAAAGCAAGTTCGTTTCCATTTTTACACTAACTTGTAATTATAATTACGCTTAACAAATTTACCACACAAATGCATGGGTCTAGACCACATTTGGGTCAAGTTTCGTGGAATTCTGAGAACGTTTGATACTAAGCTGTTTTGCACGATTTTTTTAAAGAAAGTTCGTTTCCCTTTTACACTAACTTGTAGTTATTATTATGCTTATCAAATTTACCACACAAATGCATGGGACTAGACCTACGTTTGGTTCAAGTTTCATCGAATTGTAAGAACGTTCAAAATTTAGCTGTTTTGCACGGTTTTATTAAAGGAAGTTCGTTTCCCTTTTACACTGACTTGTAGTTATTATCACGCTTAGCAAATTTACCACACAAATGCATGGGTCAAGGCCTACCTTTGGTTCGAGTTTCGTGGAATTTTGAGAACATTCAAAATTTAGCTGTTTTGCATGGTTTTAGTAAAACAAGTTCGTTTCCCTTATACACTAGCTTTTATTTATTATTACGCTTTGCAAATTTACGACACAAATGAATGGGTGTAGACCAGCGTTTAGGTCAAGTTTCATGGAATTCTATGAACATTCAATATTTAGCTGTTTTGCACGGTTTATTAAAGCAAGTTCGTTTCCATTTTTACACTAACTTGTAATTATAATTACGCTTAACAAATTTACCACACAAATGCATGGGTCTAGACCACATTTGGGTCAAGTTTTGTGGAATTCTGAGAACGTTTGATACTAAGTTGTTTTGCACGATTTTTTTAAAGCAAGTTCGTTTCCCTTTTACACTAACTTGTAGTTATTATTATGCTTATCAAATTTACCACACAAATGCATGGGACTAGGCCTACATTTGGTTCAAGTTTCATCGAATTGTAAGAACGTTCAAAATTTAGCTGTTTTGCACGGTTTTATTAAAGGAAGTTCGTTTCCCTTTTACACTGACTTGTAGTTATTATTACGCTTAGCAAATTTACCACATAAATGCATGGGTCAAGGCCTACGATTGGTTCGAGTTTCGTGGAATTTTGAGAACATTCAAAAGTTAGTTGTTTTACATGGTTTTAGTAAAGCAAGTTCGTTTCCCTTATAGACTAACTTTTATTTATTATTACGCTTTGCAAATTTATGACACCAACGAATGGGTGTAGACCAGCGTTTGGGTCAAGTTTCATGGAATTCTATGAACGTTCAATATTTAGCTGTTTTGCACGGTTTATTAAAGCAAGTTCGTTTCCATTTTTACACTAACTTGTAATTATAATTACGCTTAGCAAATTTACCACACAAATGCATGGGTCTAGACCACATTTGGGTCAACTTTCGTGGAATTCTGAGAACGTTTGATACTAAGCTGTTTTGCACGATTTTTTTAAAGCAAGTTCGTTTCCCTTTTACACTACTTGTAGTTATTATTATGCTTATCAAATTTACCACACAAATGCATGGGACTAGACCTACGTTTGGTTCAAGTTTCTTCGAATTGTGAGAACGTTCAAAACTTAGCTCTTTTGCACGGTTTTATTAAAGCAAGTTCGTTTCCCTTTTACAGCGACTTGTAGTTATTATTACGCTTAGCAAATTTACCACACAAATGCATGGGTCAAAACCTACGTGTGGTTCGAGTTTCGTGGAATTCTGAGAACATTCAAAATTTAGCTGTTTTGCATGGTTTTAGTAAAGCAACTTCGTTTCCCTTATACACTAACTTTTATTTGTTATTACGCTTTGCAAATTTACGACACAAATGCATGGGTGTAGACCAATGTTTGGGTCATGTTTCATGGAATACTATGAACGTTCAATAATTAGCTGTTTTGCACGGTTTATTAAAGCAAGTTCGTTTCCATTTTTACACTAACTTGTAATTATAATTACGCTTAACAAATTTACCACACAAATGCATGGGTCTAGACCACATTTGGGTCAAGTTTCGTGGAATTCTGAGAACGTTTGATACTAAGCTGTTTTGCACGATTTTTTTAAAGAAAGTTCGTTTCCCTTTTACACTAACTTGTAGTTATTATTATGCTTATCAAATTTACCACACAAATGCATGGGACTAGACCTACGTTTGGTTCAAGTTTCATCGAATTGTAAGAACGTTCAAAATTTAGCTGTTTTGCACGGTTTTATTAAAGGAAGTTCGTTTCCCTTTTACACTGACTTGTAGTTATTATCACGCTTAGCAAATTTACCACACAAATGCATGGGTCAAGGCCTACCTTTGGTTCGAGTTTCGTGGAATTTTGAGAACATTCAAAATTTAGCTGTTTTGCATGGTTTTAGTAAAACAAGTTCGTTTCCCTTATACACTAGCTTTTATTTATTATTACGCTTTGCAAATTTACGACACAAATGAATGGGTGTAGACCAGCGTTTAGGTCAAGTTTCATGGAATTCTATGAACATTCAATATTTAGCTGTTTTGCACGGTTTATTAAAGCAAGTTCGTTTCCATTTTTACACTAACTTGTAATTATAATTACGCTTAACAAATTTACCACACAAATGCATGGGTCTAGACCACATTTGGGTCAAGTTTTGTGGAATTCTGAGAACGTTTGATACTAAGTTGTTTTGCACGATTTTTTTAAAGCAAGTTCGTTTCCCTTTTACACTAACTTGTAGTTATTATTATGCTTATCAAATTTACCACACAAATGCATGGGACTAGGCCTACATTTGGTTCAAGTTTCATCGAATTGTAAGAACGTTCAAAATTTAGCTGTTTTGCACGGTTTTATTAAAGGAAGTTCGTTTCCCTTTTACACTGACTTGTAGTTATTATTACGCTTAGCAAATTTACCACATAAATGCATGGGTCAAGGCCTACGATTGGTTCGAGTTTCGTGGAATTTTGAGAACATTCAAAAGTTAGCTGTTTTACATGGTTTTAGTAAAGCAAGTTCGTTTCCCTTATAGACTAACTTTTATTTATTATTACGCTTTGCAAATTTATGACACCAACGAATGGGTGTAGACCAGCGTTTGGGTCAAGTTTCATGGAATTCTATGAACGTTCAATATTTAGCTGTTTTGCACGGTTTATTAAAGCAAGTTCGTTTCCATTTTTACACTAACTTGTAATTATAATTACGCTTAGCAAATTTACCACACAAATGCATGGGTCTAGACCACATTTGGGTCAACTTTCGTGGAATTCTGAGAACGTTTGATACTAAGCTGTTTTGCACGATTTTTTTAAAGCAAGTTCGTTTCCCTTTTACACTACTTGTAGTTATTATTATGCTTATCAAATTTACCACACAAATGCATGGGACTAGACCTACGTTTGGTTCAAGTTTCTTCGAATTGTGAGAACGTTCAAAACTTAGCTCTTTTGCACGGTTTTATTAAAGCAAGTTCGTTTCCCTTTTACAGCGACTTGTAGTTATTATTACGCTTAGCAAATTTACCACACAAATGCATGGGTCAAGACCTACGTGTGGTTCGAGTTTCGTGGAATTCTGAGAACATTCAAAATTTAGCTGTTTTGCATGGTTTTAGTAAAGCAACTTCGTTTCCCTTATACACTAACTTTTATTTGTTATTACGCTTTGCAAATTTACGACACAAATGCATGGGTGTAGACCAATGTTTGGGTCATGTTTCATGGAATACTATGAACGTTCAATAATTAGCTGTTTTGCACGGTTTATTAAAGCAAGTTCGTTTCCATTTTTACACTAACTTGTAATTATAATTACGCTTAACAAATTTACCACACAAATGCATGGGTCTAGACCACATTTGGGTCAAGTTTCGTGGAATTCTGAGAACGTTTGATACTAAGCTGTTTTGCACGATTTTTTTAAAGAAAGTTCGTTTCCCTTTTACACTAACTTGTAGTTATTATTATGCTTATCAAATTTACCACACAAATGCATGGGACTAGACCTACGTTTGGTTCAAGTTTCATCGAATTGTAAGAACGTTCAAAATTTAGCTGTTTTGCACGGTTTTATTAAAGGAAGTTCGTTTCCCTTTTACACTGACTTGTAGTTATTATCACGCTTAGCAAATTTACCACACAAATGCATGGGTCAAGGCCTACCTTTGGTTCGAGTTTCGTGGAATTTTGAGAACATTCAAAATTTAGCTGTTTTGCATGGTTTTAGTAAAACAAGTTCGTTTCCCTTATACACTAGCTTTTATTTATTATTACGCTTTGCAAATTTACGACACAAATGAATGGGTGTAGACCAGCGTTTAGGTCAAGTTTCATGGAATTCTATGAACATTCAATATTTAGCTGTTTTGCACGGTTTATTAAAGCAAGTTCGTTTCCATTTTTACACTAACTTGTAATTATAATTACGCTTAACAAATTTACCACACAAATGCATGGGTCTAGACCACATTTGGGTCAAGTTTTGTGGAATTCTGAGAACGTTTGATACTAAGTTGTTTTGCACGATTTTTTTAAAGCAAGTTCGTTTCCCTTTTACACTAACTTGTAGTTATTATTATGCTTATCAAATTTACCACACAAATGCATGGGACTAGGCCTACATTTGGTTCAAGTTTCATCGAATTGTAAGAACGTTCAAAATTTAGCTGTTTTGCACGGTTTTATTAAAGGAAGTTCGTTTCCCTTTTACACTGACTTGTAGTTATTATTACGCTTAGCAAATTTACCACATAAATGCATGGGTCAAGGCCTACGATTGGTTCGAGTTTCGTGGAATTTTGAGAACATTCAAAAGTTAGCTGTTTTACATGGTTTTAGTAAAGCAAGTTCGTTTCCCTTATAGACTAACTTTTATTTATTATTACGCTTTGCAAATTTATGACACCAACGAATGGGTGTAGACCAGCGTTTGGGTCAAGTTTCATGGAATTCTATGAACGTTCAATATTTAGCTGTTTTGCACGGTTTATTAAAGCAAGTTCGTTTCCATTTTTACACTAACTTGTAATTATAATTACGCTTAGCAAATTTACCACACAAATGCATGGGTCTAGACCACATTTGGGTCAACTTTCGTGGAATTCTGAGAACGTTTGATACTAAGCTGTTTTGCACGATTTTTTTAAAGCAAGTTCGTTTCCCTTTTACACTACTTGTAGTTATTATTATGCTTATCAAATTTACCACACAAATGCATGGGACTAGACCTACGTTTGGTTCAAGTTTCTTCGAATTGTGAGAACGTTCAAAACTTAGCTCTTTTGCACGGTTTTATTAAAGCAAGTTCGTTTCCCTTTTACAGCGACTTGTAGTTATTATTACGCTTAGCAAATTTACCACACAAATGCATGGGTCAAGACCTACGTGTGGTTCGAGTTTCGTGGAATTCTGAGAACATTCAAAATTTAGCTGTTTTGCATGGTTTTAGTAAAGCAACTTCGTTTCCCTTATACACTAACTTTTATTTGTTATTACGCTTTGCAAATTTACGACACAAATGCATGGGTGTAGACCAATGTTTGGGTCATGTTTCATGGAATACTATGAACGTTCAATAATTAGCTGTTTTGCACGGTTTATTAAAGCAAGTTCGTTTCCATTTTTACACTAACTTGTAATTATAATTACGCTTAACAAATTTACCACACAAATGCATGGGTCTAGACCACATTTGGGTCAAGTTTCGTGGAATTCTGAGAACGTTTGATACTAAGCTGTTTTGCACGATTTTTTTAAAGAAAGTTCGTTTCCCTTTTACACTAACTTGTAGTTATTATTATGCTTATCAAATTTACCACACAAATGCATGGGACTAGACCTACGTTTGGTTCAAGTTTCATCGAATTGTAAGAACGTTCAAAATTTAGCTGTTTTGCACGGTTTTATTAAAGGAAGTTCGTTTCCCTTTTACACTGACTTGTAGTTATTATCACGCTTAGCAAATTTACCACACAAATGCATGGGTCAAGGCCTACCTTTGGTTCGAGTTTCGTGGAATTTTGAGAACATTCAAAATTTAGCTGTTTTGCATGGTTTTAGTAAAACAAGTTCGTTTCCCTTATACACTAGCTTTTATTTATTATTACGCTTTGCAAATTTACGACACAAATGAATGGGTGTAGACCAGCGTTTAGGTCAAGTTTCATGGAATTCTATGAACATTCAATATTTAGCTGTTTTGCACGGTTTATTAAAGCAAGTTCGTTTCCATTTTTACACTAACTTGTAATTATAATTACGCTTAACAAATTTACCACACAAATGCATGGGTCTAGACCACATTTGGGTCAAGTTTTGTGGAATTCTGAGAACGTTTGATACTAAGTTGTTTTGCACGATTTTTTTAAAGCAAGTTCGTTTCCCTTTTACACTAACTTGTAGTTATTATTATGCTTATCAAATTTACCACACAAATGCATGGGACTAGGCCTACATTTGGTTCAAGTTTCATCGAATTGTAAGAACGTTCAAAATTTAGCTGTTTTGCACGGTTTTATTAAAGGAAGTTCGTTTCCCTTTTACACTGACTTGTAGTTATTATTACGCTTAGCAAATTTACCACATAAATGCATGGGTCAAGGCCTACGATTGGTTCGAGTTTCGTGGAATTTTGAGAACATTCAAAAGTTAGCTGTTTTACATGGTTTTAGTAAAGCAAGTTCGTTTCCCTTATAGACTAACTTTTATTTATTATTACGCTTTGCAAATTTATGACACCAACGAATGGGTGTAGACCAGCGTTTGGGTCAAGTTTCATGGAATTCTATGAACGTTCAATATTTAGCTGTTTTGCACGGTTTATTAAAGCAAGTTCGTTTCCATTTTTACACTAACTTGTAATTATAATTACGCTTAGCAAATTTACCACACAAATGCATGGGTCTAGACCACATTTGGGTCAACTTTCGTGGAATTCTGAGAACGTTTGATACTAAGCTGTTTTGCACGATTTTTTTAAAGCAAGTTCGTTTCCCTTTTACACTACTTGTAGTTATTATTATGCTTATCAAATTTACCACACAAATGCATGGGACTAGACCTACGTTTGGTTCAAGTTTCTTCGAATTGTGAGAACGTTCAAAACTTAGCTCTTTTGCACGGTTTTATTAAAGCAAGTTCGTTTCCCTTTTACAGCGACTTGTAGTTATTATTACGCTTAGCAAATTTACCACACAAATGCATGGGTCAAGACCTACGTGTGGTTCGAGTTTCGTGGAATTCTGAGAACATTCAAAATTTAGCTGTTTTGCATGGTTTTAGTAAAGCAACTTCGTTTCCCTTATACACTAACTTTTATTTGTTATTACGCTTTGCAAATTTACGACACAAATGCATGGGTGTAGACCAATGTTTGGGTCATGTTTCATGGAATACTATGAACGTTCAATAATTAGCTGTTTTGCACGGTTTATTAAAGCAAGTTCGTTTCCATTTTTACACTAACTTGTAATTATAATTACGCTTAACAAATTTACCACACAAATGCATGGGTCTAGACCACATTTGGGTCAAGTTTCGTGGAATTCTGAGAACGTTTGATACTAAGCTGTTTTGCACGATTTTTTTAAAGAAAGTTCGTTTCCCTTTTACACTAACTTGTAGTTATTATTATGCTTATCAAATTTACCACACAAATGCATGGGACTAGACCTACGTTTGGTTCAAGTTTCATCGAATTGTAAGAACGTTCAAAATTTAGCTGTTTTGCACGGTTTTATTAAAGGAAGTTCGTTTCCCTTTTACACTGACTTGTAGTTATTATCACGCTTAGCAAATTTACCACACAAATGCATGGGTCAAGGCCTACCTTTGGTTCGAGTTTCGTGGAATTTTGAGAACATTCAAAATTTAGCTGTTTTGCATGGTTTTAGTAAAACAAGTTCGTTTCCCTTATACACTAGCTTTTATTTATTATTACGCTTTGCAAATTTACGACACAAACGAATGGGTGTAGACCAGCGTTTAGGTCAAGTTTCATGGAATTCTATGAACGTTCAATATTTAGCTGTTTTGCACGGTTTATTAAAGCAAGTTCGTTTCCATTTTTACACTAACTTGTAATTATAATTGCGCTTAGCAAATTTACCACACAAATGCATGGGTCTAGACCACATTTTGGTCAAGTTACGTGGAATTCTGAGAACGTTTGATACTAAGCTGTTTTGCACGATTTTTATAAAGCAAGTTCGTTTCCCTTTTACACTAACTTGTAGTTATTATTATACTTATCAAATTTACCACACAAATGCATGGGACGAGACCAACTTTTGGTACAAGTTTCTTCGAATTGTGAGAACGTTCAAAACATAGCTCTTTTGCACGGTTTTATTAAAGCAAGTTCGTTTCCCTTTTACAGCGACTTGTAGTTATTATTACGCTTAGCAAATTTACCACACAAATGCATGGGTCAAGACCTACGTGTGGTTCGAGTTTCGTGGAATTCTGAGAACATTCCAAATTTAGCTGTTTTGAATGGTTTTAGTAAAGCAACTTCGTTTCCCTTATACACTAACTTTTATTTGTTATTACGCTTTGCAAATTTACGACACAAATGCATGGGTGTAGACCAATGTTTGGGTCATGTTTCATGGAATACTATGAACGTTCAATAATTAGCTGTTTTGCACGGTTTATTAAAGCAAGTTCGTTTCCATTTTTACACTAACTTGTAATTATAATTACGCTTAACAAATTTACCACACAAATGCATGGGTCTAGACCACATTTGGGTCAAGTTTCGTGGAATTCTGAGAACGTTTGATACTAAGCTGTTTTGCACGATTTTTTTAAAGAAAGTTCGTTTCCCTTTTACACTAACTTGTAGTTATTATTATGCTTATCAAATTTACCACACAAATGCATGGGACTAGACCTACGTTTGGTTCAAGTTTCATCGAATTGTAAGAACGTTCAAAATTTAGCTGTTTTGCACGGTTTTATTAAAGGAAGTTCGTTTCCCTTTTACACTGACTTGTAGTTATTATTACGCTTAGCAAATTTACCACATAAATGCATGGGTCAAGGCCTACGATTGGTTCGAGTTTCGTGGAATTTTGAGAACATTCAAAAGTTAGCTGTTTTACATGGTTTTAGTAAAGCAAGTTCGTTTCCCTTATAGACTAACTTTTATTTATTATTACGCTTTGCAAATTTATGACACCAACGAATGGGTGTAGACCAGCGTTTGGGTCAAGTTTCATGGAATTCTATGAACGTTCAATATTTAGCTGTTTTGCACGGTTTATTAAAGCAAGTTCGTTTCCATTTTTACACTAACTTGTAATTATAATTACGCTTAGCAAATTTACCACACAAATGCATGGGTCTAGACCACATTTGGGTCAACTTTCGTGGAATTCTGAGAACGTTTGATACTAAGCTGTTTTGCACGATTTTTTTAAAGCAAGTTCGTTTCCCTTTTACACTACTTGTAGTTATTATTATGCTTATCAAATTTACCACACAAATGCATGGGACTAGACCTACGTTTGGTTCAAGTTTCTTCGAATTGTGAGAACGTTCAAAACTTAGCTCTTTTGCACGGTTTTATTAAAGCAAGTTCGTTTCCCTTTTACAGCGACTTGTAGTTATTATTACGCTTAGCAAATTTACCACACAAATGCATGGGTCAAGACCTACGTGTGGTTCGAGTTTCGTGGAATTCTGAGAACATTCAAAATTTAGCTGTTTTGCATGGTTTTAGTAAAGCAACTTCGTTTCCCTTATACACTAACTTTTATTTGTTATTACGCTTTGCAAATTTACGACACAAATGCATGGGTGTAGACCAATGTTTGGGTCATGTTTCATGGAATACTATGAACGTTCAATAATTAGCTGTTTTGCACGGTTTATTAAAGCAAGTTCGTTTCCATTTTTACACTAACTTGTAATTATAATTACGCTTAACAAATTTACCACACAAATGCATGGGTCTAGACCACATTTGGGTCAAGTTTCGTGGAATTCTGAGAACGTTTGATACTAAGCTGTTTTGCACGATTTTTTTAAAGAAAGTTCGTTTCCCTTTTACACTAACTTGTAGTTATTATTATGCTTATCAAATTTACCACACAAATGCATGGGACTAGACCTACGTTTGGTTCAAGTTTCATCGAATTGTAAGAACGTTCAAAATTTAGCTGTTTTGCACGGTTTTATTAAAGGAAGTTCGTTTCCCTTTTACACTGACTTGTAGTTATTATCACGCTTAGCAAATTTACCACACAAATGCATGGGTCAAGGCCTACCTTTGGTTCGAGTTTCGTGGAATTTTGAGAACATTCAAAATTTAGCTGTTTTGCATGGTTTTAGTAAAACAAGTTCGTTTCCCTTATACACTAGCTTTTATTTATTATTACGCTTTGCAAATTTACGACACAAATGAATGGGTGTAGACCAGCGTTTAGGTCAAGTTTCATGGAATTCTATGAACATTCAATATTTAGCTGTTTTGCACGGTTTATTAAAGCAAGTTCGTTTCCATTTTTACACTAACTTGTAATTATAATTACGCTTAACAAATTTACCACACAAATGCATGGGTCTAGACCACATTTGGGTCAAGTTTTGTGGAATTCTGAGAACGTTTGATACTAAGTTGTTTTGCACGATTTTTTTAAAGCAAGTTCGTTTCCCTTTTACACTAACTTGTAGTTATTATTATGCTTATCAAATTTACCACACAAATGCATGGGACTAGGCCTACATTTGGTTCAAGTTTCATCGAATTGTAAGAACGTTCAAAATTTAGCTGTTTTGCACGGTTTTATTAAAGGAAGTTCGTTTCCCTTTTACACTGACTTGTAGTTATTATTACGCTTAGCAAATTTACCACATAAATGCATGGGTCAAGGCCTACGATTGGTTCGAGTTTCGTGGAATTTTGAGAACATTCAAAAGTTAGCTGTTTTACATGGTTTTAGTAAAGCAAGTTCGTTTCCCTTATAGACTAACTTTTATTTATTATTACGCTTTGCAAATTTATGACACCAACGAATGGGTGTAGACCAGCGTTTGGGTCAAGTTTCATGGAATTCTATGAACGTTCAATATTTAGCTGTTTTGCACGGTTTATTAAAGCAAGTTCGTTTCCATTTTTACACTAACTTGTAATTATAATTACGCTTAGCAAATTTACCACACAAATGCATGGGTCTAGACCACATTTGGGTCAACTTTCGTGGAATTCTGAGAACGTTTGATACTAAGCTGTTTTGCACGATTTTTTTAAAGCAAGTTCGTTTCCCTTTTACACTACTTGTAGTTATTATTATGCTTATCAAATTTACCACACAAATGCATGGGACTAGACCTACGTTTGGTTCAAGTTTCTTCGAATTGTGAGAACGTTCAAAACTTAGCTCTTTTGCACGGTTTTATTAAAGCAAGTTCGTTTCCCTTTTACAGCGACTTGTAGTTATTATTACGCTTAGCAAATTTACCACACAAATGCATGGGTCAAGACCTACGTGTGGTTCGAGTTTCGTGGAATTCTGAGAACATTCAAAATTTAGCTGTTTTGCATGGTTTTAGTAAAGCAACTTCGTTTCCCTTATACACTAACTTTTATTTGTTATTACGCTTTGCAAATTTACGACACAAATGCATGGGTGTAGACCAATGTTTGGGTCATGTTTCATGGAATACTATGAACGTTCAATAATTAGCTGTTTTGCACGGTTTATTAAAGCAAGTTCGTTTCCATTTTTACACTAACTTGTAATTATAATTACGCTTAACAAATTTACCACACAAATGCATGGGTCTAGACCACATTTGGGTCAAGTTTCGTGGAATTCTGAGAACGTTTGATACTAAGCTGTTTTGCACGATTTTTTTAAAGAAAGTTCGTTTCCCTTTTACACTAACTTGTAGTTATTATTATGCTTATCAAATTTACCACACAAATGCATGGGACTAGACCTACGTTTGGTTCAAGTTTCATCGAATTGTAAGAACGTTCAAAATTTAGCTGTTTTGCACGGTTTTATTAAAGGAAGTTCGTTTCCCTTTTACACTGACTTGTAGTTATTATCACGCTTAGCAAATTTACCACACAAATGCATGGGTCAAGGCCTACCTTTGGTTCGAGTTTCGTGGAATTTTGAGAACATTCAAAATTTAGCTGTTTTGCATGGTTTTAGTAAAACAAGTTCGTTTCCCTTATACACTAGCTTTTATTTATTATTACGCTTTGCAAATTTACGACACAAATGAATGGGTGTAGACCAGCGTTTAGGTCAAGTTTCATGGAATTCTATGAACATTCAATATTTAGCTGTTTTGCACGGTTTATTAAAGCAAGTTCGTTTCCATTTTTACACTAACTTGTAATTATAATTACGCTTAACAAATTTACCACACAAATGCATGGGTCTAGACCACATTTGGGTCAAGTTTTGTGGAATTCTGAGAACGTTTGATACTAAGTTGTTTTGCACGATTTTTTTAAAGCAAGTTCGTTTCCCTTTTACACTAACTTGTAGTTATTATTATGCTTATCAAATTTACCACACAAATGCATGGGACTAGGCCTACATTTGGTTCAAGTTTCATCGAATTGTAAGAACGTTCAAAATTTAGCTGTTTTGCACGGTTTTATTAAAGGAAGTTCGTTTCCCTTTTACACTGACTTGTAGTTATTATTACGCTTAGCAAATTTACCACATAAATGCATGGGTCAAGGCCTACGATTGGTTCGAGTTTCGTGGAATTTTGAGAACATTCAAAAGTTAGCTGTTTTACATGGTTTTAGTAAAGCAAGTTCGTTTCCCTTATAGACTAACTTTTATTTATTATTACGCTTTGCAAATTTATGACACCAACGAATGGGTGTAGACCAGCGTTTGGGTCAAGTTTCATGGAATTCTATGAACGTTCAATATTTAGCTGTTTTGCACGGTTTATTAAAGCAAGTTCGTTTCCATTTTTACACTAACTTGTAATTATAATTACGCTTAGCAAATTTACCACACAAATGCATGGGTCTAGACCACATTTGGGTCAACTTTCGTGGAATTCTGAGAACGTTTGATACTAAGCTGTTTTGCACGATTTTTTTAAAGCAAGTTCGTTTCCCTTTTACACTACTTGTAGTTATTATTATGCTTATCAAATTTACCACACAAATGCATGGGACTAGACCTACGTTTGGTTCAAGTTTCTTCGAATTGTGAGAACGTTCAAAACTTAGCTCTTTTGCACGGTTTTATTAAAGCAAGTTCGTTTCCCTTTTACAGCGACTTGTAGTTATTATTACGCTTAGCAAATTTACCACACAAATGCATGGGTCAAGACCTACGTGTGGTTCGAGTTTCGTGGAATTCTGAGAACATTCAAAATTTAGCTGTTTTGCATGGTTTTAGTAAAGCAACTTCGTTTCCCTTATACACTAACTTTTATTTGTTATTACGCTTTGCAAATTTACGACACAAATGCATGGGTGTAGACCAATGTTTGGGTCATGTTTCATGGAATACTATGAACGTTCAATAATTAGCTGTTTTGCACGGTTTATTAAAGCAAGTTCGTTTCCATTTTTACACTAACTTGTAATTATAATTACGCTTAACAAATTTACCACACAAATGCATGGGTCTAGACCACATTTGGGTCAAGTTTCGTGGAATTCTGAGAACGTTTGATACTAAGCTGTTTTGCACGATTTTTTTAAAGAAAGTTCGTTTCCCTTTTACACTAACTTGTAGTTATTATTATGCTTATCAAATTTACCACACAAATGCATGGGACTAGACCTACGTTTGGTTCAAGTTTCATCGAATTGTAAGAACGTTCAAAATTTAGCTGTTTTGCACGGTTTTATTAAAGGAAGTTCGTTTCCCTTTTACACTGACTTGTAGTTATTATCACGCTTAGCAAATTTACCACACAAATGCATGGGTCAAGGCCTACCTTTGGTTCGAGTTTCGTGGAATTTTGAGAACATTCAAAATTTAGCTGTTTTGCATGGTTTTAGTAAAACAAGTTCGTTTCCCTTATACACTAGCTTTTATTTATTATTACGCTTTGCAAATTTACGACACAAACGAATGGGTGTAGACCAGCGTTTAGGTCAAGTTTCATGGAATTCTATGAACGTTCAATATTTAGCTGTTTTGCACGGTTTATTAAAGCAAGTTCGTTTCCATTTTTACACTAACTTGTAATTATAATTGCGCTTAGCAAATTTACCACACAAATGCATGGGTCTAGACCACATTTTGGTCAAGTTACGTGGAATTCTGAGAACGTTTGATACTAAGCTGTTTTGCACGATTTTTATAAAGCAAGTTCGTTTCCCTTTTACACTAACTTGTAGTTATTATTATACTTATCAAATTTACCACACAAATGCATGGGACGAGACCAACTTTTGGTACAAGTTTCTTCGAATTGTGAGAACGTTCAAAACATAGCTCTTTTGCACGGTTTTATTAAAGCAAGTTCGTTTCCCTTTTACAGCGACTTGTAGTTATTATTACGCTTAGCAAATTTACCACACAAATGCATGGGTCAAGACCTACGTGTGGTTCGAGTTTCGTGGAATTCTGAGAACATTCCAAATTTAGCTGTTTTGAATGGTTTTAGTAAAGCAACTTCGTTTCCCTTATACACTAACTTTTATTTGTTATTACGCTTTGCAAATTTACGACACAAATGCATGGGTGTAGACCAATGTTTGGGTCATGTTTCATGGAATACTATGAACGTTCAATAATTAGCTGTTTTGCACGGTTTATTAAAGCAAGTTCGTTTCCATTTTTACACTAACTTGTAATTATAATTACGCTTAACAAATTTACCACACAAATGCATGGGTCTAGACCACATTTGGGTCAAGTTTCGTGGAATTCTGAGAACGTTTGATACTAAGCTGTTTTGCACGATTTTTTTAAAGAAAGTTCGTTTCCCTTTTACACTAACTTGTAGTTATTATTATGCTTATCAAATTTACCACACAAATGCATGGGACTAGACCTACGTTTGGTTCAAGTTTCATCGAATTGTAAGAACGTTCAAAATTTAGCTGTTTTGCACGGTTTTATTAAAGGAAGTTCGTTTCCCTTTTACACTGACTTGTAGTTATTATTACGCTTAGCAAATTTACCACATAAATGCATGGGTCAAGGCCTACGATTGGTTCGAGTTTCGTGGAATTTTGAGAACATTCAAAAGTTAGCTGTTTTACATGGTTTTAGTAAAGCAAGTTCGTTTCCCTTATAGACTAACTTTTATTTATTATTACGCTTTGCAAATTTATGACACCAACGAATGGGTGTAGACCAGCGTTTGGGTCAAGTTTCATGGAATTCTATGAACGTTCAATATTTAGCTGTTTTGCACGGTTTATTAAAGCAAGTTCGTTTCCATTTTTACACTAACTTGTAATTATAATTACGCTTAGCAAATTTACCACACAAATGCATGGGTCTAGACCACATTTGGGTCAACTTTCGTGGAATTCTGAGAACGTTTGATACTAAGCTGTTTTGCACGATTTTTTTAAAGCAAGTTCGTTTCCCTTTTACACTACTTGTAGTTATTATTATGCTTATCAAATTTACCACACAAATGCATGGGACTAGACCTACGTTTGGTTCAAGTTTCTTCGAATTGTGAGAACGTTCAAAACTTAGCTCTTTTGCACGGTTTTATTAAAGCAAGTTCGTTTCCCTTTTACAGCGACTTGTAGTTATTATTACGCTTAGCAAATTTACCACACAAATGCATGGGTCAAGACCTACGTGTGGTTCGAGTTTCGTGGAATTCTGAGAACATTCAAAATTTAGCTGTTTTGCATGGTTTTAGTAAAGCAACTTCGTTTCCCTTATACACTAACTTTTATTTGTTATTACGCTTTGCAAATTTACGACACAAATGCATGGGTGTAGACCAATGTTTGGGTCATGTTTCATGGAATACTATGAACGTTCAATAATTAGCTGTTTTGCACGGTTTATTAAAGCAAGTTCGTTTCCATTTTTACACTAACTTGTAATTATAATTACGCTTAACAAATTTACCACACAAATGCATGGGTCTAGACCACATTTGGGTCAAGTTTCGTGGAATTCTGAGAACGTTTGATACTAAGCTGTTTTGCACGATTTTTTTAAAGAAAGTTCGTTTCCCTTTTACACTAACTTGTAGTTATTATTATGCTTATCAAATTTACCACACAAATGCATGGGACTAGACCTACGTTTGGTTCAAGTTTCATCGAATTGTAAGAACGTTCAAAATTTAGCTGTTTTGCACGGTTTTATTAAAGGAAGTTCGTTTCCCTTTTACACTGACTTGTAGTTATTATCACGCTTAGCAAATTTACCACACAAATGCATGGGTCAAGGCCTACCTTTGGTTCGAGTTTCGTGGAATTTTGAGAACATTCAAAATTTAGCTGTTTTGCATGGTTTTAGTAAAACAAGTTCGTTTCCCTTATACACTAGCTTTTATTTATTATTACGCTTTGCAAATTTACGACACAAATGAATGGGTGTAGACCAGCGTTTAGGTCAAGTTTCATGGAATTCTATGAACATTCAATATTTAGCTGTTTTGCACGGTTTATTAAAGCAAGTTCGTTTCCATTTTTACACTAACTTGTAATTATAATTACGCTTAACAAATTTACCACACAAATGCATGGGTCTAGACCACATTTGGGTCAAGTTTTGTGGAATTCTGAGAACGTTTGATACTAAGTTGTTTTGCACGATTTTTTTAAAGCAAGTTCGTTTCCCTTTTACACTAACTTGTAGTTATTATTATGCTTATCAAATTTACCACACAAATGCATGGGACTAGGCCTACATTTGGTTCAAGTTTCATCGAATTGTAAGAACGTTCAAAATTTAGCTGTTTTGCACGGTTTTATTAAAGGAAGTTCGTTTCCCTTTTACACTGACTTGTAGTTATTATTACGCTTAGCAAATTTACCACATAAATGCATGGGTCAAGGCCTACGATTGGTTCGAGTTTCGTGGAATTTTGAGAACATTCAAAAGTTAGCTGTTTTACATGGTTTTAGTAAAGCAAGTTCGTTTCCCTTATAGACTAACTTTTATTTATTATTACGCTTTGCAAATTTATGACACCAACGAATGGGTGTAGACCAGCGTTTGGGTCAAGTTTCATGGAATTCTATGAACGTTCAATATTTAGCTGTTTTGCACGGTTTATTAAAGCAAGTTCGTTTCCATTTTTACACTAACTTGTAATTATAATTACGCTTAGCAAATTTACCACACAAATGCATGGGTCTAGACCACATTTGGGTCAACTTTCGTGGAATTCTGAGAACGTTTGATACTAAGCTGTTTTGCACGATTTTTTTAAAGCAAGTTCGTTTCCCTTTTACACTACTTGTAGTTATTATTATGCTTATCAAATTTACCACACAAATGCATGGGACTAGACCTACGTTTGGTTCAAGTTTCTTCGAATTGTGAGAACGTTCAAAACTTAGCTCTTTTGCACGGTTTTATTAAAGCAAGTTCGTTTCCCTTTTACAGCGACTTGTAGTTATTATTACGCTTAGCAAATTTACCACACAAATGCATGGGTCAAGACCTACGTGTGGTTCGAGTTTCGTGGAATTCTGAGAACATTCAAAATTTAGCTGTTTTGCATGGTTTTAGTAAAGCAACTTCGTTTCCCTTATACACTAACTTTTATTTGTTATTACGCTTTGCAAATTTACGACACAAATGCATGGGTGTAGACCAATGTTTGGGTCATGTTTCATGGAATACTATGAACGTTCAATAATTAGCTGTTTTGCACGGTTTATTAAAGCAAGTTCGTTTCCATTTTTACACTAACTTGTAATTATAATTACGCTTAACAAATTTACCACACAAATGCATGGGTCTAGACCACATTTGGGTCAAGTTTCGTGGAATTCTGAGAACGTTTGATACTAAGCTGTTTTGCACGATTTTTTTAAAGAAAGTTCGTTTCCCTTTTACACTAACTTGTAGTTATTATTATGCTTATCAAATTTACCACACAAATGCATGGGACTAGACCTACGTTTGGTTCAAGTTTCATCGAATTGTAAGAACGTTCAAAATTTAGCTGTTTTGCACGGTTTTATTAAAGGAAGTTCGTTTCCCTTTTACACTGACTTGTAGTTATTATCACGCTTAGCAAATTTACCACACAAATGCATGGGTCAAGGCCTACCTTTGGTTCGAGTTTCGTGGAATTTTGAGAACATTCAAAATTTAGCTGTTTTGCATGGTTTTAGTAAAACAAGTTCGTTTCCCTTATACACTAGCTTTTATTTATTATTACGCTTTGCAAATTTACGACACAAATGAATGGGTGTAGACCAGCGTTTAGGTCAAGTTTCATGGAATTCTATGAACATTCAATATTTAGCTGTTTTGCACGGTTTATTAAAGCAAGTTCGTTTCCATTTTTACACTAACTTGTAATTATAATTACGCTTAACAAATTTACCACACAAATGCATGGGTCTAGACCACATTTGGGTCAAGTTTTGTGGAATTCTGAGAACGTTTGATACTAAGTTGTTTTGCACGATTTTTTTAAAGCAAGTTCGTTTCCCTTTTACACTAACTTGTAGTTATTATTATGCTTATCAAATTTACCACACAAATGCATGGGACTAGGCCTACATTTGGTTCAAGTTTCATCGAATTGTAAGAACGTTCAAAATTTAGCTGTTTTGCACGGTTTTATTAAAGGAAGTTCGTTTCCCTTTTACACTGACTTGTAGTTATTATTACGCTTAGCAAATTTACCACATAAATGCATGGGTCAAGGCCTACGATTGGTTCGAGTTTCGTGGAATTTTGAGAACATTCAAAAGTTAGCTGTTTTACATGGTTTTAGTAAAGCAAGTTCGTTTCCCTTATAGACTAACTTTTATTTATTATTACGCTTTGCAAATTTATGACACCAACGAATGGGTGTAGACCAGCGTTTGGGTCAAGTTTCATGGAATTCTATGAACGTTCAATATTTAGCTGTTTTGCACGGTTTATTAAAGCAAGTTCGTTTCCATTTTTACACTAACTTGTAATTATAATTACGCTTAGCAAATTTACCACACAAATGCATGGGTCTAGACCACATTTGGGTCAACTTTCGTGGAATTCTGAGAACGTTTGATACTAAGCTGTTTTGCACGATTTTTTTAAAGCAAGTTCGTTTCCCTTTTACACTACTTGTAGTTATTATTATGCTTATCAAATTTACCACACAAATGCATGGGACTAGACCTACGTTTGGTTCAAGTTTCTTCGAATTGTGAGAACGTTCAAAACTTAGCTCTTTTGCACGGTTTTATTAAAGCAAGTTCGTTTCCCTTTTACAGCGACTTGTAGTTATTATTACGCTTAGCAAATTTACCACACAAATGCATGGGTCAAGACCTACGTGTGGTTCGAGTTTCGTGGAATTCTGAGAACATTCAAAATTTAGCTGTTTTGCATGGTTTTAGTAAAGCAACTTCGTTTCCCTTATACACTAACTTTTATTTGTTATTACGCTTTGCAAATTTACGACACAAATGCATGGGTGTAGACCAATGTTTGGGTCATGTTTCATGGAATACTATGAACGTTCAATAATTAGCTGTTTTGCACGGTTTATTAAAGCAAGTTCGTTTCCATTTTTACACTAACTTG
This sequence comes from Sesamum indicum, assembly GCF_026168435.1. Classification (NCBI taxonomy): domain Eukaryota; kingdom Viridiplantae; phylum Streptophyta; class Magnoliopsida; order Lamiales; family Pedaliaceae; genus Sesamum; species Sesamum indicum. The sequence continues at coordinate 12,025,966 of NC_142659.1, forward strand.
TAATTATAATTACGCTTAACAAATTTACCACACAAATGCATGGGTCTAGACCACATTTGGGTCAAGTTTCGTGGAATTCTGAGAACGTTTGATACTAAGCTGTTTTGCACGATTTTTTTAAAGAAAGTTCGTTTCCCTTTTACACTAACTTGTAGTTATTATTATGCTTATCAAATTTACCACACAAATGCATGGGACTAGACCTACGTTTGGTTCAAGTTTCATCGAATTGTAAGAACGTTCAAAATTTAGCTGTTTTGCACGGTTTTATTAAAGGAAGTTCGTTTCCCTTTTACACTGACTTGTAGTTATTATCACGCTTAGCAAATTTACCACACAAATGCATGGGTCAAGGCCTACCTTTGGTTCGAGTTTCGTGGAATTTTGAGAACATTCAAAATTTAGCTGTTTTGCATGGTTTTAGTAAAACAAGTTCGTTTCCCTTATACACTAGCTTTTATTTATTATTACGCTTTGCAAATTTACGACACAAATGAATGGGTGTAGACCAGCGTTTAGGTCAAGTTTCATGGAATTCTATGAACATTCAATATTTAGCTGTTTTGCACGGTTTATTAAAGCAAGTTCGTTTCCATTTTTACACTAACTTGTAATTATAATTACGCTTAACAAATTTACCACACAAATGCATGGGTCTAGACCACATTTGGGTCAAGTTTTGTGGAATTCTGAGAACGTTTGATACTAAGTTGTTTTGCACGATTTTTTTAAAGCAAGTTCGTTTCCCTTTTACACTAACTTGTAGTTATTATTATGCTTATCAAATTTACCACACAAATGCATGGGACTAGGCCTACATTTGGTTCAAGTTTCATCGAATTGTAAGAACGTTCAAAATTTAGCTGTTTTGCACGGTTTTATTAAAGGAAGTTCGTTTCCCTTTTACACTGACTTGTAGTTATTATTACGCTTAGCAAATTTACCACATAAATGCATGGGTCAAGGCCTACGATTGGTTCGAGTTTCGTGGAATTTTGAGAACATTCAAAAGTTAGCTGTTTTACATGGTTTTAGTAAAGCAAGTTCGTTTCCCTTATAGACTAACTTTTATTTATTATTACGCTTTGCAAATTTATGACACCAACGAATGGGTGTAGACCAGCGTTTGGGTCAAGTTTCATGGAATTCTATGAACGTTCAATATTTAGCTGTTTTGCACGGTTTATTAAAGCAAGTTCGTTTCCATTTTTACACTAACTTGTAATTATAATTACGCTTAGCAAATTTACCACACAAATGCATGGGTCTAGACCACATTTGGGTCAACTTTCGTGGAATTCTGAGAACGTTTGATACTAAGCTGTTTTGCACGATTTTTTTAAAGCAAGTTCGTTTCCCTTTTACACTACTTGTAGTTATTATTATGCTTATCAAATTTACCACACAAATGCATGGGACTAGACCTACGTTTGGTTCAAGTTTCTTCGAATTGTGAGAACGTTCAAAACTTAGCTCTTTTGCACGGTTTTATTAAAGCAAGTTCGTTTCCCTTTTACAGCGACTTGTAGTTATTATTACGCTTAGCAAATTTACCACACAAATGCATGGGTCAAGACCTACGTGTGGTTCGAGTTTCGTGGAATTCTGAGAACATTCAAAATTTAGCTGTTTTGCATGGTTTTAGTAAAGCAACTTCGTTTCCCTTATACACTAACTTTTATTTGTTATTACGCTTTGCAAATTTACGACACAAATGCATGGGTGTAGACCAATGTTTGGGTCATGTTTCATGGAATACTATGAACGTTCAATAATTAGCTGTTTTGCACGGTTTATTAAAGCAAGTTCGTTTCCATTTTTACACTAACTTGTAATTATAATTACGCTTAACAAATTTACCACACAAATGCATGGGTCTAGACCACATTTGGGTCAAGTTTCGTGGAATTCTGAGAACGTTTGATACTAAGCTGTTTTGCACGATTTTTTTAAAGAAAGTTCGTTTCCCTTTTACACTAACTTGTAGTTATTATTATGCTTATCAAATTTACCACACAAATGCATGGGACTAGACCTACGTTTGGTTCAAGTTTCATCGAATTGTAAGAACGTTCAAAATTTAGCTGTTTTGCACGGTTTTATTAAAGGAAGTTCGTTTCCCTTTTACACTGACTTGTAGTTATTATCACGCTTAGCAAATTTACCACACAAATGCATGGGTCAAGGCCTACCTTTGGTTCGAGTTTCGTGGAATTTTGAGAACATTCAAAATTTAGCTGTTTTGCATGGTTTTAGTAAAACAAGTTCGTTTCCCTTATACACTAGCTTTTATTTATTATTACGCTTTGCAAATTTACGACACAAATGAATGGGTGTAGACCAGCGTTTAGGTCAAGTTTCATGGAATTCTATGAACATTCAATATTTAGCTGTTTTGCACGGTTTATTAAAGCAAGTTCGTTTCCATTTTTACACTAACTTGTAATTATAATTACGCTTAACAAATTTACCACACAAATGCATGGGTCTAGACCACATTTGGGTCAAGTTTTGTGGAATTCTGAGAACGTTTGATACTAAGTTGTTTTGCACGATTTTTTTAAAGCAAGTTCGTTTCCCTTTTACACTAACTTGTAGTTATTATTATGCTTATCAAATTTACCACACAAATGCATGGGACTAGGCCTACATTTGGTTCAAGTTTCATCGAATTGTAAGAACGTTCAAAATTTAGCTGTTTTGCACGGTTTTATTAAAGGAAGTTCGTTTCCCTTTTACACTGACTTGTAGTTATTATTACGCTTAGCAAATTTACCACATAAATGCATGGGTCAAGGCCTACGATTGGTTCGAGTTTCGTGGAATTTTGAGAACATTCAAAAGTTAGCTGTTTTACATGGTTTTAGTAAAGCAAGTTCGTTTCCCTTATAGACTAACTTTTATTTATTATTACGCTTTGCAAATTTATGACACCAACGAATGGGTGTAGACCAGCGTTTGGGTCAAGTTTCATGGAATTCTATGAACGTTCAATATTTAGCTGTTTTGCACGGTTTATTAAAGCAAGTTCGTTTCCATTTTTACACTAACTTGTAATTATAATTACGCTTAGCAAATTTACCACACAAATGCATGGGTCTAGACCACATTTGGGTCAACTTTCGTGGAATTCTGAGAACGTTTGATACTAAGCTGTTTTGCACGATTTTTTTAAAGCAAGTTCGTTTCCCTTTTACACTACTTGTAGTTATTATTATGCTTATCAAATTTACCACACAAATGCATGGGACTAGACCTACGTTTGGTTCAAGTTTCTTCGAATTGTGAGAACGTTCAAAACTTAGCTCTTTTGCACGGTTTTATTAAAGCAAGTTCGTTTCCCTTTTACAGCGACTTGTAGTTATTATTACGCTTAGCAAATTTACCACACAAATGCATGGGTCAAGACCTACGTGTGGTTCGAGTTTCGTGGAATTCTGAGAACATTCAAAATTTAGCTGTTTTGCATGGTTTTAGTAAAGCAACTTCGTTTCCCTTATACACTAACTTTTATTTGTTATTACGCTTTGCAAATTTACGACACAAATGCATGGGTGTAGACCAATGTTTGGGTCATGTTTCATGGAATACTATGAACGTTCAATAATTAGCTGTTTTGCACGGTTTATTAAAGCAAGTTCGTTTCCATTTTTACACTAACTTGTAATTATAATTACGCTTAACAAATTTACCACACAAATGCATGGGTCTAGACCACATTTGGGTCAAGTTTCGTGGAATTCTGAGAACGTTTGATACTAAGCTGTTTTGCACGATTTTTTTAAAGAAAGTTCGTTTCCCTTTTACACTAACTTGTAGTTATTATTATGCTTATCAAATTTACCACACAAATGCATGGGACTAGACCTACGTTTGGTTCAAGTTTCATCGAATTGTAAGAACGTTCAAAATTTAGCTGTTTTGCACGGTTTTATTAAAGGAAGTTCGTTTCCCTTTTACACTGACTTGTAGTTATTATCACGCTTAGCAAATTTACCACACAAATGCATGGGTCAAGGCCTACCTTTGGTTCGAGTTTCGTGGAATTTTGAGAACATTCAAAATTTAGCTGTTTTGCATGGTTTTAGTAAAACAAGTTCGTTTCCCTTATACACTAGCTTTTATTTATTATTACGCTTTGCAAATTTACGACACAAATGAATGGGTGTAGACCAGCGTTTAGGTCAAGTTTCATGGAATTCTATGAACATTCAATATTTAGCTGTTTTGCACGGTTTATTAAAGCAAGTTCGTTTCCATTTTTACACTAACTTGTAATTATAATTACGCTTAACAAATTTACCACACAAATGCATGGGTCTAGACCACATTTGGGTCAAGTTTTGTGGAATTCTGAGAACGTTTGATACTAAGTTGTTTTGCACGATTTTTTTAAAGCAAGTTCGTTTCCCTTTTACACTAACTTGTAGTTATTATTATGCTTATCAAATTTACCACACAAATGCATGGGACTAGGCCTACATTTGGTTCAAGTTTCATCGAATTGTAAGAACGTTCAAAATTTAGCTGTTTTGCACGGTTTTATTAAAGGAAGTTCGTTTCCCTTTTACACTGACTTGTAGTTATTATTACGCTTAGCAAATTTACCACATAAATGCATGGGTCAAGGCCTACGATTGGTTCGAGTTTCGTGGAATTTTGAGAACATTCAAAAGTTAGCTGTTTTACATGGTTTTAGTAAAGCAAGTTCGTTTCCCTTATAGACTAACTTTTATTTATTATTACGCTTTGCAAATTTATGACACCAACGAATGGGTGTAGACCAGCGTTTGGGTCAAGTTTCATGGAATTCTATGAACGTTCAATATTTAGCTGTTTTGCACGGTTTATTAAAGCAAGTTCGTTTCCATTTTTACACTAACTTGTAATTATAATTACGCTTAGCAAATTTACCACACAAATGCATGGGTCTAGACCACATTTGGGTCAACTTTCGTGGAATTCTGAGAACGTTTGATACTAAGCTGTTTTGCACGATTTTTTTAAAGCAAGTTCGTTTCCCTTTTACACTACTTGTAGTTATTATTATGCTTATCAAATTTACCACACAAATGCATGGGACTAGACCTACGTTTGGTTCAAGTTTCTTCGAATTGTGAGAACGTTCAAAACTTAGCTCTTTTGCACGGTTTTATTAAAGCAAGTTCGTTTCCCTTTTACAGCGACTTGTAGTTATTATTACGCTTAGCAAATTTACCACACAAATGCATGGGTCAAGACCTACGTGTGGTTCGAGTTTCGTGGAATTCTGAGAACATTCAAAATTTAGCTGTTTTGCATGGTTTTAGTAAAGCAACTTCGTTTCCCTTATACACTAACTTTTATTTGTTATTACGCTTTGCAAATTTACGACACAAATGCATGGGTGTAGACCAATGTTTGGGTCATGTTTCATGGAATACTATGAACGTTCAATAATTAGCTGTTTTGCACGGTTTATTAAAGCAAGTTCGTTTCCATTTTTACACTAACTTGTAATTATAATTACGCTTAACAAATTTACCACACAAATGCATGGGTCTAGACCACATTTGGGTCAAGTTTCGTGGAATTCTGAGAACGTTTGATACTAAGCTGTTTTGCACGATTTTTTTAAAGAAAGTTCGTTTCCCTTTTACACTAACTTGTAGTTATTATTATGCTTATCAAATTTACCACACAAATGCATGGGACTAGACCTACGTTTGGTTCAAGTTTCATCGAATTGTAAGAACGTTCAAAATTTAGCTGTTTTGCACGGTTTTATTAAAGGAAGTTCGTTTCCCTTTTACACTGACTTGTAGTTATTATCACGCTTAGCAAATTTACCACACAAATGCATGGGTCAAGGCCTACCTTTGGTTCGAGTTTCGTGGAATTTTGAGAACATTCAAAATTTAGCTGTTTTGCATGGTTTTAGTAAAACAAGTTCGTTTCCCTTATACACTAGCTTTTATTTATTATTACGCTTTGCAAATTTACGACACAAATGAATGGGTGTAGACCAGCGTTTAGGTCAAGTTTCATGGAATTCTATGAACATTCAATATTTAGCTGTTTTGCACGGTTTATTAAAGCAAGTTCGTTTCCATTTTTACACTAACTTGTAATTATAATTACGCTTAACAAATTTACCACACAAATGCATGGGTCTAGACCACATTTGGGTCAAGTTTTGTGGAATTCTGAGAACGTTTGATACTAAGTTGTTTTGCACGATTTTTTTAAAGCAAGTTCGTTTCCCTGTTACACTAACTTGTAGTTATTATTATGCTTATCAAATTTACCACACAAATGCATGGGACTAGGCCTACATTTGGTTCAAGTTTCATCGAATTGTAAGAACGTTCAAAATTTAGCTGTTTTGCACGGTTTTATTAAAGGAAGTTCGTTTCCCTTTTACACTGACTTGTAGTTATTATCACGCTTAGCAAATTTACCACACAAATGCATGGGTCAAGGCCTACCTTAGGTTCGAGTTTCGTGGAATTTTGAGAACATTCAAAATTTAGCTGTTTTGCATGGTTTTAGTAAAACAAGTTCGTTTCCCTTATACACTAGCTTTTATTTATTATTACGCTTTGCAAATTTACGACACAAACGAATGGGTGTAGACCAGCGTTTAGTTCAAGTTTCATGGAATTCTATGAACGTTCAATATTTAGCTGTTTTGCACGGTTTATTAAAGCAAGTTCGTTTCCATTTTTACACTAACTTGTAATTATAATTACGCTTAACAAATTTACCACACAAATGCATGGGTCTAGACCACATTTGGGTCAAGTTTTGTGGAATTCTGAGAACGTTTGATACTAAGCTGTTTTGCACGATTTCTTTAAAGCAAGTTCGTTTCCCTTTTACACTAACTTGTAGTTATTATTATGCTTATCAAATTTACAACACAAATGCATGGGACTAGACCTACGTTTGGTTCAAGTTTCATCGAATTGTAAGAACGTTCAAAATTTAGCTGTTTTGCACGGTTTTATTAATGGAAGTTCGTTTCCCTTTTACACTGACTTGTAGTTATTATCACGCTTAGCAAATTTACCACACAAATGCATGGGTCAAGGCCTACCTTTGGCTCGAGTTTCGTGGAATTTTGAAAACATTCAAAATTTAGCTGTTTTGCATGGTTTAAGTAAAACAAGTTCGTTTCCCTTATACACTAGCTTTTATTTATTATTACGCTTTGCAAATTTACGACACAAACGAATGGGTGTAGACCAGCGTTTAGGTCAAGTTTCATGGAATTCTATGAACGTTCAATATTTAGCTGTTTTGCACGGTTTATTAAAGCAAGTTCGTTTCCATTTTTACACTAACTTGTAATTATAATTGCGCTTAGCAAATTTACCACACAAATGCATGGGTCTAGACCACATTTTGGTCAAGTTACGTGGAATTCTGAGAACGTTTGATACTAAGCTGTTTTGCACGATTTTTATAAAGCAAGTTCGTTTCCCTTTTACACTAACTTGTAGTTATTATTATACTTATCAAATTTACCACACAAATGCATGGGACGAGACCAACTTTTGGTACAAGTTTCTTCGAATTGTGAGAACGTTCAAAACATAGCTCTTTTGCACGGTTTTATTAAAGCAAGTTCGTTTCCCTTTTACAGCGACTTGTAGTTATTATTACGCTTAGCAAATTTACCACACAAATGCATGGGTCAAGACCTACGTGTGGTTCGAGTTTCGTGGAATTCTGAGAACATTCAAAATTTAGCTGTTTTGCATGGTTTAGTAAAGCAACTTCGTTTCCCTTATACACTAACTTTTATTTGTTATTACGCTTTGCAAATTTACGACACAAATGCATGGGTGTAGACCAATGTTTGGGTCATGTTTCATGGAATACTATGAACGTTCAATAATTAGCTGTTTTGCACGGTTTATTAAAGCAAGTTCGTTTCCATTTTTACACTAACTTGTAATTATAATTACGCTTAACAAATTTACCACACAAATGCATGGGTCTAGACCACATTTGGGTCAAGTTTCGTGGAATTCTGAGAACGTTTGATACTAAGCTGTTTTGCACGATTTTTTTAAAGAAAGTTCGTTTCCCTTTTACACTAACTTGTAGTTATTATTATGCTTATCAAATTTACCACACAAATGCATGGGACTAGACCTACGTTTGGTTCAAGTTTCATCGAATTGTAAGAACGTTCAAAATTTAGCTGTTTTGCACGGTTTTATTAAAGGAAGTTCGTTTCCCTTTTACACTGACTTGTAGTTATTATTACGCTTAGCAAATTTACCACATAAATGCATGGGTCAAGGCCTACGTTTGGTTCGAGTTTCGTGGAATTTTGAGAACATTCAAAAGTTAGCTGTTTTACATGGTTTTAGTAAAGCAAGTTCGTTTCCCTTATAGACTAACTTTTATTTATTATTACGCTTTGCAAATTTATGACACCAACGAATGGGTGTAGACCAGCGTTTGGGTCAAGTTTCATGGAATTCTATGAACGTTCAATATTTAGCTGTTTTGCACGGTTTATTAAAGCAAGTTCGTTTCCATTTTTACACTAACTTGTAATTATAATTACGCTTAGCAAATTTACCACACAAATGCATGGGTCTAGACCACATTTGGGTCAACTTTCGTGGAATTCTGAGAACGTTTGATACTAAGCTGTTTTGCACGATTTTTTTAAAGCAAGTTCGTTTCCCTTTTACACTACTTGTAGTTATTATTATGCTTATCAAATTTACCACACAAATGCATGGGACTAGACCTACGTTTGGTTCAAGTTTCTTCGAATTGTGAGAACGTTCAAAACTTAGCTCTTTTGCACGGTTTTATTAAAGCAAGTTCGTTTCCCTTTTACAGCGACTTGTAGTTATTATTACGCTTAGCAAATTTACCACACAAATGCATGGGTCAAGACCTACGTGTGGTTCGAGTTTCGTGGAATTCTGAGAACATTCAAAATTTAGCTGTTTTGCATGGTTTTAGTAAAGCAACTTCGTTTCCCTTATACACTAACTTTTATTTGTTATTACGCTTTGCAAATTTACGACAAAAATGCATGGGTGTAGACCAATGTTTGGGTCATGTTTCATGGAATACTATGAACGTTCAATAATTAGCTGTTTTGCACGGTTTATTAAAGCAAGTTCGTTTCCATTTTTACACTAACTTGTAATTATAATTACGCTTAACAAATTTACCACACAAATGCATGGGTCTAGACCACATTTGGGTCAAGTTTTGTGGAATTCTGAGAACGTTTGATACTAAGCTGTTTTGCACGATTTCTTTAAAGCAAGTTCGTTTCCCTTTTACACTAACTTGTAGTTATTATTATGCTTATCAAATTTACAACACAAATGCATGGGACTAGACCTACGTTTGGTTCAAGTTTCATCGAATTGTAAGAACGTTCAAAATTTAGCTGTTTTGCACGGTTTTATTAATGGAAGTTCGTTTCCCTTTTACACTGACTTGTAGTTATTATCACGCTTAGCAAATTTACCACACAAATGCATGGGTCAAGGCCTACCTTTGGCTCGAGTTTCGTGGAATTTTGAGAACATTCAAAATTTAGCTGTTTTGCATGGTTTAAGTAAAACAAGTTCGTTTGCCTTATACACTAGCTTTTATTTATTATTACGCTTTGCAAATTTACGACACAAACGAATGGGTGTAGACCAGCGTTTAGGTCAAGTTTAATGGAATTCTATGAACGTTCAATATTTAGCTGTTTTGCACGGTTTATTAAAGCAAGTTCGTTTCCATTTTTACACTAACTTGTAATTATAATTGCGCTTAGCAAATTTACCACACAAATGCATGGGTCTAGACCACATTTTGGTCAAGTTACGTGGAATTCTGAGAACGTTTGATACTAAGCTGTTTTGCACGATTTTTATAAAGCAAGTTCGTTTCCCTTTTACACTAACTTGTAGTTATTATTATACTTATCAAATTTACCACACAAATGCATGGGACGAGACCAACTTTTGGTACAAGTTTCTTCGAATTGTGAGAACGTTCAAAACATAGCTCTTTTGCACGGTTTTATTAAAGCAAGTTCGTTTCCCTTTTACAGCGACTTGTAGTTATTATTACGCTTAGCAAATTTACCACACAAATGCATGGGTCAAGACCTACGTGTGGTTCGAGTTTCGTGGAATTCTGAGAACATTCAAAATTTAGCTGTTTTGCATGGTTTTAGTAAAGCAACTTCGTTTCCCTTATACACTAACTTTTATTTGTTATTACGCTTTGCAAATTTACGACACAAATGCATGGGTGTAGACCAATGTTTGGGTCATGTTTCATGGAATACTATGAACGTTCAATAATTAGCTGTTTTGCACGGTTTATTAAAGCAAGTTCGTTTCCATTTTTACACTAACTTGTAATTATAATTACGCTTAACAAATTTACCACACAAATGCATGGGTCTAGACCACATTTGGGTCAAGTTTCGTGGAATTCTGAGAACGTTTGATACTAAGCTGTTTTGCACGATTTTTTTAAAGAAAGTTCGTTTCCCTTTTACACTAACTTGTAGTTATTATTATGCTTATCAAATTTACCACACAAATGCATGGGACTAGACCTACGTTTGGTTCAAGTTTCATCGAATTGTAAGAACGTTCAAAATTTAGCTGTTTTGCACGGTTTTATTAAAGGAAGTTCGTTTCCCTTTTACACTGACTTGTAGTTATTATTACGCTTAGCAAATTTACCACATAAATGCATGGGTCAAGGCCTACGTTTGGTTCGAGTTTCGTGGAATTTTGAGAACATTCAAAAGTTAGCTGTTTTACATGGTTTTAGTAAAGCAAGTTCGTTTCCCTTATAGACTAACTTTTATTTATTATTACGCTTTGCAAATTTATGACACCAACGAATGGGTGTAGACCAGCGTTTGGGTCAAGTTTCATGGAATTCTATGAACGTTCAATATTTAGCTGTTTTGCACGGTTTATTAAAGCAAGTTCGTTTCCATTTTTACACTAACTTGTAATTATAATTACGCTTAGCAAATTTACCACACAAATGCATGGGTCTAGACCACATTTGGGTCAACTTTCGTGGAATTCTGAGAACGTTTGATACTAAGCTGTTTTGCACGATTTTTTTAAAGCAAGTTCGTTTCCCTTTTACACTACTTGTAGTTATTATTATGCTTATCAAATTTACCACACAAATGCATGGGACTAGACCTACGTTTGGTTCAAGTTTCTTCGAATTGTGAGAACGTTCAAAACTTAGCTCTTTTGCACGGTTTTATTAAAGCAAGTTCGTTTCCCTTTTACAGCGACTTGTAGTTATTATTACGCTTAGCAAATTTACCACACAAATGCATGGGTCAAGACCTACGTGTGGTTCGAGTTTCGTGGAATTCTGAGAACATTCAAAATTTAGCTGTTTTGCATGGTTTTAGTAAAGCAACTTCGTTTCCCTTATACACTAACTTTTATTTGTTATTACGCTTTGCAAATTTACGACAAAAATGCATGGGTGTAGACCAATGTTTGGGTCATGTTTCATGGAATACTATGAACGTTCAATAATTAGCTGTTTTGCACGGTTTATTAAAGCAAGTTCGTTTCCATTTTTACACTAACTTGTAATTATAATTACGCTTAACAAATTTACCACACAAATGCATGGGTCTAGACCACATTTGGGTCAAGTTTTGTGGAATTCTGAGAACGTTTGATACTAAGCTGTTTTGCACGATTTTTTTAAAGAAAGTTCGTTTCCCTTTTACACTAACTTGTAGTTATTATTATGCTTATCAAATTTACCACACAAATGCATGGGACTAGACCTACGTTTGGTTCAAATTTCATCGAATTGTAAGAACGTTCAAAATTTAGCTGTTTTGCACGGTTTTATTAAAGGAAGTTCGTTTCCCTTTTACACTGACTTGTAGTTATTATCACGCTTAGCAAATTTACCACACAAATGCATGGGTCAAGGCCTACCTTTGGTTCGAGTTTCGTGGAATTTTGAGAACATTCAAAATTTAGCTGTTTTGCATGGTTTTAGTAAAACAAGTTCGTTTCCCTTATACACTAGCTTTTATTTATTATTACGCTTTGCAAATTTACGACACAAATGAATGGGTGTAGACCAGCGTTTAGGTCAAGTTTCATGGAATTCTATGAACATTCAATATTTAGCTGTTTTGCACGGTTTATTAAAGCAACTTCGTTTCCATTTTTACACTAACTTGTAATTATAATTACGCTTAACAAATTTACCACACAAATGCATGGGTCTAGACCACATTTGGGTCAAGTTTTGTGGAATTCTGAGAACGTTTGATACTAAGTTGTTTTGCACGATTTTTTTAAAGCAAGTTCGTTTCCCTTTTACACTAACTTGTAGTTATTATTATGCTTATCAAATTTACCACACAAATGCATGGGACTAGGCCTACATTTGGTTCAAGTTTCATCGAATTGTAAGAACGTTCAAAATTTAGCTGTTTTGCACGGTTTTATTAAAGGAAGTTCGTTTCCCTTTTACACTGACTTGTAGTTATTATCACGCTTAGCAAATTTACCACACAAATGCATGGGTCAAGGCCTACCTTTGGTTCGAGTTTCGTGGAATTTTGAAAACATTCAAAATTTAGCTGTTTTGCATGGTTTTAGTAAAACAAGTTCGTTTCCCTTATACACTAGCTTTTATTTATTATTACGCTTTGCAAATTTACGACACAAACGAATGGGTGTAGACCAGCGTTTAGTTCAAGTTTCATGGAATTCTATGAACGTTCAATATTTAGCTGTTTTGCACGGTTTATTAAAGCAAGTTCGTTTCCATTTTTACACTAACTTGTAATTATAATTACGCTTAACAAATTTACCACACAAATGCATGGGTCTAGACCACATTTGGGTCAAGTTTTGTGGAATTCTGAGAACGTTTGATACTAAGCTGTTTTGCACGATTTCTTTAAAGCAAGTTCGTTTCCCTTTTACACTAACTTGTAGTTATTATTATGCTTATCAAATTTACAACACAAATGCATGGGACTAGACCTACGTTTGGTTCAAGTTTCATCGAATTGTAAGAACGTTCAAAATTTAGCTGTTTTGCACGGTTTTATTAATGGAAGTTCGTTTCCCTTTTACACTGACTTGTAGTTATTATCACGCTTAGCAAATTTACCACACAAATGCATGGGTCAAGGCCTACCTTTGGCTCGAGTTTCGTGGAATTTTGAGAACATTCAAAATTTAGCTGTTTTTTGCATGGTTTAAGTAAAACAAGTTCGTTTCCCTTATACACTAGCTTTTATTTATTATTACGCTTTGCAAATTTACGACACAAACGAATGGGTGTAGACCAGCGTTTAGTTCAAGTTTCATGGAATTCTATGAACGTTCAATATTTAGCTGTTTTGCACGGTTTATTAAAGCAAGTTCGTTTCCATTTTTACACTAACTTGTAATTATAATTACGCTTAACAAATTTACCACACAAATGCATGGGTCTAGACCACATTTGGGTCAAGTTTTGTGGAATTCTGAGAACGTTTGATACTAAGCTGTTTTGCACGATTTCTTTAAAGCAAGTTCGTTTCCCTTTTACACTAACTTGTAGTTATTATTATGCTTATCAAATTTACAACACAAATGCATGGGACTAGACCTACGTTTGGTTCAAGTTTCATCGAATTGTAAGAACGTTCAAAATTTAGCTGTTTTGCACGGTTTTATTAATGGAAGTTCGTTTCCCTTTTACACTGACTTGTAGTTATTATCACGCTTAGCAAATTTACCACACAAATGCATGGGTCAAGGCCTACCTTTGGCTCAAGTTTCGTGGAATTTTGAGAACATTCAAAATTTAGCTGTTTTGCATGGTTTAAGTAAAACAAGTTCGTTTCCCTTATACACTAGCTTTTATTTATTATTACGCTTTGCAAATTTACGACACAAACGAATGGGTGTAGACCAGCGTTTAGGTCAAGTTTCATGGAATTCTATGAACGTTCAATATTTAGCTGTTTTGCACGGTTTATTAAAGCAAGTTCGTTTCCATTTTTACACTAACTTGTAATTATAATTACGCTTAACAAATTTACCACACAAATGCATGGGTCTAGACCACATTTGGGTCAAGTTTCGTGGAATTCTGAGAACGTTTGATACTAAGCTGTTTTGCACGATTTTTTTAAAGAAAGTTCGTTTCCCTTTTACACTAACTTGTAGTTATTATTATGCTTATCAAATTTACCACACAAATGCATGGGACTAGACCTACGTTTGGTTCAAGTTTCATCGAATTGTAAGAACGTTCAAAATTTAGCTGTTTTGCACGGTTTTATTAAAGGAAGTTCGTTTCCCTTTTACACTGACTTGTAGTTATTATTACGCTTAGCAAATTTACCACATAAATGCATGGGTCAAGGCCTACGTTTGGTTCGAGTTTCGTGGAATTTTGAGAACATTCAAAAGTTAGCTGTTTTACATGGTTTTAGTAAAGCAAGTTCGTTTCCCTTATAGACTAACTTTTATTTATTATTACGCTTTGCAAATTTATGACACCAACGAATGGGTGTAGACCAGCGTTTGGGTCAAGTTTCATGGAATTCTATGAACGTTCAATATTTAGCTGTTTTGCACGGTTTATTAAAGCAAGTTCGTTTCCATTTTTACACTAACTTGTAATTATAATTACGCTTAGCAAATTTACCACACAAATGCATGGGTCTAGACCACATTTGGGTCAACTTTCGTGGAATTCTGAGAACGTTTGATACTAAGCTGTTTTGCACGATTTTTTTAAAGCAAGTTCGTTTCCCTTTTACACTACTTGTAGTTATTATTATGCTTATCAAATTTACCACACAAATGCATGGGACTAGACCTACGTTTGGTTCAAGTTTCTTCGAATTGTGAGAACGTTCAAAACTTAGCTCTTTTGCACGGTTTTATTAAAGCAAGTTCGTTTCCCTTTTACAGCGACTTGTAGTTATTATTACGCTTAGCAAATTTACCACACAAATGCATGGGTCAAGACCTACGTGTGGTTCGAGTTTCGTGGAATTCTGAGAACATTCAAAATTTAGCTGTTTTGCATGGTTTTAGTAAAGCAACTTCGTTTCCCTTATACACTAACTTTTATTTGTTATTACGCTTTGCAAATTTACGACAAAAATGCATGGGTGTAGACCAATGTTTGGGTCATGTTTCATGGAATACTATGAACGTTCAATAATTAGCTGTTTTGCACGGTTTATTAAAGCAAGTTCGTTTCCATTTTTACACTAACTTGTAATTATAATTACGCTTAACAAATTTACCACACAAATGCATGGGTCTAGACCACATTTGGGTCAAGTTTTGTGGAATTCTGAGAACGTTTGATACTAAGCTGTTTTGCACGATTTTTTTAAAGAAAGTTCGTTTCCCTTTTACACTAACTTGTAGTTATTATTATGCTTATCAAATTTACCACACAAATGCATGGGACTAGACCTACGTTTGGTTCAAATTTCATCGAATTGTAAGAACGTTCAAAATTTAGCTGTTTTGCACGGTTTTATTAAAGGAAGTTCGTTTCCCTTTTACACTGACTTGTAGTTATTATCACGCTTAGCAAATTTACCACACAAATGCATGGGTCAAGGCCTACCTTTGGTTCGAGTTTCGTGGAATTTTGAGAACATTCAAAATTTAGCTGTTTTGCATGGTTTTAGTAAAACAAGTTCGTTTCCCTTATACACTAGCTTTTATTTATTATTACGCTTTGCAAATTTACGACACAAATGAATGGGTGTAGACCAGCGTTTAGGTCAAGTTTCATGGAATTCTATGAACATTCAATATTTAGCTGTTTTGCACGGTTTATTAAAGCAACTTCGTTTCCATTTTTACACTAACTTGTAATTATAATTACGCTTAACAAATTTACCACACAAATGCATGGGTCTAGACCACATTTGGGTCAAGTTTTGTGGAATTCTGAGAACGTTTGATACTAAGTTGTTTTGCACGATTTTTTTAAAGCAAGTTCGTTTCCCTTTTACACTAACTTGTAGTTATTATTATGCTTATCAAATTTACCACACAAATGCATGGGACTAGGCCTACATTTGGTTCAAGTTTCATCGAATTGTAAGAACGTTCAAAATTTAGCTGTTTTGCACGGTTTTATTAAAGGAAGTTCGTTTCCCTTTTACACTGACTTGTAGTTATTATCACGCTTAGCAAATTTACCACACAAATGCATGGGTCAAGGCCTACCTTTGGTTCGAGTTTCGTGGAATTTTGAAAACATTCAAAATTTAGCTGTTTTGCATGGTTTTAGTAAAACAAGTTCGTTTCCCTTATACACTAGCTTTTATTTATTATTACGCTTTGCAAATTTACGACACAAACGAATGGGTGTAGACCAGCGTTTAGTTCAAGTTTCATGGAATTCTATGAACGTTCAATATTTAGCTGTTTTGCACGGTTTATTAAAGCAAGTTCGTTTCCATTTTTACACTAACTTGTAATTATAATTACGCTTAACAAATTTACCACACAAATGCATGGGTCTAGACCACATTTGGGTCAAGTTTTGTGGAATTCTGAGAACGTTTGATACTAAGCTGTTTTGCACGATTTCTTTAAAGCAAGTTCGTTTCCCTTTTACACTAACTTGTAGTTATTATTATGCTTATCAAATTTACAACACAAATGCATGGGACTAGACCTACGTTTGGTTCAAGTTTCATCGAATTGTAAGAACGTTCAAAATTTAGCTGTTTTGCACGGTTTTATTAATGGAAGTTCGTTTCCCTTTTACACTGACTTGTAGTTATTATCACGCTTAGCAAATTTACCACACAAATGCATGGGTCAAGGCCTACCTTTGGCTCGAGTTTCGTGGAATTTTGAGAACATTCAAAATTTAGCTGTTTTTTGCATGGTTTAAGTAAAACAAGTTCGTTTCCCTTATACACTAGCTTTTATTTATTATTACGCTTTGCAAATTTACGACACAAACGAATGGGTGTAGACCAGCGTTTAGTTCAAGTTTCATGGAATTCTATGAACGTTCAATATTTAGCTGTTTTGCACGGTTTATTAAAGCAAGTTCGTTTCCATTTTTACACTAACTTGTAATTATAATTACGCTTAACAAATTTACCACACAAATGCATGGGTCTAGACCACATTTGGGTCAAGTTTTGTGGAATTCTGAGAACGTTTGATACTAAGCTGTTTTGCACGATTTCTTTAAAGCAAGTTCGTTTCCCTTTTACACTAACTTGTAGTTATTATTATGCTTATCAAATTTACAACACAAATGCATGGGACTAGACCTACGTTTGGTTCAAGTTTCATCGAATTGTAAGAACGTTCAAAATTTAGCTGTTTTGCACGGTTTTATTAATGGAAGTTCGTTTCCCTTTTACACTGACTTGTAGTTATTATCACGCTTAGCAAATTTACCACACAAATGCATGGGTCAAGGCCTACCTTTGGCTCGAGTTTCGTGGAATTTTGAGAACATTCAAAATTTAGCTGTTTTGCATGGTTTAAGTAAAACAAGTTCGTTTCCCTTATACACTAGCTTTTATTTATTATTACGCTTTGCAAATTTACGACACAAACGAATGGGTGTAGACCAGCGTTTAGGTCAAGTTTCATGGAATTCTATGAACGTTCAATATTTAGCTGTTTTGCACGGTTTATTAAAGCAAGTTCGTTTCCATTTTTACACTAACTTGTAATTATAATTGCGCTTAGCAAATTTACCACACAAATGCATGGGTCTAGACCACATTTTGGTCAAGTTACGTGGAATTCTGAGAACGTTTGATACTAAGCTGTTTTGCACGATTTTTATAAAGCAAGTTCGTTTCCCTTTTACACTAACTTGTAGTTATTATTATACTTATCAAATTTACCACACAAATGCATGGGACTAGACCAACTTTTGGTACAAGTTTCTTCGAATTGTGAGAGCGTTCAAAACATAGCTCTTTTGCACGGTTTTATTAAAGCAAGTTCGTTTCCCTTTTACAGCGACTTGTAGTTATTATTACGCTTAGCAAATTTACCACACAAATGCATGGGTCAAGACCTACGTGTGGTTCGAGTTTCGTGGAATTCTGAGAACATTCAAAATTTAGCTGTTTTGCATGGTTTTAGTAAAGCAACTTCGTTTCCCTTATACACTAACTTTTATTTGTTATTACGCTTTGCAAATTTACGACACAAATGCATGGGTGTAGACCAATGTTTGGGTCATGTTTCATGGAATACTATGAACGTTCAATAATTAGCTGTTTTGCACGGTTTATTAAAGCAAGTTCGTTTCCATTTTTACACTAACTTGTAATTATAATTACGCTTAACAAATTTATCACACAAATGCATGGGTCTAGACCACATTTGGGTCAAGTTTCGTGGAATTCTGAGAACGTTTGATACTAAGCTGTTTTGCACGATTTTTTTAAAGAAAGTTCGTTTCCCTTTTACACTAACTTGTAGTTATTATTATGCTTATCAAATTTACCACACAAATGCATGGGACTAGACCTACGTTTGGTTCAAGTTTCATCGAATTGTAAGAACGTTCAAAATTTAGCTGTTTTGCACGGTTTTATTAAAGGAAGTTCGTTTCCCTTTTACACTGACTTGTAGTTATTATCACGCTTAGCAAATTTACCACACAAATGCATGGGTCAAGGCCTACCTTTGGTTCGAGTTTCGTGGAATTTTGAGAACATTCAAAATTTAGCTGTTTTGCATGGTTTTAGTAAAACAAGTTCGTTTCCCTTATACACTAGCTTTTATTTATTATTACGCTTTGCAAATTTACGACACAAATGAATGGGTGTAGACCAGCGTTTAGGTCAAGTTTCATGGAATTCTATGAACATTCAATATTTAGCTGTTTTGCACGGTTTATTAAAGCAAGTTCGTTTCCATTTTTACACTAACTTGTAATTATAATTACGCTTAACAAATTTACCACACAAATGCATGGGTCTAGACCACATTTGGGTCAAGTTTTGTGGAATTCTGAGAACGTTTGATACTAAGTTGTTTTGCACGATTTTTTTAAAGCAAGTTCGTTTCCCTTTTACACTAACTTGTAGTTATTATTATGCTTATCAAATTTACCACACAAATGCATGGGACTAGGCCTACATTTGGTTCAAGTTTCATCGAATTGTAAGAACGTTCAAAATTTAGCTGTTTTGCACGGTTTTATTAAAGGAAGTTCGTTTCCCTTTTACACTGACTTGTAGTTATTATCACGCTTAGCAAATTTACCACACAAATGCATGGGTCAAGGCCTACCTTTGGTTCGAGTTTCGTGGAATTTTGAAAACATTCAAAATTTAGCTGTTTTGCATGGTTTTAGTAAAACAAGTTCGTTTCCCTTATACACTAGCTTTTATTTATTATTACGCTTTGCAAATTTACGACACAAACGAATGGGTGTAGACCAGCGTTTAGTTCAAGTTTCATGGAATTCTATGAACGTTCAATATTTAGCTGTTTTGCACGGTTTATTAAAGCAAGTTCGTTTCCATTTTTACACTAACTTGTAATTATAATTACGCTTAACAAATTTACCACACAAATGCATGGGTCTAGACCACATTTGGGTCAAGTTTTGTGGAATTCTGAGAACGTTTGATACTAAGCTGTTTTGCACGATTTCTTTAAAGCAAGTTCGTTTCCCTTTTACACTAACTTGTAGTTATTATTATGCTTATCAAATTTACAACACAAATGCATGGGACTAGACCTACGTTTGGTTCAAGTTTCATCGAATTGTAAGAACGTTCAAAATTTAGCTGTTTTGCACGGTTTTATTAATGGAAGTTCGTTTCCCTTTTACACTGACTTGTAGTTATTATCACGCTTAGCAAATTTACCACACAAATGCATGGGTCAAGGCCTACCTTTTGCTCGAGTTTCGTGGAATTTTGAGAACATTCAAAATTTAGCTGTTTTTTGCATGGTTTAAGTAAAACAAGTTCGTTTCCCTTATACACTAGCTTTTATTTATTATTACGCTTTGCAAATTTACGACACAAACGAATGGGTGTAGACCAGCGTTTAGTTCAAGTTTCATGGAATTCTATGAACGTTCAATATTTAGCTGTTTTGCACGGTTTATTAAAGCAAGTTCGTTTCCATTTTTACACTAACTTGTAATTATAATTACGCTTAACAAATTTACCACACAAATGCATGGGTCTAGACCACATTTGGGTCAAGTTTTGTGGAATTCTGAGAACGTTTGATACTAAGCTGTTTTGCACGATTTCTTTAAAGCAAGTTCGTTTCCCTTTTACACTAACTTGTAGTTATTATTATGCTTATCAAATTTACAACACAAATGCATGGGACTAGACCTACGTTTGGTTCAAGTTTCATCGAATTGTAAGAACGTTCAAAATTTAGCTGTTTTGCACGGTTTTATTAATGGAAGTTCGTTTCCCTTTTACACTGACTTGTAGTTATTATCACGCTTAGCAAATTTACCACACAAATGCATGGGTCAAGGCCTACCTTTGGCTCGAGTTTCGTGGAATTTTGAGAACATTCAAAATTTAGCTGTTTTTTGCATGGTTTAAGTAAAACAAGTTCGTTTCCCTTATACACTAGCTTTTATTTATTATTACGCTTTGCAAATTTACGACACAAACGAATGGGTGTAGACCAGCGTTTAGGTCAAGTTTCATGGAATTCTATGAACGTTCAATATTTAGCTGTTTTGCACGGTTTATTAAAGCAAGTTCGTTTCCATTTTTACACTAACTTGTAATTATAATTGCGCTTAGCAAATTTACCACACAAATGCATGGGTCTAGACCACATTTTGGTCAAGTTACGTGGAATTCTGAGAACGTTTGATACTAAGCTGTTTTGCACGATTTTTATAAAGCAAGTTCGTTTCCCTTTTACACTAACTTGTAGTTATTATTATACTTATCAAATTTACCACACAAATGCATGGGACTAGACCAACTTTTGGTACAAGTTTCTTCGAATTGTGAGAGCGTTCAAAACATAGCTCTTTTGCACGGTTTTATTAAAGCAAGTTCGTTTCCCTTTTACAGCGACTTGTAGTTATTATTACGCTTAGCAAATTTACCACACAAATGCATGGGTCAAGACCTACGTGTGGTTCGAGTTTCGTGGAATTCTGAGAACATTCAAAATTTAGCTGTTTTGCATGGTTTTAGTAAAGCAACTTCGTTTCCCTTATACACTAACTTTTATTTGTTATTACGCTTTGCAAATTTACGACACAAATGCATGGGTGTAGACCAATGTTTGGGTCATGTTTCATGGAATACTATGAACGTTCAATAATTAGCTGTTTTGCACGGTTTATTAAAGCAAGTTCGTTTCCATTTTTACACTAACTTGTAATTATAATTACGCTTAACAAATTTATCACACAAATGCATGGGTCTAGACCACATTTGGGTCAAGTTTCGTGGAATTCTGAGAACGTTTGATACTAAGCTGTTTTGCACGATTTTTTTAAAGAAAGTTCGTTTCCCTTTTACACTAACTTGTAGTTATTATTATGCTTATCAAATTTACCACACAAATGCATGGGACTAGACCTACGTTTGGTTCAAGTTTCATCGAATTGTAAGAACGTTCAAAATTTAGCTGTTTTGCACGGTTTTATTAAAGGAAGTTCGTTTCCCTTTTACACTGACTTGTAGTTATTATCACGCTTAGCAAATTTACCACACAAATGCATGGGTCAAGGCCTACCTTTGGTTCGAGTTTCGTGGAATTTTGAGAACATTCAAAATTTAGCTGTTTTGCATGGTTTTAGTAAAACAAGTTCGTTTCCCTTATACACTAGCTTTTATTTATTATTACGCTTTGCAAATTTACGACACAAATGAATGGGTGTAGACCAGCGTTTAGGTCAAGTTTCATGGAATTCTATGAACGTTCAATATTTAGCTGTTTTGCACGGTTTATTAAAGCAAGTTCGTTTCCATTTTTACACTAACTTGTAATTATAATTACGCTTAACAAATTTACCACACAAATGCATGGGTCTAGACCACATTTGGGTCAAGTTTTGTGGAATTCTGAGAACGTTTGATACTAAGCTGTTTTGCACGATTTCTTTAAAGCAAGTTCGTTTCCCTTTTTACACTAACTTGTAGTTATTATTATGCTTATCAAATTTACCACACAAATGCATGGGACTAGGCCTACATTTGGTTCAAGTTTCATCGAATTGTAAGAACGTTCAAAATTTAGCTGTTTTGCACGGTTTTATTAAAGGAAGTTCGTTTCCCTTTTACACTGACTTGTAGTTATTATCACGCTTAGCAAATTTACCACACAAATGCATGGGTCAAGGCCTACCTTTGGCTCGAGTTTCGTGGAATTTTGAGAACATTCAAAATTTAGCTGTTTTGCATGGTTTAAGTAAAACAAGTTCGTTTCCCTTATACACTAGCTTTTATTTATTATTACGCTTTGCAAATTTACGACACAAACGAATGGGTGTAGACCAGCGTTTAGGTCAAGTTTCAGGGAATTCTATGAACGTTCAATATTTATTTTTTTTGCACGGTTTATTAAAACAAGTTCGTTTCCATTTTTACACTAACTTGTAATTATAATTACGCTTAACAAATTTACCACACAAATGCATGTGTCTAGACCACATTTGGGTCAAGTTTCGTGGAATTCTGAGAACGTTTGATACTAAGCTGTTTTGCACGATTTTTATAAAGCAAGTTCGTTTCCCTTTTACACTAACTTGTAGTTATTATTATGCTTATCAAATTTACCACACAAATGCATGGGACTAGACCTACGTTTGGTTCAAGTTTCATCGAATTGTAAGAACGTTCAAAATTTAGCTGTTTTGCACGGTTTTATTAAAGGAAGTTCGTTTCCCTTTTACACTGACTTGTAGTTATTATCACGCTTAGCAAATTTACCACACAAATGCATGGGTCAAGGCCTACCTTTGGCTCGAGTTTCGTGGAATTTTGAGAACATTCAAAATTTAGCTGTTTTGCATGGTTTAAGTAAAACAAGTTCGTTTCCCTTATACACTAGCTTTTATTTATTATTACGCTTTGCAAATTTACGACACAAACGAATGGGTGTAGACCAGCGTTTAGGTCAAGTTTCATCGAATTCTATGAATGTTCAATATTTAGCTGTTTTGCACGGTTTATTAAAGCAAGTTCGTTTCCATTTTTACACTAACTTGTAATTATAATTACGTATAGCAAATTTACCACACAAATGCATGGGTCTAGACCACATTTTGGTCAAGTTTCGTGGAATTCTGAGAACGTTTGATACTAAGCTGTTTTGCACGATTTTTATAAAGCAAGTTCGTTTCCCTTTTACACTAACTTGTAGTTATTATTATACTTATCAAATTTACCACACAAATGCATGGGACTAGACCTACGTTTGGTTCAAGTTTCATCGAATTGTGAGAACGTTCAAAATTTAGCTATTTTGCACGGTTTTATTAAAGGAAGTTCGTTTCCCTTTTACACTGACTTGTAGTTATTATCACGCTTAGCAAATTTACCACACAAATGCATGGGTCAAGGCCTACCTTTTGTTCGAGTTTCGTGGAATTTTGAGAACATTCAAAATTTAGCTGTTTTGCATGATTTTAGTAAAACAAGTTCGTTTCCCTTATACACTAGCTTTTATTTATTATTACGCTTTGCAAATTTACGACACAAACGAATGGGTGTAGACCAGCGTTTAGGTCAACTTTCATGGAATTCTATGAACGTTCAATATTTAGCTGTTTTGCACGGTTTATTAAAGCAAGTTCGTTTCCATTTTTACACTAACATGTAATTATAATTACGCTTAACAAATTTTTTTTTTCGGTAAATGTAATTTGCATTAAGATAATAAAGTTACAGTACAACAGTCAATTGGTTTATCCCTCGACAGGCCAAGGGATACGCCACAATCTGTAAAGAGCAATTGTGCTAATGGAGATAGACATATTAATACTCAAGATCCTCTGTCTAATATCATCTACAATGAAAGAAGCCAAAACGTTTGCCGGATGTTCAATTTGCTGGAATCGTCTCAAGTTTCTTTCTCGCCATATATGGTAGACGAGTGATCCAAGTAGTGCTCGATAGGCTGAGTTAATAATATGCTTCCCTCTCCATTTTCTTGTTGCCCATTCGACGTCCCTTCCCCATTCCCGGTTGGGCCAAGGGACTCGAATAATTCGACGAACAGCTGCAAGGCATAATCTACTGAATCGGCATCGGAAGAAGAGGTGGCTATGCGTCTACAATGCCTCCTCGTTACAAAGAATACACCCACCAAGGTGTGTGAGCCATGGTCTGTCAGTTGTCGGTAGCTTTTCCTGGATAGCCATCCATAAGATAAATGAATGGCGTGGAATCTTCAAAGGTCCCGAGAGTAGTGAAGTCCAGCCCACTTTCGGTTCTGGCGGGCAAAAGAGTCGGTAATACGCTTAACAAATTTACCACACAAATGCATGGGTCTAGACCACATTTGGGTCAAGTTTCGTGGAATTCTGAGAACGTTTGATACTAAGCTGTTTTGCACGATTTTTTTAAAGCAAGTTCGTTTCCCTTTTACACTAACTTGTAGTTATTATTATGCTTATCAAATTTACCACACAAATGCATGGGACTAGACCTACGTTTGGTTCAAGTTTCATCGAATTGTAAGAACGTTCAAAATTTAGCTGTTTTGCACGGTTTTATTAAAGGAAGTTCGTTTCCCTTTTACACTGACTTGTAGTTATTATCACGCTTAGCAAATTTACCACACAAATGCATGGGTCAAGGCCTACCTTTGGCTCGAGTTTCGTGGAATTTTGAGAACATTCAAAATTTAGCTGTTTTGCATGGTTTAAGTAAAACAAGTTCGTTTCCCTTATACACTAGCTTTTATTTATTATTACGCTTTGCAAATTTACGACACAAACGAATGGGTGTAGACCAGCGTTTAGGTCAACTTTCATGGAATTCTATGAACGTTCAATATTTAGCTGTTTTGCACGGTTTATTAAAGCAAGTTCGTTTCCATTTTTACACTAACATGTAATTATAATTACGCTTAACAAATTTACCACACAAATGCATGGGTCTAGACCACATTTGGGTCAAGTTTCGTGGAATTCTGAGAACGTTTGATACTAAGCTGTTTTACACGATTTTTTTAAAGCAAGTTCGTTTCCCTTTTACACTAACTTGTAGTTATTATTATGCTTATCAAATTTACCACACAAATGCATGGGACTAGACCTACGTTTGGTTCAAGTTTCATCGAATTGTAAGAACGTTCAAAATTTAGCTGTTTTGCACGGTTTTATTAAAGGAAGTTCGTTTCCCTTTTACACTGACTTGTAGTTATTATCACGCTTAGCAAATTTACCACACAAATGCATGGGTCAAGGCCTACCTTTGGCTCGAGTTTCGTGGAATTTTGAGAACATTCAAAATTTAGCTGTTTTTTGCATGGTTTAAGTAAAACAAGTTCGTTTCCCTTATACACTAGCTTTTATTTATTATTACGCTTTGCAAATTTACGACACAAACGAATGGGTGTAGACCAGCATTTAGGTCAAGTTTCATGGAATTCTATGAACGTTCAATATTTAGCTGTTTTGCACGGTTTATTAAAGCAAGTTCGTTTCCATTTTTACACTAACTTGTAATTATAATTGCGCTTAGCAAATTTACCACACAAATGCATGGGTCTAGACCACATTTTGGTCAAGTTACGTGGAATTCTGAGAACGTTTGATACTAAGCTGTTTTGCACGATTTTTATAAAGCAAGTTCGTTTCCCTTTTACACTAACTTGTAGTTATTATTATACTTATCAAATTTACCACACAAATGCATGGGACTAGACCAACTTTTGGTACAAGTTTCTTCGAATTGTGAGAACGTTCAAAACATAGCTCTTTTGCACGGTTTTATTAAAGCAAGTTCGTTTCCCTTTTACAGCGACTTGTAGTTATTATTACGCTTAGCAAATTTACCACACAAATGCATGGGTCAAGACCTACGTGTGGTTCGAGTTTCGTGGAATTCTGAGAACATTCAAAATTTAGCTGTTTTGCATGGTTTTAGTAAAGCAACTTCGTTTCCCTTATACACTAAGTTTTATTTGTTATTACGCTTTGCAAATTTACGACACAAATGCATGGGTGTAGACCAATGTTTGGGTCATGTTTCATGGAATACTATGAACGTTCAATAATTAGCTGTTTTGCACGGTTTATTAAAGCAAGTTCGTTTCCATTTTTACACTAACTTGTAATTATAATTACGCTTAACAAATTTACCACACAAATGCATGGGTCTAGACCACATTTGGGTCAAGTTTCGTGGAATTCTGAGAACGTTTGATACTAAGCTGTTTTGCACGATTTTTTTAAAGAAAGTTCGTTTCCCTTTTACACTAACTTGTAGTTATTATTATGCTTATCAAATTTACCACACAAATGCATGGGACTAGACCTACGTTTGGTTCAAGTTTCATCGAATTGTAAGAACGTTCAAAATTTAGCTGTTTTGCACGGTTTTATTAAAGGAAGTTCGTTTCCCTTTTACACTGACTTGTAGTTATTATCACGCTTAGCAAATTTACCACACAAATGCATGGGTCAAGGCCTACCTTTGGTTCGAGTTTCGTGGAATTTTGAGAACATTCAAAATTTAGCTGTTTTGCATGGTTTTAGTAAAACAAGTTCGTTTCCCTTATACACTAGCTTTTATTTATTATTACGCTTTGCAAATTTACGACACAAATGAATGGGTGTAGACCAGCGTTTAGGTCAAGTTTCATGGAATTCTATGAACGTTCAATATTTAGCTGTTTTGCACGGTTTATTAAAGCAAGTTCGTTTCCATTTTTACACTAACTTGTAATTATAATTACGCTTAACAAATTTACCACACAAATGCATGGGTCTAGACCACATTTGGGTCAAGTTTTGTGGAATTCTGAGAACGTTTGATACTAAGTTGTTTTGCACGATTTTTTTAAAGCAAGTTCGTTTCCCTTTTACACTAACTTGTAGTTATTATTATGCTTATCAAATTTACCACACAAATGCATGGGACTAGGCCTACATTTGGTTCAAGTTTCATCGAATTGTAAGAACGTTCAAAATTTAGCTGTTTTGCACGGTTTTATTAAAGGAAGTTCGTTTCCCTTTTACACTGACTTGTAGTTATTATCACGCTTAGCAAATTTACCACACAAATGCATGGGTCAAGGCCTACCTTTGGCTCGAGTTTCGTGGAATTTTGAGAACATTCAAAATTTAGCTGTTTTGCATGGTTTAAGTAAAACAAGTTCGTTTCCCTTATACACTAGCTTTTATTTATTATTACGCTTTGCAAATTTACGACACAAACGAATGGGTGTAGACCAGCGTTTAGGTCAAGTTTCATGGAATTCTATGAACGTTCAATATTTAGCTGTTTTGCACGGTTTATTAAAACAAGTTCGTTTCCATTTTTACACTAACTTGTAATTATAATTACGCTTAACAAATTTACCACACAAATGCATGGGTCTAGACCACATTTGGGTCAAGTTTCGTGGAATTCTGAGAACGTTTGATACTAAGCTGTTTTGCACGATTTTTATAAAGCAAGTTCGTTTCCCTTTTACACTAACTTGTAGTTATTATTATGCTTATCAAATTTACCACACAAATGCATGGGACTAGACCTACGTTTGGTTCAAGTTTCATCGAATTGTAAGAACGTTCAAAATTTAGCTGTTTTGCACGGTTTTATTAAAGGAAGTTCGTTTCCCTTTTACACTGACTTGTAGTTATTATCACGCTTAGCAAATTTACCACACAAATGCATGGGTCAAGGCCTACCTTTGGCTCGAGTTTCGTGGAATTTTGAGAACATTCAAAATTTAGCTGTTTTGCATGGTTTAAGTAAAACAAGTTCGTTTCCCTTATACACTAGCTTTTATTTATTATTACGCTTTGCAAATTTACGACACAAACGAATGGGTGTAGACCAGCGTTTAGGTCAAGTTTCATCGAATTCTATGAATGTTCAATATTTAGCTGTTTTGCACGGTTTATTAAAGCAAGTTCGTTTCCATTTTTACACTAACTTGTAATTATAATTACGTATAGCAAATTTACCACACAAATGCATGGGTCTAGACCACATTTTGGTCAAGTTTCGTGGAATTCTGAGAACGTTTGATACTAAGCTGTTTTGCACGATTTTTATAAAGCAAGTTCGTTTCCCTTTTACACTAACTTGTAGTTATTATTATACTTATCAAATTTACCACACAAATGCATGGGACTAGACCTACGTTTGGTTCAAGTTTCATCGAATTGTGAGAACGTTCAAAATTTAGCTATTTTGCACGGTTTTATTAAAGGAAGTTCGTTTCCCTTTTACACTGACTTGTAGTTATTATCACGCTTAGCAAATTTACCACACAAATGCATGGGTCAAGGCCTACCTTTTGTTCGAGTTTCGTGGAATTTTGAGAACATTCAAAATTTAGCTGTTTTGCATGATTTTAGTAAAACAAGTTCGTTTCCCTTATACACTAGCTTTTATTTATTATTACGCTTTGCAAATTTACGACACAAACGAATGGGTGTAGACCAGCGTTTAGGTCAACTTTCATGGAATTCTATGAACGTTCAATATTTAGCTGTTTTGCACGGTTTATTAAAGCAAGTTCGTTTCCATTTTTACACTAACATGTAATTATAATTACGCTTAACAAATTTACCACACAAATGCATGGGTCTAGACCACATTTGGGTCAAGTTTCGTGGAATTCTGAGAACGTTTGATACTAAGCTGTTTTGCACGATTTTTTTAAAGCAAGTTCGTTTCCCTTTTACACTAACTTGTAGTTATTATTATGCTTATCAAATTTACCACACAAATGCATGGGACTAGACCTACGTTTGGTTCAAGTTTCATCGAATTGTAAGAACGTTCAAAATTTAGCTGTTTTGCACGGTTTTATTAAAGGAAGTTCGTTTCCCTTTTACACTGACTTGTAGTTATTATCACGCTTAGCAAATTTACCACACAAATGCATGGGTCAAGGCCTACCTTTGGCTCGAGTTTCGTGGAATTTTGAGAACATTCAAAATTTAGCTGTTTTTTGCATGGTTTAAGTAAAACAAGTTCGTTTCCCTTATACACTAGCTTTTATTTATTATTACGCTTTGCAAATTTACGACACAAACGAATGGGTGTAGACCAGCGTTTAGGTCAAGTTTCATGGAATTCTATGAACGTTCAATATTTAGCTGTTTTGCACGGTTTATTAAAGCAAGTTCGTTTCCATTTTTACACTAACTTGTAATTATAATTGCGCTTAGCAAATTTACCACACAAATGCATGGGTCTAGACCACATTTTGGTCAAGTTACGTGGAATTCTGAGAACGTTTGATACTAAGCTGTTTTGCACGATTTTTATAAAGCAAGTTCGTTTCCCTTTTACACTAACTTGTAGTTATTATTATACTTATCAAATTTACCACACAAATGCATGGGACTAGACCAACTTTTGGTACAAGTTTCTTCGAATTGTGAGAACGTTCAAAACATAGCTCTTTTGCACGGTTTTATTAAAGCAAGTTCGTTTCCCTTTTACAGCGACTTGTAGTTATTATTACGCTTAGCAAATTTACCACACAAATGCATGGGTCAAGACCTACGTGTGGTTCGAGTTTCGTGGAATTCTGAGAACATTCAAAATTTAGCTGTTTTGCATGGTTTTAGTAAAGCAACTTCGTTTCCCTTATACACTAAGTTTTATTTGTTATTACGCTTTGCAAATTTACGACACAAATGCATGGGTGTAGACCAATGTTTGGGTCATGTTTCATGGAATACTATGAACGTTCAATAATTAGCTGTTTTGCACGGTTTATTAAAGCAAGTTCGTTTCCATTTTTACACTAACTTGTAATTATAATTACGCTTAACAAATTTATCACACAAATGCATGGGTCTAGACCACATTTGGGTCAAGTTTCGTGGAATTCTGAGAACGTTTGATACTAAGCTGTTTTGCACGATTTTTTTAAAGAAAGTTCGTTTCCCTTTTACACTAACTTGTAGTTATTATTATGCTTATCAAATTTACCACACAAATGCATGGGACTAGACCTACGTTTGGTTCAAGTTTCATCGAATTGTAAGAACGTTCAAAATTTAGCTGTTTTGCACGGTTTTATTAAAGGAAGTTCGTTTCCCTTTTACACTGACTTGTAGTTATTATCACGCTTAGCAAATTTACCACACAAATGCATGGGTCAAGGCCTACCTTTGGTTCGAGTTTCGTGGAATTTTGAGAACATTCAAAATTTAGCTGTTTTGCATGGTTTTAGTAAAACAAGTTCGTTTCCCTTATACACTAGCTTTTATTTATTATTACGCTTTGCAAATTTACGACACAAATGAATGGGTGTAGACCAGCGTTTAGGTCAAGTTTCATGGAATTCTATGAACGTTCAATATTTAGCTGTTTTGCACGGTTTATTAAAGCAAGTTCGTTTCCATTTTTACACTAACTTGTAATTATAATTACGCTTAACAAATTTACCACACAAATGCATGGGTCTAGACCACATTTGGGTCAAGTTTTGTGGAATTCTGAGAACGTTTGATACTAAGTTGTTTTGCACGATTTTTTTAAAGAAAGTTCGTTTCCCTTTTACACTAACTTGTAGTTATTATTATGCTTATCAAATTTACCACACAAATGCATGGGACTAGGCCTACATTTGGTTCAAGTTTCATCGAATTGTAAGAACGTTCAAAATTTAGCTGTTTTGCACGGTTTTATTAAAGGAAGTTCGTTTCCCTTTTACACTGACTTGTAGTTATTATCACGCTTAGCAAATTTACCACACAAATGCATGGGTCAAGGCCTACCTTTGGCTCGAGTTTCGTGGAATTTTGAGAACATTCAAAATTTAGCTGTTTTGCATGGTTTAAGTAAAACAAGTTCGTTTCCCTTATACACTAGCTTTTATTTATTATTACGCTTTGCAAATTTACGACACAAACGAATGGGTGTAGACCAGCGTTTAGGTCAAGTTTCATGGAATTCTATGAACGTTCAATATTTAGCTGTTTTGCACGGTTTATTAAAACAAGTTCGTTTCCATTTTTACACTAACTTGTAATTATAATTACGCTTAACAAATTTACCACACAAATGCATGGGTCTAGACCACATTTGGGTCAAGTTTCGTGGAATTCTGAGAACGTTTGATACTAAGCTGTTTTGCACGATTTTTATAAAGCAAGTTCGTTTCCCTTTTACACTAACTTGTAGTTATTATTATGCTTATCAAATTTACCACACAAATGCATGGGACTAGACCTACGTTTGGTTCAAGTTTCATCGAATTGTAAGAACGTTCAAAATTTAGCTGTTTTGCACGGTTTTATTAAAGGAAGTTCGTTTCCCTTTTACACTGACTTGTAGTTATTATCACGCTTAGCAAATTTACCACACAAATGCATGGGTCAAGGCCTACCTTTGGCTCGAGTTTCGTGGAATTTTGAGAACATTCAAAATTTAGCTGTTTTGCATGGTTTAAGTAAAACAAGTTCGTTTCCCTTATACACTAGCTTTTATTTATTATTACGCTTTGCAAATTTACGACACAAACGAATGGGTGTAGACCAGCGTTTAGGTCAAGTTTCATCGAATTCTATGAATGTTCAATATTTAGCTGTTTTGCACGGTTTATTAAAGCAAGTTCGTTTCCATTTTTACACTAACTTGTAATTATAATTACGTATAGCAAATTTACCACACAAATGCATGGGTCTAGACCACATTTTGGTCAAGTTTCGTGGAATTCTGAGAACGTTTGATACTAAGCTGTTTTGCACGATTTTTATAAAGCAAGTTCGTTTCCCTTTTACACTAACTTGTAGTTATTATTATACTTATCAAATTTACCACACAAATGCATGGGACTAGACCTACGTTTGGTTCAAGTTTCATCGAATTGTGAGAACGTTCAAAATTTAGCTATTTTGCACGGTTTTATTAAAGGAAGTTCGTTTCCCTTTTACACTGACTTGTAGTTATTATCACGCTTAGCAAATTTACCACACAAATGCATGGGTCAAGGCCTACCTTTTGTTCGAGTTTCGTGGAATTTTGAGAACATTCAAAATTTAGCTGTTTTGCATGATTTTAGTAAAACAAGTTCGTTTCCCTTATACACTAGCTTTTATTTATTATTACGCTTTGCAAATTTACGACACAAACGAATGGGTGTAGACCAGCGTTTAGGTCAACTTTCATGGAATTCTATGAACGTTCAATATTTAGCTGTTTTGCACGGTTTATTAAAGCAAGTTCGTTTCCATTTTTACACTAACATGTAATTATAATTACGCTTAACAAATTTTTTTTTTCGGTAAATGTAATTTGCATTAAGATAATAAAGTTACAGTACAACAGTCAATTGGTTTATCCCTCGACAGGCCAAGGGATACGCCACAATCTGTAAAGAGCAATTGTGCTAATGGAGATAGACATATTAATACTCAAGATCCTCTGTCTAATATCATCTACAATGAAAGAAGCCAAAACGTTTGCCGGATGTTCAATTTGCTGGAATCGTCTCAAGTTTCTTTCTCGCCATATATGGTAGACGAGTGATCCAAGTAGTGCTCGATAGGCTGAGTTAATAATATGCTTCCCTCTCCATTTTCTTGTTGCCCATTCGACGTCCCTTCCCCATTCCCGGTTGGGCCAAGGGACTCGAATAATTCGACGAACAGCTGCAAGGCATAATCTACTGAATCGGCATCGGAAGAAGAGGTGGCTATGCGTCTACAATGCCTCCTCGTTACAAAGAATACACCCACCAAGGTGTGTGAGCCATGGTCTGTCAGTTGTCGGTAGCTTTTCCTGGATAGCCATCCATAAGATAAATGAATGGCGTGGAATCTTCAAAGGTCCCGAGAGTAGTGAAGTCCAGCCCACTTTCGGTTCTGGCGGGCAAAAGAGTCGGTAATACGCTTAACAAATTTACCACACAAATGCATGGGTCTAGACCACATTTGGGTCAAGTTTCGTGGAATTCTGAGAACGTTTGATACTAAGCTGTTTTGCACGATTTTTTTAAAGCAAGTTCGTTTCCCTTTTACACTAACTTGTAGTTATTATTATGCTTATCAAATTTACCACACAAATGCATGGGACTAGACCTACGTTTGGTTCAAGTTTCATCGAATTGTAAGAACGTTCAAAATTTAGCTGTTTTGCACGGTTTTATTAAAGGAAGTTCGTTTCCCTTTTACACTGACTTGTAGTTATTATCACGCTTAGCAAATTTACCACACAAATGCATGGGTCAAGGCCTACCTTTGGCTCGAGTTTCGTGGAATTTTGAGAACATTCAAAATTTAGCTGTTTTGCATGGTTTAAGTAAAACAAGTTCGTTTCCCTTATACACTAGCTTTTATTTATTATTACGCTTTGCAAATTTACGACACAAACGAATGGGTGTAGACCAGCGTTTAGGTCAACTTTCATGGAATTCTATGAACGTTCAATATTTAGCTGTTTTGCACGGTTTATTAAAGCAAGTTCGTTTCCATTTTTACACTAACATGTAATTATAATTACGCTTAACAAATTTACCACACAAATGCATGGGTCTAGACCACATTTGGGTCAAGTTTCGTGGAATTCTGAGAACGTTTGATACTAAGCTGTTTTGCACGATTTTTTTAAAGCAAGTTCGTTTCCCTTTTACACTAACTTGTAGTTATTATTATGCTTATCAAATTTACCACACAAATGCATGGGACTAGACCTACGTTTGGTTCAAGTTTCATCGAATTGTAAGAACGTTCAAAATTTAGCTGTTTTGCACGGTTTTATTAAAGGAAGTTCGTTTCCCTTTTACACTGACTTGTAGTTATTATCACGCTTAGCAAATTTACCACACAAATGCATGGGTCAAGGCCTACCTTTGGCTCGAGTTTCGTGGAATTTTGAGAACATTCAAAATTTAGCTGTTTTTTGCATGGTTTAAGTAAAACAAGTTCGTTTCCCTTATACACTAGCTTTTATTTATTATTACGCTTTGCAAATTTACGACACAAACGAATGGGTGTAGACCAGCGTTTAGGTCAAGTTTCATGGAATTCTATGAACGTTCAATATTTAGCTGTTTTGCACGGTTTATTAAAGCAAGTTCGTTTCCATTTTTACACTAACTTGTAATTATAATTGCGCTTAGCAAATTTACCACACAAATGCATGGGTCTAGACCACATTTTGGTCAAGTTACGTGGAATTCTGAGAACGTTTGATACTAAGCTGTTTTGCACGATTTTTATAAAGCAAGTTCGTTTCCCTTTTACACTAACTTGTAGTTATTATTATACTTATCAAATTTACCACACAAATGCATGGGACTAGACCAACTTTTGGTACAAGTTTCTTCGAATTGTGAGAACGTTCAAAACATAGCTCTTTTGCACGGTTTTATTAAAGCAAGTTCGTTTCCCTTTTACAGCGACTTGTAGTTATTATTACGCTTAGCAAATTTACCACACAAATGCATGGGTCAAGACCTACGTGTGGTTCGAGTTTCGTGGAATTCTGAGAACATTCAAAATTTAGCTGTTTTGCATGGTTTTAGTAAAGCAACTTCGTTTCCCTTATACACTAAGTTTTATTTGTTATTACGCTTTGCAAATTTACGACACAAATGCATGGGTGTAGACCAATGTTTGGGTCATGTTTCATGGAATACTATGAACGTTCAATAATTAGCTGTTTTGCACGGTTTATTAAAGCAAGTTCGTTTCCATTTTTACACTAACTTGTAATTATAATTACGCTTAACAAATTTATCACACAAATGCATGGGTCTAGACCACATTTGGGTCAAGTTTCGTGGAATTCTGAGAACGTTTGATACTAAGCTGTTTTGCACGATTTTTTTAAAGAAAGTTCGTTTCCCTTTTACACTAACTTGTAGTTATTATTATGCTTATCAAATTTACCACACAAATGCATGGGACTAGACCTACGTTTGGTTCAAGTTTCATCGAATTGTAAGAACGTTCAAAATTTAGCTGTTTTGCACGGTTTTATTAAAGGAAGTTCGTTTCCCTTTTACACTGACTTGTAGTTATTATCACGCTTAGCAAATTTACCACACAAATGCATGGGTCAAGGCCTACCTTTGGTTCGAGTTTCGTGGAATTTTGAGAACATTCAAAATTTAGCTGTTTTGCATGGTTTTAGTAAAACAAGTTCGTTTCCCTTATACACTAGCTTTTATTTATTATTACGCTTTGCAAATTTACGACACAAATGAATGGGTGTAGACCAGCGTTTAGGTCAAGTTTCATGGAATTCTATGAACGTTCAATATTTAGCTGTTTTGCACGGTTTATTAAAGCAAGTTCGTTTCCATTTTTACACTAACTTGTAATTATAATTACGCTTAACAAATTTACCACACAAATGCATGGGTCTAGACCACATTTGGGTCAAGTTTTGTGGAATTCTGAGAACGTTTGATACTAAGTTGTTTTGCACGATTTTTTTAAAGAAAGTTCGTTTCCCTTTTACACTAACTTGTAGTTATTATTATGCTTATCAAATTTACCACACAAATGCATGGGACTAGGCCTACATTTGGTTCAAGTTTCATCGAATTGTAAGAACGTTCAAAATTTAGCTGTTTTGCACGGTTTTATTAAAGGAAGTTCGTTTCCCTTTTACACTGACTTGTAGTTATTATCACGCTTAGCAAATTTACCACACAAATGCATGGGTCAAGGCCTACCTTTGGCTCGAGTTTCGTGGAATTTTGAGAACATTCAAAATTTAGCTGTTTTGCATGGTTTAAGTAAAACAAGTTCGTTTCCCTTATACACTAGCTTTTATTTATTATTACGCTTTGCAAATTTACGACACAAACGAATGGGTGTAGACCAGCGTTTAGGTCAAGTTTCATGGAATTCTATGAACGTTCAATATTTAGCTGTTTTGCACGGTTTATTAAAACAAGTTCGTTTCCATTTTTACACTAACTTGTAATTATAATTACGCTTAACAAATTTACCACACAAATGCATGGGTCTAGACCACATTTGGGTCAAGTTTCGTGGAATTCTGAGAACGTTTGATACTAAGCTGTTTTGCACGATTTTTATAAAGCAAGTTCGTTTCCCTTTTACACTAACTTGTAGTTATTATTATGCTTATCAAATTTACCACACAAATGCATGGGACTAGACCTACGTTTGGTTCAAGTTTCATCGAATTGTAAGAACGTTCAAAATTTAGCTGTTTTGCACGGTTTTATTAAAGGAAGTTCGTTTCCCTTTTACACTGACTTGTAGTTATTATCACGCTTAGCAAATTTACCACACAAATGCATGGGTCAAGGCCTACCTTTGGCTCGAGTTTCGTGGAATTTTGAGAACATTCAAAATTTAGCTGTTTTGCATGGTTTAAGTAAAACAAGTTCGTTTCCCTTATACACTAGCTTTTATTTATTATTACGCTTTGCAAATTTACGACACAAACGAATGGGTGTAGACCAGCGTTTAGGTCAAGTTTCATCGAATTCTATGAATGTTCAATATTTAGCTGTTTTGCACGGTTTATTAAAGCAAGTTCGTTTCCATTTTTACACTAACTTGTAATTATAATTACGTATAGCAAATTTACCACACAAATGCATGGGTCTAGACCACATTTTGGTCAAGTTTCGTGGAATTCTGAGAACGTTTGATACTAAGCTGTTTTGCACGATTTTTATAAAGCAAGTTCGTTTCCCTTTTACACTAACTTGTAGTTATTATTATACTTATCAAATTTACCACACAAATGCATGGGACTAGACCTACGTTTGGTTCAAGTTTCATCGAATTGTGAGAACGTTCAAAATTTAGCTATTTTGCACGGTTTTATTAAAGGAAGTTCGTTTCCCTTTTACACTGACTTGTAGTTATTATCACGCTTAGCAAATTTACCACACAAATGCATGGGTCAAGGCCTACCTTTTGTTCGAGTTTCGTGGAATTTTGAGAACATTCAAAATTTAGCTGTTTTGCATGATTTTAGTAAAACAAGTTCGTTTCCCTTATACACTAGCTTTTATTTATTATTACGCTTTGCAAATTTACGACACAAACGAATGGGTGTAGACCAGCGTTTAGGTCAACTTTCATGGAATTCTATGAACGTTCAATATTTAGCTGTTTTGCACGGTTTATTAAAGCAAGTTCGTTTCCATTTTTACACTAACATGTAATTATAATTACGCTTAACAAATTTTTTTTTTCGGTAAATGTAATTTGCATTAAGATAATAAAGTTACAGTACAACAGTCAATTGGTTTATCCCTCGACAGGCCAAGGGATACGCCACAATCTGTAAAGAGCAATTGTGCTAAT
This sequence comes from Sesamum indicum, assembly GCF_026168435.1. Taxonomy (NCBI): domain Eukaryota; kingdom Viridiplantae; phylum Streptophyta; class Magnoliopsida; order Lamiales; family Pedaliaceae; genus Sesamum; species Sesamum indicum. Next base: position 12,063,424 of record NC_142659.1, read on the forward strand.
GGAGATAGACATATTAATACTCAAGATCCTCTGTCTAATATCATCTACAATGAAAGAAGCCAAAACGTTTGCCGGATGTTCAATTTGCTGGAATCGTCTCAAGTTTCTTTCTCGCCATATATGGTAGACGAGTGATCCAAGTAGTGCTCGATAGGCTGAGTTAATAATATGCTTCCCTCTCCATTTTCTTGTTGCCCATTCGACGTCCCTTCCCCATTCCCGGTTGGGCCAAGGGACTCGAATAATTCGACGAACAGCTGCAAGGCATAATCTACTGAATCGGCATCGGAAGAAGAGGTGGCTATGCGTCTACAATGCCTCCTCGTTACAAAGAATACACCCACCAAGGTGTGTGAGCCATGGTCTGTCAGTTGTCGGTAGCTTTTCCTGGATAGCCATCCATAAGATAAATGAATGGCGTGGAATCTTCAAAGGTCCCGAGAGTAGTGAAGTCCAGCCCACTTTCGGTTCTGGCGGGCAAAAGAGTCGGTAATACGCTTAACAAATTTACCACACAAATGCATGGGTCTAGACCACATTTGGGTCAAGTTTCGTGGAATTCTGAGAACGTTTGATACTAAGCTGTTTTGCACGATTTTTTTAAAGCAAGTTCGTTTCCCTTTTACACTAACTTGTAGTTATTATTATGCTTATCAAATTTACCACACAAATGCATGGGACTAGACCTACGTTTGGTTCAAGTTTCATCGAATTGTAAGAACGTTCAAAATTTAGCTGTTTTGCACGGTTTTATTAAAGGAAGTTCGTTTCCCTTTTACACTGACTTGTAGTTATTATCACGCTTAGCAAATTTACCACACAAATGCATGGGTCAAGGCCTACCTTTGGCTCGAGTTTCGTGGAATTTTGAGAACATTCAAAATTTAGCTGTTTTGCATGGTTTAAGTAAAACAAGTTCGTTTCCCTTATACACTAGCTTTTATTTATTATTACGCTTTGCAAATTTACGACACAAACGAATGGGTGTAGACCAGCGTTTAGGTCAACTTTCATGGAATTCTATGAACGTTCAATATTTAGCTGTTTTGCACGGTTTATTAAAGCAAGTTCGTTTCCATTTTTACACTAACATGTAATTATAATTATGCTTAACAAATTTACCACACAAATGCATGGGTCTAGACCACATTTGGGTCAAGTTTCGTGGAATTCTGAGAACGTTTGATACTAAGCTGTTTTGCACGATTTTTTTAAAGCAAGTTCGTTTCCCTTTTACACTAACTTGTAGTTATTATTATGCTTATCAAATTTACCACACAAATGCATGGGACTAGACCTACGTTTGGTTCAAGTTTCATCGAATTGTAAGAACGTTCAAAATTTAGCTGTTTTGCACGGTTTTATTAAAGGAAGTTCGTTTCCCTTTTACACTGACTTGTAGTTATTATCACGCTTAGCAAATTTACCACACAAATGCATGGGTCAAGGCCTACCTTTGGCTCGAGTTTCGTGGAATTTTGAGAACATTCAAAATTTAGCTGTTTTTTGCATGGTTTAAGTAAAACAAGTTCGTTTCCCTTATACACTAGCTTTTATTTATTATTACGCTTTGCAAATTTACGACACAAACGAATGGGTGTAGACCAGCGTTTAGGTCAAGTTTCATGGAATTCTATGAACGTTCAATATTTAGCTGTTTTGCACGGTTTATTAAAGCAAGTTCGTTTCCATTTTTACACTAACTTGTAATTATAATTGCGCTTAGCAAATTTACCACACAAATGCATGGGTCTAGACCACATTTTGGTCAAGTTACGTGGAATTCTGAGAACGTTTGATACTAAGCTGTTTTGCACGATTTTTATAAAGCAAGTTCGTTTCCCTTTTACACTAACTTGTAGTTATTATTATACTTATCAAATTTACCACACAAATGCATGGGACTAGACCAACTTTTGGTACAAGTTTCTTCGAATTGTGAGAACGTTCAAAACATAGCTCTTTTGCACGGTTTTATTAAAGCAAGTTCGTTTCCCTTTTACAGCGACTTGTAGTTATTATTACGCTTAGCAAATTTACCACACAAATGCATGGGTCAAGACCTACGTGTGGTTCGAGTTTCGTGGAATTCTGAGAACATTCAAAATTTAGCTGTTTTGCATGGTTTTAGTAAAGCAACTTCGTTTCCCTTATACATTAAGTTTTATTTGTTATTACGCTTTGCAAATTTACGACACAAATGCATGGGTGTAGACCAATGTTTGGGTCATGTTTCATGGAATACTATGAACGTTCAATAATTAGCTGTTTTGCACGGTTTATTAAAGCAAGTTCGTTTCCATTTTTACACTAACTTGTAATTATAATTACGCTTAACAAATTTACCACACAAATGCATGGGTCTAGACCACATTTGGGTCAAGTTTCGTGGAATTCTGAGAACGTTTGATACTAAGCTGTTTTGCACGATTTTTTTAAAGAAAGTTCGTTTCCCTTTTACACTAACTTGTAGTTATTATTATGCTTATCAAATTTACCACACAAATGCATGGGACTAGACCTACGTTTGGTTCAAGTTTCATCGAATTGTAAGAACGTTCAAAATTTAGCTGTTTTGCACGGTTTTATTAAAGGAAGTTCGTTTCCCTTTTACACTGACTTGTAGTTATTATCACGCTTAGCAAATTTACCACACAAATGCATGGGTCAAGGCCTACCTTTGGTTCGAGTTTCGTGGAATTTTGAGAACATTCAAAATTTAGCTGTTTTGCATGGTTTTAGTAAAACAAGTTCGTTTCCCTTATACACTAGCTTTTATTTATTATTACGCTTTGCAAATTTACGACACAAATGAATGGGTGTAGACCAGCGTTTAGGTCAAGTTTCATGGAATTCTATGAACGTTCAATATTTAGCTGTTTTGCACGGTTTATTAAAGCAAGTTCGTTTCCATTTTTACACTAACTTGTAATTATAATTACGCTTAACAAATTTACCACACAAATGCATGGGTCTAGACCACATTTGGGTCAAGTTTCGTGGAATTCTGAGAACGTTTGATACTAAGTTGTTTTGCACGATTTTTTTAAAGCAAGTTCGTTTCCCTTTTACACTAACTTGTAGTTATTATTATGCTTATCAAATTTACCACACAAATGCATGGGACTAGGCCTACATTTGGTTCAAGTTTCATCGAATTGTAAGAACGTTCAAAATTTAGCTGTTTTGCACGGTTTTATTAAAGGAAGTTCGTTTCCCTTTTACACTGACTTGTAGTTATTATCACGCTTAGCAAATTTACCACACAAATGCATGGGTCAAGGCCTACCTTTGGCTCGAGTTTCGTGGAATTTTGAGAACATTCAAAATTTAGCTGTTTTGCATGGTTTAAGTAAAACAAGTTCGTTTCCCTTATACACTAGCTTTTATTTATTATTACGCTTTGCAAATTTACGACACAAACGAATGGGTGTAGACCAGCGTTTAGGTCAAGTTTCATGGAATTCTATGAACGTTCAATATTTAGCTGTTTTGCACGGTTTATTAAAACAAGTTCGTTTCCATTTTTACACTAACTTGTAATTATAATTACGCTTAACAAATTTACCACACAAATGCATGGGTCTAGACCACATTTGGGTCAAGTTTCGTGGAATTCTGAGAACGTTTGATACTAAGCTGTTTTGCACGATTTTTATAAAGCAAGTTCGTTTCCCTTTTACACTAACTTGTAGTTATTATTATGCTTATCAAATTTACCACACAAATGCATGGGACTAGACCTACGTTTGGTTCAAGTTTCATCGAATTGTAAGAACGTTCAAAATTTAGCTGTTTTGCACGGTTTTATTAAAGGAAGTTCGTTTCCCTTTTACACTGACTTGTAGTTATTATCACGCTTAGCAAATTTACCACACAAATGCATGGGTCAAGGCCTACCTTTGGCTCGAGTTTCGTGGAATTTTGAGAACATTCAAAATTTAGCTGTTTTGCATGGTTTAAGTAAAACAAGTTCGTTTCCCTTATACACTAGCTTTTATTTATTATTACGCTTTGCAAATTTACGACACAAACGAATGGGTGTAGACCAGCGTTTAGGTCAAGTTTCATCGAATTCTATGAATGTTCAATATTTAGCTGTTTTGCACGGTTTATTAAAGCAAGTTCGTTTCCATTTTTACACTAACTTGTAATTATAATTACGTATAGCAAATTTACCACACAAATGCATGGGTCTAGACCACATTTTGGTCAAGTTTCGTGGAATTCTGAGAACGTTTGATACTAAGCTGTTTTGCACGATTTTTATAAAGCAAGTTCGTTTCCCTTTTACACTAACTTGTAGTTATTATTATACTTATCAAATTTACCACACAAATGCATGGGACTAGACCTACGTTTGGTTCAAGTTTCATCGAATTGTGAGAACGTTCAAAATTTAGCTATTTTGCACGGTTTTATTAAAGGAAGTTCGTTTCCCTTTTACACTGACTTGTAGTTATTATCACGCTTAGCAAATTTACCACACAAATGCATGGGTCAAGGCCTACCTTTTGTTCGAGTTTCGTGGAATTTTGAGAACATTCAAAATTTAGCTGTTTTGCATGATTTTAGTAAAACAAGTTCGTTTCCCTTATACACTAGCTTTTATTTATTATTACGCTTTGCAAATTTACGACACAAACGAATGGGTGTAGACCAGCGTTTAGGTCAACTTTCATGGAATTCTATGAACGTTCAATATTTAGCTGTTTTGCACGGTTTATTAAAGCAAGTTCGTTTCCATTTTTACACTAACATGTAATTATAATTACGCTTAACAAATTTACCACACAAATGCATGGGTCTAGACCACATTTGGGTCAAGTTTCGTGGAATTCTGAGAACGTTTGATACTAAGCTGTTTTGCACGATTTTTTTAAAGCAAGTTCGTTTCCCTTTTACACTAACTTGTAGTTATTATTATGCTTATCAAATTTACCACACAAATGCATGGGACTAGACCTACGTTTGGTTCAAGTTTCATCGAATTGTAAGAACGTTCAAAATTTAGCTGTTTTGCACGGTTTTATTAAAGGAAGTTCGTTTCCCTTTTACACTGACTTGTAGTTATTATCACGCTTAGCAAATTTACCACACAAATGCATGGGTCAAGGCCTACCTTTGGCTCGAGTTTCGTGGAATTTTGAGAACATTCAAAATTTAGCTGTTTTGCATGGTTTAAGTAAAACAAGTTCGTTTCCCTTATACACTAGCTTTTATTTATTATTACGCTTTGCAAATTTACGACACAAACGAATGGGTGTAGACCAGCGTTTAGGTCAAGTTTCATGGAATTCTATGAACGTTCAATATTTAGCTGTTTTTGCACGGTTTATTAAAACAAGTTCGTTTCCATTTTTACACTAACTTGTAATTATAATTACGCTTAGCAAATTTACCACACAAATGCATGGGTCTAGACCACATTTTGGTCAAGTTTCGTGGAATTCTGAGAACGTTTGATACTAAGCTGTTTTGCACGATTTTTATAAAGCAAGTTCGTTTCCCTTTTACACTAACTTGTAGTTATTATTATACTTATCAAATTTACCACACAAATGCATGGGACTAGACCTACGTTTGGTTCAAGTTTCATCGAATTGGGAGAACGTTCAAAATTTAGCTATTTTGCACGGTTTTATTAAAGGAAGTTCGTTTCCCTTTTACACTGACTTGTAGTTATTATTACGCTTAGCAAATTTACCACATAAATGCATGGGTCAAGGCCTACGTTTGGTTCGAGTTTCGTGGAATTTTGAGAACATTCAAAAGTTAGCTGTTTTACATGGTTTTAGTAAAGCAAGTTCGTTTCCCTTATAGACTAACTTTTATTTATTATTACGCTTTGCAAATTTATGACACCAACGAATGGGTGTAGACCAGCGTTTGGGTCAAGTTTCATGGAATTCTATGAACGTTCAATATTTAGCTGTTTTGCACGGTTTATTAAAGCAAGTTCGTTTCCATTTTTACACTAACTTGTAATTATAATTACGCTTAGCAAATTTACCACACAAATGCATGGGTCTAGACCACATTTGGGTCAAGTTTCGTGGAATTCTGAGAACGTTTGATACTAAGCTGTTTTGCACGATTTTTTTAAAGCAAGTTCGTTTCCCTTTTACACTACTTGTAGTTATTATTATGCTTATCAAATTTACCACACAAATGCATGGGACTAGACCTACGTTTGGTTCAAGTTTCTTCGAATTGTGAGAACGTTCAAAACTTAGCTCTTTTGCACGGTTTTATTAAAGCAAGTTCGTTTCCCTTTTACAGCGACTTGTAGTTATTATTACGCTTAGCAAATTTACCACACAAATGCATGGGTCAAGACCTACGTGTGGTTCGAGTTTCGTGGAATTCTGAGAACATTCAAAATTTAGCTGTTTTGCATGGTTTTAGTAAAGCAACTTCGTTTCCCTTATACACTAACTTTTATTTGTTATTACGCTTTGCAAATTTACGACACAAATGCATGGGTGTAGACCAATGTTTGGGTCATGTTTCATGGAATACTATGAACGTTCAATAATTAGCTGTTTTGCACGGTTTATTAAAGCAAGTTCGTTTCCATTTTTACACTAACTTGTAATTATAATTACGCTTAACAAATTTACCACACAAATGCATGGGTCTAGACCACATTTGGGTCAAGTTTCGTGGAATTCTGAGAACGTTTGATACTAAGCTGTTTTGCACGATTTTTTTAAAGAAAGTTCGTTTGCCGTTTACACTAACTTGTAGTTATTATTATGCTTATCAAATTTACCACACAAATGCATGGGACTAGACCTACGTATGGTTCAAGTTTCATCGAATTGTAAGAACGTTCAAAATTTAGCTGTTTTGCACGGTTTTATTAAAGGAAGTTCGTTTCCCTTTTACACTGACTTGTAGTTATTATCACGCTTAGCAAATTTACCACACAAATGCATGGGTCAAGGCCTACCTTTGGCTCGAGTTTCGTGGAATTTTGAGAACATTCAAAATTTAGCTGTTTTGCATGATTTTAGTAAAACAAGTTCGTTTCCCTTATACACTAGCTTTTATTTATTATTACGCTTTGCAAATTTACGACACAAACGAATGGGTGTAGACCAGCGTTTGGGTCAAGTTTCATGGAATTCTATGAACGTTCAATATTTAGCTGTTTTGCACGGTTTATTAAAGGAAGTTCGTTTCCATTTTTACACTAACTTGTAATTATAATTACGCTTAGCAAATTTACCACACAAATGCATGGGTCTAGTCCACATTTGGGTCAAGTTTCGTGGAATTCTGAGAACGTTTGATACTAAGCTGTTTTGCACGATTTTTATAAATCAAGTTCGTTTCCCTTTTAGACTAACTTGTAGTTATTATTATACTTATCAAATTTACCACACAAATGCATGGGACTAGACCTACGTTTGGTTCAAGTTTCATCGAATTGGGCGAACGTTCAAAATTTAGCTATTTTGCACGGTTTTATTAAAGGAAGTTCGTTTCTCTTTTACACTGACTTGTAGTTATTATTACGTTTAGCAAATTTACCACATAAATGCATGGGTCAAGGCCTACGTTTGGTTCGAGTTTCGTGGAATTTTGAGAACATTCAAAAGTTAGCTGTTTTACATGGTTTTAGTAAAGCAAGTTCGTTTCCCTTATAGACTAACTTTTATTTATTATTACGCTTTGCAAATTTATGACACCAACGAATGGGTGTAGACCAGCGTTTGGGTCAAGTTTCATGGAATTCTATGAACGTTCAATATTTAGCTGTTTTGCACGGTTTATTAAAGCAAGTTCGTTTCCATTTTTACACTAACTTGTAATTATAATTACGCTTAGCAAATTTACCACACAAATGCATGGGTCTAGACCACATTTGGGTCAAGTTTCGTGGAATTCTGAGAACGTTTGATACTAAGCTGTTTTGCACGATTTTTTTAAAGCAAGTTCGTTTCCCTTTTACACTACTTGTAGTTATTATTATGCTTATCAAATTTACCACACAAATGCATGGGACTAGACCTACGTTTGGTTCAAGTTTCATCGAATTGTGAGAACGTTCAAAACTTAGCTCTTTTGCACGGTTTTATTAAAGCAAGTTCGTTTCCCTTTTACAGCGACTTGTAGTTATTATTACGCTTAGCAAATTTACCACACAAATGCATGGGTCAAGACCTACGTGTGGTTCGAGTTTCGTGGAATTCTGAGAACATTAAAAATTTAGCAGTTTTGCATGGTTTTAGTAAAGCAACTTCGTTTCCCTTATACACTAACTTTTATTTGTTATTACGCTTTGCAAATTTACGACACAAATGCATGGGTGTAGACCAATGTTTGGGTCATGTTTCATGGAATACTATGAACGTTCAATAATTAGCTGTTTTGCACGGTTTATTAAAGCAAGTTCGTTTCCATTTTTACACTAACTTGTAATTATAATTACGCTTAACAAATTTACCACACAAATGCATGGGTCTAGACCACATTTGGGTCAAGTTTCGTGGAATTCTGAGAACGTTTGATACTAAGCTGTTTTGCACGATTTTTTTAAAGAAAGTTCGTTTGCCTTTTACACTAACTTGTAGTTATTATTATGCTTATCAAATTTACCACACAAATGCATGGGACTAGACCTACGTTTGGTTCAAGTTTCATCGAATTGTAAGAACGTTCAAAATTTAGCTGTTTTGCACGGTTTTATTAAAGGAAGTTCGTTTCCCTTTTACACTGACTTGTAGTTATTATCACGCTTAGCAAATTTACCACACAAATGCATGGGTCAAGGCCTACCTTTGGCTCGAGTTTCGTGGAATTTTGAGAACATTCAAAATTTAGCTGTTTTGCATGGTTTAAGTAAAACAAGTTCGTTTCCCTTATACACTAGCTTTTATTTATTATTACGCTTTGCAAATTTACGACACAAACGAATGGGTGTAGACCAGCGTTTAGGTCAAGTTTCATCGAATTCTATGAATGTTCAATATTTAGCTGTTTTGCACGGTTTATTAAAGCAAGTTCGTTTCCATTTTTACACTAACTTGTAATTATAATTACGTATAGCAAATTTACCACACAAATGCATGGGTCTAGACCACATTTTGGTCAAGTTTCGTGGAATTCTGAGAACGTTTGATACTAAGCTGTTTTGCACGATTTTTATAAAGCAAGTTCGTTTCCCTTTTACACTAACTTGTAGTTATTATTATACTTATCAAATTTACCACACAAATGCATGGGACTAGACCTACGTTTGGTTCAAGTTTCATCGAATTGTGAGAACGTTCAAAATTTAGCTATTTTGCACGGTTTTATTAAAGGAAGTTCGTTTCCCTTTTACACTGACTTGTAGTTATTATCACGCTTAGCAAATTTACCACACAAATGCATGGGTCAAGGCCTACCTTTTGTTCGAGTTTCGTGGAATTTTGAGAACATTCAAAATTTAGCTGTTTTGCATGATTTTAGTAAAACAAGTTCGTTTCCCTTATACACTAGCTTTTATTTATTATTACGCTTTGCAAATTTACGACACAAACGAATGGGTGTAGACCAGCGTTTAGGTCAACTTTCATGGAATTCTATGAACGTTCAATATTTAGCTGTTTTGCACGGTTTATTAAAGCAAGTTCGTTTCCATTTTTACACTAACATGTAATTATAATTACGCTTAACAAATTTACCACACAAATGCATGGGTCTAGACCACATTTGGGTCAAGTTTCGTGGAATTCTGAGAACGTTTGATACTAAGCTGTTTTGCACGATTTTTTTAAAGCAAGTTCGTTTCCCTTTTACACTAACTTGTAGTTATTATTATGCTTATCAAATTTACCACACAAATGCATGGGACTAGACCTACGTTTGGTTCAAGTTTCATCGAATTGTAAGAACGTTCAAAATTTAGCTGTTTTGCACGGTTTTATTAAAGGAAGTTCGTTTCCCTTTTACACTGACTTGTAGTTATTATCACGCTTAGCAAATTTACCACACAAATGCATGGGTCAAGGCCTACCTTTGGCTCGAGTTTCGTGGAATTTTGAGAACATTCAAAATTTAGCTGTTTTGCATGGTTTAAGTAAAACAAGTTCGTTTCCCTTATACACTAGCTTTTATTTATTATTACGCTTTGCAAATTTACGACACAAACGAATGGGTGTAGACCAGCGTTTAGGTCAAGTTTCATGGAATTCTATGAACGTTCAATATTTAGCTGTTTTTGCACGGTTTATTAAAACAAGTTCGTTTCCATTTTTACACTAACTTGTAATTATAATTACGCTTAGCAAATTTACCACACAAATGCATGGGTCTAGACCACATTTTGGTCAAGTTTCGTGGAATTCTGAGAACGTTTGATACTAAGCTGTTTTGCACGATTTTTATAAAGCAAGTTCGTTTCCCTTTTACACTAACTTGTAGTTATTATTATACTTATCAAATTTACCACACAAATGCATGGGACTAGACCTACGTTTGGTTCAAGTTTCATCGAATTGGGAGAACGTTCAAAATTTAGCTATTTTGCACGGTTTTATTAAAGGAAGTTCGTTTCCCTTTTACACTGACTTGTAGTTATTATTACGCTTAGCAAATTTACCACATAAATGCATGGGTCAAGGCCTACGTTTGGTTCGAGTTTCGTGGAATTTTGAGAACATTCAAAAGTTAGCTGTTTTACATGGTTTTAGTAAAGCAAGTTCGTTTCCCTTATAGACTAACTTTTATTTATTATTACGCTTTGCAAATTTATGACACCAACGAATGGGTGTAGACCAGCGTTTGGGTCAAGTTTCATGGAATTCTATGAACGTTCAATATTTAGCTGTTTTGCACGGTTTATTAAAGCAAGTTCGTTTCCATTTTTACACTAACTTGTAATTATAATTACGCTTAGCAAATTTACCACACAAATGCATGGGTCTAGACCACATTTGGGTCAAGTTTCGTGGAATTCTGAGAACGTTTGATACTAAGCTGTTTTGCACGATTTTTTTAAAGCAAGTTCGTTTCCCTTTTACACTACTTGTAGTTATTATTATGCTTATCAAATTTACCACACAAATGCATGGGACTAGACCTACGTTTGGTTCAAGTTTCTTCGAATTGTGAGAACGTTCAAAACTTAGCTCTTTTGCACGGTTTTATTAAAGCAAGTTCGTTTCCCTTTTACAGCGACTTGTAGTTATTATTACGCTTAGCAAATTTACCACACAAATGCATGGGTCAAGACCTACGTGTGGTTCGAGTTTCGTGGAATTCTGAGAACATTCAAAATTTAGCTGTTTTGCATGGTTTTAGTAAAGCAACTTCGTTTCCCTTATACACTAACTTTTATTTGTTATTACGCTTTGCAAATTTACGACACAAATGCATGGGTGTAGACCAATGTTTGGGTCATGTTTCATGGAATACTATGAACGTTCAATAATTAGCTGTTTTGCACGGTTTATTAAAGCAAGTTCGTTTCCATTTTTACACTAACTTGTAATTATAATTACGCTTAACAAATTTACCACACAAATGCATGGGTCTAGACCACATTTGGGTCAAGTTTCGTGGAATTCTGAGAACGTTTGATACTAAGCTGTTTTGCACGATTTTTTTAAAGAAAGTTCGTTTGCCTTTTACACTAACTTGTAGTTATTATTATGCTTATCAAATTTACCACACAAATGCATGGGACTAGACCTACGTATGGTTCAAGTTTCATCGAATTGTAAGAACGTTCAAAATTTAGCTGTTTTGCACGGTTTTATTAAAGGAAGTTCGTTTCCCTTTTACACTGACTTGTAGTTATTATCACGCTTAGCAAATTTACCACACAAATGCATGGGTCAAGGCCTACCTTTGGCTCGAGTTTCGTGGAATTTTGAGAACATTCAAAATTTAGCTGTTTTGCATGATTTTAGTAAAACAAGTTCGTTTCCCTTATACACTAGCTTTTATTTATTATTACGCTTTGCAAATTTACGACACAAACGAATGGGTGTAGACCAGCGTTTGGGTCAAGTTTCATGGAATTCTATGAACGTTCAATATTTAGCTGTTTTGCACGGTTTATTAAAGGAAGTTCGTTTCCATTTTTACACTAACTTGTAATTATAATTACGCTTAGCAAATTTACCACACAAATGCATGGGTCTAGTCCACATTTGGGTCAAGTTTCGTGGAATTCTGAGAACGTTTGATACTAAGCTGTTTTGCACGATTTTTATAAATCAAGTTCGTTTCCCTTTTAGACTAACTTGTAGTTATTATTATACTTATCAAATTTACCACACAAATGCATGGGACTAGACCTACGTTTGGTTCAAGTTTCATCGAATTGGGCGAACGTTCAAAATTTAGCTATTTTGCACGGTTTTATTAAAGGAAGTTCGTTTCTCTTTTACACTGACTTGTAGTTATTATTACGTTTAGCAAATTTACCACATAAATGCATGGGTCAAGGCCTACGTTTGGTTCGAGTTTCGTGGAATTTTGAGAACATTCAAAAGTTAGCTGTTTTACATGGTTTTAGTAAAGCAAGTTCGTTTCCCTTATAGACTAACTTTTATTTATTATTACGCTTTGCAAATTTATGACACCAACGAATGGGTGTAGACCAGCGTTTGGGTCAAGTTTCATGGAATTCTATGAACGTTCAATATTTAGCTGTTTTGCACGGTTTATTAAAGCAAGTTCGTTTCCATTTTTACACTAACTTGTAATTATAATTACGCTTAGCAAATTTACCACACAAATGCATGGGTCTAGACCACATTTGGGTCAAGTTTCGTGGAATTCTGAGAACGTTTGATACTAAGCTGTTTTGCACGATTTTTTTAAAGCAAGTTCGTTTCCCTTTTACACTACTTGTAGTTATTATTATGCTTATCAAATTTACCACACAAATGCATGGGACTAGACCTACGTTTGGTTCAAGTTTCATCGAATTGTGAGAACGTTCAAAACTTAGCTCTTTTGCACGGTTTTATTAAAGCAAGTTCGTTTCCCTTTTACAGCGACTTGTAGTTATTATTACGCTTAGCAAATTTACCACACAAATGCATGGGTCAAGACCTACGTGTGGTTCGAGTTTCGTGGAATTCTGAGAACATTAAAAATTTAGCAGTTTTGCATGGTTTTAGTAAAGCAACTTCGTTTCCCTTATACACTAACTTTTATTTGTTATTACGCTTTGCAAATTTACGACACAAATGCATGGGTGTAGACCAATGTTTGGGTCATGTTTCATGGAATACTATGAACGTTCAATAATTAGCTGTTTTGCACGGTTTATTAAAGCAAGTTCGTTTCCATTTTTACACTAACTTGTAATTATAATTACGCTTAACAAATTTACCACACAAATGCATGGGTCTAGACCACATTTGGGTCAAGTTTCGTGGAATTCTGAGAACGTTTGATACTAAGCTGTTTTGCACGATTTTTTTAAAGAAAGTTCGTTTGCCTTTTACACTAACTTGTAGTTATTATTATGCTTATCAAATTTACCACACAAATGCATGGGACTAGACCTACGTTTGGTTCAAGTTTCATCGAATTGTAAGAACGTTCAAAATTTAGCTGTTTTGCACGGTTTTATTAAAGGAAGTTCGTTTCCCTTTTACACTGACTTTTAGTTATTATCACGCTTAGCAAATTTACCACACAAATGCATGGGTCAAGGCCTACCTTTGGTTCGAGTTTCGTGGAATTTTGAGAACATTCAAAATTTAGCTGTTTTGCATGGTTTTAGTAAAACAAGTTCGTTTCCCTTATACACTAGCTTTTATTTATTATTACGCTTTGCAAATTTACGACACAAACGAATGGGTGTAGACCAGCGTTTATGTCAAGTTTCATGGAATTCTATGAACGTTCAATATTTAGCTGTTTTGCACGGTTTATTAAAGCAAGTTCGTTTCCATTTTTACACTAACTTGTAATTATAATTACGCTTAACAAATTTACCACACAAATGCATGGGTCTAGACCACATTTGGGTCAAGTTTTGTGGAATTCTGAGAACGTTTGATACTAAGCTGTTTTGCACGATTTTTTTAAAGCAAGTTCGTTTCCCTTTTACACTAACTTGTAGTTATTATTATGCTTATCAAATTTACCACACAAATGCATGGGACTAGACCTACGTTTGGTTCAAGTTTCATCGAATTGTAAGAACGTTCAAAATTTAGCTGTTTTGCACGGTTTTATTAAAGGAAGTTCGTTTCCCTTTTACACTGACTTGTAGTTATTATCACGCTTAGCAAATTTACCACACAAATGCATGGGTCAAGGCCTACCTTTGGCTCGAGTTTCGTGGAATTTTGAGAACATTCAAAATTTAGCTGTTTTGCATGGTTTAAGTAAAACAAGTTCGTTACCCTTATACACTAGCTTTTATTTATTATTACGCTTTGCAAATTTACGACACAAACGAATGGGTGTAGACCAGCGTTTAGGTCAAGTTTCATGGAATTCTATGAACGTTCAATATTTAGCTGTTTTGCACGGTTTATTAAAGCAAGTTCATTTCCATTTTTACACTAACTTGTAATTATAATTACGCTTAGCAAATTTACCACACAAATGCATGGGTCTAGACCACATTTTGGTCAAGTTTCGTGGAATTCTGAGAACGTTTGATACTAAGCTGTTTTGCACGATTTTTATAAAGCAAGTTCGTTTCCCTTTTACACTAACTTGTAGTTATTATTATACTTATCAAATTTACCACACAAATGCATGGGACTAGACCTACGTTTGGTTCAAGTTTAATCGAATTGTGAGAACGTTCAAAATTTAGCTATTTTGCACGGTTTTATTAAAGGAAGTTCGTTTCCCTTTTACACTGACTTGTAGTTATTATTAGGCTTAGCAAATTTACCACATAAATGCATGGGTCAAGGTCTACGTTTGGTTCGAGTTTCGTGGAATTTTGAGAACATTCAAAAGTTAGCTGTTTTACATGGTTTTAGTAAAGCAAGTTCGTTTCGCTTATAGACTAACTTTTATTTATTATTACGCTTTGCAAATTTATGACACCAACGAATGGGTGTAGACCAGCGTTTGGGTCAAGTTTCATGGAATTCTATGAACGTTCAATATTTAGCTGTTTTGCACGGTTTATTAAAGCAAGTTCGTTTCCATTTTTACAATAACTTGTAATTATAATTACGCTTAGCAAATTTACCACACAAATGCATGGGTCTAGACCACATTTGGGTCAAGTTTCGTGGAATTCTGAGAACGTTTGATACTAAGCTGTTTTGCACGATTTTTTTAAAGCAAGTTCGTTTCCCTTTTACACTACTTGTAGTTATTATTATGCTTATCAAATTTACCACACAAATGCATGGGACTAGACCTACGTTTGGTTCAAGTTTCATCGAATTGTAAGAACGTTCAAAATTTAGCTGTTTTGCACGGTTTTATTAAAGGAAGTTCGTTTCCCGTTTACACTGACTTGTAGTTATTATTACGCTTAGCAAATTTACCACACAAATGCATGGGTCAAGGCCTACCTTTGGTTCGAGTTTCGTGGAATTTTGAGAACATTCAAAATTTAGCTGTTTTGCATGGTTTTAGTAAAACAAGTTCATTTCCCTTATACACTAGCTTTTATTTATTATTACGCTTTGCAAATTTACGACACAAACGAATGGGTGTAGACCAGCGTTTAGGTCAAGTTTCATGGAATTCTATGAACGTTCAATATTTAGCTGTTTTGCACGGTTTATTAAAGCAAGTTCGTTTCCATTTTTACACTAACTTGTAATTATAATTACGCTTAGCAAATTTACCACACAAATGCATGGGTCTAGACCACATTTTGGTCAAGTTTCGTGGAATTCTGAGAACGTTTGATACCAAGCTGTTTTGCACGATTTTTATAAAGCAAGTTCGTTTCCCTTTTACACTAACTTGTAGTTATTATTATGCTTATCAAATTTACCACACAAATGCATGGGACTAGACCTACGTTTGGTTCAAGTTTCATTGAATTGTGAGAACGTTCAAAATTTAGCTGTTTTGCACGGTTTTATTAAAGGAAGTTCGTTTCCCTTTTACACTGACTTGTAGTTATTATTACGCTTAGCAAATTTACCACACAAATGCATGGGTCAAGGCCTACGTTTGGTTCGAGTTTCGTGGAATTTTGAGAACATTAAAAATTTAGCTGTTTTACATGGTTTTAGTAAAGCAAGTTCGTTTCCCTTATAGACTAACTTTTATTTATTATTACGCTTTGCAAATTTATGACACAAATGAATGGGTGTAGACCAGCGTTTGGGTCTAGTTTCATGGAATTCTATGAACGTTCAATATTTAGCTGTTTTGCACGGTTTATTAAAGCAAGTTCGTTTCCATTTTTACACTAACTTGTAATTATAATTACGCTTAGCAAATTTACCACACAAATGCATGGGTCTAGACCACATTTGGGTCAAGTTTCGTGGAATTCTGAGAACGTTTGATACTAAGCTGTTTTGCACGATTTTTTTAAAGCAAGTTTGTTTCCCTTTTACACTACTTGTAGTTATTATTATGCTTATCAAATTTACCACACAAATGCATGGGATTAGACCTACGTTTGGTTCAAGTTTCTTCGAATTGTGAGAACGTTCAAAACTTAGCTCTTTTGCACGGTTTTATTAAAGCAAGTTCGTTTCCCTTTTACAGTGACTTGTAGTTATTATTACGCTTAGCAAATTTACCACACAAATGCATGGGTCTTTACCTACGTGTGGTTCGAGTTTTGTGGAATTCTGAGAACATTCAAAATTTAGCTGTTTTGCATGGTTTTAGTAAAGCAACTTCGTTTCCCTTATACACTAACTTTTATTTATTATTACGCTTTGCAAATTTACGACACAAATGCATGGGTGTAGACCAATGTTTGGGTCATGTTTCATGGAATTCTATGAACGTTCAATAATTAGCTGTTTTGCACGGTTTATTAAAGCAAGTTCGTTTCCATTTTTACACTAACTTGTAATTATAATTACGCTTAGCAAATTTACCACACAAATGCATGGGTCTAGACCACATTTGGGTCAAGTTTCGTGGAATTCTGAGAACCTTTGATACTAAGCTGTTTTGCCCGATTTTTTTAAAGCAAGTTCGTTTCCCTTTTACACTAACTTGTAGTTATTATTATGCTTATCAAATTTACCACACAAATGCATGGGACTAAACCTACGTTTGGTTCAAGTTTCATCGAATTGTAAGAACGTTCAAAATTTAGCTGTTTTGCACGGTTTTATTAAAGGAAGTTCGTTTCCCTTTTACACTGACTTGTAGTTATTATCACGCTTAGCAAATTTACAACACAAATGCATGGGTCAAGGCCTACCTTTGGTTCGAGTTTCGTGGAATTTTGAGAACATTCAAAATTTAGCTGTTTTGCATGGTTTTAGTAAAACAAGTTCGTTTCCCTTATACACTAGCTTTTATTTATTATTACGCTTTGCAAATTTACGACACAAACAAATGGGTGTATACCAGCGTTTGGGTCAAGTTTCATGGAATTCTATGAACGTTCAATATTTAGCTGTTTTGCACGGTTTATTAAAGCAAGTTCGTTTCCATTTTTACACTAACTTGTAATTATAATTACGCTTAGCAAATTTACCACACAAATGCATGGGTCTAGACCACATTTGGGTCAAGTTTCGTGGAATTCTGAGAACGTTTGATACTAAGCTATTTTGCAGGATTTTTTTAAAGCAAGTTCGTTTCACTTTTACACTAACTTGTAGTTATTATTATGCTTATCAAATTTACCACACAAATGCATGGGACTAGACCTACGTTTGGTTCAAGTTTCATCGAATTATGAGAACGTTCAAAATTTAGCTGTTTTGCACGGTTTTATTAAAGGAAGATCGTTTCCCTTTTACACTGACTTGTAGTTATTATTACGCTTAGCAAATTTACCATACAAATGCATGGGTCAAGGCCTACGTGTGGTTCGAGTTTCGTGGAATTCTGAGAACATTCAAAATTTAGCTGTTTTGCATGGTTTTAGTAAAGCAACTTCGTTTCCCTTATACACTAACTTTTATTTGTTATTACGATTTGAAAATTTACAACACAAATGCATGGGTGTAGACCAATGTTTGGGTCATGTTTCATAGAATTCTATGAACGTTCAATAATTAGCTGTTTTGCACGGTTTATTCAAGCAAGTTGTTTCCATTTTTACACTAACTTGTAATTATTATTACGCTTAGCAAATTTACCACACAAATGCATGGGTCTAGACCACATTTGGGTCAAGTTTCGTGGAATTCTGAGAACGTTTGATACTAAGCTGTTTTGCACGATTTTTTTAAAGCAAGTTCGTTTCCCTTTTACACTACTTGTAGTTATCATTATGCTTATCAAATTTACCACCCAAATGCATGGGACTAGACCTACGTTTGGTTCAAGTTTCTTCGAATTGTGAGAACGTTCAAAACTTAGCTCTTTTGCACGGTTTTATTAAAGCAAGTTCATTTCCCTTTTACAGTGACTTGTAGTTATTATTACGCTTAGCAAATTTACCACACAAATGCATGGGTCAAGACCTACGTGTGGTTCGAGTTTCGTGGAATTCTGAGAACATTCAAAATTTAGCTGTTTTGCATGGTTTTAGTAAAGCAACATCGTTTCCCTTATACACTAACTTTTATTTGTTATTACGCTTTGAAAATTTACGACACAAATGCATGGGTGTAGACCAATGTTTGGGTCATGTTTCATGGAATTCTATGAACGTTCAATAATTAGCTGTTTTGCACGGTTTATTAAAGCAAGTTCGTTTCCATTTTTACACTAACTTGTAATTATAATTACGCTTAACAAATTTACCACACAAATGCATGGGTCTAGACCACATTTGGGTCAAGTTTCGTGGAATTCTGAGAACGTTTGATACTAAGCTATTTTGCAGGATTTTTTTAAAGCAAGTTCGTTTCACTTTTACACTAACTTGTAGTTATTATTATGCTTATCAAATTTACCACACAAATGCATGGGACTAGACCTACGTTTGGTTCAAGTTTCATCGAATTATGAGAACGTTCAAAATTTAGCTGTTTTGCACGGTTTTATTAAAGGAAGATCGTTTCCCTTTTACACTGACTTGTAGTTATTATTACGCTTAGCAAATTTACCATACAAATGCATGGGTCAAGGCCTACGTGTGGTTCGAGTTTCGTGGAATTCTGAGAACATTCAAAATTTAGCTGTTTTGCATGGTTTTAGTAAAGCAACTTCGTTTCCCTTATACACTAACTTTTATTTGTTATTACGATTTGAAAATTTACAACACAAATGCATGGGTGTAGACCAATGTTTGGGTCATGTTTCATAGAATTCTATGAACGTTCAATAATTAGCTGTTTTGCACGGTTTATTCAAGCAAGTTGTTTCCATTTTTACACTAACTTGTAATTATTATTACGCTTAGCAAATTTACCACACAAATGCATGGGTCTAGACCACATTTGGGTCAAGTTTCGTGGAATTCTGAGAACGTTTCATACTAAGCTGTTTTGCACGATTTTTTTAAAGCAAGTTCGTTTCCCTTTTACACTACTTGTAGTTATCATTATGCTTATCAAATTTACCACCCAAATGCATGGGACTAGACCTACGTTTGGTTCAAGTTTCTTCGAATTGTGAGAACGTTCAAAACTTAGCTCTTTTGCACGGTTTTATTAAAGCAAGTTCATTTCCCTTTTACAGTGACTTGTAGTTATTATTACGCTTAGCAAATTTACCACACAAATGCATGGGTCAAGACCTACGTGTGGTTCGAGTTTCGTGGAATTCTGAGAACATTCAAAATTTAGCTGTTTTGCATGGTTTTAGTAAAGCAACATCGTTTCCCTTATACACTAACTTTTATTTGTTATTACGCTTTGAAAATTTACGACACAAATGCATGGGTGTAGACCAATGTTTGGGTCATGTTTCATGGAATTCTATGAACGTTCAATAATTAGCTGTTTTGCACGGTTTATTAAAGCAAGTTCGTTTCCATTTTTACACTAACTTGTAATTATAATTACGCTTAACAAATTTACCACACAAATGCATGGGTCTAGACCACATTTGGGTCAAGTTTCGTGGAATTCTGAGAACGTTTGATACTAAGCTGTTTTGCACGATTTTTTTAAAGAAAGTTCGTTTCCCTTTTACACTAACTTGTAGTTATTATTATGCTTATCAAATTTACCACACAAATGCATGGGACTAGACCTACGTTTGGTTCATGTTTCTTCGAATTGTGAGAACATTCAAAACTTAGCTCTTTTGCACGGTTTTATTAAAGCAAGTTCGTTTCTCTTTTACAGTGACTTGTAGTTATTATTACGCTTAGCAAATTTACCACACAAATGCATGGGTCAAGACCTACGTGTGGTTCGAGTTTCGTGGAATTCTGAGAACATTCAAAATTTAGCTGTTTTGCATGGTTTTAGTAAAGCAACTTCGTTTCCCTTATACACTAACTTTTATTTGTTATTACGCTTTGAAAATTTACGACACAAATGCATGGGTGTAGACCAATGTTTGGGTCATGTTTCATGGAATTCTATGAACGTTCAATAATTAGCTGTTTTGCACGGTTTATTAAAGCAAGTTCGTTTCCATTTTTACACTAACTTGTAATTATTATTACGCTTAGCAAATTTACCACACAAATACATGGGTCTAGACCACATTTGGGTCAAGTTTCGTGGAATTCTGAGAACGTTTGATACTAAGCTGTTTTGCACGATTTTTTTAAAGCAAGTTCGTTTCCCTTTTACACTAACTTGTAGTTATTATTATGCTTATCAAATTTACCACACAAATGCATGGGACTAGACCTACGTTTGGTTCAAGTTTCATCGAATTGTAAGAACGTTCAAAATTTAGCTGTTTTGCACGGTTTTATTAAAGGAAGTTCGTTTCCCTTTTACACTGACTTGTAGTTATTATCATGCTTAGCAAATTTACCACACAAATGCATGGGTCAAGGCCTACCTTTGGTTCGAGTTTCGTGGAATTTTGAGAACATTCAAAATTTAGCTGTTTTGCATAGTTTTAGTAAAACAAGTTCGTTTCCCTTATACACTAGCTTTTATTTATTATTACGCTTTGCAAATTTACGACACAAACGAATGGGTGTAGACCAGCGTTTAGGTCAAGTTTCATAGAATTCTATGAACGTTCAATATTTAGCTGTTTTGTACGGTTTATTAAAGCAAGTTCGTTTTCATTTTTACACTAACTTGTAATTATAATTACGCTTAGTAAATTTACCACACAAATGCATGGGTCTAGACCACATTTGGGTCAAGTTTCGTGGAATTCTGAGAACGTTTGATACTAAGCTGTTTTGCACGATTTTTTTAAAGCAAGTTCGTTTCCCTTTTACACTAACTTGTAGTTATTACTATGCTTATCAAATTTACCACACAAATGCATGGGACTAGACCTACGTTTGGTTCAAGTTTCATCGAATTGTAAGAACGTTCAAAATTTAGCTGTTTTGCACGGTTTATTAAAGCAAGTTCGTTTCCATTTTTACACTAACTTGTAATTATAATTACGCTTAGCAAATTTACCACACAAATGCATGGGTCTAGACCACATTTTGGTCAAGTTTCGTGGAATTCTGAGAACGTTTGATACTAAGCTGTTTTGCAGGATTTTTTTAAAGCAAGTTCGTTTCCCTTTTACACTAACTTGTAGTTATTATTATGCTTATCAAATTTACCACACAAATGCATTGGACTAAACCTACGTTTGGTTCAAGTTTCATCGAATTGTAAGAACGTTCAAAATTTAGCTGTTTTGCACGGTTTTATTAAAGGAAGTTCGTTTCCCTTTTACACTGACTTGTAGTTATTATCACGCTTAGCAAATTTACCACACAAATGCATGGGTCAAGGCCTAACTTTGGTTCGAGTTTCGTGGAATTTTGAGAACATTCAAAATTTATCTGTTTTGCATGGTTTTAGTAAAACAAGTTCGTTTCCCTTATACACTAGCTTTTATTTATTATTACGCTTTGCAAATTTACGACACAAACGAATGGGTGTAGACCAGCGTTTGGGTCAAGTTTCATGGAATTCTATGAACGTTCAATATTTAGCTGTTTTGCACGGTTTATTAAAGCAAGTTCGTTTCCATTTTTACACTAACTTGTAATTATAATTACGCTTAGCAAATTTACCACACAAATGCATGGGTCTAGACCACATTTGGGTCAAGTTTCGTGGAATTCTGAAAACGTTTGATACTAAGCTGTTTTGCAGAATTTTTTTAAAGCAAGTTCGTTTCCCTTTTACACTACTTGTAGTTATTATTATGCTTATCAAATTTACCACACAAATGCATGGGACTAGACCTACGTTTGGTTCAAGTTTCTTCGAATTGTGAGAACGTTCAAAACTTAGCTCTTTTGCACGGTTTTATTAAAGCAAGTTCGTTTCCCTTTTACATTGACTTGTAGTTATTATTACGCTTAGCAAATTTACCACACAAATGCATGGGTCAAGACCTACGTGTGGTTCGAGTTTCGTGGAATTCTGAGAACATTCAAAATTTAGCTGTTTTGCATGGTGTTAGTAAAGCAACTTTGTTTCCCTTATACACTAACTTTTATTTATTATTACGCTTTGCAAATTTACGACACAAACGAATAGGTGTGTAGACCAGCGTTTAGGTCAAGTTTCATGGAATTCTATGAACGTTCAATATTTAGCTGTTTTGCACGGTTTATTAAAGCAAGTTCGTTTCCATTTTTACACTAACTTGTAATTATAATTACGCTTAGCAAATTTACCACACAAATGCATGGGTCTAGACCACATTTGGGTCAAGTTTCGTGGAATTCTGAGAACGTTTGATACTAAGCTGTTTTGCACGATTTTTTTAAAGCAAGTTCGTTTCCCTTTTACACTAACTTGTAGTTATTATTATGCTTATCAAATTTACCACACAAATGCATGGGACTAGACCTACGTTTGGTTCAAGTTTCATCGAATTGTAAGAACGTTCAAAATTTAGCTGTTTTGCACGGTTTTATTAAAGGAAGTTCGTTTCCCTTTTACACTGACTTGTAGTTATTATCACGCTTAGCAAATTTACCACACAAATGCATGGGTCAAGGCCTAACTTTGGTTCGAGTTTCGTGGAATTTTGAGAACATTCAAAATTTATCTGTTTTGCATGGTTTTAGTAAAACAAGTTCGTTTCCCTTATACACTAGCTTTTATTTATTATTACGCTTTGCAAATTTACGACACAAACGAATGGGTGTAGACCAGCGTTTGGGTCAAGTTTCATGGAATTCTATGAACGTTCAATATTTAGCTGTTTTGCACGGTTTATTAAAGCAAGTTCGTTTCCATTTTTACACTAACTTGTAATTATAATTACGCTTAGCAAATTTACCACACAAATGCATGGGTCTAGACCACATTTGGGTCAAGTTTCGTGGAATTCTGAAAACGTTTGATACTAAGCTGTTTTGCAGAATTTTTTTAAAGCAAGTTCGTTTCCCTTTTACACTACTTGTAGTTATTATTATGCTTATCAAATTTACCACACAAATGCATGGGACTAGACCTACGTTTGGTTCAAGTTTCTTCGAATTGTGAGAACGTTCAAAACTTAGCTCTTTTGCACGGTTTTATTAAAGCAAGTTCGTTTCCCTTTTACATTGACTTGTAGTTATTATTACGCTTAGCAAATTTACCACACAAATGCATGGGTCAAGACCTACGTGTGGTTCGAGTTTCGTGGAATTCTGAGAACATTCAAAATTTAGCTGTTTTGCATGGTTTTAGTAAAGCAACTTCGTTTCCCTTATACACTAACTTTTATTTGTTATTACGCTTTGCAAATTTACGACACAAATGCATGGGTGTAGACCAATGTTTGGGTCATGTTTCATGGAATTCTATGAACGTTCAATAATTAGCTGTTTTGCACGGTTTATTAAAGCAAGTTCGTTTCCATTTTTACACTAACTTGTAATTGTAATTACGCTTAACAAATTTACCACACAAATGCATGGGTCTAGACCACTTTTGGGTCAAGTTTCGTGGAATTCTGAGAACGTTTGATACTAAGCTGTTTTGCACGATTTTTTTAAAGCAAGTTCGTTTCCCTTTTACACTAACTTGTAGTTATTATTATGCTTATCAAATTTACCACACAAATGCATGGGACTAGACCTACGTTTGGTTCAAGTTTCATCGAATTGTAAGAACGTTCAAAATTTAGCTGTTTTGCACGGTTTTATTAAAGGAAGTTCGTTTCCCTTTTACACTGACTTGTAGTTATTGTCACGCTTAGCAAATTTACCACACAAATGCATGGGTCAAGGCCTACCTTTGGTTCGAGTTTCGTGGAATTTTGAGAACATTCAAAATTTAGCTGTTCTGCATAGTTTTAGTAAAACAAGTTCGTTTCCCTTATACACTAGCTTTTATTTATTATTACGCTTTGCAAATTAACGACACAAACGAATGGGTGTAGACCAGCGTTTAGGTCAAGTTTCATAGAATTCTATGAACGTTCAATATTTAGCTGTTTTGCACGGTTTATTAAAGCAAGTTCGTTTCTATTTTTACACTAACTTGTAATTATAATTACGCTTAGTAAATTTACCACACAAATGCATGGGTCTAGACCACATTTGGGTCAAGTTTCGTGGAATTCTGAGAACGTTTGATACTAAGCTGTTTTGCACGATTATTTATAAAGCAAGTTCGTTTCCCTTTTACACTAACTTGTAGTTATTACTATGCTTATCAAATTTACCACACAAATGCATGGGACTAGACCTACGTTTGGTTCAAGTTTCATCGAATTGTAAGAACGTTCAAAATTTAGCTGTTTTGCACGGTTTATTAAAGCAAGTTCGTTTCCATTTTTACACTAACTTGTAATTATAATTACGCTTAGCAAATTTACCACACAAATGCATGGGTCTAGACCACATTTTGGTCAAGTTTCGTGGAATTCTGAGAACGTTTGATACTAAGCTGTTTTGCAGGATTTTTTTAAAGCAAGTTCGTTTCCCTTTTACACTAACTTGTAGTTATTATTATGCTTATCAAATTTACCACACAAATGCATTGGACTAAACCTACGTTTGGTTCAAGTTTCATCGAATTGTAAGAACGTTCAAAATTTAGCTGTTTTGCACGGTTTTATTAAAGGAAGTTCGTTTCCCTTTTACACTGACTTGTAGTTATTATCACGCTTAGCAAATTTACCACACAAATGCATGGGTCAAGGCCTAACTTTGGTTCGAGTTTCGTGGAATTTTGAGAACATTCAAAATTTATCTGTTTTGCATGGTTTTAGTAAAACAAGTTCGTTTCCCTTATACACTAGCTTTTATTTATTATTACGCTTTGCAAATTTACGACACAAACGAATGGGTGTAGACCAGCGTTTGGGTCAAGTTTCATGGAATTCTATGAACGTTCAATATTTAGCTGTTTTGCACGGTTTATTAAAGCAAGTTCGTTTCCATTTTTACACTAACTTGTAATTATAATTACGCTTAGCAAATTTACCACACAAATGCATGGGTCTAGACCACATTTGGGTCAAGTTTCGTGGAATTCTGAAAACGTTTGATACTAAGCTGTTTTGCAGAATTTTTTTAAAGCAAGTTCGTTTCCCTTTTACACTACTTGTAGTTATTATTATGCTTATCAAATTTACCACACAAATGCATGGGACTAGACCTACGTTTGGTTCAAGTTTCTTCGAATTGTGAGAACGTTCAAAACTTAGCTCTTTTGCACGGTTTTATTAAAGCAAGTTCGTTTCCCTTTTACATTGACTTGTAGTTATTATTACGCTTAGCAAATTTACCACACAAATGCATGGGTCAAGACCTACGTGTGGTTCGAGTTTCGTGGAATTCTGAGAACATTCAAAATTTAGCTGTTTTGCATGGTGTTAGTAAAGCAACTTTGTTTCCCTTATACACTAACTTTTATTTATTATTACGCTTTGCAAATTTACGACACAAACGAATAGGTGTGTAGACCAGCGTTTAGGTCAAGTTTCATGGAATTCTATGAACGTTCAATATTTAGCTGTTTTGCACGGTTTATTAAAGCAAGTTCGTTTCCATTTTTACACTAACTTGTAATTATAATTACGCTTAGCAAATTTACCACACAAATGCATGGGTCTAGACCACATTTGGGTCAAGTTTCGTGGAATTCTGAGAACGTTTGATACTAAGCTGTTTTGCACGATTTTTTTAAAGCAAGTTCGTTTCCCTTTTACACTAACTTGTAGTTATTATTATGCTTATCAAATTTACCACACAAATGCATGGGACTAGACCTACGTTTGGTTCAAGTTTCATCGAATTGTAAGAACGTTCAAAATTTAGCTGTTTTGCACGGTTTTATTAAAGGAAGTTCGTTTCCCTTTTACACTGACTTGTAGTTATTATCACGCTTAGCAAATTTACCACACAAATGCATGGGTCAAGGCCTAACTTTGGTTCGAGTTTCGTGGAATTTTGAGAACATTCAAAATTTATCTGTTTTGCATGGTTTTAGTAAAACAAGTTCGTTTCCCTTATACACTAGCTTTTATTTATTATTACGCTTTGCAAATTTACGACACAAACGAATGGGTGTAGACCAGCGTTTGGGTCAAGTTTCATGGAATTCTATGAACGTTCAATATTTAGCTGTTTTGCACGGTTTATTAAAGCAAGTTCGTTTCCATTTTTACACTAACTTGTAATTATAATTACGCTTAGCAAATTTACCACACAAATGCATGGGTCTAGACCACATTTGGGTCAAGTTTCGTGGAATTCTGAAAACGTTTGATACTAAGCTGTTTTGCAGAATTTTTTTAAAGCAAGTTCGTTTCCCTTTTACACTACTTGTAGTTATTATTATGCTTATCAAATTTACCACACAAATGCATGGGACTAGACCTACGTTTGGTTCAAGTTTCTTCGAATTGTGAGAACGTTCAAAACTTAGCTCTTTTGCACGGTTTTATTAAAGCAAGTTCGTTTCCCTTTTACATTGACTTGTAGTTATTATTACGCTTAGCAAATTTACCACACAAATGCATGGGTCAAGACCTACGTGTGGTTCGAGTTTCGTGGAATTCTGAGAACATTCAAAATTTAGCTGTTTTGCATGGTTTTAGTAAAGCAACTTCGTTTCCCTTATACACTAACTTTTATTTGTTATTACGCTTTGCAAATTTACGACACAAATGCATGGGTGTAGACCAATGTTTGGGTCATGTTTCATGGAATTCTATGAACGTTCAATAATTAGCTGTTTTGCACGGTTTATTAAAGCAAGTTCGTTTCCATTTTTACACTAACTTGTAATTGTAATTACGCTTAACAAATTTACCACACAAATGCATGGGTCTAGACCACTTTTGGGTCAAGTTTCGTGGAATTCTGAGAACGTTTGATACTAAGCTGTTTTGCACGATTTTTTTAAAGCAAGTTCGTTTCCCTTTTACACTAACTTGTAGTTATTATTATGCTTATCAAATTTACCACACAAATGCATGGGACTAGACCTACGTTTGGTTCAAGTTTCATCGAATTGTAAGAACGTTCAAAATTTAGCTGTTTTGCACGGTTTTATTAAAGGAAGTTCGTTTCCCTTTTACACTGACTTGTAGTTATTGTCACGCTTAGCAAATTTACCACACAAATGCATGGGTCAAGGCCTACCTTTGGTTCGAGTTTCGTGGAATTTTGAGAACATTCAAAATTTAGCTGTTCTGCATAGTTTTAGTAAAACAAGTTCGTTTCCCTTATACACTAGCTTTTATTTATTATTACGCTTTGCAAATTAACGACACAAACGAATGGGTGTAGACCAGCGTTTAGGTCAAGTTTCATAGAATTCTATGAACGTTCAATATTTAGCTGTTTTGCACGGTTTATTAAAGCAAGTTCGTTTCTATTTTTACACTAACTTGTAATTATAATTACGCTTAGTAAATTTACCACACAAATGCATGGGTCTAGACCACATTTGGGTCAAGTTTCGTGGAATTCTGAGAACGTTTGATACTAAGCTGTTTTGCACGATTATTTATAAAGCAAGTTCGTTTCCCTTTTACACTAACTTGTAGTTATTACTATGCTTATCAAATTTACCACACAAATGCATGGGACTAGACCTACGTTTGGTTCAAGTTTCATCGAATTGTAAGAACGTTCAAAATTTAGCTGTTTTGCACGGTTTATTAAAGCAAGTTCGTTTCCATTTTTACACTAACTTGTAATTATAATTACGCTTAGCAAATTTACCACACAAATGCATGGGTCTAGACCACATTTTGGTCAAGTTTCGTGGAATTCTGAGAACGTTTGATACTAAGCTGTTTTGCAGGATTTTTTTAAAGCAAGTTCGTTTCCCTTTTACACTAACTTGTAGTTATTATTATGCTTATCAAATTTACCACACAAATGAATGGGACTAGACCAACGTTTGGTTCAAGTTTCATCGAATTGTAAGAACGTTCAAAATTTAGCTGTTTTGCACGGTTTTATTAAAAGAAGTTCGTTTCCCTTTTACACTGACTTGTAGTTATTATCACGCTTAGCAAATTTACCACACAAATGCATGGGTCAAGGCCTACCTTTGGTTCGAGTTTCGTGGAATTTTGAGAACATTCAAAATTTAGCTGTTTTGCATGGTTTTAGTAAAACAAGTTCGTTTCCCTTATACACTAGCTTTTATTTATTATTACGCTTTGCAAATTTACGACCCAAACGAATGGGTGTAGACCAGCGTTTAGGTCAAGTTTCATGGAATTCTATGAACGTTCAATATTTAGCTGTTTTGCACGGTTTATTAAAGCAAGTTCGTTTCCATTTTTACACTAACTTGTAATTATAATTACGCTTAGAAAATTTACCACACAAATGCATGGGTCTAGACCACATTTGGGTCAAGTTTCGTGGAATTCTGAAAACGTTTGATACTAAGCTGTTTTGCAGAATTTTTTTAAAGCAAGTTCGTTTCCCTTTTACACTACTTGTAGTTATTATTATGCTTATCCAATTTACCACACAAATGTATGGGACTAGACCTACGTTTGGTTCAAGTTTCTTCGAATTGTGAGAACGTTCAAAACTTAGCTCTTTTGCACGGTTTTATTAAAGCAAGTTCGTTTCCCTTTTACAGTGACTTGTAGTTATTATTACGCTTAGCAAATTTACCACACAAATGCATGGGTCAAGACCTACGTGTGGTTCGAGTTTCGTGGAATTCTGAGAACATTCAAAATTTAGCTGTTTTGCATGGTGTTAGTAAAGCAACTTCGTTTGCCTTATACACTAACTTTTATTTGTTATTACGCTTTGAAAATTTACGACACAAATGCATGGGTGTAGACCAATGTTTGGGTCATGTTTCATGGAATTCTATGAACGTTCAATAATTAGCTGTTTTGCACGGTTTATTAAAGCAAGTTCGTTTCCATTTTTACACTAACTTGTAATTATAATTACGCTTAGCAAATTTACCACACAAATGCATGGGTCTAGACCACATTTGGGTCAAGTTTCGTGGAATTCTGAGAACGTTTGATACTAAGCTGTTTTGCACGATTTTTTTAAAGCAAGTTCGTTTCCCTTTTACACTACTTGTAGTTATTATTATGCTTATCAAATTTACCACACAAATGCATGGGACTAGACCTACGTTTGGTTCATGTTTCTTCGAATTGTGAGATCGTTCAAAATTTAGCTGTTTTGCACGGTTTTATTAAAGCAAGTTCGTTTCCCTTTTACAGTGACTTGTAGTTATTATTACGCTTAGCAAATTTACCACACAAATGCATGGGTCAAGACCTACGTGTGGTTCGAGTTTCGTGGAATTTTGAGAACATTCAAAATTTAGCTGTTTTGCATAGTTTTAGTAAAACAAGTTCGTTTCCCTTATACACTAGCTTTTATTTATTATTACGCTTTGCAAATTTACGACACAAACGAATGGGTGTAGACCAGCGTTTAGGTCAAGTTTCATGGAATTCTATGAACGTTCAATATTTAGCTGTTTTGCACGGTTTATTAAAGCAAGTTCGTTTCCATTTTTACACTAACTTGTAATTATAATTACGCTTAGTAAATTTACCACACAAATGCATGGGTCTAGACCACATTTGGGTCAAGTTTCGTGGAATTCTGAGAACGTTTGATACTAAGCTGTTTTGCACGATTTTTTTAAAGCAAGTTCGTTTCCCTTTTACACTAACTTGTAGTTATTATTATGCTTATCAAATTTACCACACAAATGCATGGGACTAGACCTACGTTTGGTTCAAGTTTCATCGAATTGTAAGAACGTTCAAAATTTAGCTGTTTTGCACGGTTTATTAAAGGAAGTTCGTTTCCATTTTTACACTAACTTGTAATTATAATTACGCTTAGCAAATTTACCACACAAATGCATGGGTCTAGACCACATTTTGGTCAAGTTTCGTGGAATTCTGAGAACGTTTGATACTAAGCTGTTTTGCAGGATTTTTTTAAAGCAAGTTCGTTTCCCTTTTACACTAACTTGTAGTTATTATGATGCTTATCAAATTTACCACACAAATGAATGGGACTAGACCAACGTTTGGTTCAAGTTTCATCGAATTGTGAGAACATTCAAAATTTAGCTGTTTTGCACGGTTTTATTAAAGGAAGTTCGTTTCCCTTTTAGACTGACTTGTAGTTATTATCACGCTTAGCAAATTTACCACACAAATTCATGGGTCAAGGCCTAACTTTGGTTCGAGTTTCGTGGAATTTTGAGAACATTCAAAATTTAGTTGTTTTGCATGGTTTTAGTAAAACAAGTTCGTTTCCCTTATACACTAGCTTTTATTTATTATTACGCTTTGCAAATTTACGACACAAACGAATGGGTGTAGACCAGCGTTTGGGTCAAGTTTCATGGAATTCTATGAACGTTCAATATTTAGCTGTTTTGCACGGTTTATTAAAGCAAGTTCGTTTCCATTTTTACACTAACTTGTAATTATAATTACGCTTAGCAAATTTACCACACAAATGCATGGGTCTAGACCACATTTGGGTCAAGTTTCTTGGAATTCTGAAAACGTTTGATACTAAGCTGTTTTGCAGAATTTTTTTAAAGCAAGTTCGTTTCCCTTTTACACTACTTGTAGTTATTATTATGCTTATCAAATTTACCACACAAATGCATGGGACTAGACCTACGTTTGGTTCAAGTTTCTTCGAATTGTGAGAACGTTCAAAACTTAGCTCTTTTGCACGGTTTTATTAAAGCAAGTTCGTTTCCCTTTTACATTGACTTGTAGTTATTATTACGCTTAGCAAATTTACCACACAAATGCATGGGTCAAGACCTACGTGTGGTTCGAGTTTCGTGGAATTCTGAGAACATTCAAAATTTAGCTGTTTTGCATGGTTTTAGTAAAGCAACTTCGTTTCCCTTATACACTAACTTTTATTTGTTATTACGCTTTGCAAATTTACGACACAAATGCATGGGTGTAGACCAATGTTTGGGTCATGTTTCATGGAATTCTATGAACGTTCAATAATTAGTTGTTTTGCACGGTTTATTAAAGCAAGTTCGTTTCCATTTTTACACTAACTTGTAACTGTAATTACGCTTAACAAATTTACCACACAAATGCATGGGTCTAGACCACTTTTGGGTCAAGTTTCGTGGAATTCTGAGAATGTTTGATACTAAGCTGTTTTGCACGATTTTTTTAAAGCAAGTTCGTTTCCCTTTTACACTAACTTGTAGTTATTATTATGCTT
The DNA here is from genome assembly GCF_026168435.1 of Sesamum indicum. Lineage (NCBI taxonomy): Eukaryota > Viridiplantae > Streptophyta > Magnoliopsida > Lamiales > Pedaliaceae > Sesamum > Sesamum indicum. The sequence goes on from NC_142659.1 coordinate 12,095,228, forward strand.
ATCAAATTTACCACACAAATGAATGGGACTAGACCAACGTTTGGTTCAAGTTTCATCGAATTGTAAGAACGTTCAAAATTTAGCTGTTTTGCACGGTTTTATTAAAAGAAGTTCGTTTCCCTTTTACACTGACTTGTAGTTATTATCACGCTTAGCAAATTTACCACACAAATGCATGGGTCAAGGCCTACCTTTGGTTCGAGTTTCGTGGAATTTTGAGAACATTCAAAATTTAGCTGTTTTGCATGGTTTTAGTAAAACAAGTTCGTTTCCCTTATACACTAGCTTTTATTTATTATTACGCTTTGCAAATTTACGACCCAAACGAATGGGTGTAGACCAGCGTTTAGGTCAAGTTTCATGGAATTCTATGAACGTTCAATATTTAGCTGTTTTGCACGGTTTATTAAAGCAAGTTCGTTTCCATTTTTACACTAACTTGTAATTATAATTACGCTTAGAAAATTTACCACACAAATGCATGGGTCTAGACCACATTTGGGTCAAGTTTCGTGGAATTCTGAAAACGTTTGATACTAAGCTGTTTTGCAGAATTTTTTTAAAGCAAGTTCGTTTCCCTTTTACACTACTTGTAGTTATTATTATGCTTATCCAATTTACCACACAAATGTATGGGACTAGACCTACGTTTGGTTCAAGTTTCTTCGAATTGTGAGAACGTTCAAAACTTAGCTCTTTTGCACGGTTTTATTAAAGCAAGTTCGTTTCCCTTTTACAGTGACTTGTAGTTATTATTACGCTTAGCAAATTTACCACACAAATGCATGGGTCAAGACCTACGTGTGGTTCGAGTTTCGTGGAATTCTGAGAACATTCAAAATTTAGCTGTTTTGCATGGTGTTAGTAAAGCAACTTCGTTTGCCTTATACACTAACTTTTATTTGTTATTACGCTTTGAAAATTTACGACACAAATGCATGGGTGTAGACCAATGTTTGGGTCATGTTTCATGGAATTCTATGAACGTTCAATAATTAGCTGTTTTGCACGGTTTATTAAAGCAAGTTCGTTTCCATTTTTACACTAACTTGTAATTATAATTACGCTTAGCAAATTTACCACACAAATGCATGGGTCTAGACCACATTTGGGTCAAGTTTCGTGGAATTCTGAGAACGTTTGATACTAAGCTGTTTTGCACGATTTTTTTAAAGCAAGTTCGTTTCCCTTTTACACTACTTGTAGTTATTATTATGCTTATCAAATTTACCACACAAATGCATGGGACTAGACCTACGTTTGGTTCATGTTTCTTCGAATTGTGAGATCGTTCAAAATTTAGCTGTTTTGCACGGTTTTATTAAAGCAAGTTCGTTTCCCTTTTACAGTGACTTGTAGTTATTATTACGCTTAGAAAATTTACCACACAAATGCATGGGTCAAGACCTACGTGTGGTTCGAGTTTCGTGGAATTTTGAGAACATTCAAAATTTAGCTGTTTTGCATAGTTTTAGTAAAACAAGTTCGTTTCCCTTATACACTAGCTTTTATTTATTATTACGCTTTGCAAATTTACGACACAAACGAATGGGTGTAGACCAGCGTTTAGGTCAAGTTTCATGGAATTCTATGAACGTTCAATATTTAGCTGTTTTGCACGGTTTATTAAAGCAAGTTCGTTTCCATTTTTACACTAACTTGTAATTATAATTACGCTTAGTAAATTTACCACACAAATGCATGGGTCTAGACCACATTTGGGTCAAGTTTCGTGGAATTCTGAGAACGTTTGATACTAAGCTGTTTTGCACGATTTTTTTAAAGCAAGTTCGTTTCCCTTTTACACTAACTTGTAGTTATTATTATGCTTATCAAATTTACCACACAAATGCATGGGACTAGACCTACGTTTGGTTCAAGTTTCATCGAATTGTAAGAACGTTCAAAATTTAGCTGTTTTGCACGGTTTATTAAAGGAAGTTCGTTTCCATTTTTACACTAACTTGTAATTATAATTACGCTTAGCAAATTTACCACACAAATGCATGGGTCTAGACCACATTTTGGTCAAGTTTCGTGGAATTCTGAGAACGTTTGATACTAAGCTGTTTTGCAGGATTTTTTTAAAGCAAGTTCGTTTCCCTTTTACACTAACTTGTAGTTATTATTATGCTTATCAAATTTACCACACAAATGAATGGGACTAGACCAACGTTTGGTTCAAGTTTCATCGAATTGTGAGAACATTCAAAATTTAGCTGTTTTGCACGGTTTTATTAAAGGAAGTTCGTTTCCCTTTTAGACTGACTTGTAGTTATTATCACGCTTAGCAAATTTACCACACAAATTCATGGGTCAAGGCCTAACTTTGGTTCGAGTTTCGTGGAATTTTGAGAACATTCAAAATTTAGTTGTTTTGCATGGTTTTAGTAAAACAAGTTCGTTTCCCTTATACACTAGCTTTTATTTATTATTACGCTTTGCAAATTTACGACACAAACGAATGGGTGTAGACCAGCGTTTGGGTCAAGTTTCATGGAATTCTATGAACGTTCAATATTTAGCTGTTTTGCACGGTTTATTAAAGCAAGTTCGTTTCCATTTTTACACTAACTTGTAATTATAATTACGCTTAGCAAATTTACCACACAAATGCATGGGTCTAGACCACATTTGGGTCAAGTTTCGTGGAATTCTGAAAACGTTTGATACTAAGCTGTTTTGCAGAATTTTTTTAAAGCAAGTTCGTTTCCCTTTTACACTACTTGTAGTTATTATTATGCTTATCAAATTTACCACACAAATGCATGGGACTAGACCTACGTTTGGTTCAAGTTTCTTCGAATTGTGAGAACGTTCAAAACTTAGCTCTTTTGCACGGTTTTATTAAAGCAAGTTCGTTTCCCTTTTACATTGACTTGTAGTTATTATTACGCTTAGCAAATTTACCACACAAATGCATGGGTCAAGACCTACGTGTGGTTCGAGTTTCGTGGAATTCTGAGAACATTCAAAATTTAGCTGTTTTTCATGGTTTTAGTAAAGCAACTTCGTTTCCCTTATACACTAACTTTTATTTGTTATTACGCTTTGCAAATTTACGACACAAATGCATGGGTGTAGACCAATGTTTGGGTCATGTTTCATGGAATTCTATGAACGTTCAATAATTAGCTGTTTTGCACGGTTTATTAAAGCAAGTTCGTTTCCATTTTTACACTAACTTGTAACTGTAATTACGCTTAACAAATTTACCACACAAATGCATGGGTCTAGACCACTTTTGGGTCAAGTTTCGTGGAATTCTGAGAATGTTTGATACTAAGCTGTTTTGCACGATTTTTTTAAAGCAAGTTCGTTTCCCTTTTACACTAACTTGTAGTTATTATTATGCTTATCAAATTTACCACACAAATGCATGGGACTAGACCTACGTTTGGTTCAAGTTTCATCGAATTGTAAGAACGTTCAAAATTTAGCTGTTTTGCACGGTTTTATTAAAGGAAGTTCGTTTCCCTTTTACACTGACTTGTAGTTATTGTCACGCTTAGCAAATTTACCACACAAATGCATGGGTCAAGGCCTACCTTTGGTTCGAGTTTCGTGGAATTTTGAGAACATTCAAAATTTAGCTGTTTTGCATAGTTTTAGTAAAACAAGTTCGTTTCCCTTATACACTAGCTTTTATTTATTATTACGCTTTGCAAATTTACGACACAAACGAATGGGTGTAGACCAGCGTTTAGGTCAAGTTTCATGGAATTCTATGAACGTTCAATATTTAGCTGTTTTGCACGGTTTATTAAAGCAAGTTCGTTTCCATTTTTACACTAACTTGTAATTATAATTACGCTTAGCAAATATACCACACAAATGCATGGGTCTAGACCACATTTGGGTCAAGTTTCGTGAAATTCTGAGAACGTTTGATACTAAGCTGTTTTGCACGATTTTTTTAAAGCAAGTTCGTTTCCCTTTTACAATACTTGTAGTTATTATTATGCTTATCAAATTTACCACACAAATGCATGGGACTAGACCTACGTTTGTTTCATGTTTCTTCGAATTGTGAGAACATTCAAAACTTAGCTCTTTTGCACGGTTTTATTAAAGCAAGTTCGTTTCCCTTTTACAGTGACTTGTAGTTATTATTACGCTTAGCAAATTTACCACACAAATGCATGGGTCAAGACCTACGTGTGGTTCGAGTTTCGTGGAATTCTTAGAACATTCAAAATTTAGCTGTTTTGCATGGTTTTAGTAAAGCAACTTCGTTTTCCTTATACACTAACTTTTATTTCTTATTACGCTTTGAAAATTTACGACACAAATGCATGGGTGTAGACCAATGTTTGGGTCATGTTTCATGGAATTTTATGAACGTTCAATAATTAGCTGTTTTGCACGGTTTATTAAAGCAAGTTCGTTTCCATTTTTACACTAACTTGTAATTGTAATTACGCTTAACAAATTTACCACACAAATGCATGGGTCTAGACCACTTTTGGGTCAAGTTTCGTGGAATTCTGAGAATGTTTGATACTAAGCTGTTTTGCACGATTTTTTTAAAGCAAGTTCGTTTCCCTTTTACACTAACTTGTAGTTATTATTATGCTTATCAAATTTACCACACAAATGCATGGGACTAGACCTACGTTTGGTTCAAGTTTCATCGAATTGTAAGAACGTTCAAAATTTAACTGTTTTGCACGGTTTTATTAAAGGAAGTTCGTTTCCCTTTTACACTGACTTGGAGTTATTGTCACGCTTAGCAAATTTACCACACAAATGCATGGGTCAAGGCCTACCTTTGGTTCGAGTTTCGTGGAATTTTGAGAACATTCAAAATTTAGCTGTTTTGCATAGTTTTAGTAAAACAAGTTCGTTTCCCTTATACACTAGCTTTTATTTATTATTACGCTTTGCAAATTTACGACACAAACGAATGGGTGTAGACCAGCGTTTGGGTCAAGTTTCATGGAATTCTATGAACGTTCAATATTTAGCTGTTTTGCACGGTTTATTAAAGCAAGTTCGTTTCCATTTTTACACTAACTTGTAATTATAATTACGCTTAGCAAATATACCACACAAATGCATGGGTCTAGACCACATTTGGGTCAAGTTTCGTGAAATTCTGAGAACGTTTGATACTAAGCTGTTTTGCACGATTTTTTTAAAGCAAGTTCGTTTCCCTTTTACAATACTTGTAGTTATTATTATGCTTATCAAATTTACCACACAAATGCGTGGGACTAGACCAACGTTTGGTTCATGTTTCTTCGAATTGTGAGAACATTCAAAACTTAGCTCTTTTGCACGGTTTTATTAAAGCAAGTTCGTTTCCCTTTTACAGTGACTTGTAGTTATTATTACGCTTAGCAAATTTACCACACAAATGCATGGGTCAAGACCTACGTGTGGTTCGAGTTTCGTGGAATTCTGAGAACATTCAAAATTTAGCTGTTTTGCATGGTTTTAGTAAAGCAACTTCGTTTCCCTTATACACTAACTTTTATTTGTTATTACGCTTTGAAAATTTACGACACAAATGCATGGGTGTAGACCAATGTTTGGGTCATGTTTCATGGAATTCTATGAACGTTCAATAATTAGCTGTTTTGCACGGTTTATTAAAGCAAGTTCGTTTCCATTTTTACACTAACTTGTAATTATTATTACGCTTAGCAAATTTTCCACACAAATGCATGGGTCTAGACCACATTTGGGTCAAGTTTCGTGGAATTCTGAGAACGTTTGATACTAAGCTGTTTTGCACGATTTTTTTAAAGCAAGTTCGTTTCCCTTTTACACTAACTTGTAGTTATTATTATGCTTATCAAATTTACCACACAAATGCATGGGACTAGACCTACGTTTGGTTCAAGTTTCATCGAATTGTAAGAACGTTCAAAATTTAGCTGTTTTGCACGGTTTTATTAAAGGAAGTTCGTTTCCCTTTTACACTGACTTGTAGTTATTATCACGCTTAGCAAATTTACCACACAAATGCATGGGTCAAGGCCTACCTTTGGTTCGAGTTTCGTGGAATTTTGAGAACATTCAAAATTTAGCTGTTTTGCATAGTTTTAGTAAAACAAGTTCGTTTCCCTTATACACTAGCTTTTATTTATTATTACGCTTTGCAAATTTACGACACAAACGAATGGGTGTAGACCAGCGTTTAGGTCAAGTTTCATAGAATTCTATGAACGTTCAATATTTAGCTGTTTTGCACGGTTTATTAAAGCAAGTTCGTTTCCATTTTTACACTAACTTGTAATTATAATTACGCTTAGTAAATTTACCACACAAATGCATGGGTCTAGACCACATTTGGGTCAAGTTTCGTGGAATTCTGAGAACGTTTGATACTAAGCTGTTTTGCACGATTTTTTTAAAGCAAGTTCGTTTCCCTTTTACACTAACTTGTAGTTATTACTATGCTTATCAAATTTACCACACAAATGCATGGGACTAGACCTACGTTTGGTTCAAGTTTCATCGAATTGTAAGAACGTTCAAAATTTAGCTGTTTTGCACGGTTTATTAAAGCAAGTTCGTTTCCATTTTTACACTAACTTGTAATTATAATTACGCTTAGCAAATTTACCACACAAATGCATGGGTCTAGACCACATTTTGGTCAAGTTTCGTGGAATTCTGAGAACGTTTGATACTAAGCTGTTTTGCAGGATTTTTTTAAAGCAAGTTCGTTTCCCTTTTACACTAACTTGTAGTTATTATTATGCTTATCAAATTTACCACACAAATGAATGGGACTAGACCAACGTTTGGTTCAAGTTTCATCGAATTGTGAGAACATTCAAAATTTAGCTGTTTTGCACGGTTTTATTAAAGGAAGTTCGTTTTCCTTTTAGACTGACTTGTAGTTATTATCACGCTTAGCAAATTTACCACACAAATTCATGGGTCAAGGCCTAACTTTGGTTCGAGTTTCGTGGAATTTTGAGAACATTCAAAATTTAGTTGTTTTGCATGGTTTTAGTAAAACAAGTTCGTTTCCCTTATACACTAGCTTTTATTTATTATTACGCTTTGCAAATTTACGACACAAACGAATGGGTGTAGACCAGCGTTTGGGTCAAGTTTCATGGAATTCTATGAACGTTCAATATTTAGCTGTTTTGCACGGTTTATTAAAGCAAGTTCGTTTCCATTTTTACACTAACTTGTAATTATAATTACGCTTAGCAAATTTACCACACAAATGCATGGGTCTAGACCACATTTGGGTCAAGTTTCGTGGAATTCTGAAAACGTTTGATACTAAGCTGTTTTGCAGAATTTTTTTAAAGCAAGTTCGTTTCCCTTTTACACTACTTGTAGTTATTATTATGCTTATCAAATTTACCACACAAATGCATGGGACTAGACCTACGTTTGGTTCAAGTTTCTTCGAATTGTGAGAACGTTCAAAACTTAGCTCTTTTGCACGGTTTTATTAAAGCAAGTTCGTTTCCCTTTTACATTGACTTGTAGTTATTATTACGCTTAGCAAATTTACCACACAAATGCATGGGTCAAGACCTACGTGTGGTTCGAGTTTCGTGGAATTCTGAGAACATTCAAAATTTAGCTGTTTTGCATGGTTTTAGTAAAGCAACTTCGTTTCCCTTATACACTAACTTTTATTTGTTATTACGCTTTGCAAATTTACGACACAAATGCATGGGTGTAGACCAATGTTTGGGTCATGTTTCATGGAATTCTATGAACGTTCAATAATTAGCTGTTTTGCACGGTTTATTAAAGCAAGTTCGTTTCCATTTTTACACTAACTTGTAACTGTAATTACGCTTAACAAATTTACCACACAAATGCATGGGTCTAGACCACTTTTGGGTCAAGTTTCGTGGAATTCTGAGAATGTTTGATACTAAGCTGTTTTGCACGATTTTTTTAAAGCAAGTTCGTTTCCCTTTTACACTAACTTGTAGTTATTATTATGCTTATCAAATTTACCACACAAATGCATGGGACTAGACCTACGTTTGGTTCAAGTTTCATCGAATTGTAAGAACGTTCAAAATTTAGCTGTTTTGCACGGTTTTATTAAAGGAAGTTCGTTTCCCTTTTACACTGACTTGTAGTTATTGTCACGCTTAGCAAATTTACCACACAAATGCATGGGTCAAGGCCTACCTTTGGTTCGAGTTTCGTGGAATTTTGAGAACATTCAAAATTTAGCTGTTTTGCATAGTTTTAGTAAAACAAGTTCGTTTCCCTTATACACTAGCTTTTATTTATTATTACGCTTTGCAAATTTACGACACAAACGAATGGGTGTAGACCAGCGTTTAGGTCAAGTTTCATGGAATTCTATGAACGTTCAATATTTAGCTGTTTTGCACGGTTTATTAAAGCAAGTTCGTTTCCATTTTTACACTAACTTGTAATTATAATTACGCTTAGCAAATATACCACACAAATGCATGGGTCTAGACCACATTTGGGTCAAGTTTCGTGAAATTCTGAGAACGTTTGATACTAAGCTGTTTTGCACGATTTTTTTAAAGCAAGTTCGTTTCCCTTTTACAATACTTGTAGTTATTATTATGCTTATCAAATTTACCACACAAATGCATGGGACTAGACCTACGTTTGTTTCATGTTTCTTCGAATTGTGAGAACATTCAAAACTTAGCTCTTTTGCACGGTTTTATTAAAGCAAGTTCGTTTCCCTTTTACAGTGACTTGTAGTTATTATTACGCTTAGCAAATTTACCACACAAATGCATGGGTCAAGACCTACGTGTGGTTCGAGTTTCGTGGAATTCTTAGAACATTCAAAATTTAGCTGTTTTGCATGGTTTTAGTAAAGCAACTTCGTTTTCCTTATACACTAACTTTTATTTCTTATTACGCTTTGAAAATTTACGACACAAATGCATGGGTGTAGACCAATGTTTGGGTCATGTTTCATGGAATTTTATGAACGTTCAATAATTAGCTGTTTTGCACGGTTTATTAAAGCAAGTTCGTTTCCATTTTTACACTAACTTGTAATTGTAATTACGCTTAACAAATTTACCACACAAATGCATGGGTCTAGACCACTTTTGGGTCAAGTTTCGTGGAATTCTGAGAATGTTTGATACTAAGCTGTTTTGCACGATTTTTTTAAAGCAAGTTCGTTTCCCTTTTACACTAACTTGTAGTTATTATTATGCTTATCAAATTTACCACACAAATGCATGGGACTAGACCTACGTTTGGTTCAAGTTTCATCGAATTGTAAGAACGTTCAAAATTTAACTGTTTTGCACGGTTTTATTAAAGGAAGTTCGTTTCCCTTTTACACTGACTTGGAGTTATTGTCACGCTTAGCAAATTTACCACACAAATGCATGGGTCAAGGCCTACCTTTGGTTCGAGTTTCGTGGAATTTTGAGAACATTCAAAATTTAGCTGTTTTGCATAGTTTTAGTAAAACAAGTTCGTTTCCCTTATACACTAGCTTTTATTTATTATTACGCTTTGCAAATTTACGACACAAACGAATGGGTGTAGACCAGCGTTTGGGTCAAGTTTCATGGAATTCTATGAACGTTCAATATTTAGCTGTTTTGCACGGTTTATTAAAGCAAGTTCGTTTCCATTTTTACACTAACTTGTAATTATAATTACGCTTAGCAAATATACCACACAAATGCATGGGTCTAGACCACATTTGGGTCAAGTTTCGTGAAATTCTGAGAACGTTTGATACTAAGCTGTTTTGCACGATTTTTTTAAAGCAAGTTCGTTTCCCTTTTACAATACTTGTAGTTATTATTATGCTTATCAAATTTACCACACAAATGCGTGGGACTAGACCAACGTTTGGTTCATGTTTCTTCGAATTGTGAGAACATTCAAAACTTAGCTCTTTTGCACGGTTTTATTAAAGCAAGTTCGTTTCCCTTTTACAGTGACTTGTAGTTATTATTACGCTTAGCAAATTTACCACACAAATGCATGGGTCAAGACCTACGTGTGGTTCGAGTTTCGTGGAATTCTGAGAACATTCAAAATTTAGCTGTTTTGCATGGTTTTAGTAAAGCAACTTCGTTTCCCTTATACACTAACTTTTATTTGTTATTACGCTTTGAAAATTTACGACACAAATGCATGGGTGTAGACCAATGTTTGGGTCATGTTTCATGGAATTCTATGAACGTTCAATAATTAGCTGTTTTGCACGGTTTATTAAAGCAAGTTCGTTTCCATTTTTACACTAACTTGTAATTATTATTACGCTTAGCAAATTTTCCACACAAATGCATGGGTCTAGACCACATTTGGGTCAAGTTTCGTGGAATTCTGAGAACGTTTGATACTAAGCTGTTTTGCACGATTTTTTTAAAGCAAGTTCGTTTCCCTTTTACACTAACTTGTAGTTATTATTATGCTTATCAAATTTACCACACAAATGCATGGGACTAGACCTACGTTTGGTTCAAGTTTCATCGAATTGTAAGAACGTTCAAAATTTAGCTGTTTTGCACGGTTTTATTAAAGGAAGTTCGTTTCCCTTTTACACAGACTTGTAGTTATTATCACGCTTAGCAAATTTACCACACAAATGCATGGGTCAAGGCCTACCTTTGGTTCGAGTTTCGTGGAATTTTGAGAACATTCAAAATTTAGCTGTTTTGCATAGTTTTAGTAAAACAAGTTCGTTTCCCTTATACACTAGCTTTTATTTATTATTACGCTTTGCAAATTTACGACACAAACGAATGGGTGTAGACCAGCGTTTAGGTCAAGTTTCATAGAATTCTATGAACGTTCAATATTTAGCTGTTTTGCACGGTTTATTAAAGCAAGTTCGTTTCCATTTTTACACTAACTTGTAATTATAATTACGCTTAGTAAATTTACCACACAAATGCATGGGTCTAGACCACATTTGGGTCAAGTTTCGTGGAATTCTGAGAACGTTTGATACTAAGCTGTTTTGCACGATTTTTTTAAAGCAAGTTCGTTTCCCTTTTACACTAACTTGTAGTTATTACTATGCTTATCAAATTTACCACACAAATGCATGGGACTAGACCTACGTTTGGTTCAAGTTTCATCGAATTGTAAGAACGTTCAAAATTTAGCTGTTTTGCACGGTTTATTAAAGCAAGTTCGTTTCCATTTTTACACTAACTTGTAATTATAATTACGCTTAGCAAATTTACCACACAAATGCATGGGTCTAGACCACATTTTGGTCAAGTTTCGTGGAATTCTGAGAACGTTTGATACTAAGCTGTTTTGCAGGATTTTTTTAAAGCAAGTTCGTTTCCCTTTTACACTAACTTGTAGTTATTATTATGCTTATCAAATTTACCACACAAATGAATGGGACTAGACCAACGTTTGGTTCAAGTTTCATCGAATTGTGAGAACATTCAAAATTTAGCTGTTTTGCACGGTTTTATTAAAGGAAGTTCGTTTCCCTTTTAGACTGACTTGTAGTTATTATCACGCTTAGCAAATTTACCACACAAATTCATGGGTCAAGGCCTAACTTTGGTTCGAGTTTCGTGGAATTTTGAGAACATTCAAAATTTAGTTGTTTTGCATGGTTTTAGTAAAACAAGTTTGTTTCCCTTATACACTAGCTTTTATTTATTATTACGCTTTGCAAATTTACGACACAAACGAATGGGTGTAGACCAGCGTTTGGGTCAAGTTTCATGGAATTCTATGAACGTTCAATATTTAGCTGTTTTGCACGGTTTATTAAAGCAAGTTCGTTTCCATTTTTACACTAACTTGTAATTATAATTACGCTTAGCAAATTTACCACACAAATGCATGGGTCTAGACCACATTTGGGTCAAGTTTCGTGGAATTCTGAAAACGTTTGATACTAAGCTGTTTTGCAGAATTTTTTTAAAGCAAGTTCGTTTCCCTTTTACACTACTTGTAGTTATTATTATGCTTATCAAATTTACCACACAAATGCATGGGACTAGACCTACGTTTGGTTCAAGTTTCTTCGAATTGTGAGAACGTTCAAAACTTAGCTGTTTTGCACGGTTTTATTAAAGGAAGTTCGTTTCCCTTTTACACTGACTTGTAGTTATTATCACGCTTAGCAAATTTACCACACAAATGCATGGGTCAAGACCTACGTGTGGTTCGAGTTTCGTGGAATTCTGAGAACATTCAAAATTTAGCTGTTTTGCATGGTTTTAGTAAAGCAACTTCGTTTCCCTTATACACTAACTTTTATTTGTTATTACGCTTTGCAAATTTACGACACAAATGCATGGGTGTAGACCAGCGTTTGGGTCATGTTTCATGGAATTCTATGAACGTTCAATATTTAGCTGTTTTGCACGGTTTATTAAAGCAAGTTCGTTTCCATTTTTACACTAACTTGTAACTGTAATTACGCTTAACAAATTTACCACACAAATGCATGGGTCTAGACCACTTTTGGGTCAAGTTTCGTGGAATTCTGAGAATGTTTGATACTAAGCTGTTTTGCACGATTTTTTTAAAGCAAGTTCGTTTCCCTTTTACACTAACTTGTAGTTATTATTATGCTTATCAAATTTACCACACAAATGCATGGGACTAGACCTACGTTTGGTTCAAGTTTCATCGAATTGTAAGAACGTTCAAAATTTAGCTGTTTTGCACGGTTTTATTAAAGGAAGTTCGTTTCCCTTTTACACTAACTTGTAATTATTGTCACGCTTAGCAAATTTACCACACAAATGCATGGGTCAAGGCCTACCTTTGGTTCGAGTTTCGTGGAATTTTGAGAACATTCAAAATTTAACTGTTTTGCATAGTTTTAGTAAAACAAGTTCGTTTCCCTTATACACTAGCTTTTATTTATTATTACGCTTTGCAAATTTACGACACAAACGAATGGGTGTAGACCAGCGTTTAGGTCAAGTTTCATGGAATTCTATGAACGTTCAATATTTAGCTGTTTTGCACGGTTTATTAAAGCAAGTTCGTTTCCATTTTTACACTAACTTGTAATTATAATTACGCTTAGCAAATATACCACACAAATGCATGGGTCTAGACCACATTTGGGTCAAGTTTCGTGAAATTCTGAGAACGTTTGATACTAAGCTGTTTTGCACGATTTTTTTAAAGCAAGTTCGTTTCCCTTTTACAATACTTGTAGTTATTATTATGCTTATCAAATTTACCACACAAATGCATGGGACTAGACCTACGTTTGTTTCATGTTTCTTCGAATTGTGAGAACATTCAAAACTTAGCTCTTTTGCACGGTTTTATTAAAGCAAGTTCGTTTCCCTTTTACAGTGACTTGTAGTTATTATTACGCTTAGCAAATTTACCACACAAATGCATGGGTCAAGACCTACGTGTGGTTCGAGTTTCGTGGAATTCTTAGAACATTCAAAATTTAGCTGTTTTGCATGGTTTTAGTAAAGCAACTTCGTTTTCCTTATACACTAACTTTTATTTCTTATTACGCTTTGAAAATTTACGACACAAATGCATGGGTGTAGACCAATGTTTGGGTCATGTTTCATGGAATTTTATGAACGTTCAATAATTAGCTGTTTTGCACGGTTTATTAAAGCAAGTTCGTTTCCATTTTTACACTAACTTGTAATTGTAATTACGCTTAACAAATTTACCACACAAATGCATGGGTCTAGACCACTTTTGGGTCAAGTTTCGTGGAATTCTGAGAATGTTTGATACTAAGCTGTTTTGCACGATTTTTTTAAAGCAAGTTCGTTTCCCTTTTACACTAACTTGTAGTTATTATTATGCTTATCAAATTTACCACACAAATGCATGGGACTAGACCTACGTTTGGTTCAAGTTTCATCGAATTGTAAGAACGTTCAAAATTTAACTGTTTTGCACGGTTTTATTAAAGGAAGTTCGTTTCCCTTTTACACTGACTTGGAGTTATTGTCACGCTTAGCAAATTTACCACACAAATGCATGGGTCAAGGCCTACCTTTGGTTCGAGTTTCGTGGAATTTTGAGAACATTCAAAATTTAGCTGTTTTGCATAGTTTTAGTAAAACAAGTTCGTTTCCCTTATACACTAGCTTTTATTTATTATTACGCTTTGCAAATTTACGACACAAACGAATGGGTGTAGACCAGCGTTTGGGTCAAGTTTCATGGAATTCTATGAACGTTCAATATTTAGCTGTTTTGCACGGTTTATTAAAGCAAGTTCGTTTCCATTTTTACACTAACTTGTAATTATAATTACGCTTAGCAAATATACCACACAAATGCATGGGTCTAGACCACATTTGGGTCAAGTTTCGTGAAATTCTGAGAACGTTTGATACTAAGCTGTTTTGCACGATTTTTTTAAAGCAAGTTCGTTTCCCTTTTACAATACTTGTAGTTATTATTATGCTTATCAAATTTACCACACAAATGCGTGGGACTAGACCAACGTTTGGTTCATGTTTCTTCGAATTGTGAGAACATTCAAAACTTAGCTCTTTTGCACGGTTTTATTAAAGCAAGTTCGTTTCCCTTTTACAGTGACTTGTAGTTATTATTACGCTTAGCAAATTTACCACACAAATGCATGGGTCAAGACCTACGTGTGGTTCGAGTTTCGTGGAATTCTGAGAACATTCAAAATTTAGCTGTTTTGCATGGTTTTAGTAAAGCAACTTCGTTTCCCTTATACACTAACTTTTATTTGTTATTACGCTTTGAAAATTTACGACACAAATGCATGGGTGTAGACCAATGTTTGGGTCATGTTTCATGGAATTCTATGAACGTTCAATAATTAGCTGTTTTGCACGGTTTATTAAAGCAAGTTCGTTTCCATTTTTACACTAACTTGTAATTATTATTACGCTTAGCAAATTTTCCACACAAATGCATGGGTCTAGACCACATTTGGGTCAAGTTTCGTGGAATTCTGAGAACGTTTGATACTAAGCTGTTTTGCACGATTTTTTTAAAGCAAGTTCGTTTCCCTTTTACACTAACTTGTAGTTATTATTATGCTTATCAAATTTACCACACAAATGCATGGGACTAGACCTACGTTTGGTTCAAGTTTCATCGAATTGTAAGAACGTTCAAAATTTAGCTGTTTTGCACGGTTTTATTAAAGGAAGTTCGTTTCCCTTTTACACTGACTTGTAGTTATTATCACGCTTAGCAAATTTACCACACAAATGCATGGGTCAAGGCCTACCTTTGGTTCGAGTTTCGTGGAATTTTGAGAACATTCAAAATTTAGCTGTTTTGCACGGTTTATTAAAGCAAGTTCGTTTCCATTTTTACACTAACTTGTAATTATTATTACGCTTAGCAAATTTTCCACACAAATGCATGGGTCTAGACCACATTTGGGTCAAGTTTCGTGGAATTCTGAGAACGTTTGATACTAAGCTGTTTTGCACGATTTTTTTAAAGCAAGTTCGTTTCCCTTTTACACTAACTTGTAGTTATTACTATGCTTATCAAATTTACCACACAAATGCATGGGACTAGACCTACGTTTGGTTCAAGTTTCATCGAATTGTAAGAACGTTCAAAATTTAGCTGTTTTGCACGGTTTATTAAAGCAAGTTCGTTTCCATTTTTACACTAACTTGTAATTATAATTACGCTTAGCAAATTTACCACACAAATGCATGGGTCTAGACCACATTTTGGTCAAGTTTCGTGGAATTCTGAGAACGTTTGATACTAAGCTGTTTTGCAGGATTTTTTTAAAGCAAGTTCGTTTCCCTTTTACACTAACTTGTAGTTATTATTATGCTTATCAAATTTACCACACAAATGCGTTGGACTAAACCTACGTTTGGTTCAAGTTTCATCGAATTGTAAGAACGTTCAAAATTTAGCTGTTTTGCACGGTTTTATTAAAGGAAGTTCGTTTCCCTTTTACACTGACTTGTAGTTATTATCACGCTTAGCAAATTTACCACACAAATGCATGGGTCAAGGCCTACCTTTGGTTCGAGTTTCGTGGAATTTTGAGAACATTCAAAATTTAGCTGTTTTGCATGGTTTTAGTAAAACAAGTTCGTTTCCCTTATACACTAGCTTTTATTTATTATTACGCTTTGCAAATTTACGACACAAACGAATGGGTGTAGACCAGCGTTTAGGTCAAGTTTCATCGAATTGTAAGAACGTTCAAAATTTAGCTGTTTTGCACGGTTTTATTAAAGGAAGTTCGTTTCCCTTTTACACTGACTTGTAGTTATTATCACGCTTAGCAAATTTACCACACAAATGCATGGGTCAAGGCCTACCTTTGGTTCGAGTTTCGTGGAATTTTGAGAACATTCAAAATTTAGCTGTTTTGCATATTTTTAGTAAAACAAGTTCGTTTCCCTTATACACTAACTTTTATTTGTTATTACGCTTTGAAAATTTACGACACAAATGCATGGGTGTAGACCAATGTTTGGGTCATGTTTCATGGAATTCTATGAACGTTCAATAATTAGCTGTTTTGCACGGTTTATTAAAGCATGTTCGTTTCCATTTTTACACTAACTTGTAATTATAATTACGCTTAGCAAATATACCACACAAATGCATGGGTCTAGACCACATTTGGGTCAAGTTTCGTGAAATTCTGAGAACGTTTGATACTAAGCTGTTTTGCACGATTTTTTTAAAGCAAGTTCGTTTCCCTTTTACACTGACTTGTAGTTATTATCACGCTTAGCAAATTTACCACACAAATGCATGGGTCAAGGCCTAACTTTGGTTCGAGTTTCGTGGAATTTTGAGAACATTCAAAATTTATCTGTTTTGCATGGTTTTAGTAAAACAAGTTCGTTTCCCTTATACACTAGCTTTTATTTATTATTACGCTTTGCAAATTTACGACACAAACGAATGGGTGTAGACCAGCGTTTGGGTCAAGTTTCATGGAATTCTATGAACGTTCAATATTTAGCTGTTTTGCACGGTTTATTAAAGCAAGTTCGTTTCCATTTTTACACTAACTTGTAATTATAATTACGCTTAGCAAATTTACCACACAAATGCATGGGTCTAGACCACATTTGGGTCAAGTTTCGTGGAATTCTGAAAACGTTTGATACTAAGCTGTTTTGCAGAATTTTTTTAAAGCAAGTTCGTTTCCCTTTTACACTACTTGTAGTTATTATTATTCTTATCAAATTTACCACACAAATGCATGGGACTAGACCTACGTTTGGTTCAAGTTTCTTCGAATTGTGAGAACGTTCAAAACTTAGCTCTTTTGCACGGTTTTATTAAAGCAAGTTCGTTTCCCTTTTACATTGACTTGTAGTTATTATTACGCTTAGCAAATTTACCACACAAATGCATGGGTCAAGACCTACGTGTGGTTCGAGTTTCGTGAAATTCTGAGAACATTCAAAATTTAGCTGTTTTGCATGGTTTTAGTAAAGCAACTTCGTTTCCCTTATACACTAACTTTTATTTGTTATTACGCTTTGCAAATTTACGACACAAATGCATGGGTGTAGACCAATGTTTGGGTCATGTTTCATGGAATTCTATGAACGTTCAATAATTAGCTGTTTTGCACGGTTTATTAAAGCAAGTTCGTTTCCATTTTTACACTAATTTGTAATTATAATTACGCTTAACAAATTTACCACACAAATGCATGGGTCTAGACCACTTTTGGGTCAAGTTTCGTGGAATTCTGAGAACGTTTGATACTAAGCTGTTTTGCACGATTTTTTTAAAGCAAGTTCGTTTCCCTTTTACACTAACTTGTAGTTATTATTATGCTTATCAAATTTACCACACAAATGCGTTGGACTAAACCTACGTTTGGTTCAAGTTTCATCGAATTGTAAGAACGTTCAAAATTTAGCTGTTTTGCACGGTTTTATTAAAGGAAGTTCGTTTCCCTTTTACACTGACTTGTAGTTATTATCACGCTTAGCAAATTTACCACACAAATGCATGGGTCAAGGCCTACCTTTGGTTCGAGTTTCGTGGAATTTTGAGAACATTCAAAATTTAGCTGTTTTGCATGGTTTTAGTAAAACAAGTTCGTTTCCCTTATACACTAGCTTTTATTTATTATTACGCTTTGCAAATTTACGACACAAACGAATGGGTGTAGACCAGCGTTTAGGTCAAGTTTCATCGAATTGTAAGAACGTTCAAAATTTAGCTGTTTTGCACGGTTTTATTAAAGGAAGTTCGTTTCCCTTTTACACTGACTTGTAGTTATTATCACGCTTAGCAAATTTACCACACAAATGCATGGGTCAAGGCCTACCTTTGGTTCGAGTTTCGTGGAATTTTGAGAACATTCAAAATTTAGCTGTTTTGCATATTTTTAGTAAAACAAGTTCGTTTCCCTTATACACTAACTTTTATTTGTTATTACGCTTTGAAAATTTACGACACAAATGCATGGGTGTAGACCAATGTTTGGGTCATGTTTCATGGAATTCTATGAACGTTCAATAATTAGCTGTTTTGCACGGTTTATTAAAGCATGTTCGTTTCCATTTTTACACTAACTTGTAATTATAATTACGCTTAGCAAATATACCACACAAATGCATGGGTCTAGACCACATTTGGGTCAAGTTTCGTGAAATTCTGAGAACGTTTGATACTAAGCTGTTTTGCACGATTTTTTTAAAGCAAGTTCGTTTCCCTTTTACACTGACTTGTAGTTATTATCACGCTTAGCAAATTTACCACACAAATGCATGGGTCAAGGCCTAACTTTGGTTCGAGTTTCGTGGAATTTTGAGAACATTCAAAATTTATCTGTTTTGCATGGTTTTAGTAAAACAAGTTCGTTTCCCTTATACACTAGCTTTTATTTATTATTACGCTTTGCAAATTTACGACACAAACGAATGGGTGTAGACCAGCGTTTGGGTCAAGTTTCATGGAATTCTATGAACGTTCAATATTTAGCTGTTTTGCACGGTTTATTAAAGCAAGTTCGTTTCCATTTTTACACTAACTTGTAATTATAATTACGCTTAGCAAATTTACCACACAAATGCATGGGTCTAGACCACATTTGGGTCAAGTTTCGTGGAATTCTGAAAACGTTTGATACTAAGCTGTTTTGCAGAATTTTTTTAAAGCAAGTTCGTTTGCCTTTTACACTACTTGTAGTTATTATTATTCTTATCAAATTTACCACACAAATGCATGGGACTAGACCTACGTTTGGTTCAAGTTTCTTCGAATTGTGAGAACGTTCAAAACTTAGCTCTTTTGCACGGTTTTATTAAAGCAAGTTCGTTTCCCTTTTACATTGACTTGTAGTTATTATTACGCTTAGCAAATTTACCACACAAATGCATGGGTCAAGACCTACGTGTGGTTCGAGTTTCGTGAAATTCTGAGAACATTCAAAATTTAGCTGTTTTGCATGGTTTTAGTAAAGCAACTTCGTTTCCCTTATACACTAACTTTTATTTGTTATTACGCTTTGCAAATTTACGACACAAATGCATGGGTGTAGACCAATGTTTGGGTCATGTTTCATGGAATTCTATGAACGTTCAATAATTAGCTGTTTTGCACGGTTTATTAAAGCAAGTTCGTTTCCATTTTTACACTAACTTGTAATTATAATTACGCTTAACAAATTTACCACACAAATGCATGGGTCTAGACCACTTTTGGGTCAAGTTTCGTGGAATTCTGAGAACGTTTGATACTAAGCTGTTTTGCACGATTTTTTTAAAGCAAGTTCGTTTCCCTTTTACACTAACTTGTAGTTATTATTATGCTTATCAAATTTACCACACAAATGCATGGGACTAGACCTACGTTTGGTTCAAGTTTCATCGAATTGTAAGAACGTTCAAAATTTAGCTGTTTTGCACGGTTTTATTAAAGGAAGTTCGTTTCCCTTTTACACTGACTTGTAGTTATTGTCACGCTTAGCAAATTTACCACACAAATGCATGGGTCAAGGCCTACCTTTGGTTCGAGTTTCGTGGAATTTTGAGAACATTCAAAATTTAGCTGTTTTGCATAGTTTTAGTAAAACAAGTTCGTTTCCCTTATACACTAGCTTTTATTTATTATTACGCTTTGCAAATTTACGACACAAACGAATGGGTGTAGACCATCGTTTAGGTCAAGTTTCATGGAATTCTATGAACGTTCAATATTTAGCTGTTTTGCACGGTTTATTAAAGCAAGTTCGTTTCCATTTTTACACTAACTTGTAATTATAATTACGCTTAGTAAATTTACCACACAAATGCATGGGTCTAGACCACATTTGGGTCAAGTTTCGTGGAATTCTGAGAACGTTTGATACTAAGCTGTTTTGCACGATTTTTTTAAAGCAAGTTCGTTTCCCTTTTACACTAACTTGTAGTTATTATTATGCTTATCAAATTTACCACACAAATGCATGGGACTAGACCTACGTTTGGTTCAAGTTTCATCGAATTGTAAGAACGTTCAAAATTTAACTGTTTTGCACGGTTTATTAAAGCAAGTTCGTTTCCATTTTTACACTAACTTGTAATTATAATTACGCTTAGCAAATTTACCACACAAATGCATGGGACTAGACCACATTTTGGTCAAGTTTCGTGGAATTCTGAGAACGTTTGATACTAAGCTGTTTTGCAGGATTTTTTTAAAGCAAGTTCGTTTCCCTTTTACACTAACTTGTAGTTATTATTATGCTTATCAAATTTACCACACAAATGCATGGGACTAGACCTACGTTTGGTTCAAGTTTCATCGAATTGTAAGAACGTTCAAAATTTAGCTGTTTTGCACGGTTTTATTAAAGGAAGTTCGTTTCCCTTTTACACTGACTTGTAGTTATTGTCACGCTTAGCAAATTTACCACACAAATGCATGGGTCAAGGCCTACCTTTGGTTCGAGTTTCGTGGAATTTTGAGAACATTCAAAATTTAGCTGTTTTGCATAGTTTTAGTAAAACAAGTTCGTTTCCCTTATACACTAGCTTTTATTTATTATTACGCTTTGCAAATTTACGACACAAACGAATGGGTGTAGACCAGCGTTTAGGTCAAGTTTCATGGAATTCTATGAACGTTCAATATTTAGCTGTTTTGCACGGTTTATTAAAGCAAGTTCGTTTCCATTTTTACACTAACTTGTAATTATAATTACGCTTAGTAAATTTACCACACAAATGCATGGGTCTAGACCACATTTGGGTCAAGTTTCGTGGAATTCTGAGAACGTTTGATACTAAGCTGTTTTGCACGATTTTTTTAAAGCAAGTTCGTTTCCCTTTTACACTAACTTGTAGTTATTATTATGCTTATCAAATTTACCACACAAATGCATGGGACTAGACCTACGTTTGGTTCAAGTTTCATCGAATTGTAAGAACGTTCAAAATTTAACTGTTTTGCACGGTTTATTAAAGCAAGTTCGTTTCCATTTTTACACTAACTTGTAATTATAATTACGCTTAGCAAATTTACCACACAAATGCATGGGTCTAGACCACATTTTGGTCAAGTTTCGTGGAATTCTGAGAACGTTTGATACTAAGCTGTTTTGCAGGATTTTTTTAAAGCAAGTTCGTTTCCCTTTTACACTAACTTGTAGTTATTATTATGCTTATCAAATTTACCACACAAATGAATGGGACTAGACCAACGTTTGGTTCAAGTTTCATCGAATTGTGAGAACATTCAAAATTTAGCTGTTTTGCACGGTTTTATTAAAGGAAGTTCGTTTCCCTTTTACACTGACTTGTAGTTATTATCACGCTTAGCAAATTTACCACACAAATGCATGGGTCAAGGCCTAACTTTGGTTCGAGTTTCGTGGAATTTTGAGAACATTCAAAATTTAGTTGTTTTGCATGGTTTTAGTAAAACAAGTTCGTTTCCCTTATACACTAGCTTTTTTTTATTATTACGCTTTGCAAATTTACGACACAAACGAATGGGTGTAGACCAGCGTTTGGGTCAAGTTTCATGGAATTCTATGAACGTTCAATATTTAGCTGTTTTGCACGGTTTATTAAAGCAAGTTCGTTTCCATTTTTACACTAACTTGTAATTATAATTACGCTTAGCAAATTTACCACACAAATGCATGGGTCTAGACCACATTTGGGTCAAGTTTCGTGGAATTCTGAGAACGTTCGATACTAAGCTGTTTTGCACGATTTTTTTAAAGCAAGTTCGTTTCCCTTTTACAATACTTGTAGTTATTATTATGCTTATCAAATTTACCACACAAATGCATGGGACTAGACCTACGTTTGGTTCATGTTTCTTCGAATTGTGAGAACATTCAAAACTTAGCTCTTTTGCACGGTTTTATTAAAGCAAGTTCGTTTCCCTTTTACAGTGACTTGTAGTTATTATTACGCTTCAAATTTACCACACAAATGCATGGGTCAAGACCTACGTGTGGTTCGAGTTTCGTGGAATTCTGAGAACATTCAAAATTTAGCTGTTTTGCATGGTTTTAGTAAAGCAACTTCGTTTCCCTTATACACTAACTTTTATTTGTTATTACGCTTTGAAAATTTACGACACAAATGCATGGGTGTAGACCAATGTTTGGGTCATGTTTCATGGAATTCTATGAACGTTCAATAATTAGCTGTTTTGCACGGTTTATTAAAGCAAGTTCGTTTCCATTTTTACACTAACTTGTAATTATTATTACGCTTAGCAAATTTACCACACAAATGCATGGGTCTAGACCACATTTGGGTCAAGTTTCGTGGAATTCTGAGAACGTTTGATACTAAGCTGTTTTGCACGATTTTTTTAAAGCAAGTTCGTTTCCCTTTTACACTAACTTGTAGTTATTATTATGCTTATCAAATTTACCACACAAATGCATGGGACTAGACCTACGTTTGGTTCAAGTTTCATCGAATTGTAAGAAACGTTCAAAATTTAGCTGTTTTGCACGGTTTTATTAAAGGAAGTTCGTTTCCCTTTTACACTGACTTGTAGTTATTATCACGCTTAGCAAATTTACGACACAAATGCATGGGTCAAGGCCTACCTTTGGTTCGAGTTTCGTGGAATTTTGAGAACATTCAAAATTTAGCTGTTTTGCATAGTTTTAGTAAAACAAGTTCGTTTCCCTTATACACTAGCTTTTATTTATTATTACGCTTTGCAAATTTACGACACAAACGAATGGGTGTAGACCAGCGTTTAGGTCAAGTTTCATAGAATTCTATGAACGTTCAATATTTAGCTGTTTTGCACGGTTTATTAAAGCAAGTTCGTTTCCATTTTTACACTAACTTGTAATTATAATTACGCTTAGTAAATTTACCACACAAATGCATGGGTCTAGACCACATTTGGGTCAAGTTTCGTGGAATTCTGAGAACGTTTGATACTAAGCTGTTTTGCACGATTTTTTTAAAGCAAGTTCGTTTCCCTTTTACACTAACTTGTAGTTATTACTATGCTTATCAAATTTACCACACAAATGCATGGGACTAGACCTACGTTTGGTTCAAGTTTCATCGAATTGTAAGAACGTTCAAAATTTAGCTGTTTTGCACGGTTTATTAAAGCAAGTTCGTTTCCATTTTTACACTAACTTGTAATTATAATTACGCTTAGCAAATTTACCACACAAATGCATGGGTCTAGACCACATTTTGGTCAAGTTTCGTGGAATTCTGAGAACGTTTGATACTAAGCTGTTTTGCAGGATTTTTTTAAAGCAAGTTCGTTTCCCTTTTACACTAACTTGTAGTTATTATTATGCTTATTAAATTTACCACACAAATGCATTGGACTAAACCTACGTTTGGTTCAAGTTTCATCGAATTGTAAGAACGTTCAAAATTTAGCTGTTTTGCACGGTTTTATTAAAGGAAGTTCGTTTCCCTTTTACACTGACTTGTAGTTATTATCACGCTTAGCAAATTTACCACACAAATGCATGGGTCAAGGCCTACCTTTGGTTCGAGTTTCGTGGAATTTTGAGAACATTCAAAATTTAGCTGTTTTGCATGGTTTTAGTAAAACAAGTTCGTTTCCCTTATACACTAGCTTTTATTTATTATTACGCTTTGCAAATTTACGACACAAACGAATGGGTGTAGACCAGCGTTTGGGTCAAGTTTCATGGAATTCTATGAACGTTCAATATTTAGCTGTTTTGCACGGTTTATTAAAGCAAGTTCGTTTCCATTTTTACACTAACTTGTAATTATAATTACGCTTAGCAAATTTACCACACAAATGCATGGGTCTAGACCACATTTGGGTCAAGTTTCGTGGAATTCTGAGAACGTTTGATACTAAGCTGTTTTGCACGATTTTTTTAAAGCAAGTTTGTTTCCCTTTTACAATACTTGTAGTTATAATTATGCTTATCAAATTTACCACACAAATGCATGGGACTAGACCTACGTTTGGTTCATGTTTCTTCGAATTGTGAGAACATTCAAAACTTAGCTCTTTTGCACGGTTTTATTAAAGCAAGTTCGTTTCCCTTTTACAGTGACTTGTAGTTATTATTACGCTTCAAATTTACCACACAAATGCATGGGTCAAGACCTACGTGTGGTTCGAGTTTCGTGGAATTCTGAGAACATTCAAAATTTAGCTGTTTTGCATGGTTTTAGTAAAGCAACTTCGTTTCCCTTATACACTAACTTTTATTTGTTATTACGCTTTGAAAATTTACGACACAAATGCATGGGTGTAGACCAATGTTTGGGTCATGTTTCATGGAATTCTATGAACGTTCAATAATTAGCTGTTTTGCACGGTTTATTAAAGCAAGTTCGTTTCCATTTTTACACTAACTTGTAATTATTATTACGCTTAGCAAATTTACCACACAAATGCATGGGTCTAGACCACATTTGGGTCAAGTTTCGTGGAATTCTGAGAACGTTTGATACTAAGCTGTTTTGCACGATTTTTTTAAAGCAAGTTCGTTTCCCTTTTACACTAACTTGTAGTTATTATTATGCTTATCAAATTTACCACACAAATGCATGGGACTAGACCTACGTTTGGTTCAAGTTTCATCGAATTGTAAGAAACGTTCAAAATTTAGCTGTTTTGCACGGTTTTATTAAAGGAAGTTCGTTTCCCTTTTACACTGACTTGTAGTTATTATCACGCTTAGCAAATTTACGACACAAATGCATGGGTCAAGGCCTACCTTTGGTTCGAGTTTCGTGGAATTTTGAGAACATTCAAAATTTAGCTGTTTTGCATAGTTTTAGTAAAACAAGTTCGTTTCCCTTATACACTAGCTTTTATTTATTATTACGCTTTGCAAATTTACGACACAAACGAATGGGTGTAGACCAGCGTTTAGGTCAAGTTTCATAGAATTCTATGAACGTTCAATATTTAGCTGTTTTGCACGGTTTATTAAAGCAAGTTCGTTTCCATTTTTACACTAACTTGTAATTATAATTACGCTTAGTAAATTTACCACACAAATGCATGGGTCTAGACCACATTTGGGTCAAGTTTCGTGGAATTCTGAGAACGTTTGATACTAAGCTGTTTTGCACGATTTTTTTAAAGCAAGTTCGTTTCCCTTTTACACTAACTTGTAGTTATTACTATGCTTATCAAATTTACCACACAAATGCATGGGACTAGACCTACGTTTGGTTCAAGTTTCATCGAATTGTAAGAACGTTCAAAATTTAGCTGTTTTGCACGGTTTATTAAAGCAAGTTCGTTTCCATTTTTACACTAACTTGTAATTATAATTACGCTTAGCAAATTTACCACACAAATGCATGGGTCTAGACCACATTTTGGTCAAGTTTCGTGGAATTCTGAGAACGTTTGATACTAAGCTGTTTTGCAGGATTTTTTTAAAGCAAGTTCGTTTCCCTTTTACACTAACTTGTAGTTATTATTATGCTTATTAAATTTACCACACAAATGCATTGGACTAAACCTACGTTTGGTTCAAGTTTCATCGAATTGTAAGAACGTTCAAAATTTAGCTGTTTTGCACGGTTTTATTAAAGGAAGTTCGTTTCCCTTTTACACTGACTTGTAGTTATTATCACGCTTAGCAAATTTACCACACAAATGCATGGGTCAAGGCCTACCTTTGGTTCGAGTTTCGTGGAATTTTGAGAACATTCAAAATTTAGCTGTTTTGCATGGTTTTAGTAAAACAAGTTCGTTTCCCTTATACACTAGCTTTTATTTATTATTACGCTTTGCAAATTTACGACACAAACGAATGGGTGTAGACCAGCGTTTGGGTCAAGTTTCATGGAATTCTATGAACGTTCAATATTTAGCTGTTTTGCACGGTTTATTAAAGCAAGTTCGTTTCCATTTTTACACTAACTTGTAATTATAATTACGCTTAGCAAATTTACCACACAAATGCATGGGTCTAGACCACATTTGGGTCAAGTTTCGTGGAATTCTGAGAACGTTTGATACTAAGCTGTTTTGCACGATTTTTTTAAAGCAAGTTCGTTTCCCTTTTACAATACTTGTAGTTATTATTATGCTTATCAAATTTACCACACAAATGCATGGGACTAGACCTACGTTTGGTTCATGTTTCTTCGAATTGTGAGAACATTCAAAACTTAGCTCTTTTGCACGGTTTTATTAAAGCAAGTTCGTTTCCCTTTTACAGTGACTTGTAGTTATTATTACGCTTCAAATTTACCACACAAATGCATGGGTCAAGACCTACGTGTGGTTCGAGTTTCGTGGAATTCTGAGAACATTCAAAATTTAGCTGTTTTGCATGGTTTTAGTAAAGCAACTTCGTTTCCCTTATACACTAACTTTTATTTGTTATTACGCTTTGAAAATTTACGACACAAATGCATGGGTGTAGACCAATGTTTGGGTCATGTTTCATGGAATTCTATGAACGTTCAATAATTAGCTGTTTTGCACGATTTATTAAAGCAAGTTCGTTTCCATTTTTACACTAACTTGTAATTATTATTACGCTTAGCAAATTTACCACACAAATGCATGGGTCTAGACCACATTTGGGTCAAGTTTCGTGGAATTCTGAGAACGTTTGATACTAAGCTGTTTTGCACGATTTTTTTAAAGCAAGTTCGTTTCCCTTTTACACTAACTTGTAGTTATTATTATGCTTATCAAATTTACCACACAAATGCATGGGACTAGACCTACGTTTGGTTCAAGTTTCATCGAATTGTAAGAACGTTCAAAATTTAGCTGTTTTGCACGGTTTTATTAAAGGAAGTTCGTTTCCCTTTTACACTGACTTGTAGTTATTATCACGCTTAGCAAATTTACGACACAAATGCATGGGTCAAGGCCTACCTTTGGTTCGAGTTTCGTGGAATTTTGAGAACATTCAAAATTTAGCTGTTTTGCATAGTTTTAGTAAAACAAGTTCGTTTCCCTTATACACTAGCTTTTATTTATTATTACGCTTTGCAAATTTACGACACAAACGAATGGGTGTAGACCAGCGTTTAGGTCAAGTTTCATAGAATTCTATGAACGTTCAATATTTAGATGTTTTGCACGGTTTATTAAAGCAAGTTCGTTTCCATTTTTACACTAACTTGTAATTATAATTACGCTTAGTAAATTTACCACACAAATGCATGGGTCTAGACCACATTTGGGTCAAGTTTCGTGGAATTCTGAGAACGTTTGATACTAAGCTGTTTTGCACGATTTTTTTAAAGCAAGTTCGTTTCCCTTTTACACTAACTTGTAGTTATTACTATGCTTATCAAATTTACCACACAAATGCATGGGACTAGACCTACGTTTGGTTCAAGTTTCATCGAATTGTAAGAACGTTCAAAATTTAGCTGTTTTGCACGGTTTATTAAAGCAAGTTCGTTTCCATTTTTACACTAACTTGTAATTATAATTACGCTTAGCAAATTTACCACACAAATGCATGGGTCTAGACCACATTTTGGTCAAGTTTCGTGGAATTCTGAGAACGTTTGATACTAAGCTGTTTTGCAGGATTTTTTTAAAGCAAGTTCGTTTCCCTTTTACACTAACTTGTAGTTATTATTATGCTTATTAAATTTACCACACAAATGCATTGGACTAAACCTACGTTTGGTTCAAGTTTCATCGAATTGTAAGAACGTTCAAAATTTAGCTGTTTTGCACGGTTTTATTAAAGGAAGTTCGTTTCCCTTTTACACTGACTTGTAGTTATTATCACGCTTAGCAAATTTACCACACAAATGCATGGGTCAAGGCCTACCTTTGGTTCGAGTTTCGTGGAATTTTGAGAACATTCAAAATTTAGCTGTTTTGCATGGTTTTAGTAAAACAAGTTCGTTTCCCTTATACACTAGCTTTTATTTATTATTACGCTTTGCAAATTTACGACACAAACGAATGGGTGTAGACCAGCGTTTAGGTCAAGTTTCATCGAATTGTAAGAACGTTCAAAATTTAGCTGTTTTGCACGGTTTTATTAAAGGAAGTTCGTTTCCCTTTTACACTGACTTGTAGTTATTATCACGCTTAGCAAATTTACCACACAAATGCATGGGTCAAGGCCTACCTTTGGTTCGAGTTTCGTGGAATTTTGAGAACATTCAAAATTTAGCTGTTTTGCATAGTTTTAGTAAAACAAGTTCGTTTCCCTTATACACTAACTTTTATTTGTTATTACGCTTTGAAAATTTACGACACAAATGCATGGGTGTAGACCAATGTTTGGGTCATGTTTCATGGAATTCTATGAACGTTCAATAATTAGCTGTTTTGCACGGTTTATTAAAGCAAGTTCGTTTCCATTTTTACACTAACTTGTAATTATTATTACGCTTAGCAAATTTACCACACAAATGCATGGGTCTAGACCACATTTGGGTCAAGTTTCGTGGAATTCTGAGAACGTTTGATACTAAGCTGTTTTGCACGATTTTTTTAAAGCAAGTTCGTTTCCCTTTTACACTAACTTGTAGTTATTATTATGCTTATCAAATTTACCACACAAATGCATGGGACTAGACCTACGTTTGGTTCAAGTTTCATCGAATTGTAAGAAACGTTCAAAATTTAGCTGTTTTGCACGGTTTTATTAAAGGAAGTTCGTTTCCCTTTTACACTGACTTGTAGTTATTATCACGCTTAGCAAATTTACGACACAAATGCATGGGTCAAGGCCTACCTTTGGTTCGAGTTTCGTGGAATTTTGAGAACATTCAAAATTTAGCTGTTTTGCATAGTTTTAGTAAAACAAGTTCGTTTCCCTTATACACTAGCTTTTATTTATTATTACGCTTTGCAAATTTACGACACAAACGAATGGGTGTAGACCAGCGTTTAGGTCAAGTTTCATAGAATTCTATGAACGTTCAATATTTAGCTGTTTTGCACGGTTTATTAAAGCAAGTTCGTTTCCATTTTTACACTAACTTGTAATTATAATTACGCTTAGTAAATTTACCACACAAATGCATGGGTCTAGACCACATTTGGGTCAAGTTTCGTGGAATTCTGAGAACGTTTGATACTAAGCTGTTTTGCACGATTTTTTTAAAGCAAGTTCGTTTCCCTTTTACACTAACTTGTAGTTATTACTATGCTTATCAAATTTACCACACAAATGCATGGGACTAGACCTACGTTTGGTTCAAGTTTCATCGAATTGTAAGAACGTTCAAAATTTAGCTGTTTTGCACGGTTTATTAAAGCAAGTTCGTTTCCATTTTTACACTAACTTGTAATTATAATTACGCTTAGCAAATTTACCACACAAATGCATGGGTCTAGACCACATTTTGGTCAAGTTTCGTGGAATTCTGAGAACGTTTGATACTAAGCTGTTTTGCAGGATTTTTTTAAAGCAAGTTCGTTTCCCTTTTACACTAACTTGTAGTTATTATTATGCTTATTAAATTTACCACACAAATGCATTGGACTAAACCTACGTTTGGTTCAAGTTTCATCGAATTGTAAGAACGTTCAAAATTTAGCTGTTTTGCACGGTTTTATTAAAGGAAGTTCGTTTCCCTTTTACACTGACTTGTAGTTATTATCACGCTTAGCAAATTTACCACACAAATGCATGGGTCAAGGCCTACCTTTGGTTCGAGTTTCGTGGAATTTTGAGAACATTCAAAATTTAGCTGTTTTGCATGGTTTTAGTAAAACAAGTTCGTTTCCCTTATACACTAGCTTTTATTTATTATTACGCTTTGCAAATTTACGACACAAACGAATGGGTGTAGACCAGCGTTTGGGTCAAGTTTCATGGAATTCTATGAACGTTCAATATTTAGCTGTTTTGCACGGTTTATTAAAGCAAGTTCGTTTCCATTTTTACACTAACTTGTAATTATAATTACGCTTAGCAAATTTACCACACAAATGCATGGGTCTAGACCACATTTGGGTCAAGTTTCGTGGAATTCTGAGAACGTTTGATACTAAGCTGTTTTGCACGATTTTTTTAAAGCAAGTTCGTTTCCCTTTTACAATACTTGTAGTTATTATTATGCTTATCAAATTTACCACACAAATGCATGGGACTAGACCTACGTTTGGTTCATGTTTCTTCGAATTGTGAGAACATTCAAAACTTAGCTCTTTTGCACGGTTTTATTAAAGCAAGTTCGTTTCCCTTTTACAGTGACTTGTAGTTATTATTACGCTTCAAATTTACCACACAAATGCATGGGTCAAGACCTACGTGTGGTTCGAGTTTCGTGGAATTCTGAGAACATTCAAAATTTAGCTGTTTTGCATGGTTTTAGTAAAGCAACTTCGTTTCCCTTATACACTAACTTTTATTTGTTATTACGCTTTGAAAATTTACGACACAAATGCATGGGTGTAGACCAATGTTTGGGTCATGTTTCATGGAATTCTATGAACGTTCAATAATTAGCTGTTTTGCACGATTTATTAAAGCAAGTTCGTTTCCATTTTTACACTAACTTGTAATTATTATTACGCTTAGCAAATTTACCACACAAATGCATGGGTCTAGACCACATTTGGGTCAAGTTTCGTGGAATTCTGAGAACGTTTGATACTAAGCTGTTTTGCACGATTTTTTTAAAGCAAGTTCGTTTCCCTTTTACACTAACTTGTAGTTATTATTATGCTTATCAAATTTACCACACAAATGCATGGGACTAGACCTACGTTTGGTTCAAGTTTCATCGAATTGTAAGAACGTTCAAAATTTAGCTGTTTTGCACGGTTTTATTAAAGGAAGTTCGTTTCCCTTTTACACTGACTTGTAGTTATTATCACGCTTAGCAAATTTACGACACAAATGCATGGGTCAAGGCCTACCTTTGGTTCGAGTTTCGTGGAATTTTGAGAACATTCAAAATTTAGCTGTTTTGCATAGTTTTAGTAAAACAAGTTCGTTTCCCTTATACACTAGCTTTTATTTATTATTACGCTTTGCAAATTTACGACACAAACGAATGGGTGTAGACCAGCGTTTAGGTCAAGTTTCATAGAATTCTATGAACGTTCAATATTTAGATGTTTTGCACGGTTTATTAAAGCAAGTTCGTTTCCATTTTTACACTAACTTGTAATTATAATTACGCTTAGTAAATTTACCACACAAATGCATGGGTCTAGACCACATTTGGGTCAAGTTTCGTGGAATTCTGAGAACGTTTGATACTAAGCTGTTTTGCACGATTTTTTTAAAGCAAGTTCGTTTCCCTTTTACACTAACTTGTAGTTATTACTATGCTTATCAAATTTACCACACAAATGCATGGGACTAGACCTACGTTTGGTTCAAGTTTCATCGAATTGTAAGAACGTTCAAAATTTAGCTGTTTTGCACGGTTTATTAAAGCAAGTTCGTTTCCATTTTTACACTAACTTGTAATTATAATTACGCTTAGCAAATTTACCACACAAATGCATGGGTCTAGACCACATTTTGGTCAAGTTTCGTGGAATTCTGAGAACGTTTGATACTAAGCTGTTTTGCAGGATTTTTTTAAAGCAAGTTCGTTTCCCTTTTACACTAACTTGTAGTTATTATTATGCTTATTAAATTTACCACACAAATGCATTGGACTAAACCTACGTTTGGTTCAAGTTTCATCGAATTGTAAGAACGTTCAAAATTTAGCTGTTTTGCACGGTTTTATTAAAGGAAGTTCGTTTCCCTTTTACACTGACTTGTAGTTATTATCACGCTTAGCAAATTTACCACACAAATGCATGGGTCAAGGCCTACCTTTGGTTCGAGTTTCGTGGAATTTTGAGAACATTCAAAATTTAGCTGTTTTGCATGGTTTTAGTAAAACAAGTTC
Organism: Sesamum indicum; assembly: GCF_026168435.1. Classification (NCBI taxonomy): domain Eukaryota; kingdom Viridiplantae; phylum Streptophyta; class Magnoliopsida; order Lamiales; family Pedaliaceae; genus Sesamum; species Sesamum indicum. The sequence continues at coordinate 12,127,393 of NC_142659.1, forward strand.
GTTTCCCTTATACACTAGCTTTTATTTATTATTACGCTTTGCAAATTTACGACACAAACGAATGGGTGTAGACCAGCGTTTAGGTCAAGTTTCATCGAATTGTAAGAACGTTCAAAATTTAGCTGTTTTGCACGGTTTTATTAAAGGAAGTTCGTTTCCCTTTTACACTGACTTGTAGTTATTATCACGCTTAGCAAATTTACCACACAAATGCATGGGTCAAGGCCTACCTTTGGTTCGAGTTTCGTGGAATTTTGAGAACATTCAAAATTTAGCTGTTTTGCATAGTTTTAGTAAAACAAGTTCGTTTCCCTTATACACTAACTTTTATTTGTTATTACGCTTTGAAAATTTACGACACAAATGCATGGGTGTAGACCAATGTTTGGGTCATGTTTCATGGAATTCTATGAACGTTCAATAATTAGCTGTTTTGCACGGTTTATTAAAGCAAGTTCGTTTCCATTTTTACACTAACTTGTAATTATTATTACGCTTAGCAAATTTACCACACAAATGCATGGGTCTAGACCACATTTGGGTCAAGTTTCGTGGAATTCTGAGAACGTTTGATACTAAGCTGTTTTGCACGATTTTTTTAAAGCAAGTTCGTTTCCCTTTTACACTAACTTGTAGTTATTATTATGCTTATCAAATTTACCACACAAATGCATGGGACTAGACCTACGTTTGGTTCAAGTTTCATCGAATTGTAAGAAACGTTCAAAATTTAGCTGTTTTGCACGGTTTTATTAAAGGAAGTTCGTTTCCCTTTTACACTGACTTGTAGTTATTATCACGCTTAGCAAATTTACGACACAAATGCATGGGTCAAGGCCTACCTTTGGTTCGAGTTTCGTGGAATTTTGAGAACATTCAAAATTTAGCTGTTTTGCATAGTTTTAGTAAAACAAGTTCGTTTCCCTTATACACTAGCTTTTATTTATTATTACGCTTTGCAAATTTACGACACAAACGAATGGGTGTAGACCAGCGTTTAGGTCAAGTTTCATAGAATTCTATGAACGTTCAATATTTAGCTGTTTTGCACGGTTTATTAAAGCAAGTTCGTTTCCATTTTTACACTAACTTGTAATTATAATTACGCTTAGTAAATTTACCACACAAATGCATGGGTCTAGACCACATTTGGGTCAAGTTTCGTGGAATTCTGAGAACGTTTGATACTAAGCTGTTTTGCACGATTTTTTTAAAGCAAGTTCGTTTCCCTTTTACACTAACTTGTAGTTATTACTATGCTTATCAAATTTACCACACAAATGCATGGGACTAGACCTACGTTTGGTTCAAGTTTCATCGAATTGTAAGAACGTTCAAAATTTAGCTGTTTTGCACGGTTTATTAAAGCAAGTTCGTTTCCATTTTTACACTAACTTGTAATTATAATTACGCTTAGCAAATTTACCACACAAATGCATGGGTCTAGACCACATTTTGGTCAAGTTTCGTGGAATTCTGAGAACGTTTGATACTAAGCTGTTTTGCAGGATTTTTTTAAAGCAAGTTCGTTTCCCTTTTACACTAACTTGTAGTTATTATTATGCTTATTAAATTTACCACACAAATGCATTGGACTAAACCTACGTTTGGTTCAAGTTTCATCGAATTGTAAGAACGTTCAAAATTTAGCTGTTTTGCACGGTTTTATTAAAGGAAGTTCGTTTCCCTTTTACACTGACTTGTAGTTATTATCACGCTTAGCAAATTTACCACACAAATGCATGGGTCAAGGCCTACCTTTGGTTCGAGTTTCGTGGAATTTTGAGAACATTCAAAATTTAGCTGTTTTGCATGGTTTTAGTAAAACAAGTTCGTTTCCCTTATACACTAGCTTTTATTTATTATTACGCTTTGCAAATTTACGACACAAACGAATGGGTGTAGACCAGCGTTTGGGTCAAGTTTCATGGAATTCTATGAACGTTCAATATTTAGCTGTTTTGCACGGTTTATTAAAGCAAGTTCGTTTCCATTTTTACACTAACTTGTAATTATAATTACGCTTAGCAAATTTACCACACAAATGCATGGGTCTAGACCACATTTGGGTCAAGTTTCGTGGAATTCTGAGAACGTTTGATACTAAGCTGTTTTGCACGATTTTTTTAAAGCAAGTTCGTTTCCCTTTTACAATACTTGTAGTTATTATTATGCTTATCAAATTTACCACACAAATGCATGGGACTAGACCTACGTTTGGTTCATGTTTCTTCGAATTGTGAGAACATTCAAAACTTAGCTCTTTTGCACGGTTTTATTAAAGCAAGTTCGTTTCCCTTTTACAGTGACTTGTAGTTATTATTACGCTTCAAATTTACCACACAAATGCATGGGTCAAGACCTACGTGTGGTTCGAGTTTCGTGGAATTCTGAGAACATTCAAAATTTAGCTGTTTTGCATGGTTTTAGTAAAGCAACTTCGTTTCCCTTATACACTAACTTTTATTTGTTATTACGCTTTGAAAATTTACGACACAAATGCATGGGTGTAGACCAATGTTTGGGTCATGTTTCATGGAATTCTATGAACGTTCAATAATTAGCTGTTTTGCACGATTTATTAAAGCAAGTTCGTTTCCATTTTTACACTAACTTGTAATTATTATTACGCTTAGCAAATTTACCACACAAATGCATGGGTCTAGACCACATTTGGGTCAAGTTTCGTGGAATTCTGAGAACGTTTGATACTAAGCTGTTTTGCACGATTTTTTTAAAGCAAGTTCGTTTCCCTTTTACACTAACTTGTAGTTATTATTATGCTTATCAAATTTACCACACAAATGCATGGGACTAGACCTACGTTTGGTTCAAGTTTCATCGAATTGTAAGAACGTTCAAAATTTAGCTGTTTTGCACGGTTTTATTAAAGGAAGTTCGTTTCCCTTTTACACTGACTTGTAGTTATTATCACGCTTAGCAAATTTACGACACAAATGCATGGGTCAAGGCCTACCTTTGGTTCGAGTTTCGTGGAATTTTGAGAACATTCAAAATTTAGCTGTTTTGCATAGTTTTAGTAAAACAAGTTCGTTTCCCTTATACACTAGCTTTTATTTATTATTACGCTTTGCAAATTTACGACACAAACGAATGGGTGTAGACCAGCGTTTAGGTCAAGTTTCATAGAATTCTATGAACGTTCAATATTTAGATGTTTTGCACGGTTTATTAAAGCAAGTTCGTTTCCATTTTTACACTAACTTGTAATTATAATTACGCTTAGTAAATTTACCACACAAATGCATGGGTCTAGACCACATTTGGGTCAAGTTTCGTGGAATTCTGAGAACGTTTGATACTAAGCTGTTTTGCACGATTTTTTTAAAGCAAGTTCGTTTCCCTTTTACACTAACTTGTAGTTATTACTATGCTTATCAAATTTACCACACAAATGCATGGGACTAGACCTACGTTTGGTTCAAGTTTCATCGAATTGTAAGAACGTTCAAAATTTAGCTGTTTTGCACGGTTTATTAAAGCAAGTTCGTTTCCATTTTTACACTAACTTGTAATTATAATTACGCTTAGCAAATTTACCACACAAATGCATGGGTCTAGACCACATTTTGGTCAAGTTTCGTGGAATTCTGAGAACGTTTGATACTAAGCTGTTTTGCAGGATTTTTTTAAAGCAAGTTCGTTTCCCTTTTACACTAACTTGTAGTTATTATTATGCTTATTAAATTTACCACACAAATGCATTGGACTAAACCTACGTTTGGTTCAAGTTTCATCGAATTGTAAGAACGTTCAAAATTTAGCTGTTTTGCACGGTTTTATTAAAGGAAGTTCGTTTCCCTTTTACACTGACTTGTAGTTATTATCACGCTTAGCAAATTTACCACACAAATGCATGGGTCAAGGCCTACCTTTGGTTCGAGTTTCGTGGAATTTTGAGAACATTCAAAATTTAGCTGTTTTGCATGGTTTTAGTAAAACAAGTTCGTTTCCCTTATACACTAGCTTTTATTTATTATTACGCTTTGCAAATTTACGACACAAACGAATGGGTGTAGACCAGCGTTTAGGTCAAGTTTCATCGAATTGTAAGAACGTTCAAAATTTAGCTGTTTTGCACGGTTTTATTAAAGGAAGTTCGTTTCCCTTTTACACTGACTTGTAGTTATTATCACGCTTAGCAAATTTACCACACAAATGCATGGGTCAAGGCCTACCTTTGGTTCGAGTTTCGTGGAATTTTGAGAACATTCAAAATTTAGCTGTTTTGCATAGTTTTAGTAAAACAAGTTCGTTTCCCTTATACACTAACTTTTATTTGTTATTACGCTTTGAAAATTTACGACACAAATGCATGGGTGTAGACCAATGTTTGGGTCATGTTTCATGGAATTCTATGAACGTTCAATAATTAGCTGTTTTGCACGGTTTATTAAAGCAAGTTCGTTTCCATTTTTACACTAACTTGTAATTATTATTACGCTTAGCAAATTTACCACACAAATGCATGGGTCTAGACCACATTTGGGTCAAGTTTCGTGGAATTCTGAGAACGTTTGATACTAAGCTGTTTTGCACGATTTTTTTAAAGCAAGTTCGTTTCCCTTTTACACTAACTTGTAGTTATTATTATGCTTATCAAATTTACCACACAAATGCATGGGACTAGACCTACGTTTGGTTCAAGTTTCATCGAATTGTAAGAAACGTTCAAAATTTAGCTGTTTTGCACGGTTTTATTAAAGGAAGTTCGTTTCCCTTTTACACTGACTTGTAGTTATTATCACGCTTAGCAAATTTACGACACAAATGCATGGGTCAAGGCCTACCTTTGGTTCGAGTTTCGTGGAATTTTGAGAACATTCAAAATTTAGCTGTTTTGCATAGTTTTAGTAAAACAAGTTCGTTTCCCTTATACACTAGCTTTTATTTATTATTACGCTTTGCAAATTTACGACACAAACGAATGGGTGTAGACCAGCGTTTAGGTCAAGTTTCATAGAATTCTATGAACGTTCAATATTTAGCTGTTTTGCACGGTTTATTAAAGCAAGTTCGTTTCCATTTTTACACTAACTTGTAATTATAATTACGCTTAGTAAATTTACCACACAAATGCATGGGTCTAGACCACATTTGGGTCAAGTTTCGTGGAATTCTGAGAACGTTTGATACTAAGCTGTTTTGCACGATTTTTTTAAAGCAAGTTCGTTTCCCTTTTACACTAACTTGTAGTTATTACTATGCTTATCAAATTTACCACACAAATGCATGGGACTAGACCTACGTTTGGTTCAAGTTTCATCGAATTGTAAGAACGTTCAAAATTTAGCTGTTTTGCACGGTTTATTAAAGCAAGTTCGTTTCCATTTTTACACTAACTTGTAATTATAATTACGCTTAGCAAATTTACCACACAAATGCATGGGTCTAGACCACATTTTGGTCAAGTTTCGTGGAATTCTGAGAACGTTTGATACTAAGCTGTTTTGCAGGATTTTTTTAAAGCAAGTTCGTTTCCCTTTTACACTAACTTGTAGTTATTATTATGCTTATTAAATTTACCACACAAATGCATTGGACTAAACCTACGTTTGGTTCAAGTTTCATCGAATTGTAAGAACGTTCAAAATTTAGCTGTTTTGCACGGTTTTATTAAAGGAAGTTCGTTTCCCTTTTACACTGACTTGTAGTTATTATCACGCTTAGCAAATTTACCACACAAATGCATGGGTCAAGGCCTACCTTTGGTTCGAGTTTCGTGGAATTTTGAGAACATTCAAAATTTAGCTGTTTTGCATGGTTTTAGTAAAACAAGTTCGTTTCCCTTATACACTAGCTTTTATTTATTATTACGCTTTGCAAATTTACGACACAAACGAATGGGTGTAGACCAGCGTTTGGGTCAAGTTTCATGGAATTCTATGAACGTTCAATATTTAGCTGTTTTGCACGGTTTATTAAAGCAAGTTCGTTTCCATTTTTACACTAACTTGTAATTATAATTACGCTTAGCAAATTTACCACACAAATGCATGGGTCTAGACCACATTTGGGTCAAGTTTCGTGGAATTCTGAGAACGTTTGATACTAAGCTGTTTTGCACGATTTTTTTAAAGCAAGTTCGTTTCCCTTTTACAATACTTGTAGTTATTATTATGCTTATCAAATTTACCACACAAATGCATGGGACTAGACCTACGTTTGGTTCATGTTTCTTCGAATTGTGAGAACATTCAAAACTTAGCTCTTTTGCACGGTTTTATTAAAGCAAGTTCGTTTCCCTTTTACAGTGACTTGTAGTTATTATTACGCTTCAAATTTACCACACAAATGCATGGGTCAAGACCTACGTGTGGTTCGAGTTTCGTGGAATTCTGAGAACATTCAAAATTTAGCTGTTTTGCATGGTTTTAGTAAAGCAACTTCGTTTCCCTTATACACTAACTTTTATTTGTTATTACGCTTTGAAAATTTACGACACAAATGCATGGGTGTAGACCAATGTTTGGGTCATGTTTCATGGAATTCTATGAACGTTCAATAATTAGCTGTTTTGCACGATTTATTAAAGCAAGTTCGTTTCCATTTTTACACTAACTTGTAATTATTATTACGCTTAGCAAATTTACCACACAAATGCATGGGTCTAGACCACATTTGGGTCAAGTTTCGTGGAATTCTGAGAACGTTTGATACTAAGCTGTTTTGCACGATTTTTTTAAAGCAAGTTCGTTTCCCTTTTACACTAACTTGTAGTTATTATTATGCTTATCAAATTTACCACACAAATGCATGGGACTAGACCTACGTTTGGTTCAAGTTTCATCGAATTGTAAGAACGTTCAAAATTTAGCTGTTTTGCACGGTTTTATTAAAGGAAGTTCGTTTCCCTTTTACACTGACTTGTAGTTATTATCACGCTTAGCAAATTTACGACACAAATGCATGGGTCAAGGCCTACCTTTGGTTCGAGTTTCGTGGAATTTTGAGAACATTCAAAATTTAGCTGTTTTGCATAGTTTTAGTAAAACAAGTTCGTTTCCCTTATACACTAGCTTTTATTTATTATTACGCTTTGCAAATTTACGACACAAACGAATGGGTGTAGACCAGCGTTTAGGTCAAGTTTCATAGAATTCTATGAACGTTCAATATTTAGATGTTTTGCACGGTTTATTAAAGCAAGTTCGTTTCCATTTTTACACTAACTTGTAATTATAATTACGCTTAGTAAATTTACCACACAAATGCATGGGTCTAGACCACATTTGGGTCAAGTTTCGTGGAATTCTGAGAACGTTTGATACTAAGCTGTTTTGCACGATTTTTTTAAAGCAAGTTCGTTTCCCTTTTACACTAACTTGTAGTTATTACTATGCTTATCAAATTTACCACACAAATGCATGGGACTAGACCTACGTTTGGTTCAAGTTTCATCGAATTGTAAGAACGTTCAAAATTTAGCTGTTTTGCACGGTTTATTAAAGCAAGTTCGTTTCCATTTTTACACTAACTTGTAATTATAATTACGCTTAGCAAATTTACCACACAAATGCATGGGTCTAGACCACATTTTGGTCAAGTTTCGTGGAATTCTGAGAACGTTTGATACTAAGCTGTTTTGCAGGATTTTTTTAAAGCAAGTTCGTTTCCCTTTTACACTAACTTGTAGTTATTATTATGCTTATTAAATTTACCACACAAATGCATTGGACTAAACCTACGTTTGGTTCAAGTTTCATCGAATTGTAAGAACGTTCAAAATTTAGCTGTTTTGCACGGTTTTATTAAAGGAAGTTCGTTTCCCTTTTACACTGACTTGTAGTTATTATCACGCTTAGCAAATTTACCACACAAATGCATGGGTCAAGGCCTACCTTTGGTTCGAGTTTCGTGGAATTTTGAGAACATTCAAAATTTAGCTGTTTTGCATGGTTTTAGTAAAACAAGTTCGTTTCCCTTATACACTAGCTTTTATTTATTATTACGCTTTGCAAATTTACGACACAAACGAATGGGTGTAGACCAGCGTTTAGGTCAAGTTTCATCGAATTGTAAGAACGTTCAAAATTTAGCTGTTTTGCACGGTTTTATTAAAGGAAGTTCGTTTCCCTTTTACACTGACTTGTAGTTATTATCACTCTTAGCAAATTTACCAAACAAATGCATGGGTCAAGGCCTACCTTTGGTTCGAGTTTCGTGGAATTTTGAGAACATTCAAAATTTAGCTGTTTTGCATAGTTTTAGTAAAACAAGTTCGTTTCCCTTATACACTAACTTTTATTTGTTATTACGCTTTGAAAATTTACGACACAAATGCATGGGTGTAGACCAATGTTTGGGTCATGTTTCATGGAATTCTATGAACGTTCAATAATTAGCTGTTTTGCACGGTTTATTAAAGCAAGTTCGTTTCCATTTTTACACTAACTTGTAATTATTATTACGCTTAGCAAATTTACCACACAAATGCATGGGTCTAGACCACATTTGGGTCAAGTTTCGTGGAATTCTGAGAACGTTTGATACTAAGCTGTTTTGCACGATTTTTTTAAAGCAAGTTCGTTTCCCTTTTACACTAACTTGTAGTTATTATTATGCTTATCAAATTTACCACACAAATGCATGGGACTAGACCTACGTTTGGTTCAAGTTTCATCGAATTGTAAGAAACGTTCAAAATTTAGCTGTTTTGCACGGTTTTATTAAAGGAAGTTCGTTTCCCTTTTACACTGACTTGTAGTTATTATCACGCTTAGCAAATTTACGACACAAATGCATGGGTCAAGGCCTACCTTTGGTTCGAGTTTCGTGGAATTTTGAGAACATTCAAAATTTAGCTGTTTTGCATAGTTTTAGTAAAACAAGTTCGTTTCCCTTATACACTAGCTTTTATTTATTATTACGCTTTGCAAATTTACGACACAAACGAATGGGTGTAGACCAGCGTTTAGGTCAAGTTTCATAGAATTCTATGAACGTTCAATATTTAGCTGTTTTGCACGGTTTATTAAAGCAAGTTCGTTTCCATTTTTACACTAACTTGTAATTATAATTACGCTTAGTAAATTTACCACACAAATGCATGGGTCTAGACCACATTTGGGTCAAGTTTCGTGGAATTCTGAGAACGTTTGATACTAAGCTGTTTTGCACGATTTTTTTAAAGCAAGTTCGTTTCCCTTTTACACTAACTTGTAGTTATTACTATGCTTATCAAATTTACCACACAAATGCATGGGACTAGACCTACGTTTGGTTCAAGTTTCATCGAATTGTAAGAACGTTCAAAATTTAGCTGTTTTGCACGGTTTATTAAAGCAAGTTCGTTTCCATTTTTACACTAACTTGTAATTATAATTACGCTTAGCAAATTTACCACACAAATGCATGGGTCTAGACCACATTTTGGTCAAGTTTCGTGGAATTCTGAGAACGTTTGATACTAAGCTGTTTTGCAGGATTTTTTTAAAGCAAGTTCGTTTCCCTTTTACACTAACTTGTAGTTATTATTATGCTTATTAAATTTACCACACAAATGCATTGGACTAAACCTACGTTTGGTTCAAGTTTCATCGAATTGTAAGAACGTTCAAAATTTAGCTGTTTTGCACGGTTTTATTAAAGGAAGTTCGTTTCCCTTTTACACTGACTTGTAGTTATTATCACGCTTAGCAAATTTACCACACAAATGCATGGGTCAAGGCCTACCTTTGGTTCGAGTTTCGTGGAATTTTGAGAACATTCAAAATTTAGCTGTTTTGCATGGTTTTAGTAAAACAAGTTCGTTTCCCTTATACACTAGCTTTTATTTATTATTACGCTTTGCAAATTTACGACACAAACGAATGGGTGTAGACCAGCGTTTAGGTCAAGTTTCATCGAATTGTAAGAACGTTCAAAATTTAGCTGTTTTGCACGGTTTTATTAAAGGAAGTTCGTTTCCCTTTTACACTGACTTGTAGTTATTATCACGCTTAGCAAATTTACCAAACAAATGCATGGGTCAAGGCCTACCTTTGGTTCGAGTTTCGTGGAATTTTGAGAACATTCAAAATTTAGCTGTTTTGCATAGTTTTAGTAAAACAAGTTCGTTTCCCTTATACACTAACTTTTATTTGTTATTACGCTTTGAAAATTTACGACACAAATGCATGGGTGTAGACCAATGTTTGGGTCATGTTTCATGGAATTCTATGAACGTTCAATAATTAGCTGTTTTGCACGGTTTATTAAAGCAAGTTCGTTTCCATTTTTACACTAACTTGTAATTATTATTACGCTTAGCAAATTTACCACACAAATGCATGGGTCTAGACCACATTTGGGTCAAGTTTCGTGGAATTCTGAGAACGTTTGATACTAAGCTGTTTTGCACGATTTTTTTAAAGCAAGTTCGTTTCCCTTTTACACTAACTTGTAGTTATTATTATGCTTATCAAATTTACCACACAAATGCATGGGACTAGACCTACGTTTGGTTCAAGTTTCATCGAATTGTAAGAAACGTTCAAAATTTAGCTGTTTTGCACGGTTTTATTAAAGGAAGTTCGTTTCCCTTTTACACTGACTTGTAGTTATTATCACGCTTAGCAAATTTACGACACAAATGCATGGGTCAAGGCCTACCTTTGGTTCGAGTTTCGTGGAATTTTGAGAACATTCAAAATTTAGCTGTTTTGCATAGTTTTAGTAAAACAAGTTCGTTTCCCTTATACACTAGCTTTTATTTATTATTACGCTTTGCAAATTTACGACACAAACGAATGGGTGTAGACCAGCGTTTAGGTCAAGTTTCATAGAATTCTATGAACGTTCAATATTTAGCTGTTTTGCACGGTTTATTAAAGCAAGTTCGTTTCCATTTTTACACTAACTTGTAATTATAATTACGCTTAGTAAATTTACCACACAAATGCATGGGTCTAGACCACATTTGGGTCAAGTTTCGTGGAATTCTGAGAACGTTTGATACTAAGCTGTTTTGCACGATTTTTTTAAAGCAAGTTCGTTTCCCTTTTACACTAACTTGTAGTTATTACTATGCTTATCAAATTTACCACACAAATGCATGGGACTAGACCTACGTTTGGTTCAAGTTTCATCGAATTGTAAGAACGTTCAAAATTTAGCTGTTTTGCACGGTTTATTAAAGCAAGTTCGTTTCCATTTTTACACTAACTTGTAATTATAATTACGCTTAGCAAATTTACCACACAAATGCATGGGTCTAGACCACATTTTGGTCAAGTTTCGTGGAATTCTGAGAACGTTTGATACTAAGCTGTTTTGCAGGATTTTTTTAAAGCAAGTTCGTTTCCCTTTTACACTAACTTGTAGTTATTATTATGCTTATTAAATTTACCACACAAATGCATTGGACTAAACCTACGTTTGGTTCAAGTTTCATCGAATTGTAAGAACGTTCAAAATTTAGCTGTTTTGCACGGTTTTATTAAAGGAAGTTCGTTTCCCTTTTACACTGACTTGTAGTTATTATCACGCTTAGCAAATTTACCACACAAATGCATGGGTCAAGGCCTACCTTTGGTTCGAGTTTCGTGGAATTTTGAGAACATTCAAAATTTAGCTGTTTTGCATGGTTTTAGTAAAACAAGTTCGTTTCCCTTATACACTAGCTTTTATTTATTATTACGCTTTGCAAATTTACGACACAAACGAATGGGTGTAGACCAGCGTTTAGGTCAAGTTTCATCGAATTGTAAGAACGTTCAAAATTTAGCTGTTTTGCACGGTTTTATTAAAGGAAGTTCGTTTCCCTTTTACACTGACTTGTAGTTATTATCACGCTTAGCAAATTTACCACACAAATGCATGGGTCTAGACCACATTTGGGTCAAGTTTCGTGGAATTCTGAGAACGTTTGATACTAAGCTGTTTTGCACGATTTTTTTAAAGCAAGTTCGTTTCCCTTTTACAATACTTGTAGTTATTATTATGCTTATCAAATTTACCACACAAATGCATGGGACTAGACCTACGTTTGGTTCATGTTTCTTCGAATTGTGAGAACATTCAAAACTTAGCTCTTTTGCACGGTTTTATTAAAGCAAGTTCGTTTCCCTTTTACAGTGACTTGTAGTTATTATTACGCTTCAAATTTACCACACAAATGCATGGGTCAAGACCTACGTGTGGTTCGAGTTTCGTGGAATTCTGAGAACATTCAAAATTTAGCTGTTTTGCATGGTTTTAGTAAAGCAACTTCGTTTCCCTTATACACTAACTTTTATTTGTTATTACGCTTTGAAAATTTACGACACAAATGCATGGGTGTAGACCAATGTTTGGGTCATGTTTCATGGAATTCTATGAACGTTCAATAATTAGCTGTTTTGCACGGTTTATTAAAGCAAGTTCGTTTCCATTTTTACACTAACTTGTAATTATTATTACGCTTAGCAAATTTACCACACAAATGCATGGGTCTAGACCACATTTGGGTCAAGTTTCGTGGAATTCTGAGAACGTTTGATACTAAGCTGTTTTGCACGATTTTTTTAAAGCAAGTTCGTTTCCCTTTTACACTAACTTGTAGTTATTATTATGCTTATCAAATTTACCACACAAATGCATGGGACTAGACCTACGTTTGGTTCAAGTTTCATCGAATTGTAAGAAACGTTCAAAATTTAGCTGTTTTGCACGGTTTTATTAAAGGAAGTTCGTTTCCCTTTTACACTGACTTGTAGTTATTATCACGCTTAGCAAATTTACGACACAAATGCATGGGTCAAGGCCTACCTTTGGTTCGAGTTTCGTGGAATTTTGAGAACATTCAAAATTTAGCTGTTTTGCATAGTTTTAGTAAAACAAGTTCGTTTCCCTTATACACTAGCTTTTATTTATTATTACGCTTTGCAAATTTACGACACAAACGAATGGGTGTAGACCAGCGTTTAGGTCAAGTTTCATAGAATTCTATGAACGTTCAATATTTAGCTGTTTTGCACGGTTTATTAAAGCAAGTTCGTTTCCATTTTTACACTAACTTGTAATTATAATTACGCTTAGTAAATTTACCACACAAATGCATGGGTCTAGACCACATTTGGGTCAAGTTTCGTGGAATTCTGAGAACGTTTGATACTAAGCTGTTTTGCACGATTTTTTTAAAGCAAGTTCGTTTCCCTTTTACACTAACTTGTAGTTATTACTATGCTTATCAAATTTACCACACAAATGCATGGGACTAGACCTACGTTTGGTTCAAGTTTCATCGAATTGTAAGAACGTTCAAAATTTAGCTGTTTTGCACGGTTTATTAAAGCAAGTTCGTTTCCATTTTTACACTAACTTGTAATTATAATTACGCTTAGCAAATTTACCACACAAATGCATGGGTCTAGACCACATTTTGGTCAAGTTTCGTGGAATTCTGAGAACGTTTGATACTAAGCTGTTTTGCAGGATTTTTTTAAAGCAAGTTCGTTTCCCTTTTACACTAACTTGTAGTTATTATTATGCTTATTAAATTTACCACACAAATGCATTGGACTAAACCTACGTTTGGTTCAAGTTTCATCGAATTGTAAGAACGTTCAAAATTTAGCTGTTTTGCACGGTTTTATTAAAGGAAGTTCGTTTCCCTTTTACACTGACTTGTAGTTATTATCACGCTTAGCAAATTTACCACACAAATGCATGGGTCAAGGCCTACCTTTGGTTCGAGTTTCGTGGAATTTTGAGAACATTCAAAATTTAGCTGTTTTGCATGGTTTTAGTAAAACAAGTTCGTTTCCCTTATACACTAGCTTTTATTTATTATTACGCTTTGCAAATTTACGACACAAACGAATGGGTGTAGACCAGCGTTTGGGTCAAGTTTCATGGAATTCTATGAACGTTCAATATTTAGCTGTTTTGCACGGTTTATTAAAGCAAGTTCGTTTCCATTTTTACACTAACTTGTAATTATAATTACGCTTAGCAAATTTACCACACAAATGCATGGGTCTAGACCACATTTGGGTCAAGTTTCGTGGAATTCTGAGAACGTTTGATACTAAGCTGTTTTGCACGATTTTTTTAAAGCAAGTTCGTTTCCCTTTTACAATACTTGTAGTTATTATTATGCTTATCAAATTTACCACACAAATGCATGGGACTAGACCTACGTTTGGTTCATGTTTCTTCGAATTGTGAGAACATTCAAAACTTAGCTCTTTTGCACGGTTTTATTAAAGCAAGTTCGTTTCCCTTTTACAGTGACTTGTAGTTATTATTACGCTTCAAATTTACCACACAAATGCATGGGTCAAGACCTACGTGTGGTTCGAGTTTCGTGGAATTCTGAGAACATTCAAAATTTAGCTGTTTTGCATGGTTTTAGTAAAGCAACTTCGTTTCCCTTATACACTAACTTTTATTTGTTATTACGCTTTGAAAATTTACGACACAAATGCATGGGTGTAGACCAATGTTTGGGTCATGTTTCATGGAATTCTATGAACGTTCAATAATTAGCTGTTTTGCACGATTTATTAAAGCAAGTTCGTTTCCATTTTTACACTAACTTGTAATTATTATTACGCTTAGCAAATTTACCACACAAATGCATGGGTCTAGACCACATTTGGGTCAAGTTTCGTGGAATTCTGAGAACGTTTGATACTAAGCTGTTTTGCACGATTTTTTTAAAGCAAGTTCGTTTCCCTTTTACACTAACTTGTAGTTATTATTATGCTTATCAAATTTACCACACAAATGCATGGGACTAGACCTACGTTTGGTTCAAGTTTCATCGAATTGTAAGAACGTTCAAAATTTAGCTGTTTTGCACGGTTTTATTAAAGGAAGTTCGTTTCCCTTTTACACTGACTTGTAGTTATTATCACGCTTAGCAAATTTACGACACAAATGCATGGGTCAAGGCCTACCTTTGGTTCGAGTTTCGTGGAATTTTGAGAACATTCAAAATTTAGCTGTTTTGCATAGTTTTAGTAAAACAAGTTCGTTTCCCTTATACACTAGCTTTTATTTATTATTACGCTTTGCAAATTTACGACACAAACGAATGGGTGTAGACCAGCGTTTAGGTCAAGTTTCATAGAATTCTATGAACGTTCAATATTTAGATGTTTTGCACGGTTTATTAAAGCAAGTTCGTTTCCATTTTTACACTAACTTGTAATTATAATTACGCTTAGTAAATTTACCACACAAATGCATGGGTCTAGACCACATTTGGGTCAAGTTTCGTGGAATTCTGAGAACGTTTGATACTAAGCTGTTTTGCACGATTTTTTTAAAGCAAGTTCGTTTCCCTTTTACACTAACTTGTAGTTATTACTATGCTTATCAAATTTACCACACAAATGCATGGGACTAGACCTACGTTTGGTTCAAGTTTCATCGAATTGTAAGAACGTTCAAAATTTAGCTGTTTTGCACGGTTTATTAAAGCAAGTTCGTTTCCATTTTTACACTAACTTGTAATTATAATTACGCTTAGCAAATTTACCACACAAATGCATGGGTCTAGACCACATTTTGGTCAAGTTTCGTGGAATTCTGAGAACGTTTGATACTAAGCTGTTTTGCAGGATTTTTTTAAAGCAAGTTCGTTTCCCTTTTACACTAACTTGTAGTTATTATTATGCTTATTAAATTTACCACACAAATGCATTGGACTAAACCTACGTTTGGTTCAAGTTTCATCGAATTGTAAGAACGTTCAAAATTTAGCTGTTTTGCACGGTTTTATTAAAGGAAGTTCGTTTCCCTTTTACACTGACTTGTAGTTATTATCACGCTTAGCAAATTTACCACACAAATGCATGGGTCAAGGCCTACCTTTGGTTCGAGTTTCGTGGAATTTTGAGAACATTCAAAATTTAGCTGTTTTGCATGGTTTTAGTAAAACAAGTTCGTTTCCCTTATACACTAGCTTTTATTTATTATTACGCTTTGCAAATTTACGACACAAACGAATGGGTGTAGACCAGCGTTTAGGTCAAGTTTCATCGAATTGTAAGAACGTTCAAAATTTAGCTGTTTTGCACGGTTTTATTAAAGGAAGTTCGTTTCCCTTTTACACTGACTTGTAGTTATTATCACGCTTAGCAAATTTACCACACAAATGCATGGGTCTAGACCACATTTGGGTCAAGTTTCGTGGAATTCTGAGAACGTTTGATACTAAGCTGTTTGCACGATTTTTTTAAAGCAAGTTCGTTTCCCTTTTACACTAACTTGTAGTTATTACTATGCTTATCAAATTTACCACACAAATGCATGGGACTAGACCTACGTTTGGTTCAAGTTTCATCGAATTGTAAGAACGTTCAAAATTTAGCTGTTTTGCACGGTTTATTAAAGCAAGTTCGTTTCCATTTTTACACTAACTTGTAATTATAATTACGCTTAGCAAATTTACCACACAAATGCATGGGTCTAGACCACATTTGGGTCAAGTTTCGTGGAATTCTGAGAACGTTTGATACTAAGCTGTTTTGCACGATTTTTTTAAAGCAAGTTCGTTTCCCTTTTACACTAACTTGTAGTTATTATTATGCTTATCAAATTTACCACTCAAATGCATGGGACTAGACCTACGTTTGGTTCAAGTTTCATCGAATTGTAAGAACGTTCAAAATTTAGCTGTTTTGCACGGTTTTATTAAAGGAAGTTCGTTTCCCTTTTACACTGACTTGTAGTTATTATCACGCTTAGCAAATTTACGACACAAATGCATGGGTCAAGGCCTACCTTTGGTTCGAGTTTCGTGGAATTTTGAGAACATTCAAAATTTAGCTGTTTTGCATAGTTTTAGTAAAACAAGTTCGTTTCCCTTATACACTAGCTTTTATTTATTATTACGCTTTGCAAATTTACGACACAAACGAATGGGTGTAGACCAGCGTTTAGGTCAAGTTTCATAGAATTCTATGAACGTTCAATATTTAGATGTTTTGCACGGTTTATTAAAGCAAGTTCGTTTCCATTTTTACACTAACTTGTAATTATAATTACGCTTAGTAAATTTACCACACAAATGCATGGGTCTAGACCACATTTGGGTCAAGTTTCGTGGAATTCTGAGAACGTTTGATACTAAGCTGTTTTGCACGATTTTTTTAAAGCAAGTTCGTTTCCCTTTTACACTAACTTGTAGTTATTACTATGCTTATCAAATTTACCACACAAATGCATGGGACTAGACCTACGTTTGGTTCAAGTTTCATCGAATTGTAAGAACGTTCAAAATTTAGCTGTTTTGCACGGTTTATTAAAGCAAGTTCGTTTCCATTTTTACACTAACTTGTAATTATAATTACGCTTAGCAAATTTACCACACAAATGCATGGGTCTAGACCACATTTTGGTCAAGTTTCGTGGAATTCTGAGAACGTTTGATACTAAGCTGTTTTGCAGGATTTTTTTAAAGCAAGTTCGTTTCCCTTTTACACTAACTTGTAGTTATTATTATGCTTATTAAATTTACCACACAAATGCATTGGACTAAACCTACGTTTGGTTCAAGTTTCATCGAATTGTAAGAACGTTCAAAATTTAGCTGTTTTGCACGGTTTTATTAAAGGAAGTTCGTTTCCCTTTTACACTGACTTGTAGTTATTATCACGCTTAGCAAATTTACCACACAAATGCATGGGTCAAGGCCTACCTTTGGTTCGAGTTTCGTGGAATTTTGAGAACATTCAAAATTTAGCTGTTTTGCATGGTTTTAGTAAAACAAGTTCGTTTCCCTTATACACTAGCTTTTATTTATTATTACGCTTTGCAAATTTACGACACAAACGAATGGGTGTAGACCAGCGTTTAGGTCAAGTTTCATCGAATTGTAAGAACGTTCAAAATTTAGCTGTTTTGCACGGTTTTATTAAAGGAAGTTCGTTTCCCTTTTACACTGACTTGTAGTTATTATCACGCTTAGCAAATTTACCACACAAATGCATGGGTCTAGACCACATTTGGGTCAAGTTTCGTGGAATTCTGAGAACGTTTGATACTAAGCTGTTTGCACGATTTTTTTAAAGCAAGTTCGTTTCCCTTTTACACTAACTTGTAGTTATTACTATGCTTATCAAATTTACCACACAAATGCATGGGACTAGACCTACGTTTGGTTCAAGTTTCATCGAATTGTAAGAACGTTCAAAATTTAGCTGTTTTGCACGGTTTATTAAAGCAAGTTCGTTTCCATTTTTACACTAACTTGTAATTATAATTACGCTTAGCAAATTTACCACACAAATGCATGGGTCTAGACCACATTTGGGTCAAGTTTCGTGGAATTCTGAGAACGTTTGATACTAAGCTGTTTTGCACGATTTTTTTAAAGCAAGTTCGTTTCCCTTTTACACTAACTTGTAGTTATTATTATGCTTATCAAATTTACCACTCAAATGCATGGGACTAGACCTACGTTTGGTTCAAGTTTCATCGAATTGTAAGAACGTTCAAAATTTAGCTGTTTTGCACGGTTTTATTAAAGGAAGTTCGTTTCCCTTTTACACTGACTTGTAGTTATTATCACGCTTAGCAAATTTACGACACAAATGCATGGGTCAAGGCCTACCTTTGGTTCGAGTTTCGTGGAATTTTGAGAACATTCAAAATTTAGCTGTTTTGCATAGTTTTAGTAAAACAAGTTCGTTTCCCTTATACACTAGCTTTTATTTATTATTACGCTTTGCAAATTTACGACACAAACGAATGGGTGTAGACCAGCGTTTAGGTCAAGTTTCATAGAATTCTATGAACGTTCAATATTTAGATGTTTTGCACGGTTTATTAAAGCAAGTTCGTTTCCATTTTTACACTAACTTGTAATTATAATTACGCTTAGTAAATTTACCACACAAATGCATGGGTCTAGACCACATTTGGGTCAAGTTTCGTGGAATTCTGAGAACGTTTGATACTAAGCTGTTTTGCACGATTTTTTTAAAGCAAGTTCGTTTCCCTTTTACACTAACTTGTAGTTATTACTATGCTTATCAAATTTACCACACAAATGCATGGGACTAGACCTACGTTTGGTTCAAGTTTCATCGAATTGTAAGAACGTTCAAAATTTAGCTGTTTTGCACGGTTTATTAAAGCAAGTTCGTTTCCATTTTTACACTAACTTGTAATTATAATTACGCTTAGCAAATTTACCACACAAATGCATGGGTCTAGACCACATTTTGGTCAAGTTTCGTGGAATTCTGAGAACGTTTGATACTAAGCTGTTTTGCAGGATTTTTTTAAAGCAAGTTCGTTTCCCTTTTACACTAACTTGTAGTTATTATTATGCTTATTAAATTTACCACACAAATGCATTGGACTAAACCTACGTTTGGTTCAAGTTTCATCGAATTGTAAGAACGTTCAAAATTTAGCTGTTTTGCACGGTTTTATTAAAGGAAGTTCGTTTCCCTTTTACACTGACTTGTAGTTATTATCACGCTTAGCAAATTTACCACACAAATGCATGGGTCAAGGCCTACCTTTGGTTCGAGTTTCGTGGAATTTTGAGAACATTCAAAATTTAGCTGTTTTGCATGGTTTTAGTAAAACAAGTTCGTTTCCCTTATACACTAGCTTTTATTTATTATTACGCTTTGCAAATTTACGACACAAACGAATGGGTGTAGACCAGCGTTTAGGTCAAGTTTCATCGAATTGTAAGAACGTTCAAAATTTAGCTGTTTTGCACGGTTTTATTAAAGGAAGTTCGTTTCCCTTTTACACTGACTTGTAGTTATTATCACGCTTAGCAAATTTACCACACAAATGCATGGGTCTAGACCACATTTGGGTCAAGTTTCGTGGAATTCTGAGAACGTTTGATACTAAGCTGTTTTGCACGATTTTTTTAAAGCAAGTTCGTTTCCCTTTTACACTAACTTGTAGTTATTACTATGCTTATCAAATTTACCACACAAATGCATGGGACTAGACCTACGTTTGGTTCAAGTTTCATCGAATTGTAAGAACGTTCAAAATTTAGCTGTTTTGCACGGTTTATTAAAGCAAGTTCGTTTCCATTTTTACACTAACTTGTAATTATAATTACGCTTAGCAAATTTACCACACAAATGCATGGGTCTAGACCACATTTTGGTCAAGTTTCGTGGAATTCTGAGAACGTTTGATACTAAGCTGTTTTGCAGGATTTTTTTAAAGCAAGTTCGTTTCCCTTTTACACTAACTTGTAGTTATTATTATGCTTATTAAATTTACCACACAAATGCATTGGACTAAACCTACGTTTGGTTCAAGTTTCATCGAATTGTAAGAACGTTCAAAATTTAGCTGTTTTGCACGGTTTTATTAAAGGAAGTTCGTTTCCCTTTTACACTGACTTGTAGTTATTATCACGCTTAGCAAATTTACCACACAAATGCATGGGTCAAGGCCTACCTTTGGTTCGAGTTTCGTGGAATTTTGAGAACATTCAAAATTTAGCTGTTTTGCATGGTTTTAGTAAAACAAGTTCGTTTCCCTTATACACTAGCTTTTATTTATTATTACGCTTTGCAAATTTACGACACAAACGAATGGGTGTAGACCAGCGTTTGGGTCAAGTTTCATGGAATTCTATGAACGTTCAATATTTAGCTGTTTTGCACGGTTTATTAAAGCAAGTTCGTTTCCATTTTTACACTAACTTGTAATTATAATTACGCTTAGCAAATTTACCACACAAATGCATGGGTCTAGACCACATTTGGGTCAAGTTTCGTGGAATTCTGAGAACGTTTGATACTAAGCTGTTTTGCACGATTTTTTTAAAGCAAGTTCGTTTCCCTTTTACAATACTTGTAGTTATTATTATGCTTATCAAATTTACCACACAAATGCATGGGACTAGACCTACGTTTGGTTCATGTTTCTTCGAATTGTGAGAACATTCAAAACTTAGCTCTTTTGCACGGTTTTATTAAAGCAAGTTCGTTTCCCTTTTACAGTGACTTGTAGTTATTATTACGCTTCAAATTTACCACACAAATGCATGGGTCAAGACCTACGTGTGGTTCGAGTTTCGTGGAATTCTGAGAACATTCAAAATTTAGCTGTTTTGCATGGTTTTAGTAAAGCAACTTCGTTTCCCTTATACACTAACTTTTATTTGTTATTACGCTTTGAAAATTTACGACACAAATGCATGGGTGTAGACCAATGTTTGGGTCATGTTTCATGGAATTCTATGAACGTTCAATAATTAGCTGTTTTGCACGATTTATTAAAGCAAGTTCGTTTCCATTTTTACACTAACTTGTAATTATTATTACGCTTAGCAAATTTACCACACAAATGCATGGGTCTAGACCACATTTGGGTCAAGTTTCGTGGAATTCTGAGAACGTTTGATACTAAGCTGTTTTGCACGATTTTTTTAAAGCAAGTTCGTTTCCCTTTTACACTAACTTGTAGTTATTATTATGCTTATCAAATTTACCACACAAATGCATGGGACTAGACCTACGTTTGGTTCAAGTTTCATCGAATTGTAAGAACGTTCAAAATTTAGCTGTTTTGCACGGTTTTATTAAAGGAAGTTCGTTTCCCTTTTACACTGACTTGTAGTTATTATCACGCTTAGCAAATTTACGACACAAATGCATGGGTCAAGGCCTACCTTTGGTTCGAGTTTCGTGGAATTTTGAGAACATTCAAAATTTAGCTGTTTTGCATAGTTTTAGTAAAACAAGTTCGTTTCCCTTATACACTAGCTTTTATTTATTATTACGCTTTGCAAATTTACGACACAAACGAATGGGTGTAGACCAGCGTTTAGGTCAAGTTTCATAGAATTCTATGAACGTTCAATATTTAGATGTTTTGCACGGTTTATTAAAGCAAGTTCGTTTCCATTTTTACACTAACTTGTAATTATAATTACGCTTAGTAAATTTACCACACAAATGCATGGGTCTAGACCACATTTGGGTCAAGTTTCGTGGAATTCTGAGAACGTTTGATACTAAGCTGTTTTGCACGATTTTTTTAAAGCAAGTTCGTTTCCCTTTTACACTAACTTGTAGTTATTACTATGCTTATCAAATTTACCACACAAATGCATGGGACTAGACCTACGTTTGGTTCAAGTTTCATCGAATTGTAAGAACGTTCAAAATTTAGCTGTTTTGCACGGTTTATTAAAGCAAGTTCGTTTCCATTTTTACACTAACTTGTAATTATAATTACGCTTAGCAAATTTACCACACAAATGCATGGGTCTAGACCACATTTTGGTCAAGTTTCGTGGAATTCTGAGAACGTTTGATACTAAGCTGTTTTGCAGGATTTTTTTAAAGCAAGTTCGTTTCCCTTTTACACTAACTTGTAGTTATTATTATGCTTATTAAATTTACCACACAAATGCATTGGACTAAACCTACGTTTGGTTCAAGTTTCATCGAATTGTAAGAACGTTCAAAATTTAGCTGTTTTGCACGGTTTTATTAAAGGAAGTTCGTTTCCCTTTTACACTGACTTGTAGTTATTATCACGCTTAGCAAATTTACCACACAAATGCATGGGTCAAGGCCTACCTTTGGTTCGAGTTTCGTGGAATTTTGAGAACATTCAAAATTTAGCTGTTTTGCATGGTTTTAGTAAAACAAGTTCGTTTCCCTTATACACTAGCTTTTATTTATTATTACGCTTTGCAAATTTACGACACAAACGAATGGGTGTAGACCAGCGTTTAGGTCAAGTTTCATCGAATTGTAAGAACGTTCAAAATTTAGCTGTTTTGCACGGTTTTATTAAAGGAAGTTCGTTTCCCTTTTACACTGACTTGTAGTTATTATCACGCTTAGCAAATTTACCACACAAATGCATGGGTCTAGACCACATTTGGGTCAAGTTTCGTGGAATTCTGAGAACGTTTGATACTAAGCTGTTTTGCACGATTTTTTTAAAGCAAGTTCGTTTCCCTTTTACACTAACTTGTAGTTATTACTATGCTTATCAAATTTACCACACAAATGCATGGGACTAGACCTACGTTTGGTTCAAGTTTCATCGAATTGTAAGAACGTTCAAAATTTAGCTGTTTTGCACGGTTTATTAAAGCAAGTTCGTTTCCATTTTTACACTAACTTGTAATTATAATTACGCTTAGCAAATTTACCACACAAATGCATGGGTCTAGACCACATTTTGGTCAAGTTTCGTGGAATTCTGAGAACGTTTGATACTAAGCTGTTTTGCAGGATTTTTTTAAAGCAAGTTCGTTTCCCTTTTACACTAACTTGTAGTTATTATTATGCTTATTAAATTTACCACACAAATGCATTGGACTAAACCTACGTTTGGTTCAAGTTTCATCGAATTGTAAGAACGTTCAAAATTTAGCTGTTTTGCACGGTTTTATTAAAGGAAGTTCGTTTCCCTTTTACACTGACTTGTAGTTATTATCACGCTTAGCAAATTTACCACACAAATGCATGGGTCAAGGCCTACCTTTGGTTCGAGTTTCGTGGAATTTTGAGAACATTCAAAATTTAGCTGTTTTGCATGGTTTTAGTAAAACAAGTTCGTTTCCCTTATACACTAGCTTTTATTTATTATTACGCTTTGCAAATTTACGACACAAACGAATGGGTGTAGACCAGCGTTTGGGTCAAGTTTCATGGAATTCTATGAACGTTCAATATTTAGCTGTTTTGCACGGTTTATTAAAGCAAGTTCGTTTCCATTTTTACACTAACTTGTAATTATAATTACGCTTAGCAAATTTACCACACAAATGCATGGGTCTAGACCACATTTGGGTCAAGTTTCGTGGAATTCTGAGAACGTTTGATACTAAGCTGTTTTGCACGATTTTTTTAAAGCAAGTTCGTTTCCCTTTTACAATACTTGTAGTTATTATTATGCTTATCAAATTTACCACACAAATGCATGGGACTAGAC
The DNA here is from genome assembly GCF_026168435.1 of Sesamum indicum. Lineage (NCBI taxonomy): Eukaryota > Viridiplantae > Streptophyta > Magnoliopsida > Lamiales > Pedaliaceae > Sesamum > Sesamum indicum. Next base: position 12,151,276 of record NC_142659.1, read on the forward strand.
CTACGTTTGGTTCATGTTTCTTCGAATTGTGAGAACATTCAAAACTTAGCTCTTTTGCACGGTTTTATTAAAGCAAGTTCGTTTCCCTTTTACAGTGACTTGTAGTTATTATTACGCTTCAAATTTACCACACAAATGCATGGGTCAAGACCTACGTGTGGTTCGAGTTTCGTGGAATTCTGAGAACATTCAAAATTTAGCTGTTTTGCATGGTTTTAGTAAAGCAACTTCGTTTCCCTTATACACTAACTTTTATTTGTTATTACGCTTTGAAAATTTACGACACAAATGCATGGGTGTAGACCAATGTTTGGGTCATGTTTCATGGAATTCTATGAACGTTCAATAATTAGCTGTTTTGCACGATTTATTAAAGCAAGTTCGTTTCCATTTTTACACTAACTTGTAATTATTATTACGCTTAGCAAATTTACCACACAAATGCATGGGTCTAGACCACATTTGGGTCAAGTTTCGTGGAATTCTGAGAACGTTTGATACTAAGCTGTTTTGCACGATTTTTTTAAAGCAAGTTCGTTTCCCTTTTACACTAACTTGTAGTTATTATTATGCTTATCAAATTTACCACACAAATGCATGGGACTAGACCTACGTTTGGTTCAAGTTTCATCGAATTGTAAGAACGTTCAAAATTTAGCTGTTTTGCACGGTTTTATTAAAGGAAGTTCGTTTCCCTTTTACACTGACTTGTAGTTATTATCACGCTTAGCAAATTTACGACACAAATGCATGGGTCAAGGCCTACCTTTGGTTCGAGTTTCGTGGAATTTTGAGAACATTCAAAATTTAGCTGTTTTGCATAGTTTTAGTAAAACAAGTTCGTTTCCCTTATACACTAGCTTTTATTTATTATTACGCTTTGCAAATTTACGACACAAACGAATGGGTGTAGACCAGCGTTTAGGTCAAGTTTCATAGAATTCTATGAACGTTCAATATTTAGATGTTTTGCACGGTTTATTAAAGCAAGTTCGTTTCCATTTTTACACTAACTTGTAATTATAATTACGCTTAGTAAATTTACCACACAAATGCATGGGTCTAGACCACATTTGGGTCAAGTTTCGTGGAATTCTGAGAACGTTTGATACTAAGCTGTTTTGCACGATTTTTTTAAAGCAAGTTCGTTTCCCTTTTACACTAACTTGTAGTTATTACTATGCTTATCAAATTTACCACACAAATGCATGGGACTAGACCTACGTTTGGTTCAAGTTTCATCGAATTGTAAGAACGTTCAAAATTTAGCTGTTTTGCACGGTTTATTAAAGCAAGTTCGTTTCCATTTTTACACTAACTTGTAATTATAATTACGCTTAGCAAATTTACCACACAAATGCATGGGTCTAGACCACATTTTGGTCAAGTTTCGTGGAATTCTGAGAACGTTTGATACTAAGCTGTTTTGCAGGATTTTTTTAAAGCAAGTTCGTTTCCCTTTTACACTAACTTGTAGTTATTATTATGCTTATTAAATTTACCACACAAATGCATTGGACTAAACCTACGTTTGGTTCAAGTTTCATCGAATTGTAAGAACGTTCAAAATTTAGCTGTTTTGCACGGTTTTATTAAAGGAAGTTCGTTTCCCTTTTACACTGACTTGTAGTTATTATCACGCTTAGCAAATTTACCACACAAATGCATGGGTCAAGGCCTACCTTTGGTTCGAGTTTCGTGGAATTTTGAGAACATTCAAAATTTAGCTGTTTTGCATGGTTTTAGTAAAACAAGTTCGTTTCCCTTATACACTAGCTTTTATTTATTATTACGCTTTGCAAATTTACGACACAAACGAATGGGTGTAGACCAGCGTTTAGGTCAAGTTTCATCGAATTGTAAGAACGTTCAAAATTTAGCTGTTTTGCACGGTTTTATTAAAGGAAGTTCGTTTCCCTTTTACACTGACTTGTAGTTATTATCACGCTTAGCAAATTTACCACACAAATGCATGGGTCTAGACCACATTTGGGTCAAGTTTCGTGGAATTCTGAGAACGTTTGATACTAAGCTGTTTTGCACGATTTTTTTAAAGCAAGTTCGTTTCCCTTTTACACTAACTTGTAGTTATTACTATGCTTATCAAATTTACCACACAAATGCATGGGACTAGACCTACGTTTGGTTCAAGTTTCATCGAATTGTAAGAACGTTCAAAATTTAGCTGTTTTGCACGGTTTATTAAAGCAAGTTCGTTTCCATTTTTACACTAACTTGTAATTATAATTACGCTTAGCAAATTTACCACACAAATGCATGGGTCTAGACCACATTTTGGTCAAGTTTCGTGGAATTCTGAGAACGTTTGATACTAAGCTGTTTTGCAGGATTTTTTTAAAGCAAGTTCGTTTCCCTTTTACACTAACTTGTAGTTATTATTATGCTTATTAAATTTACCACACAAATGCATTGGACTAAACCTACGTTTGGTTCAAGTTTCATCGAATTGTAAGAACGTTCAAAATTTAGCTGTTTTGCACGGTTTTATTAAAGGAAGTTCGTTTCCCTTTTACACTGACTTGTAGTTATTATCACGCTTAGCAAATTTACCACACAAATGCATGGGTCAAGGCCTACCTTTGGTTCGAGTTTCGTGGAATTTTGAGAACATTCAAAATTTAGCTGTTTTGCATGGTTTTAGTAAAACAAGTTCGTTTCCCTTATACACTAGCTTTTATTTATTATTACGCTTTGCAAATTTACGACACAAACGAATGGGTGTAGACCAGCGTTTGGGTCAAGTTTCATGGAATTCTATGAACGTTCAATATTTAGCTGTTTTGCACGGTTTATTAAAGCAAGTTCGTTTCCATTTTTACACTAACTTGTAATTATAATTACGCTTAGCAAATTTACCACACAAATGCATGGGTCTAGACCACATTTGGGTCAAGTTTCGTGGAATTCTGAGAACGTTTGATACTAAGCTGTTTTGCACGATTTTTTTAAAGCAAGTTCGTTTCCCTTTTACAATACTTGTAGTTATTATTATGCTTATCAAATTTACCACACAAATGCATGGGACTAGACCTACGTTTGGTTCATGTTTCTTCGAATTGTGAGAACATTCAAAACTTAGCTCTTTTGCACGGTTTTATTAAAGCAAGTTCGTTTCCCTTTTACAGTGACTTGTAGTTATTATTACGCTTCAAATTTACCACACAAATGCATGGGTCAAGACCTACGTGTGGTTCGAGTTTCGTGGAATTCTGAGAACATTCAAAATTTAGCTGTTTTGCATGGTTTTAGTAAAGCAACTTCGTTTCCCTTATACACTAACTTTTATTTGTTATTACGCTTTGAAAATTTACGACACAAATGCATGGGTGTAGACCAATGTTTGGGTCATGTTTCATGGAATTCTATGAACGTTCAATAATTAGCTGTTTTGCACGATTTATTAAAGCAAGTTCGTTTCCATTTTTACACTAACTTGTAATTATTATTACGCTTAGCAAATTTACCACACAAATGCATGGGTCTAGACCACATTTGGGTCAAGTTTCGTGGAATTCTGAGAACGTTTGATACTAAGCTGTTTTGCACGATTTTTTTAAAGCAAGTTCGTTTCCCTTTTACACTAACTTGTAGTTATTATTATGCTTATCAAATTTACCACACAAATGCATGGGACTAGACCTACGTTTGGTTCAAGTTTCATCGAATTGTAAGAACGTTCAAAATTTAGCTGTTTTGCACGGTTTTATTAAAGGAAGTTCGTTTCCCTTTTACACTGACTTGTAGTTATTATCACGCTTAGCAAATTTACGACACAAATGCATGGGTCAAGGCCTACCTTTGGTTCGAGTTTCGTGGAATTTTGAGAACATTCAAAATTTAGCTGTTTTGCATAGTTTTAGTAAAACAAGTTCGTTTCCCTTATACACTAGCTTTTATTTATTATTACGCTTTGCAAATTTACGACACAAACGAATGGGTGTAGACCAGCGTTTAGGTCAAGTTTCATAGAATTCTATGAACGTTCAATATTTAGATGTTTTGCACGGTTTATTAAAGCAAGTTCGTTTCCATTTTTACACTAACTTGTAATTATAATTACGCTTAGTAAATTTACCACACAAATGCATGGGTCTAGACCACATTTGGGTCAAGTTTCGTGGAATTCTGAGAACGTTTGATACTAAGCTGTTTTGCACGATTTTTTTAAAGCAAGTTCGTTTCCCTTTTACACTAACTTGTAGTTATTACTATGCTTATCAAATTTACCACACAAATGCATGGGACTAGACCTACGTTTGGTTCAAGTTTCATCGAATTGTAAGAACGTTCAAAATTTAGCTGTTTTGCACGGTTTATTAAAGCAAGTTCGTTTCCATTTTTACACTAACTTGTAATTATAATTACGCTTAGCAAATTTACCACACAAATGCATGGGTCTAGACCACATTTTGGTCAAGTTTCGTGGAATTCTGAGAACGTTTGATACTAAGCTGTTTTGCAGGATTTTTTTAAAGCAAGTTCGTTTCCCTTTTACACTAACTTGTAGTTATTATTATGCTTATTAAATTTACCACACAAATGCATTGGACTAAACCTACGTTTGGTTCAAGTTTCATCGAATTGTAAGAACGTTCAAAATTTAGCTGTTTTGCACGGTTTTATTAAAGGAAGTTCGTTTCCCTTTTACACTGACTTGTAGTTATTATCACGCTTAGCAAATTTACCACACAAATGCATGGGTCAAGGCCTACCTTTGGTTCGAGTTTCGTGGAATTTTGAGAACATTCAAAATTTAGCTGTTTTGCATGGTTTTAGTAAAACAAGTTCGTTTCCCTTATACACTAGCTTTTATTTATTATTACGCTTTGCAAATTTACGACACAAACGAATGGGTGTAGACCAGCGTTTAGGTCAAGTTTCATCGAATTGTAAGAACGTTCAAAATTTAGCTGTTTTGCACGGTTTTATTAAAGGAAGTTCGTTTCCCTTTTACACTGACTTGTAGTTATTATCACGCTTAGCAAATTTACCACACAAATGCATGGGTCTAGACCACATTTGGGTCAAGTTTCGTGGAATTCTGAGAACGTTTGATACTAAGCTGTTTTGCACGATTTTTTTAAAGCAAGTTCGTTTCCCTTTTACACTAACTTGTAGTTATTACTATGCTTATCAAATTTACCACACAAATGCATGGGACTAGACCTACGTTTGGTTCAAGTTTCATCGAATTGTAAGAACGTTCAAAATTTAGCTGTTTTGCACGGTTTATTAAAGCAAGTTCGTTTCCATTTTTACACTAACTTGTAATTATAATTACGCTTAGCAAATTTACCACACAAATGCATGGGTCTAGACCACATTTTGGTCAAGTTTCGTGGAATTCTGAGAACGTTTGATACTAAGCTGTTTTGCAGGATTTTTTTAAAGCAAGTTCGTTTCCCTTTTACACTAACTTGTAGTTATTATTATGCTTATTAAATTTACCACACAAATGCATTGGACTAAACCTACGTTTGGTTCAAGTTTCATCGAATTGTAAGAACGTTCAAAATTTAGCTGTTTTGCACGGTTTTATTAAAGGAAGTTCGTTTCCCTTTTACACTGACTTGTAGTTATTATCACGCTTAGCAAATTTACCACACAAATGCATGGGTCAAGGCCTACCTTTGGTTCGAGTTTCGTGGAATTTTGAGAACATTCAAAATTTAGCTGTTTTGCATGGTTTTAGTAAAACAAGTTCGTTTCCCTTATACACTAGCTTTTATTTATTATTACGCTTTGCAAATTTACGACACAAACGAATGGGTGTAGACCAGCGTTTGGGTCAAGTTTCATGGAATTCTATGAACGTTCAATATTTAGCTGTTTTGCACGGTTTATTAAAGCAAGTTCGTTTCCATTTTTACACTAACTTGTAATTATAATTACGCTTAGCAAATTTACCACACAAATGCATGGGTCTAGACCACATTTGGGTCAAGTTTCGTGGAATTCTGAGAACGTTTGATACTAAGCTGTTTTGCACGATTTTTTTAAAGCAAGTTCGTTTCCCTTTTACAATACTTGTAGTTATTATTATGCTTATCAAATTTACCACACAAATGCATGGGACTAGACCTACGTTTGGTTCATGTTTCTTCGAATTGTGAGAACATTCAAAACTTAGCTCTTTTGCACGGTTTTATTAAAGCAAGTTCGTTTCCCTTTTACAGTGACTTGTAGTTATTATTACGCTTCAAATTTACCACACAAATGCATGGGTCAAGACCTACGTGTGGTTCGAGTTTCGTGGAATTCTGAGAACATTCAAAATTTAGCTGTTTTGCATGGTTTTAGTAAAGCAACTTCGTTTCCCTTATACACTAACTTTTATTTGTTATTACGCTTTGAAAATTTACGACACAAATGCATGGGTGTAGACCAATGTTTGGGTCATGTTTCATGGAATTCTATGAACGTTCAATAATTAGCTGTTTTGCACGATTTATTAAAGCAAGTTCGTTTCCATTTTTACACTAACTTGTAATTATTATTACGCTTAGCAAATTTACCACACAAATGCATGGGTCTAGACCACATTTGGGTCAAGTTTCGTGGAATTCTGAGAACGTTTGATACTAAGCTGTTTTGCACGATTTTTTTAAAGCAAGTTCGTTTCCCTTTTACACTAACTTGTAGTTATTATTATGCTTATCAAATTTACCACACAAATGCATGGGACTAGACCTACGTTTGGTTCAAGTTTCATCGAATTGTAAGAACGTTCAAAATTTAGCTGTTTTGCACGGTTTTATTAAAGGAAGTTCGTTTCCCTTTTACACTGACTTGTAGTTATTATCACGCTTAGCAAATTTACGACACAAATGCATGGGTCAAGGTCTACCTTTGGTTCGAGTTTCGTGGAATTTTGAGAACATTCAAAATTTAGCTGTTTTGCATAGTTTTAGTAAAACAAGTTCGTTTCCCTTATACACTAGCTTTTATTTATTATTACGCTTTGCAAATTTACGACACAAACGAATGGGTGTAGACCAGCGTTTAGGTCAAGTTTCATAGAATTCTATGAACGTTCAATATTTAGATGTTTTGCACGGTTTATTAAAGCAAGTTCGTTTCCATTTTTACACTAACTTGTAATTATAATTACGCTTAGTAAATTTACCACACAAATGCATGGGTCTAGACCACATTTGGGTCAAGTTTCGTGGAATTCTGAGAACGTTTGATACTAAGCTGTTTTGCACGATTTTTTTAAAGCAAGTTCGTTTCCCTTTTACACTAACTTGTAGTTATTACTATGCTTATCAAATTTACCACACAAATGCATGGGACTAGACCTACGTTTGGTTCAAGTTTCATCGAATTGTAAGAACGTTCAAAATTTAGCTGTTTTGCACGGTTTATTAAAGCAAGTTCGTTTCCATTTTTACACTAACTTGTAATTATAATTACGCTTAGCAAATTTACCACACAAATGCATGGGTCTAGACCACATTTTGGTCAAGTTTCGTGGAATTCTGAGAACGTTTGATACTAAGCTGTTTTGCAGGATTTTTTTAAAGCAAGTTCGTTTCCCTTTTACACTAACTTGTAGTTATTATTATGCTTATTAAATTTACCACACAAATGCATTGGACTAAACCTACGTTTGGTTCAAGTTTCATCGAATTGTAAGAACGTTCAAAATTTAGCTGTTTTGCACGGTTTTATTAAAGGAAGTTCGTTTCCCTTTTACACTGACTTGTAGTTATTATCACGCTTAGCAAATTTACCACACAAATGCATGGGTCAAGGCCTACCTTTGGTTCGAGTTTCGTGGAATTTTGAGAACATTCAAAATTTAGCTGTTTTGCATGGTTTTAGTAAAACAAGTTCGTTTCCCTTATACACTAGCTTTTATTTATTATTACGCTTTGCAAATTTACGACACAAACGAATGGGTGTAGACCAGCGTTTGGGTCAAGTTTCATGGAATTCTATGAACGTTCAATATTTAGCTGTTTTGCACGGTTTATTAAAGCAAGTTCGTTTCCATTTTTACACTAACTTGTAATTATAATTACGCTTAGCAAATTTACCACACAAATGCATGGGTCTAGACCACATTTGGGTCAAGTTTCGTGGAATTCTGAGAACGTTTGATACTAAGCTGTTTTGCACGATTTTTTTAAAGCAAGTTCGTTTCCCTTTTACAATACTTGTAGTTATTATTATGCTTATCAAATTTACCACACAAATGCATGGGACTAGACCTACGTTTGGTTCATGTTTCTTCGAATTGTGAGAACATTCAAAACTTAGCTCTTTTGCACGGTTTTATTAAAGCAAGTTCGTTTCCCTTTTACAGTGACTTGTAGTTATTATTACGCTTCAAATTTACCACACAAATGCATGGGTCAAGACCTACGTGTGGTTCGAGTTTCGTGGAATTCTGAGAACATTCAAAATTTAGCTGTTTTGCATGGTTTTAGTAAAGCAACTTCGTTTCCCTTATACACTAACTTTTATTTGTTATTACGCTTTGAAAATTTACGACACAAATGCATGGGTGTAGACCAATGTTTGGGTCATGTTTCATGGAATTCTATGAACGTTCAATAATTAGCTGTTTTGCACGATTTATTAAAGCAAGTTCGTTTCCATTTTTACACTAACTTGTAATTATTATTACGCTTAGCAAATTTACCACACAAATGCATGGGTCTAGACCACATTTGGGTCAAGTTTCGTGGAATTCTGAGAACGTTTGATACTAAGCTGTTTTGCACGATTTTTTTAAAGCAAGTTCGTTTCCCTTTTACACTAACTTGTAGTTATTATTATGCTTATCAAATTTACCACACAAATGCATGGGACTAGACCTACGTTTGGTTCAAGTTTCATCGAATTGTAAGAACGTTCAAAATTTAGCTGTTTTGCACGGTTTTATTAAAGGAAGTTCGTTTCCCTTTTACACTGACTTGTAGTTATTATCACGCTTAGCAAATTTACGACACAAATGCATGGGTCAAGGTCTACCTTTGGTTCGAGTTTCGTGGAATTTTGAGAACATTCAAAATTTAGCTGTTTTGCATAGTTTTAGTAAAACAAGTTCGTTTCCCTTATACACTAGCTTTTATTTATTATTACGCTTTGCAAATTTACGACACAAACGAATGGGTGTAGACCAGCGTTTAGGTCAAGTTTCATAGAATTCTATGAACGTTCAATATTTAGATGTTTTGCACGGTTTATTAAAGCAAGTTCGTTTCCATTTTTACACTAACTTGTAATTATAATTACGCTTAGTAAATTTACCACACAAATGCATGGGTCTAGACCACATTTGGGTCAAGTTTCGTGGAATTCTGAGAACGTTTGATACTAAGCTGTTTTGCACGATTTTTTTAAAGCAAGTTCGTTTCCCTTTTACACTAACTTGTAGTTATTACTATGCTTATCAAATTTACCACACAAATGCATGGGACTAGACCTACGTTTGGTTCAAGTTTCATCGAATTGTAAGAACGTTCAAAATTTAGCTGTTTTGCACGGTTTATTAAAGCAAGTTCGTTTCCATTTTTACACTAACTTGTAATTATAATTACGCTTAGCAAATTTACCACACAAATGCATGGGTCTAGACCACATTTTGGTCAAGTTTCGTGGAATTCTGAGAACGTTTGATACTAAGCTGTTTTGCAGGATTTTTTTAAAGCAAGTTCGTTTCCCTTTTACACTAACTTGTAGTTATTATTATGCTTATTAAATTTACCACACAAATGCATTGGACTAAACCTACGTTTGGTTCAAGTTTCATCGAATTGTAAGAACGTTCAAAATTTAGCTGTTTTGCACGGTTTTATTAAAGGAAGTTCGTTTCCCTTTTACACTGACTTGTAGTTATTATCACGCTTAGCAAATTTACCACACAAATGCATGGGTCAAGGCCTACCTTTGGTTCGAGTTTCGTGGAATTTTGAGAACATTCAAAATTTAGCTGTTTTGCATGGTTTTAGTAAAACAAGTTCGTTTCCCTTATACACTAGCTTTTATTTATTATTACGCTTTGCAAATTTACGACACAAACGAATGGGTGTAGACCAGCGTTTAGGTCAAGTTTCATCGAATTGTAAGAACGTTCAAAATTTAGCTGTTTTGCACGGTTTTATTAAAGGAAGTTCGTTTCCCTTTTACACTGACTTGTAGTTATTATCACGCTTAGCAAATTTACCACACAAATGCATGGGTCAAGGCCTACCTTTGGTTCGAGTTTCGTGGAATTTTGAGAACATTCAAAATTTAGCTGTTTTGCATAGTTTTAGTAAAACAAGTTCGTTTCCCTTATACACTAACTTTTATTTGTTATTACGCTTTGAAAATTTACGACACAAATGCATGGGTGTAGACCAATGTTTGGGTCATGTTTCATGGAATTCTATGAACGTTCAATAATTAGCTGTTTTGCACGGTTTATTAAAGCAAGTTCGTTTCCATTTTTACACTAACTTGTAAATATTATTACGCTTAGCAAATTTACCACACAAATGCATGGGTCTAGACCACATTTGGGTCAAGTTTCGTGGAATTCTGAGAACGTTTGATACTAAGCTGTTTTGCACGATTTTTTTAAAGCAAGTTCGTTTCCCTTTTACACTAACTTGTAGTTATTATTATGCTTATCAAATTTACCACACAAATGCATGGGACTAGACCTACGTTTGGTTCAAGTTTCATCGAATTGTAAGAAACGTTCAAAATTTAGCTGTTTTGCACGGTTTTATTAAAGGAAGTTCGTTTCCCTTTTACACTGACTTGTAGTTATTATCACGCTTAGCAAATTTACGACACAAATGCATGGGTCAAGGCCTACCTTTGGTTCGAGTTTCGTGGAATTTTGAGAACATTCAAAATTTAGCTGTTTTGCATAGTTTTAGTAAAACAAGTTCGTTTCCCTTATACACTAGCTTTTATTTATTATTACGCTTTGCAAATTTACGACACAAACGAATGGGTGTAGACCAACGTTTAGGTCAAGTTTCATAGAATTCTATGAACGTTCAATATTTAGCTGTTTTGCACGGTTTATTAAAGCAAGTTCGTTTCCATTTTTACACTAACTTGTAATTATAATTACGCTTAGTAAATTTACCACACAAATGCATGGGTCTAGACCACATTTGGGTCAAGTTTCGTGGAATTCTGAGAACGTTTGATACTAAGCTGTTTTGCACGATTTTTTTAAAGCAAGTTCGTTTCCCTTTTACACTAACTTGTAGTTATTACTATGCTTATCAAATTTACCACACAAATGCATGGGACTAGACCTACGTTTGGTTCAAGTTTCATCGAATTGTAAGAACGTTCAAAATTTAGCTGTTTTGCACGGTTTGTTAAAGCAAGTTCGTTTCCATTTTTACACTAACTTGTAATTATAATTACGCTTAGCAAATTTACCACACAAATGCATGGGTCTAGACCACATTTTGGTCAAGTTTCGTGGAATTCTGAGAACGTTTGATACTAAGCTGTTTTGCAGGATTTTTTTAAAGCAAGTTCGTTTCCCTTTTACACTAACTTGTAGTTATTATTATGCTTATTAAATTTACCACACAAATGCATTGGACTAAACCTACGTTTGGTTCAAGTTTCATCGAATTGTAAGAACGTTCAAAATTTAGCTGTTTTGCACGGTTTTATTAAAGGAAGTTCGTTTCCCTTTTACACTGACTTGTAGTTATTATCACGCTTAGCAAATTTACCACACAAATGCATGGGTCAAGGCCTACCTTTGGTTCGAGTTTCGTGGAATTTTGAGAACATTCAAAATTTAGCTGTTTTGCATAGTTTTAGTAAAACAAGTTCGTTTCCCTTATACACTAGCTTTTATTTATTATTACGCTTTGCAAATTTACGACACAAACGAATGGGTGTAGACCAACGTTTAGGTCAAGTTTCATAGAATTCTATGAACGTTCAATATTTAGCTGTTTTGCACGGTTTATTAAAGCAAGTTCGTTTCCATTTTTACACTAACTTGTAATTATAATTACGCTTAGTAAATTTACCACACAAATGCATGGGTCTAGACCACATTTGGGTCAAGTTTCGTGGAATTCTGAGAACGTTTGATACTAAGCTGTTTTGCACGATTTTTTTAAAGCAAGTTCGTTTCCCTTTTACACTAACTTGTAGTTATTACTATGCTTATCAAATTTACCACACAAATGCATGGGACTAGACCTACGTTTGGTTCAAGTTTCATCGAATTGTAAGAACGTTCAAAATTTAGCTGTTTTGCACGGTTTGTTAAAGCAAGTTCGTTTCCATTTTTACACTAACTTGTAATTATAATTACGCTTAGCAAATTTACCACACAAATGCATGGGTCTAGACCACATTTTGGTCAAGTTTCGTGGAATTCTGAGAACGTTTGATACTAAGCTGTTTTGCAGGATTTTTTTAAAGCAAGTTCGTTTCCCTTTTACACTAACTTGTAGTTATTATTATGCTTATTAAATTTACCACACAAATGCATTGGACTAAACCTACGTTTGGTTCAAGTTTCATCGAATTGTAAGAACGTTCAAAATTTAGCTGTTTTGCACGGTTTTATTAAAGGAAGTTCGTTTCCCTTTTACACTGACTTGTAGTTATTATCACGCTTAGCAAATTTACCACACAAATGCATGGGTCAAGGCCTACCTTTGGTTCGAGTTTCGTGGAATTTTGAGAACATTCAAAATTTAGCTGTTTTGCATGGTTTTAGTAAAACAAGTTCGTTTCCCTTATACACTAGCTTTTATTTATTATTACGCTTTGCAAATTTACGACACAAACGAATGGGTGTAGACCAGCGTTTAGGTCAAGTTTCATCGAATTGTAAGAACGTTCAAAATTTAGCTGTTTTGCACGGTTTTATTAAAGGAAGTTCGTTTCCCTTTTACACTGACTTGTAGTTATTATCACGCTTAGCAAATTTACCACACAAATGCATGGGTCAAGGCCTACCTTTGGTTCGAGTTTCGTGGAATTTTGAGAACATTCAAAATTTAGCTGTTTTGCATAGTTTTAGTAAAACAAGTTCGTTTCCCTTATACACTAACTTTTATTTGTTATTACGCTTTGAAAATTTACGACACAAATGCATGGGTGTAGACCAATGTTTGGGTCATGTTTCATGGAATTCTATGAACGTTCAATAATTAGCTGTTTTGCACGGTTTATTAAAGCAAGTTCGTTTCCATTTTTACACTAACTTGTAAATATTATTACGCTTAGCAAATTTACCACACAAATGCATGGGTCTAGACCACATTTGGGTCAAGTTTCGTGGAATTCTGAGAACGTTTGATACTAAGCTGTTTTGCACGATTTTTTTAAAGCAAGTTCGTTTCCCTTTTACACTAACTTGTAGTTATTATTATGCTTATCAAATTTACCACACAAATGCATGGGACTAGACCTACGTTTGGTTCAAGTTTCATCGAATTGTAAGAAACGTTCAAAATTTAGCTGTTTTGCACGGTTTTATTAAAGGAAGTTCGTTTCCCTTTTACACTGACTTGTAGTTATTATCACGCTTAGCAAATTTACGACACAAATGCATGGGTCAAGGCCTACCTTTGGTTCGAGTTTCGTGGAATTTTGAGAACATTCAAAATTTAGCTGTTTTGCATAGTTTTAGTAAAACAAGTTCGTTTCCCTTATACACTAGCTTTTATTTATTATTACGCTTTGCAAATTTACGACACAAACGAATGGGTGTAGACCAACGTTTAGGTCAAGTTTCATAGAATTCTATGAACGTTCAATATTTAGCTGTTTTGCACGGTTTATTAAAGCAAGTTCGTTTCCATTTTTACACTAACTTGTAATTATAATTACGCTTAGTAAATTTACCACACAAATGCATGGGTCTAGACCACATTTGGGTCAAGTTTCGTGGAATTCTGAGAACGTTTGATACTAAGCTGTTTTGCACGATTTTTTTAAAGCAAGTTCGTTTCCCTTTTACACTAACTTGTAGTTATTACTATGCTTATCAAATTTACCACACAAATGCATGGGACTAGACCTACGTTTGGTTCAAGTTTCATCGAATTGTAAGAACGTTCAAAATTTAGCTGTTTTGCACGGTTTGTTAAAGCAAGTTCGTTTCCATTTTTACACTAACTTGTAATTATAATTACGCTTAGCAAATTTACCACACAAATGCATGGGTCTAGACCACATTTTGGTCAAGTTTCGTGGAATTCTGAGAACGTTTGATACTAAGCTGTTTTGCAGGATTTTTTTAAAGCAAGTTCGTTTCCCTTTTACACTAACTTGTAGTTATTATTATGCTTATTAAATTTACCACACAAATGCATTGGACTAAACCTACGTTTGGTTCAAGTTTCATCGAATTGTAAGAACGTTCAAAATTTAGCTGTTTTGCACGGTTTTATTAAAGGAAGTTCGTTTCCCTTTTACACTGACTTGTAGTTATTATCACGCTTAGCAAATTTACCACACAAATGCATGGGTCAAGGCCTACCTTTGGTTCGAGTTTCGTGGAATTTTGAGAACATTCAAAATTTAGCTGTTTTGCATAGTTTTAGTAAAACAAGTTCGTTTCCCTTATACACTAGCTTTTATTTATTATTACGCTTTGCAAATTTACGACACAAACGAATGGGTGTAGACCAACGTTTAGGTCAAGTTTCATAGAATTCTATGAACGTTCAATATTTAGCTGTTTTGCACGGTTTATTAAAGCAAGTTCGTTTCCATTTTTACACTAACTTGTAATTATAATTACGCTTAGTAAATTTACCACACAAATGCATGGGTCTAGACCACATTTGGGTCAAGTTTCGTGGAATTCTGAGAACGTTTGATACTAAGCTGTTTTGCACGATTTTTTTAAAGCAAGTTCGTTTCCCTTTTACACTAACTTGTAGTTATTACTATGCTTATCAAATTTACCACACAAATGCATGGGACTAGACCTACGTTTGGTTCAAGTTTCATCGAATTGTAAGAACGTTCAAAATTTAGCTGTTTTGCACGGTTTGTTAAAGCAAGTTCGTTTCCATTTTTACACTAACTTGTAATTATAATTACGCTTAGCAAATTTACCACACAAATGCATGGGTCTAGACCACATTTTGGTCAAGTTTCGTGGAATTCTGAGAACGTTTGATACTAAGCTGTTTTGCAGGATTTTTTTAAAGCAAGTTCGTTTCCCTTTTACACTAACTTGTAGTTATTATTATGCTTATTAAATTTACCACACAAATGCATTGGACTAAACCTACGTTTGGTTCAAGTTTCATCGAATTGTAAGAACGTTCAAAATTTAGCTGTTTTGCACGGTTTTATTAAAGGAAGTTCGTTTCCCTTTTACACTGACTTGTAGTTATTATCACGCTTAGCAAATTTACCACACAAATGCATGGGTCAAGGCCTACCTTTGGTTCGAGTTTCGTGGAATTTTGAGAACATTCAAAATTTAGCTGTTTTGCATGGTTTTAGTAAAACAAGTTCGTTTCCCTTATACACTAGCTTTTATTTATTATTACGCTTTGCAAATTTACGACACAAACGAATGGGTGTAGACCAGCGTTTAGGTCAAGTTTCATCGAATTGTAAGAACGTTCAAAATTTAGCTGTTTTGCACGGTTTTATTAAAGGAAGTTCGTTTCCCTTTTACACTGACTTGTAGTTATTATCACGCTTAGCAAATTTACCACACAAATGCATGGGTCAAGGCCTACCTTTGGTTCGAGTTTCGTGGAATTTTGAGAACATTCAAAATTTAGCTGTTTTGCATAGTTTTAGTAAAACAAGTTCGTTTCCCTTATACACTAACTTTTATTTGTTATTACGCTTTGAAAATTTACGACACAAATGCATGGGTGTAGACCAATGTTTGGGTCATGTTTCATGGAATTCTATGAACGTTCAATAATTAGCTGTTTTGCACGGTTTATTAAAGCAAGTTCGTTTCCATTTTTACACTAACTTGTAAATATTATTACGCTTAGCAAATTTACCACACAAATGCATGGGTCTAGACCACATTTGGGTCAAGTTTCGTGGAATTCTGAGAACGTTTGATACTAAGCTGTTTTGCACGATTTTTTTAAAGCAAGTTCGTTTCCCTTTTACACTAACTTGTAGTTATTATTATGCTTATCAAATTTACCACACAAATGCATGGGACTAGACCTACGTTTGGTTCAAGTTTCATCGAATTGTAAGAAACGTTCAAAATTTAGCTGTTTTGCACGGTTTTATTAAAGGAAGTTCGTTTCCCTTTTACACTGACTTGTAGTTATTATCACGCTTAGCAAATTTACGACACAAATGCATGGGTCAAGGCCTACCTTTGGTTCGAGTTTCGTGGAATTTTGAGAACATTCAAAATTTAGCTGTTTTGCATAGTTTTAGTAAAACAAGTTCGTTTCCCTTATACACTAGCTTTTATTTATTATTACGCTTTGCAAATTTACGACACAAACGAATGGGTGTAGACCAACGTTTAGGTCAAGTTTCATAGAATTCTATGAACGTTCAATATTTAGCTGTTTTGCACGGTTTATTAAAGCAAGTTCGTTTCCATTTTTACACTAACTTGTAATTATAATTACGCTTAGTAAATTTACCACACAAATGCATGGGTCTAGACCACATTTGGGTCAAGTTTCGTGGAATTCTGAGAACGTTTGATACTAAGCTGTTTTGCACGATTTTTTTAAAGCAAGTTCGTTTCCCTTTTACACTAACTTGTAGTTATTACTATGCTTATCAAATTTACCACACAAATGCATGGGACTAGACCTACGTTTGGTTCAAGTTTCATCGAATTGTAAGAACGTTCAAAATTTAGCTGTTTTGCACGGTTTGTTAAAGCAAGTTCGTTTCCATTTTTACACTAACTTGTAATTATAATTACGCTTAGCAAATTTACCACACAAATGCATGGGTCTAGACCACATTTTGGTCAAGTTTCGTGGAATTCTGAGAACGTTTGATACTAAGCTGTTTTGCAGGATTTTTTTAAAGCAAGTTCGTTTCCCTTTTACACTAACTTGTAGTTATTATTATGCTTATTAAATTTACCACACAAATGCATTGGACTAAACCTACGTTTGGTTCAAGTTTCATCGAATTGTAAGAACGTTCAAAATTTAGCTGTTTTGCACGGTTTTATTAAAGGAAGTTCGTTTCCCTTTTACACTGACTTGTAGTTATTATCACGCTTAGCAAATTTACCACACAAATGCATGGGTCAAGGCCTACCTTTGGTTCGAGTTTCGTGGAATTTTGAGAACATTCAAAATTTAGCTGTTTTGCATGGTTTTAGTAAAACAAGTTCGTTTCCCTTATACACTAGCTTTTATTTATTATTACGCTTTGCAAATTTACGACACAAACGAATGGGTGTAGACCAGCGTTTGGGTCAAGTTTCATGGAATTCTATGAACGTTCAATATTTAGCTGTTTTGCACGGTTTATTAAAGCAAGTTCGTTTCCATTTTTACACTAACTTGTAATTATAATTACGCTTAGCAAATTTACCACACAAATGCATGGGTCTAGACCACATTTGGGTCAAGTTTCGTGGAATTCTGAGAACGTTTGATACTAAGCTGTTTTGCACGATTTTTTTAAAGCAAGTTCGTTTCCCTTTTACAATACTTGTAGTTATTATTATGCTTATCAAATTTACCACACAAATGCATGGGACTAGACCTACGTTTGGTTCATGTTTCTTCGAATTGTGAGAACATTCAAAACTTAGCTCTTTTGCACGGTTTTATTAAAGCAAGTTCGTTTCCCTTTTACAGTGACTTGTAGTTATTATTACGCTTCAAATTTACCACACAAATGCATGGGTCAAGACCTACGTGTGGTTCGAGTTTCGTGGAATTCTGAGAACATTCAAAATTTAGCTGTTTTGCATGGTTTTAGTAAAGCAACTTCGTTTCCCTTATACACTAACTTTTATTTGTTATTACGCTTTGAAAATTTACGACACAAATGCATGGGTGTAGACCAATGTTTGGGTCATGTTTCATGGAATTCTATGAACGTTCAATAATTAGCTGTTTTGCACGATTTATTAAAGCAAGTTCGTTTCCATTTTTACACTAACTTGTAATTATTATTACGCTTAGCAAATTTACCACACAAATGCATGGGTCTAGACCACATTTGGGTCAAGTTTCGTGGAATTCTGAGAACGTTTGATACTAAGCTGTTTTGCACGATTTTTTTAAAGCAAGTTCGTTTCCCTTTTACACTAACTTGTAGTTATTATTATGCTTATCAAATTTACCACACAAATGCATGGGACTAGACCTACGTTTGGTTCAAGTTTCATCGAATTGTAAGAACGTTCAAAATTTAGCTGTTTTGCACGGTTTTATTAAAGGAAGTTCGTTTCCCTTTTACACTGACTTGTAGTTATTATCACGCTTAGCAAATTTACGACACAAATGCATGGGTCAAGGTCTACCTTTGGTTCGAGTTTCGTGGAATTTTGAGAACATTCAAAATTTAGCTGTTTTGCATAGTTTTAGTAAAACAAGTTCGTTTCCCTTATACACTAGCTTTTATTTATTATTACGCTTTGCAAATTTACGACACAAACGAATGGGTGTAGACCAGCGTTTAGGTCAAGTTTCATAGAATTCTATGAACGTTCAATATTTAGATGTTTTGCACGGTTTATTAAAGCAAGTTCGTTTCCATTTTTACACTAACTTGTAATTATAATTACGCTTAGTAAATTTACCACACAAATGCATGGGTCTAGACCACATTTGGGTCAAGTTTCGTGGAATTCTGAGAACGTTTGATACTAAGCTGTTTTGCACGATTTTTTTAAAGCAAGTTCGTTTCCCTTTTACACTAACTTGTAGTTATTACTATGCTTATCAAATTTACCACACAAATGCATGGGACTAGACCTACGTTTGGTTCAAGTTTCATCGAATTGTAAGAACGTTCAAAATTTAGCTGTTTTGCACGGTTTATTAAAGCAAGTTCGTTTCCATTTTTACACTAACTTGTAATTATAATTACGCTTAGCAAATTTACCACACAAATGCATGGGTCTAGACCACATTTTGGTCAAGTTTCGTGGAATTCTGAGAACGTTTGATACTAAGCTGTTTTGCAGGATTTTTTTAAAGCAAGTTCGTTTCCCTTTTACACTAACTTGTAGTTATTATTATGCTTATTAAATTTACCACACAAATGCATTGGACTAAACCTACGTTTGGTTCAAGTTTCATCGAATTGTAAGAACGTTCAAAATTTAGCTGTTTTGCACGGTTTTATTAAAGGAAGTTCGTTTCCCTTTTACACTGACTTGTAGTTATTATCACGCTTAGCAAATTTACCACACAAATGCATGGGTCAAGGCCTACCTTTGGTTCGAGTTTCGTGGAATTTTGAGAACATTCAAAATTTAGCTGTTTTGCATGGTTTTAGTAAAACAAGTTCGTTTCCCTTATACACTAGCTTTTATTTATTATTACGCTTTGCAAATTTACGACACAAACGAATGGGTGTAGACCAGCGTTTAGGTCAAGTTTCATCGAATTGTAAGAACGTTCAAAATTTAGCTGTTTTGCACGGTTTTATTAAAGGAAGTTCGTTTCCCTTTTACACTGACTTGTAGTTATTATCACGCTTAGCAAATTTACCACACAAATGCATGGGTCAAGGCCTACCTTTGGTTCGAGTTTCGTGGAATTTTGAGAACATTCAAAATTTAGCTGTTTTGCATAGTTTTAGTAAAACAAGTTCGTTTCCCTTATACACTAACTTTTATTTGTTATTACGCTTTGAAAATTTACGACACAAATGCATGGGTGTAGACCAATGTTTGGGTCATGTTTCATGGAATTCTATGAACGTTCAATAATTAGCTGTTTTGCACGGTTTATTAAAGCAAGTTCGTTTCCATTTTTACACTAACTTGTAAATATTATTACGCTTAGCAAATTTACCACACAAATGCATGGGTCTAGACCACATTTGGGTCAAGTTTCGTGGAATTCTGAGAACGTTTGATACTAAGCTGTTTTGCACGATTTTTTTAAAGCAAGTTCGTTTCCCTTTTACACTAACTTGTAGTTATTATTATGCTTATCAAATTTACCACACAAATGCATGGGACTAGACCTACGTTTGGTTCAAGTTTCATCGAATTGTAAGAAACGTTCAAAATTTAGCTGTTTTGCACGGTTTTATTAAAGGAAGTTCGTTTCCCTTTTACACTGACTTGTAGTTATTATCACGCTTAGCAAATTTACGACACAAATGCATGGGTCAAGGCCTACCTTTGGTTCGAGTTTCGTGGAATTTTGAGAACATTCAAAATTTAGCTGTTTTGCATAGTTTTAGTAAAACAAGTTCGTTTCCCTTATACACTAGCTTTTATTTATTATTACGCTTTGCAAATTTACGACACAAACGAATGGGTGTAGACCAGCGTTTAGGTCAAGTTTCATAGAATTCTATGAACGTTCAATATTTAGCTGTTTTGCACGGTTTATTAAAGCAAGTTCGTTTCCATTTTTACACTAACTTGTAATTATAATTACGCTTAGTAAATTTACCACACAAATGCATGGGTCTAGACCACATTTGGGTCAAGTTTCGTGGAATTCTGAGAACGTTTGATACTAAGCTGTTTTGCACGATTTTTTTAAAGCAAGTTCGTTTCCCTTTTACACTAACTTGTAGTTATTACTATGCTTATCAAATTTACCACACAAATGCATGGGACTAGACCTACGTTTGGTTCAAGTTTCATCGAATTGTAAGAACGTTCAAAATTTAGCTGTTTTGCACGGTTTGTTAAAGCAAGTTCGTTTCCATTTTTACACTAACTTGTAATTATAATTACGCTTAGCAAATTTACCACACAAATGCATGGGTCTAGACCACATTTTGGTCAAGTTTCGTGGAATTCTGAGAACGTTTGATACTAAGCTGTTTTGCAGGATTTTTTTAAAGCAAGTTCGTTTCCCTTTTACACTAACTTGTAGTTATTATTATGCTTATTAAATTTACCACACAAATGCATTGGACTAAACCTACGTTTGGTTCAAGTTTCATCGAATTGTAAGAACGTTCAAAATTTAGCTGTTTTGCACGGTTTTATTAAAGGAAGTTCGTTTCCCTTTTACACTGACTTGTAGTTATTATCACGCTTAGCAAATTTACCACACAAATGCATGGGTCAAGGCCTACCTTTGGTTCGAGTTTCGTGGAATTTTGAGAACATTCAAAATTTAGCTGTTTTGCATGGTTTTAGTAAAACAAGTTCGTTTCCCTTATACACTAGCTTTTATTTATTATTACGCTTTGCAAATTTACGACACAAACGAATGGGTGTAGACCAGCGTTTGGGTCAAGTTTCATGGAATTCTATGAACGTTCAATATTTAGCTGTTTTGCACGGTTTATTAAAGCAAGTTCGTTTCCATTTTTACACTAACTTGTAATTATAATTACGCTTAGCAAATTTACCACACAAATGCATGGGTCTAGACCACATTTGGGTCAAGTTTCGTGGAATTCTGAGAACGTTTGATACTAAGCTGTTTTGCACGATTTTTTTAAAGCAAGTTCGTTTCCCTTTTACAATACTTGTAGTTATTATTATGCTTATCAAATTTACCACACAAATGCATGGGACTAGACCTACGTTTGGTTCATGTTTCATCGAATTGTAAGAACGTTCAAAATTTAACTGTTTTGCACGGTTTATTAAAGCAAGTTCGTTTCCATTTTTACACTAACTTGTAATTATAATTACGCTTAGCAAATTTACCACACAAATGCATGGGTCTAGACCACATTTTGGTCAAGTTTCGTGGAATTCTGAGAACGTTTGATACTAAGCTGTTTTGCAGGATTTTTTTAAAGCAAGTTCGTTTCCCTTTTACACTAACTTGTAGTTATTATTATGCTTATCAAATTTACCACACAAATGAATGGGACTAGACCAACGTTTGGTTCAAGTTTCATCGAATTGTGAGAACATTCAAAATTTAGCTGTTTTGCACGGTTTTATTAAAGGAAGTTCGTTTCCCTTTTACACTGACTTGTAGTTATTATCACGCTTAGCAAATTTACCACACAAATGCATGGGTCAAGGCCTAACTTTGGTTCGAGTTTCGTGGAATTTTGAGAACATTCAAAATTTAGTTGTTTTGCATGGTTTTAGTAAAACAAGTTCGTTTCCCTTATACACTAGCTTTTATTTATTATTACGCTTTGCAAATTTACGACACAAACGAATGGGTGTAGACCAGCGTTTGGGTCAAGTTTCATGGAATTCTATGAACGTTCAATATTTAGCTGTTTTGCACGGTTTATTAAAGCAAGTTCGTTTCCATTTTTACACTAACTTGTAATTATAATTACGCTTAGCAAATTTACCACACAAATGCATGGGTCTAGACCACATTTGGGTCAAGTTTCGTGGAATTCTGAGAACGTTTGATACTAAGCTGTTTTGCACGATTTTTTTAAAGCAAGTTCGTTTCCCTTTTACAATACTTGTAGTTATTATTATGCTTATCAAATTTACCACACAAATGCATGGGACTAGACCTACGTTTGGTTCATGTTTCTTCGAATTGTGAGAACATTCAAAACTTAGCTCTTTTGCACGGTTTTATTAAAGCAAGTTCGTTTCCCTTTTACAGTGACTTGTAGTTATTATTACGCTTCAAATTTACCACACAAATGCATGGGACCTACGTGTGGTTCGAGTTTCGTGGAATTCTGAGAACATTCAAAATTTAGCTGTTTTGCATGGTTTTAGTAAAGCAACTTCGTTTCCCTTATACACTAACTTTTATTTGTTATTACGCTTTGAAAATTTACGACACAAATGCATGGGTGTAGACCAATGTTTGGGTCATGTTTCATGGAATTCTATGAACGTTCAATAATTAGCTGTTTTGCACGGTTTATTAAAGCAAGTTCGTTTCCATTTTTACACTAACTTGTAATTATTATTACGCTTAGCAAATTTACCACACAAATGCATGGGTCTAGACCACATTTGGGTCAAGTTTCGTGGAATTCTGAGAACGTTTGATACTAAGCTGTTTTGCACGATTTTTTTAAAGCAAGTTCGTTTCCCTTTTACACTAACTTGTAGTTATTATTATGCTTATCAAATTTACCACACAAATGCATGGGACTAGACCTACGTTTGGTTCAAGTTTCATCGAATTGTAAGAAACGTTCAAAATTTAGCTGTTTTGCACGGTTTTATTAAAGGAAGTTCGTTTCCCTTTTACACTGACTTGTAGTTATTATCACGCTTAGCAAATTTACGACACAAATGCATGGGTCAAGGCCTACCTTTGGTTCGAGTTTCGTGGAATTTTGAGAACATTCAAAATTTAGCTGTTTTGCATAGTTTTAGTAAAACAAGTTCGTTTCCCTTATACACTAGCTTTTATTTATTATTACGCTTTGCAAATTTACGACACAAACGAATGGGTGTAGACCAGCGTTTAGGTCAAGTTTCATAGAATTCTATGAACGTTCAATATTTAGCTGTTTTGCACGGTTTATTAAAGCAAGTTCGTTTCCATTTTTACACTAACTTGTAATTATAATTACGCTTAGTAAATTTACCACACAAATGCATGGGTCTAGACCACATTTGGGTCAAGTTTCGTGGAATTCTGAGAACGTTTGATACTAAGCTGTTTTGCACGATTTTTTTAAAGCAAGTTCGTTTCCCTTTTACACTAACTTGTAGTTATTACTATGCTTATCAAATTTACCACACAAATGCATGGGACTAGACCTACGTTTGGTTCAAGTTTCATCGAATTGTAAGAACGTTCAAAATTTAGCTGTTTTGCACGGTTTGTTAAAGCAAGTTCGTTTCCATTTTTACACTAACTTGTAATTATAATTACGCTTAGCAAATTTACCACACAAATGCATGGGTCTAGACCACATTTTGGTCAAGTTTCGTGGAATTCTGAGAACGTTTGATACTAAGCTGTTTTGCAGGATTTTTTTAAAGCAAGTTCGTTTCCCTTTTACACTAACTTGTAGTTATTATTATGCTTATTAAATTTACCACACAAATGCATTGGACTAAACCTACGTTTGGTTCAAGTTTCATCGAATTGTAAGAACGTTCAAAATTTAGCTGTTTTGCACGGTTTTATTAAAGGAAGTTCGTTTCCCTTTTACACTGACTTGTAGTTATTATCACGCTTAGCAAATTTACCACACAAATGCATGGGTCAAGGCCTACCTTTGGTTCGAGTTTCGTGGAATTTTGAGAACATTCAAAATTTAGCTGTTTTGCATGGTTTTAGTAAAACAAGTTCGTTTCCCTTATACACTAGCTTTTATTTATTATTACGCTTTGCAAATTTACGACACAAACGAATGGGTGTAGACCAGCGTTTGGGTCAAGTTTCATGGAATTCTATGAACGTTCAATATTTAGCTGTTTTGCACGGTTTATTAAAGCAAGTTCGTTTCCATTTTTACACTAACTTGTAATTATAATTACGCTTAGCAAATTTACCACACAAATGCATGGGTCTAGACCACATTTGGGTCAAGTTTCGTGGAATTCTGAGAACGTTTGATACTAAGCTGTTTTGCACGATTTTTTTAAAGCAAGTTCGTTTCCCTTTTACAATACTTGTAGTTATTATTATGCTTATCAAATTTACCACACAAATGCATGGGACTAGACCTACGTTTGGTTCATGTTTCATCGAATTGTAAGAACGTTCAAAATTTAACTGTTTTGCACGGTTTATTAAAGCAAGTTCGTTTCCATTTTTACACTAACTTGTAATTATAATTACGCTTAGCAAATTTACCACACAAATGCATGGGTCTAGACCACATTTTGGTCAAGTTTCGTGGAATTCTGAGAACGTTTGATACTAAGCTGTTTTGCAGGATTTTTTTAAAGCAAGTTCGTTTCCCTTTTACACTAACTTGTAGTTATTATTATGCTTATCAAATTTACCACACAAATGAATGGGACTAGACCAACGTTTGGTTCAAGTTTCATCGAATTGTGAGAACATTCAAAATTTAGCTGTTTTGCACGGTTTTATTAAAGGAAGTTCGTTTCCCTTTTACACTGACTTGTAGTTATTATCACGCTTAGCAAATTTACCACACAAATGCATGGGTCAAGGCCTAACTTTGGTTCGAGTTTCGTGGAATTTTGAGAACATTCAAAATTTAGTTGTTTTGCATGGTTTTAGTAAAACAAGTTCGTTTCCCTTATACACTAGCTTTTATTTATTATTACGCTTTGCAAATTTACGACACAAACGAATGGGTGTAGACCAGCGTTTGGGTCAAGTTTCATGGAATTCTATGAACGTTCAATATTTAGCTGTTTTGCACGGTTTATTAAAGCAAGTTCGTTTCCATTTTTACACTAACTTGTAATTATAATTACGCTTAGCAAATTTACCACACAAATGCATGGGTCTAGACCACATTTGGGTCAAGTTTCGTGGAATTCTGAGAACGTTTGATACTAAGCTGTTTTGCACGATTTTTTTAAAGCAAGTTCGTTTCCCTTTTACAATACTTGTAGTTATTATTATGCTTATCAAATTTACCACACAAATGCATGGGACTAGACCTACGTTTGGTTCATGTTTCTTCGAATTGTGAGAACATTCAAAACTTAGCTCTTTTGCACGGTTTTATTAAAGCAAGTTCGTTTCCCTTTTACAGTGACTTGTAGTTATTATTACGCTTCAAATTTACCACACAAATGCATGGGACCTACGTGTGGTTCGAGTTTCGTGGAATTCTGAGAACATTCAAAATTTAGCTGTTTTGCATGGTTTTAGTAAAGCAACTTCGTTTCCCTTATACACTAACTTTTATTTGTTATTACGCTTTGAAAATTTACGACACAAATGCATGGGTGTAGACCAATGTTTGGGTCATGTTTCATGGAATTCTATGAACGTTCAATAATTAGCTGTTTTGCACGGTTTATTAAAGCAAGTTCGTTTCCATTTTTACACTAACTTGTAATTATTATTACGCTTAGCAAATTTACCACACAAATGCATGGGTCTAGACCACATTTGGGTCAAGTTTCGTGGAATTCTGAGAACGTTTGATACTAAGCTGTTTTGCACGATTTTTTTAAAGCAAGTTCGTTTCCCTTTTACACTAACTTGTAGTTATTATTATGCTTATCAAATTTACCACACAAATGCATGGGACTAGACCTACGTTTGGTTCAAGTTTCATCGAATTGTAAGAAACGTTCAAAATTTAGCTGTTTTGCACGGTTTTATTAAAGGAAGTTCGTTTCCCTTTTACACTGACTTGTAGTTATTATCACGCTTAGCAAATTTACGACACAAATGCATGGGTCAAGGCCTACCTTTGGTTCGAGTTTCGTGGAATTTTGAGAACATTCAAAATTTAGCTGTTTTGCATAGTTTTAGTAAAACAAGTTCGTTTCCCTTATACACTAGCTTTTATTTATTATTACGCTTTGCAAATTTACGACACAAACGAATGGGTGTAGACCAGCGTTTAGGTCAAGTTTCATAGAATTCTATGAACGTTCAATATTTAGCTGTTTTGCACGGTTTATTAAAGCAAGTTCGTTTCCATTTTTACACTAACTTGTAATTATAATTACGCTTAGTAAATTTACCACACAAATGCATGGGTCTAGACCACATTTGGGTCAAGTTTCGTGGAATTCTGAGAACGTTTGATACTAAGCTGTTTTGCACGATTTTTTTAAAGCAAGTTCGTTTCCCTTTTACACTAACTTGTAGTTATTACTATGCTTATCAAATTTACCACACAAATGCATGGGACTAGACCTACGTTTGGTTCAAGTTTCATCGAATTGTAAGAACGTTCAAAATTTAGCTGTTTTGCACGGTTTATTAAAGCAAGTTCGTTTCCATTTTTACACTAACTTGTAATTATAATTACGCTTAGCAAATTTACCACACAAATGCATGGGTCTAGACCACATTTTGGTCAAGTTTCGTGGAATTCTGAGAACGTTTGATACTAAGCTGTTTTGCAGGATTTTTTTAATGCAAGTTCGTTTCCCTTTTACACTAACTTGTAGTTATTATTATGCTTATTAAATTTACCACACAAATGCATTGGACTAAACCTACGTTTGGTTCAAGTTTCATCGAATTGTAAGAACGTTCAAAATTTAGCTGTTTTGCACGGTTTTATTAAAGGAAGTTCGTTTCCCTTTTACACTGACTTGTAGTTATTATCACGCTTAGCAAATTTACCACACAAATGCATGGGTCAAGGCCTACCTTTGGTTCGAGTTTCGTGGAATTTTGAGAACATTCAAAATTTAGCTGTTTTGCATGGTTTTAGTAAAACAAGTTCGTTTCCCTTATACACTAGCTTTTATTTATTATTACGCTTTGCAAATTTACGACACAAACGAATGGGTGTAGACCAGCGTTTGGGTCAAGTTTCATGGAATTCTATGAACGTTCAATATTTAGCTGTTTTGCACGGTTTATTAAAGCAAATTCGTTTCCATTTTTACACTAACTTGTAATTATAATTACGCTTAGCAAATTTACCACACAAATGCATGGGTCTAGACCACATTTGGGTCAAGTTTCGTGGAATTCTGAGAACGTTTGATACTAAGCTGTTTTGCACGATTTTTTTAAAGCAAGTTCGTTTCCCTTTTACAATACTTGTAGTTATTATTATGCTTATCAAATTTACCACACAAATGCATGGGACTAGACCTACGTTTGGTTCATGTTTCTTCGAATTGTGAGAACATTCAAAACTTAGCTCTTTTGCACGGTTTTATTAAAGCAAGTTCGTTTCCCTTTTACAGTGACTTGTAGTTATTATTACGCTTCAAATTTACCACACAAATGCATGGGTCAAGACCTACGTGTGGTTCGAGTTTCGTGGAATTCTGAGAACATTCAAAATTTAGCTGTTTTGCATGGTTTTAGTAAAGCAACTTCGTTTCCCTTATACACTAACTTTTATTTGTTATTACGCTTTGAAAATTTACGACACAAATGCATGGGTGTAGACCAATGTTTGGGTCATGTTTCATGGAATTCTATGAACGTTCAATAATTAGCTGTTTTGCACGATTTATTAAAGCAAGTTCGTTTCCATTTTTACACTAACTTGTAATTATTATTACGCTTAGCAAATTTACCACACAAATGCATGGGTCTAGACCACATTTGGGTCAAGTTTCGTGGAATTCTGAGAACGTTTGATACTAAGCTGTTTTGCACGATTTTTTTAAAGCAAGTTCGTTTCCCTTTCACACTAACTTGTAGTTATTATTATGCTTATCAAATTTACCACACAAATGCATGGGACTAGACCTACGTTTGGTTCAAGTTTCATCGAATTGTAAGAACGTTCAAAATTTAGCTGTTTTGCACGGTTTTATTAAAGGAAGTTCGTTTCCCTTTTACACTGACTTGTAGTTATTATCACGCTTAGCAAATTTACGACACAAATGCATGGGTCAAGGTCTACCTTTGGTTCGAGTTTCGTGGAATTTTGAGAACATTCAAAATTTAGCTGTTTTGCATAGTTTTAGTAAAACAAGTTCGTTTCCCTTATACACTAGCTTTTATTTATTATTACGCTTTGCAAATTTACGACACAAACGAATGGGTGTAGACCAGCGTTTAGGTCAAGTTTCATAGAATTCTATGAACGTTCAATATTTAGATGTTTTGCACGGTTTATTAAAGCAAGTTCGTTTCCATTTTTACACTAACTTGTAATTATAATTACGCTTAGTAAATTTACCACACAAATGCATGGGTCTAGACCACATTTGGGTCAAGTTTCGTGGAATTCTGAGAACGTTTGATACTAAGCTGTTTTGCACGATTTTTTTAAAGCAAGTTCGTTTCCCTTTTACACTAACTTGTAGTTATTACTATGCTTATCAAATTTACCACACAAATGCATGGGACTAGACCTACGTTTGGTTCAAGTTTCATCGAATTGTAAGAACGTTCAAAATTTAGCTGTTTTGCACGGTTTATTAAAGCAAGTTCGTTTCCATTTTTACACTAACTTGTAATTATAATTACGCTTAGCAAATTTACCACACAAATGCATGGGTCTAGACCACATTTTGGTCAAGTTTCGTGGAATTCTGAGAACGTTTGATACTAAGCTGTTTTGCAGGATTTTTTTAAAGCAAGTTCGTTTCCCTTTTACACTAACTTGTAGTTATTATTATGCTTATTAAATTTACCACACAAATGCATTGGACTAAACCTACGTTTGGTTCAAGTTTCATCGAATTGTAAGAACGTTCAAAATTTAGCTGTTTTGCACGGTTTTATTAAAGGAAGTTCGTTTCCCTTTTACACTGACTTGTAGTTATTATCACGCTTAGCAAATTTACCACACAAATGCATGGGTCAAGGCCTACCTTTGGTTCGAGTTTCGTGGAATTTTGAGAACATTCAAAATTTAGCTGTTTTGCATGGTTTTAGTAAAACAAGTTCGTTTCCCTTATACACTAGCTTTTATTTATTATTACGCTTTGCAAATTTACGACACAAACGAATGGGTGTAGACCAGCGTTTAGGTCAAGTTTCATCGAATTGTAAGAACGTTCAAAATTTAGCTGTTTTGCACGGTTTTATTAAAGGAAGTTCGTTTCGTTTTACACTGACTTGTAGTTATTATCACGCTTAGCAAATTTACCACACAAATGCATGGGTCAAGGCCTACCTTTGGTTCGAGTTTCGTGGAATTTTGAGAACATTCAAAATTTAGCTGTTTTGCATAGTTTTAGTAAAACAAGTTCGTTTCCCTTATACACTAACTTTTATTTGTTATTACGCTTTGAAAATTTACGACACAAATGCATGGGTGTAGACCAATGTTTGGGTCATGTTTCATGGAATTCTATGAACGTTCAATAATTAGCTGTTTTGCACGGTTTATTAAAGCAAGTTCGTTTCCATTTTTACACTAACTTGTAATTATTATTACGCTTAGCAAATTTACCACACAAATGCATGGGACTAGACCACATTTGGGTCAAGTTTCGTGGAATTCTGAGAACGTTTGATACTAAGCTGTTTTGCACGATTTTTTTAAAGCAAGTTCGTTTCCCTTTTACACTAACTTGTAGTTATTATTATGCTTATCAAATTTACCACACAAATGCATGGGACTACACCTACGTTTGGTTCAAGTTTCATCGAATTGTAAGAAACGTTCAAAATTTAGCTGTTTTGCACGGTTTTATTAAAGGAAGTTCGTTTCCCTTTTACACTGACTTGTAGTTATTATCACGCTTAGCAAATTTACCACACAAATGCATGGGTCAAGGCCTACCTTTGGTTCGAGTTTCGTGGAATTTTGAGAACATTCAAAATTTAGCTGTTTTGCATAGTTTTAGTAAAACAAGTTCGTTTCCCTTATACACTAGCTTTTATTTATTATTACGCTTTGCAAATTTACGACACAAACGAATGGGTGTAGACCAGCGTTTAGGTCAAGTTTCATAGAATTCTATGAACGTTCAATATTTAGCTGTTTTGCACGGTTTATTAAAGCAAGTTCGTTTCCATTTTTACACTAACTTGTAATTATAATTACGCTTAGTAAATTTACCACACAAATGCATGGGTCTAGACCACATTTGGGTCAAGTTTCGTGGAATTCTGAGAACGTTTGATACTAAGCTGTTTTGCACGATTTTTTTAAAGCAAGTTCGTTTCCCTTTTACACTAACTTGTAGTTATTACTATGCTTATCAAATTTACCACACAAATGCATGGGACTAGACCTACGTTTGGTTCAAGTTTCATCGAATTGTAAGAACGTTCAAAATTTAGCTGTTTTGCACGGTTTATTAAAGCAAGTTCGTTTCCATTTTTACACTAACTTGTAATTATAATTACGCTTAGCAAATTTACCACACAAATGCATGGGTCTAGACCACATTTTGGTCAAGTTTCGTGGAATTCTGAGAACGTTTGATACTAAGCTGTTTTGCAGGATTTTTTTAAAGCAAGTTCGTTTCCCTTTTACACTAACTTGTAGTTATTATTATGCTTATTAAATTTACCACACAAATGCATTGGACTAAACCTACGTTTGGTTCAAGTTTCATCGAATTGTAAGAACGTTCAAAATTTAGCTGTTTTGCACGGTTTTATTAAAGGAAGTTCGTTTCCCTTTTACACTGACTTGTAGTTATTATCACGCTTAGCAAATTTACCACACAAATGCATGGGTCAAGGCCTACCTTTGGTTCGAGTTTCGTGGAATTTTGAGAACATTCAAAATTTAGCTGTTTTGCATGGTTTTAGTAAAACAAGTTCGTTTCCCTTATACACTAGCTTTTATTTATTATTACGCTTTGCAAATTTACGACACAAACGAATGGGTGTAGACCAGCGTTTGGGTCAAGTTTCATGGAATTCTATGAACGTTCAATATTTAGCTGTTTTGCACGGTTTATTAAAGCAAGTTCGTTTCCATTTTTACACTAACTTGTAATTATAATTACGCTTAGCAAATTTACCACACAAATGCATGGGTCTAGACCACATTTGGGTCAAGTTTCGTGGAATTCTGAGAACGTTTGATACTAAGCTGTTTTGCACGATTTTTTTAAAGCAAGTTCGTTTCCCTTTTACAATACTTGTAGTTATTATTATGCTTATCAAATTTACCACACAAATGCATGGGACTAGACCTACGTTTGGTTCATGTTTCTTCGAATTGTGAGAACATTCAAAACTTAGCTCTTTTGCACGGTTTTATTAAAGCAAGTTCGTTTCCCTTTTACAGTGACTTGTAGTTATTATTACGCTTCAAATTTACCACACAAATGCATGGGTCAAGACCTACGTGTGGTTCGAGTTTCGTGGAATTCTGAGAACATTCAAAATTTAGCTGTTTTGCATGGTTTTAGTAAAGCAACTTCGTTTCCCTTATACACTAACTTTTATTTGTTATTACGCTTTGAAAATTTACGACACAAATGCATGGGTGTAGACCAATGTTTGGGTCATGTTTCATGGAATTCTATGAACGTTCAATAATTAGCTGTTTTGCACGATTTATTAAAGCAAGTTCGTTTCCATTTTTACACTAACTTGTAATTATTATTACGCTTAGCAAATTTACCACACAAATGCATGGGTCTAGACCACATTTGGGTCAAGTTTCGTGGAATTCTGAGAACGTTTGATACTAAGCTGTTTTGCACGATTTTTTTAAAGCAAGTTCGTTTCCCTTTTACACTAACTTGTAGTTATTATTATGCTTATCAAATTTACCACACAAATGCATGGGACTAGACCTACGTTTGGTTCAAGTTTCATCGAATTGTAAGAACGTTCAAAATTTAGCTGTTTTGCACGGTTTTATTAAAGGAAGTTCGTTTCCCTTTTACACTGACTTGTAGTTATTATCACGCTTAGCAAATTTACGACACAAATGCATGGGTCAAGGTCTACCTTTGGTTCGAGTTTCGTGGAATTTTGAGAACATTCAAAATTTAGCTGTTTTGCATAGTTTTAGTAAAACAAGTTCGTTTCCCTTATACACTAGCTTTTATTTATTATTACGCTTTGCAAATTTACGACACAAACGAATGGGTGTAGACCAGCGTTTAGGTCAAGTTTCATAGAATTCTATGAACGTTCAATATTTAGATGTTTTGCACGGTTTATTAAAGCAAGTTCGTTTCCATTTTTACACTAACTTGTAATTATAATTACGCTTAGTAAATTTACCACACAAATGCATGGGTCTAGACCACATTTGGGTCAAGTTTCGTGGAATTCTGAGAACGTTTGATACTAAGCTGTTTTGCACGATTTTTTTAAAGCAAGTTCGTTTCCCTTTTACACTAACTTGTAGTTATTACTATGCTTATCAAATTTACCACACAAATGCATGGGACTAGACCTACGTTTGGTTCAAGTTTCATCGAATTGTAAGAACGTTCAAAATTTAGCTGTTTTGCACGGTTTATTAAAGCAAGTTCGTTTCCATTTTTACACTAACTTGTAATTATAATTACGCTTAGCAAATTTACCACACAAATGCATGGGTCTAGACCACATTTTGGTCAAGTTTCGTGGAATTCTGAGAACGTTTGATACTAAGCTGTTTTGCAGGATTTTTTTAAAGCAAGTTCGTTTCCCTTTTACACTAACTTGTAGTTATTATTATGCTTATTAAATTTACCACACAAATGCATTGGACTAAACCTACGTTTGGTTCAAGTTTCATCGAATTGTAAGAACGTTCAAAATTTAACTGTTTTGCACGGTTTATTAAAGCAAGTTCGTTTCCATTTTTACACTAACTTGTAATTATAATTACGCTTAGCAAATTTACCACACAAATGCATGGGTCTAGACCACATTTTGGTCAAGTTTCGTGGAATTCTGAGAACGTTTGATACTAAGCTGTTTTGCAGGATTTTTTTAAAGCAAGTTCGTTTCCCTTTTACACTAACTTGTAGTTATTATTATGCTTATCAAATTTACCACACAAATGAATGGGACTAGACCAACGTTTGGTTCAAGTTTCATCGAATTGTGAGAACATTCAAAATTTAGCTGTTTTGCACGGTTTTATTAAAGGAAGTTCGTTTCCCTTTTACACTGACTTGTAGTTATTATCACGCTTAGCAAATTTACCACACAAATGCATGGGTCAAGGCCTAACTTTGGTTCGAGTTTCGTGGAATTTTGAGAACATTCAAAATTTAGTTGTTTTGCATGGTTTTAGTAAAACAAGTTCGTTTCCCTTATACACTAGCTTTTATTTATTATTACGCTTTGCAAATTTACGACACAAACGAATGGGTGTAGACCAGCGTTTGGGTCAAGTTTCATGGAATTCTATGAACGTTCAATATTTAGCTGTTTTGCACGGTTTATTAAAGCAAGTTCGTTTCCATTTTTACACTAACTTGTAATTATAATTACGCTTAGCAAATTTACCACACAAATGCATGGGTCTAGACCACATTTGGGTCAAGTTTCGTGGAATTCTGAGAACGTTTGATACTAAGCTGTTTTGCACGATTTTTTTAAAGCAAGTTCGTTTCCCTTTTACAATACTTGTAGTTATTATTATGCTTATCAAATTTACCACACAAATGCATGGGACTAGACCTACGTTTGGTTCATGTTTCTTCGAATTGTGAGAACATTCAAAACTTAGCTCTTTTGCACGGTTTTATTAAAGCAAGTTCGTTTCCCTTTTACAGTGACTTGTAGTTATTATTACGCTTCAAATTTACCACACAAATGCATGGGACCTACGTGTGGTTCGAGTTTCGTGGAATTCTGAGAACATTCAAAATTTAGCTGTTTTGCATGGTTTTAGTAAAGCAACTTCGTTTCCCTTATACACTAACTTTTATTTGTTATTACGCTTTGAAAATTTACGACACAAATGCATGGGTGTAGACCAATGTTTGGGTCATGTTTCATGGAATTCTATGAACGTTCAATAATTAGCTGTTTTGCACGGTTTATTAAAGCAAGTTCGTTTCCATTTTTACACTAACTTGTAATTATTATTACGCTTAGCAAATTTACCACACAAATGCATGGGTCTAGACCACATTTGGGTCAAGTTTCGTGGAATTCTGAGAACGTTTGATACTAAGCTGTTTTGCACGATTTTTTTAAAGCAAGTTCGTTTCCCTTTTACACTAACTTGTAGTTATTATTATGCTTATCAAATTTACCACACAAATGCATGGGACTAGACCTACGTTTGGTTCAAGTTTCATCGAATTGTAAGAAACGTTCAAAATTTAGCTGTTTTGCACGGTTTTATTAAAGGAAGTTCGTTTCCCTTTTACACTGACTTGTAGTTATTATCACGCTTAGCAAATTTACGACACAAATGCATGGGTCAAGGCCTACCTTTGGTTCGAGTTTCGTGGAATTTTGAGAACATTCAAAATTTAGCTGTTTTGCATAGTTTTAGTAAAACAAGTTCGTTTCCCTTATACACTAGCTTTTATTTATTATTACGCTTTGCAAATTTACGACACAAACGAATGGGTGTAGACCAGCGTTTAGGTCAAGTTTCATAGAATTCTATGAACGTTCAATATTTAGCTGTTTTGCACGGTTTATTAAAGCAAGTTCGTTTCCATTTTTACACTAACTTGTAATTATAATTACGCTTAGTAAATTTACCACACAAATGCATGGGTCTAGACCACATTTGGGTCAAGTTTCGTGGAATTCTGAGAACGTTTGATACTAAGCTGTTTTGCACGATTTTTTTAAAGCAAGTTCGTTTCCCTTTTACACTAACTTGTAGTTATTACTATGCTTATCAAATTTACCACACAAATGCATGGGACTAGACCTACGTTTGGTTCAAGTTTCATCGAATTGTAAGAACGTTCAAAATTTAGCTGTTTTGCACGGTTTATTAAAGCAAGTTCGTTTCCATTTTTACACTAACTTGTAATTATAATTACGCTTAGCAAATTTACCACACAAATGCATGGGTCTAGACCACATTTTGGTCAAGTTTCGTGGAATTCTGAGAACGTTTGATACTAAGCTGTTTTGCAGGATTTTTTTAATGCAAGTTCGTTTCCCTTTTACACTAACTTGTAGTTATTATTATGCTTATTAAATTTACCACACAAATGCATTGGACTAAACCTACGTTTGGTTCAAGTTTCATCGAATTGTAAGAACGTTCAAAATTTAGCTGTTTTGCACGGTTTTATTAAAGGAAGTTCGTTTCCCTTTTACACTGACTTGTAGTTATTATCACGCTTAGCAAATTTACCACACAAATGCATGGGTCAAGGCCTACCTTTGGTTCGAGTTTCGTGGAATTTTGAGAACATTCAAAATTTAGCTGTTTTGCATGGTTTTAGTAAAACAAGTTCGTTTCCCTTATACACTAGCTTTTATTTATTATTACGCTTTGCAAATTTACGACACAAACGAATGGGTGTAGACCAGCGTTTGGGTCAAGTTTCATGGAATTCTATGAACGTTCAATATTTAGCTGTTTTGCACGGTTTATTAAAGCAAATTCGTTTCCATTTTTACACTAACTTGTAATTATAATTATGCTTAGTAAATTTACCACACAAATGCATGGGTCTAGACCACATTTGGGTCAAGTTTCGTGGAATTCTGAGAACGTTTGATACTAAGCTGTTTTGCACGATTTTTTTAAAGCAAGTTCGTTTCCCTTTTACAATACTTGTAGTTATTATTATGCTTATCAAATTTACCACACAAATGCATGGGACTAGACCTACGTTTGGTTCATGTTTCTTCGAATTGTGAGAACATTCAAAACTTAGCTCTTTTGCACGGTTTTATTAAAGCAAGTTCGTTTCCCTTTTACAGTGACTTGTAGTTATTATTACGCTTCAAATTTACCACACAAATGCATGGGTCAAGACCTACGTGTGGTTCGAGTTTCGTGGAATTCTGAGAACATTCAAAATTTAGCTGTTTTGCATGGTTTTAGTAAAGCAACTTCGTTTCCCTTATACACTAACTTTTATTTGTTATTACGCTTTGAAAATTTACGACACAAATGCATGGGTGTAGACCAATGTTTGGGTCATGTTTCATGGAATTCTATGAACGTTCAATAATTAGCTGTTTTGCACGATTTATTAAAGCAAGTTCGTTTCCATTTTTACACTAACTTGTAATTATTATTACGCTTAGCAAATTTACCACACAAATGCATGGGTCTAGACCACATTTGGGTCAAGTTTCGTGGAATTCTGAGAACGTTTGATACTAAGCTGTTTTGCACGATTTTTTTAAAGCAAGTTCGTTTCCCTTTCACACTAACTTGTAGTTATTATTATGCTTATCAAATTTACCACACAAATGCATGGGACTAGACCTACGTTTGGTTTAAGTTTCATCGAATTGTAAGAACGTTCAAAATTTAGCTGTTTTGCACGGTTTTATTAAAGGAAGTTCGTTTCCCTTTTACACTGACTTGTAGTTATTATCACGCTTAGCAAATTTACGACACAAATGCATGGGTCAAGGCCTACCTTTGGTTCGAGTTTCGTGGAATTTTGAGAACATTCAAAATTTAGCTGTTTTGCATAGTTTTAGTAAAACAAGTTCGTTTCCCTTATACACTAGCTTTTATTTATTATTACGCTTTGCAAATTTACGACACAAACGAATGGGTGTAGACCAGCGTTTAGGTCAAGTTTCATAGAATTCTATGAACGTTCAATATTTAGATGTTTTGCACGGTTTATTAAAGCAAGTTCGTTTCCATTTTTACACTAACTTGTAATTATAATTACGCTTAGTAAATTTACCACACAAATGCATGGGTCTAGACCACATTTGGGTCAAGTTTCGTGGAATTCTGAGAACGTTTGATACTAAGCTGTTTTGCACGATTTTTTTAAAGCAAGTTCGTTTCCCTTTTACACTAACTTGTAGTTATTACTATGCTTATCAAATTTACCACACAAATGCATGGGACTAGACCTACGTTTGGTTCAAGTTTCATCGAATTGTAAGAACGTTCAAAATTTAGCTGTTTTGCACGGTTTATTAAAGCAAGTTCGTTTCCATTTTTACACTAACTTGTAATTATAATTACGCTTAGCAAATTTACCACACAAATGCATGGGTCTAGACCACATTTTGGTCAAGTTTCGTGGAATTCTGAGAACGTTTGATACTAAGCTGTTTTGCAGGATTTTTTTAAAGCAAGTTCGTTTCCCTTTTACACTAACTTGTAGTTATTATTATGCTTATTAAATTTACCACACAAATGCATTGGACTAAACCTACGTTTGGTTCAAGTTTCATCGAATTGTAAGAACGTTCAAAATTTAGCTGTTTTGCACGGTTTTATTAAAGGAAGTTCGTTTCCCTTTTACACTGACTTGTAGTTATTATCACGCTTAGCAAATTTACCACACAAATGCATGGGTCAAGGCCTACCTTTGGTTCGAGTTTCGTGGAATTTTGAGAACATTCAAAATTTAGCTGTTTTGCATGGTTTTAGTAAAACAAGTTCGTTTCCCTTATACACTAGCTTTTATTTATTATTACGCTTTGCAAATTTACGACACAAACGAATGGGTGTAGACCAGCGTTTAGGTCAAGTTTCATCGAATTGTAAGAACGTTCAAAATTTAGCTGTTTTGCACGGTTTTATTAAAGGAAGTTCGTTTCGTTTTACACTGACTTGTAGTTATTATCACGCTTAGCAAATTTACCACACAAATGCATGGGTCAAGGCCTACCTTTGGTTCGAGTTTCGTGGAATTTTGAGAACATTCAAAATTTAGCTGTTTTGCATAGTTTTAGTAAAACAAGTTCGTTTCCCTTATACACTAACTTTTATTTGTTATTACGCTTTGAAAATTTACGACACAAATGCATGGGTGTAGACCAATGTTTGGGTCATGTTTCATGGAATTCTATGAACGTTCAATAATTAGCTGTTTTGCACGGTTTATTAAAGCAAGTTCGTTTCCATTTTTACACTAACTTGTAATTATTATTACGCTTAGCAAATTTACCACACAAATGCATGGGACTAGACCACATTTGGGTCAAGTTTCGTGGAATTCTGAGAACGTTTGATACTAAGCTGTTTTGCACGATTTTTTTAAAGCAAGTTCGTTTCCCTTTTACACTAACTTGTAGTTATTATTATGCTTATCAAATTTACCACACAAATGCATGGGACTACACCTACGTTTGGTTCAAGTTTCATCGAATTGTAAGAAACGTTCAAAATTTAGCTGTTTTGCACGGTTTTATTAAAGGAAGTTCGTTTCCCTTTTACACTGACTTGTAGTTATTATCACGCTTAGCAAATTTACCACACAAATGCATGGGTCAAGGCCTACCTTTGGTTCGAGTTTCGTGGAATTTTGAGAACATTCAAAATTTAGCTGTTTTGCATAGTTTTAGTAAAACAAGTTCGTTTCCCTTATACACTAGCTTTTATTTATTATTACGCTTTGCAAATTTACGACACAAACGAATGGGTGTAGACCAGCGTTTAGGTCAAGTTTCATAGAATTCTATGAACGTTCAATATTTAGCTGTTTTGCACGGTTTATTAAAGCAAGTTCGTTTCCATTTTTACACTAACTTGTAATTATAATTACGCTTAGTAAATTTACCACACAAATGCATGGGTCTAGACCACATTTGGGTCAAGTTTCGTGGAATTCTGAGAACGTTTGATACTAAGCTGTTTTGCACGATTTTTTTAAAGCAAGTTCGTTTCCCTTTTACACTAACTTGTAGTTATTACTATGCTTATCAAATTTACCACACAAATGCATGGGACTAGACCTACGTTTGGTTCAAGTTTCATCGAATTGTAAGAACGTTCAAAATTTAGCTGTTTTGCACGGTTTATTAAAGCAAGTTCGTTTCCATTTTTACACTAACTTGTAATTATAATTACGCTTAGCAAATTTACCACACAAATGCATGGGTCTAGACCACATTTTGGTCAAGTTTCGTGGAATTCTGAGAACGTTTGATACTAAGCTGTTTTGCAGGATTTTTTTAAAGCAAGTTCGTTTCCCTTTTACACTAACTTGTAGTTATTATTATGCTTATTAAATTTACCACACAAATGCATTGGACTAAACCTACGTTTGGTTCAAGTTTCATCGAATTGTAAGAACGTTCAAAATTTAGCTGTTTTGCACGGTTTTATTAAAGGAAGTTCGTTTCCCTTTTACACTGACTTGTAGTTATTATCACGCTTAGCAAATTTACCACACAAATGCATGGGTCAAGGCCTACCTTTGGTTCGAGTTTCGTGGAATTTTGAGAACATTCAAAATTTAGCTGTTTTGCATGGTTTTAGTAAAACAAGTTCGTTTCCCTTATACACTAGCTTTTATTTATTATTACGCTTTGCAAATTTACGACACAAACGAATGGGTGTAGACCAGCGTTTGGGTCAAGTTTCATGGAATTCTATGAACGTTCAATATTTAGCTGTTTTGCACGGTTTATTAAAGCAAGTTCGTTTCCATTTTTACACTAACTTGTAATTATAATTACGCTTAGCAAATTTACCACACAAATGCATGGGTCTAGACCACATTTGGGTCAAGTTTCGTGGAATTCTGAGAACGTTTGATACTAAGCTGTTTTGCACGATTTTTTTAAAGCAAGTTCGTTTCCCTTTTACAATACTTGTAGTTATTATTATGCTTATCAAATTTACCACACAAATGCATGGGACTAGACCTACGTTTGGTTCATGTTTCTTCGAATTGTGAGAACATTCAAAACTTAGCTCTTTTGCACGGTTTTATTAAAGCAAGTTCGTTTCCCTTTTACAGTGACTTGTAGTTATTATTACGCTTCAAATTTACCACACAAATGCATGGGTCAAGACCTACGTGTGGTTCGAGTTTCGTGGAATTCTGAGAACATTCAAAATTTAGCTGTTTTGCATGGTTTTAGTAAAGCAACTTCGTTTCCCTTATACACTAACTTTTATTTGTTATTACGCTTTGAAAATTTACGACACAAATGCATGGGTGTAGACCAATGTTTGGGTCATGTTTCATGGAATTCTATGAACGTTCAATAATTAGCTGTTTTGCACGGTTTATTAAAGCAAGTTCGTTTCCATTTTTACACTAACTTGTAATTATTATTACGCTTAGCAAATTTACCACACAAATGCATGGGTCTAGACCACATTTGGGTCAAGTTTCGTGGAATTCTGAGAACGTTTGATACTAAGCTGTTTTGCACGATTTTTTTAAAGCAAGTTCGTTTCCCTTTTACACTAACTTGTAGTTATTATTATGCTTATCAAATTTACCACACAAATGCATGGGACTAGACCTACGTTTGGTTCAAGTTTCATCGAATTGTAAGAACGTTCAAAATTTAGCTGTTTTGCACGGTTTTATTAAAGGAAGTTCGTTTCCCTTTTACACTGACTTGTAGTTATTATCACGCTTAGCAAATTTACGACACAAATGCATGGGTCAAGGCCTACCTTTGGTTCGAGTTTCGTGGAATTTTGAGAACATTCAAAATTTAGCTGTTTTGCATAGTTTTAGTAAAACAAGTTCGTTTCCCTTATACACTAGCTTTTATTTATTATTACGCTTTGCAAATTTACGACACAAACGAATGGGTGTAGACCAGCGTTTAGGTCAAGTTTCATAGAATTCTATGAACGTTCAATATTTAGATGTTTTGCACGGTTTATTAAAGCAAGTTCGTTTCCATTTTTACACTAACTTGTAATTATAATTACGCTTAGTAAATTTACCACACAAATGCATGGGTCTAGACCACATTTGGGTCAAGTTTCGTGGAATTCTGAGAACGTTTGATACTAAGCTGTTTTGCACGATTTTTTTAAAGCAAGTTCGTTTCCCTTTTACACTAACTTGTAGTTATTACTATGCTTATCAAATTTACCACACAAATGCATGGGACTAGACCTACGTTTGGTTCAAGTTTCATCGAATTGTAAGAACGTTCAAAATTTAGCTGTTTTGCACGGTTTATTAAAGCAAGTTCGTTTCCATTTTTACACTAACTTGTAATTATAATTACGCTTAGCAAATTTACAACACAAATGCATGGGTCTAGACCACATTTTGGTCAAGTTTCGTGGAATTCTGAGAACGTTTGATACTAAGCTGTTTTGCAGGATTTTTTTAAAGCAAGTTCGTTTCCCTTTTACACTAACTTGTAGTTATTATTATGCTTATTAAATTTACCACACAAATGCATTGGACTAAACCTACGTTTGGTTCAAGTTTCATCGAATTGTAAGAACGTTCAAAATTTAGCTGTTTTGCACGGTTTTATTAAAGGAAGTTCGTTTCCCTTTTACACTGACTTGTAGTTATTATCACGCTTAGCAAATTTACCACACAAATGCATGGGTCAAGGCCTACCTTTGGTTCGAGTTTCGTGGAATTTTGAGAACATTCAAAATTTAGCTGTTTTGCATGGTTTTAGTTAAACAAGTTCGTTTCCCTTATACACTAGCTTTTATTTATTATTACGCTTTGCAAATTTACGACACAAACGAATGGGTGTAGACCAGCGTTTAGGTCAAGTTTCATGGAATTCTATGAACGTTCAATATTTAGCTGTTTTGCACGGTTTATTAAAGCAAGTTCGTTTCCATTTTTACACTAACTTGTAATTATAATTACGCTTAGAAAATTTACCACACAAATGCATGGGTCTAGACCACATTTGGGTCAAGTTTCGTGGAATTCTGAGAACGTTTGATACTAAGCTGTTTTGCACGATTTTTTTAAAGCAAGTTCGTTTCCCTTTTACACTAACTTGTAGTTATTATTATGCTTATCAAATTTACCACACAAATGCATGGGACTAGACCTACGTTTGGTTCAAGTTTCATCGAATTGTAAGAACGTTCAAAATTTAGCTGTTTTGCACGGTTTTATTAAAGCAAGTTCGTTTCCCTTTTACACTGACTTGTAGTTATTATCACGCTTAGCAAATTTACGACACAAATGCATGGGTCAAGGCCTACCTTTGGTTCGAGTTTCGTGGAATTTTGAGAACATTCAAAATTTAGCTGTTTTGCATAGTTTTAGTAAAACAAGTTCGTTTCCCTTATACACTAGCTTTTATTTATTATTACGCTTTGCAAATTTACGACACAAACGAATGGGTGTAGACCAGCGTTTAGGTCAAGTTTCATAGAATTCTATGAACGTTCAATATTTAGATGTTTTGCACGGTTTATTAAAGCAAGTTCGTTTCCATTTTTACACTAACTTGTAATTATAATTACGCTTAGTAAATTTACCACACAAATGCATGGGTCTAGACCACATTTGGGTCAAGTTTCGTGGAATTCTGAGAACGTTTGATACTAAGCTGTTTTGCACGATTTTTTTAAAGCAAGTTCGTTTCCCTTTTACACTAACTTGTAGTTATTACTATGCTTATCAAATTTACCACACAAATGCATGGGACTAGACCTACGTTTGGTTCAAGTTTCATCGAATTGTAAGAACGTTCAAAATTTAGCTGTTTTGCACGGTTTATTAAAGCAAGTTCGTTTCCATTTTTACACTAACTTGTAATTATAATTACGCTTAGCAAATTTACAACACAAATGCATGGGTCTAGACCACATTTTGGTCAAGTTTCGTGGAATTCTGAGAACGTTTGATACTAAGCTGTTTTGCAGGATTTTTTT
The DNA here is from genome assembly GCF_026168435.1 of Sesamum indicum. NCBI lineage: Eukaryota > Viridiplantae > Streptophyta > Magnoliopsida > Lamiales > Pedaliaceae > Sesamum > Sesamum indicum. The sequence goes on from NC_142659.1 coordinate 12,194,518, forward strand.
AAAGCAAGTTCGTTTCCCTTTTACACTAACTTGTAGTTATTATTATGCTTATTAAATTTACCACACAAATGCATTGGACTAAACCTACGTTTGGTTCAAGTTTCATCGAATTGTAAGAACGTTCAAAATTTAGCTGTTTTGCACGGTTTTATTAAAGGAAGTTCGTTTCCCTTTTACACTGACTTGTAGTTATTATCACGCTTAGCAAATTTACCACACAAATGCATGGGTCAAGGCCTACCTTTGGTTCGAGTTTCGTGGAATTTTGAGAACATTCAAAATTTAGCTGTTTTGCATGGTTTTAGTAAAACAAGTTCGTTTCCCTTATACACTAGCTTTTATTTATTATTACGCTTTGCAAATTTACGACACAAACGAATGGGTGTAGACCAGCGTTTAGGTCAAGTTTCATCGAATTGTAAGAACGTTCAAAATTTAGCTGTTTTGCACGGTCTTATTAAAGGAAGTTCGTTTCCCTTTTACACTGACTTGTAGTTATTATCACGCTTAGCAAATTTACCACACAAATGCATGGGTCAAGGCCTACCTTTGGTTCGAGTTTCGTGGAATTTTGAGAACATTCAAAATTTAGCTGTTTTGCATAGTTTTAGTAAAACAAGTTCGTTTCCCTTATACACTAACTTTTATTTGTTATTACGCTTTGAAAATTTACGACACAAATGCATGGGTGTAGACCAATGTTTGGGTCATGTTTCATGGAATTCTATGAACGTTCAATAATTAGCTGTTTTGCACGGTTTATTAAAGCAAGTTCGTTTCCATTTTTACACTAACTTGTAATTATAATTACGCTTAGCAAATATACCACACAAATGCATGGGTCTAGACCACATTTGGGTCAAGTTTCGTGAAATTCTGAGAACGTTTGATACTAAGCTGTTTTGCACGATTTTTTTAAAGCAAGTTCGTTTCCCTTTTACACTGACTTGTAGTTATTATCACGCTTAGCAAATTTACCACACAAATGCATGGGTCAAGGCCTAACTTTGGTTCGAGTTTCGTGGAATTTTGAGAACATTCAAAATTTATCTGTTTTGCATGGTTTTAGTAAAACAAGTTCGTTTCCCTTATATACTAGCTTTTATTTATTATTACGCTTTGCAAATTTACGACACAAACGAATGGGTGTAGACCAGCGTTTGGGTCAAGTTTCATGGAATTCTATGAACGTTCAATATTTAGCTGTTTTGCACGGTTTATTAAAGCAAGTTCGTTTCCATTTTTACACTAACTTGTAATTATAATTACGCTTAGCAAATTTACCACACAAATGCATGGGTCTAGACCACATTTGGGTCAAGTTTCGTGGAATTCTGAAAACGTTTGATACTAAGCTGTTTTGCAGAATTTTTTTAAAGCAAGTTCGTTTCCCTTTTACACTACTTGTAGTTATTATTATTCTTATCAAATTTACCACACAAATGCATGGGACTAGACCTACGTTTGGTTCAAGTTTCTTCGAATTGTGAGAACGTTCAAAACTTAGCTCTTTTGCACGGTTTTATTAAAGCAAGTTCGTTTCCCTTTTACATTGACTTGTAGTTATTATTACGCTTAGCAAATTTACCACACAAATGCATGGGTCAAGACCTACGTGTGGTTCGAGTTTCGTGGAATTCTGAGAACATTCAAAATTTAGCTGTTTTGCATGGTTTTAGTAAAGCAACTTCGTTTCCCTTATACACTAACTTTTATTTGTTATTACGCTTTGCAAATTTACGACACAAATGCATGGGTGTAGACCAATGTTTGGGTCATGTTTCATGGAATTCTATGAACGTTCAATAATTAGCTGTTTTGCACGGTTTATTAAAGCAAGTTCGTTTCCATTTTTACACTAACTTGTAATTGTAATTACGCTTAACAAATTTACCACACAAATGCATGGGTCTAGACCACTTTTGGGTCAAGTTTCGTGGAATTCTGAGAACGTTTGATACTAAGCTGTTTTGCACGATTTTTTTAAAGCAAGTTCGTTTCCCTTTTACACTAACTTGTAGTTATTATTATGCTTATCAAATTTACCACACAAATGCATGGGACTAGACCTACGTTTGGTTCAAGTTTCATCGAATTGTAAGAACGTTCAAAATTTAGCTGTTTTGCACGGTTTTATTAAAGGAAGTTCGTTTCCCTTTTACACTGACTTGTAGTTATTGTCACGCTTAGCAAATTTACCACACAAATGCATGGGTCAAGCCCTACCTTTGGTTCGAGTTTCGTGGAATTTTGAGAACATTCAAAATTTAGCTGTTTTGCATAGTTTTAGTAAAACAAGTTCGTTTCCCTTATACACTAGCTTTTATTTATTATTACGCTTTGCAAATTTACGACACAAACGAATGGGTGTAGACCAGCGTTTAGGTCAAGTTTCATGGAATTCTATGAACGTTCAATATTTAGCTGTTTTGCACGGTTTATTAAAGCAAGTTCGTTTCCATTTTTACACTAACTTGTAATTATAATTACGCTTAGTAAATTTACCACACAAATGCATGGGTCTAGACCACATTTGGGTCAAGTTTCGTGGAATTCTGAGAACGTTTGATACTAAGCTGTTTTGCACGATTTTTTTAAAGCAAGTTCGTTTCCCTTTTACACTAACTTGTAGTTATTATTATGCTTATCAAATTTACCACACAAATGCATGGGACTAGACCTACGTTTGGTTCAAGTTTCATCGAATTGTAAGAACGTTCAAAATTTAGCTGTTTTGCACGGTTTATTAAAGCAAGTTCGTTTCCATTTTTACACTAACTTGTAATTATAATTACGCTTAGCAAATTTACCACACAAATGCATGGGTCTAGACCACATTTTGGTCAAGTTTCGTGGAATTCTGAGAACGTTTGATACTAAGCTGTTTTGCAGGATTTTTTTAAAGCAAGTTCGTTTCCCTTTTACACTAACTTGTAGTTATTATTATGCTTATTAAATTTACCACACAAATGCATTGGACTAAACCTACGTTTGGTTCAAGTTTCATCGAATTGTAAGAACGTTCAAAATTTAGCTGTTTTGCACGGTTTTATTAAAGGAAGTTCGTTTCCCTTTTACACTGACTTGTAGTTATTATCACGCTTAGCAAATTTACCACACAAATGCATGGGTCAAGGCCTACCTTTGGTTCGAGTTTCGTGGAATTTTGAGAACATTCAAAATTTAGCTGTTTTGCATGGTTTTAGTAAAACAAGTTCGTTTCCCTTATACACTAGCTTTTATTTATTATTACGCTTTGCAAATTTACGACACAAACGAATGGGTGTAGACCAGCGTTTAGGTCAAGTTTCATCGAATTGTAAGAACGTTCAAAATTTAGCTGTTTTGCACGGTCTTATTAAAGGAAGTTCGTTTCCCTTTTACACTGACTTGTAGTTATTATCACGCTTAGCAAATTTACCACACAAATGCATGGGTCAAGGCCTACCTTTGGTTCGAGTTTCGTGGAATTTTGAGAACATTCAAAATTTAGCTGTTTTGCATAGTTTTAGTAAAACAAGTTCGTTTCCCTTATACACTAACTTTTATTTGTTATTACGCTTTGAAAATTTACGACACAAATGCATGGGTGTAGACCAATGTTTGGGTCATGTTTCATGGAATTCTATGAACGTTCAATAATTAGCTGTTTTGCACGGTTTATTAAAGCAAGTTCGTTTCCATTTTTACACTAACTTGTAATTATAATTACGCTTAGCAAATATACCACACAAATGCATGGGTCTAGACCACATTTGGGTCAAGTTTCGTGAAATTCTGAGAACGTTTGATACTAAGCTGTTTTGCACGATTTTTTTAAAGCAAGTTCGTTTCCCTTTTACACTGACTTGTAGTTATTATCACGCTTAGCAAATTTACCACACAAATGCATGGGTCAAGGCCTAACTTTGGTTCGAGTTTCGTGGAATTTTGAGAACATTCAAAATTTATCTGTTTTGCATGGTTTTAGTAAAACAAGTTCGTTTCCCTTATATACTAGCTTTTATTTATTATTACGCTTTGCAAATTTACGACACAAACGAATGGGTGTAGACCAGCGTTTGGGTCAAGTTTCATGGAATTCTATGAACGTTCAATATTTAGCTGTTTTGCACGGTTTATTAAAGCAAGTTCGTTTCCATTTTTACACTAACTTGTAATTATAATTACGCTTAGCAAATTTACCACACAAATGCATGGGTCTAGACCACATTTGGGTCAAGTTTCGTGGAATTCTGAAAACGTTTGATACTAAGCTGTTTTGCAGAATTTTTTTAAAGCAAGTTCGTTTCCCTTTTACACTACTTGTAGTTATTATTATTCTTATCAAATTTACCACACAAATGCATGGGACTAGACCTACGTTTGGTTCAAGTTTCTTCGAATTGTGAGAACGTTCAAAACTTAGCTCTTTTGCACGGTTTTATTAAAGCAAGTTCGTTTCCCTTTTACATTGACTTGTAGTTATTATTACGCTTAGCAAATTTACCACACAAATGCATGGGTCAAGACCTACGTGTGGTTCGAGTTTCGTGGAATTCTGAGAACATTCAAAATTTAGCTGTTTTGCATGGTTTTAGTAAAGCAACTTCGTTTCCCTTATACACTAACTTTTATTTGTTATTACGCTTTGCAAATTTACGACACAAATGCATGGGTGTAGACCAATGTTTGGGTCATGTTTCATGGAATTCTATGAACGTTCAATAATTAGCTGTTTTGCACGGTTTATTAAAGCAAGTTCGTTTCCATTTTTACACTAACTTGTAATTGTAATTACGCTTAACAAATTTATCACACAAATGCATGGGTCTAGACCACTTTTGGGTCAAGTTTCGTGGAATTCTGAGAACGTTTGATACTAAGCTGTTTTGCACGATTTTTTTAAAGCAAGTTCGTTTCCCTTTTACACTAACTTGTAGTTATTATTATGCTTATCAAATTTACCACACAAATGCATGGGACTAGACCTACGTTTGGTTCAAGTTTCATCGAATTGTAAGAACGTTCAAAATTTAGCTGTTTTGCACGGTTTATTAAAGCAAGTTCGTTTCCATTTTTACACTAACTTGTAATTATAATTACGCTTAGCAAATTTACCACACAAATGCATGGGTCTAGACCACATTTTGGTCAAGTTTCGTGGAATTCTGAGAACGTTTGATACTAAGCTGTTTTGCAGGATTTTTTTAAAGCAAGTTCGTTTCCCTTTTACACTAACTTGTAGTTATTATTATGCTTATCAAATTTACCACACAAATGAATGGGACTAGACCAACGTTTGGTTCAAGTTTCATCGAATTGTGAGAACATTCAAAATTTAGCTGTTTTGCACGGTTTTATTAAAGGAAGTTCGTTTCCCTTTTACACTGACTTGTAGTTATTATCACACTTAGCAAATTTACCACACAAATGCATGGGTCAAGGCCTAACTTTGGTTCGAGTTTCGTGGAATTTTGAGAACATTCAAAATTTAGTTGTTTTGCATGGTTTTAGTAAAACAAGTTCGTTTCCCTTATACACTAGCTTTTATTTATTATTACGCTTTGCAAATTTACGACACAAACGAATGGGTGTAGACCAGCGTTTGGGTCAAGTTTCATGGAATTCTATGAACGTTCAATATTTAGCTGTTTTGCACGGTTTATTAAAGCAAGTTCGTTTCCATTTTTACACTAACTTGTAATTATAATTACGCTTAGCAAATTTACCACACAAATGCATGGGTCTAGACCACATTTGGGTCAAGTTTCGTGGAATTCTGAGAACGTTTGATACTAAGCTGTTTTGCACGATTTTTTTAAAGCAAGTTCGTTTCCCTTTTACACTACTTGTAGTTATTATTATGCTTATCAAATTTACCACACAAATGCATGGGACTAGACCTACGTTTGGTTCATGTTTCTTCGAATTGTGAGAACGTTCAAAACTTAGCTCTTTTGCACGGTTTTATTAAAGCAAGTTCGTTTCCCTTTTACAGTGACTTGTAGTTATTATTACGCTTAGCAAATTTACCACACAAATGCATGGGTCAAGACCTACGTGTGGTTCGAGTTTCGTGGAATTCTGAGAACATTCAAAATTTAGCTGTTTTGCATGGTTTTAGTAAAGCAACTTCGTTTTCCTTATACACTAACTTTTATTTGTTATTACGCTTTGAAAATTTACGACACAAATGCATGGGTGTAGACCAATGTTTGGGTCATGTTTCATGGAATTCTATGAACGTTCAATAATTAGCTGTTTTGCACGGTTTATTAAAGCAAGTTCGTTTTCATTTTTACACTAACTTGTAATTATAATTACGCTTAGCAAATATACCACACAAATGCATGGGTCTAGACCACATTTGGGTCAAGTTTCGTGAAATTCTGAGAACGTTTGATACTAAGCTGTTTTGCACGATTTTTTTAAAGCAAGTTCGTTTCCCTTTTACAATACTTGTAGTTATTATTATGCTTATCAAATTTACCACACAAATGCATGGGACTAGACCTACGTTTGGTTCATGTTTCTTCGAATTGTGAGAACATTCAAAACTTAGCTCTTTTGCACGGTTTTATTAAAGCAAGTTCGTTTCCCTTTTACAGTGACTTGTAGTTATTATTACGCTTCAAATTTACCACACAAATGCATGGGTCAAGACCTACGTGTGGTTCGAGTTTCGTGGAATTCTGAGAACATTCAAAATTTAGCTGTTTTGCATGGTTTTAGTAAAGCAACTTCGTTTCCCTTATACACTAACTTTTATTTGTTATTACGCTTTGAAAATTTACGACACAAATGCATGGGTGTAGACCAATGTTTGGGTCATGTTTCATGGAATTCTATGAACGTTCAATAATTAGCTGTTTTGCACGGTTTATTAAAGCAAGTTCGTTTCCATTTTTACACTAACTTGTAATTATTATTACGCTTAGCAAATTTACCACACAAATGCATGGGTCTAGACCACATTTGGGTCAAGTTTCGTGGAATTCTGAGAACGTTTGATACTAAGCTGTTTTGCACGATTTTTTTAAAGCAAGTTCGTTTCCCTTTTACACTAACTTGTAGTTATTATTATGCTTAACAAATTTACCACACAAATGCATGGGACTAGACCTACGTTTGGTTCAAGTTTCATCGAATTGTAAGAAACGTTCAAAATTTAGCTGTTTTGCACGGTTTTATTAAAGGAAGTTCGTTTCCCTTTTACACTGACTTGTAGTTATTATCACGCTTAGCAAATTTACGACACAAATGCATGGGTCAAGGCCTACCTTTGGTTCGAGTTTCGTGGAATTTTGAGAACATTCAAAATTTAGCTGTTTTGCATAGTTTTAGTAAAACAAGTTCGTTTCCCTTATACACTAGCTTTTATTTATTATTACGCTTTGCAAATTTACGACACAAACGAATGGGTGTAGACCAGCGTTTAGGTCAAGTTTCATAGAATTCTATGAACGTTCAATATTTAGCTGTTTTGCACGGTTTATTAAAGCAAGTTCGTTTCCATTTTTACACTAACTTGTAATTATAATTACGCTTAGTAAATTTACCACACAAATGCATGGGTCTAGACCACATTTGGGTCAAGTTTCGTGGAATTCTGAGAACGTTTGATACTAAGCTGTTTTGCACGATTTTTTTAAAGCAAGTTCGTTTCCCTTTTACACTAACTTGTAGTTATTACTATGCTTATCAAATTTACCACACAAATGCATGGGACTAGACCTACGTTTGGTTCAAGTTTCATCGAATTGTAAGAACGTTCAAAATTTAGCTGTTTTGCACGGTTTATTAAAGCAAGTTCGTTTCCATTTTTACACTAACTTGTAATTATAATTACGCTTAGCAAATTTACCACACAAATGCATGGGTCTAGACCACATTTTGGTCAAGTTTCGTGGAATTCTGAGAACGTTTGATACTAAGCTGTTTTGCAGGATTTTTTTAAAGCAAGTTCGTTTCCCTTTTACACTAACTTGTAGTTATTATTATGCTTATCAAATTTACCACACAAATGCATTGGACTAAACCTACGTTTGGTTCAAGTTTCATCGAATTGTAAGAACGTTCAAAATTTAGCTGTTTTGCACGGTTTTATTAAAGGAAGTTCGTTTCCCTTTTACACTGACTTGTAGTTATTATCACGCTTAGCAAATTTACCACACAAATGCATGGGTCAAGGCCTACCTTTGGTTCGAGTTTCGTGGAATTTTGAGAACATTCAAAATTTAGCTGTTTTGCATGGTTTTAGTAAAACAAGTTCGTTTCCCTTATACACTAGCTTTTATTTATTATTACGCTTTGCAAATTTACGACACAAACGAATGGGTGTAGACCAGCGTTTAGGTCAAGTTTCATGGAATTCTATGAACGTTCAATATTTAGCTGTTTTGCACGGTTTATTAAAGCAAGTTCGTTTCCATTTTTACACTAACTTGTAATTATAATTACGCTTAGCAAATTTACCACACAAATGCATGGGTCTAGACCACATTTGGGTCAAGTTTCGTGGAATTCTGAGAACGTTTGATACTAAGCTGTTTTGCACGATTTTTTTAAAGCAAGTTCGTTTCCCTTTTACACTAACTTGTAGTTATTATTATGCTTATCAAATTTACCACACAAATGCATGGGACTAGACCTACGTTTGGTTCAAGTTTCATCGAATTGTAAGAACGTTCAAAATTTAGCTGTTTTGCACGGTTTTATTAAAGGAAGTTCGTTTCCCTTTTACACAGACTTGTAGTTATTATCACGCTTAGCAAATTTACCACACAAATGCATGGGTCAAGGCCTAACTTTGGTTCGAGTTTCGTGGAATTTTGAGAACATTCAAAATTTATCTGTTTTGCATGGTTTTAGTAAAACAAGTTCGTTTCCCTTATACACTAGCTTTTATTTATTATTACGCTTTGCAAATTTACGACACAAACGAATGGGTGTAGACCAGCGTTTGGGTCAAGTTTCATGGAATTCTATGAACGTTCAATATGTAGCTGTTTTGCACGGTTTATTAAAGCAAGTTCGTTTCCATTTTTACACTAACTTGTAATTATAATTACGCTTAGCAAATTTACCACACAAATGCATGGGTCTAGACCACATTTGGGTCAAGTTTCGTGGAATTCTGAAAACGTTTGATACTAAGCTGTTTTGCAGAATTTTTTTAAAGCAAGTTCGTTTCCCTTTTACACTACTTGTAGTTATTATTATGCTTATCAAATTTACCACACAAATGCATGGGACTAGACCTACGGTTGGTTCAAGTTTCTTCGAATTGTGAGAACGTTCAAAACTTAGCTCTTTTGCACGGTTTTATTAAAGCAAGTTCGTTTCCCTTTTACATTGACTTGTAGTTATTATTACGCTTAGCAAATTTACCACACAAATGCATGGGTCAAGACCTACGTGTGGTTCGAGTTTCGTGGAATTCTGAGAACATTCAAAATTTAGCTGTTTTGCATGGTTTTAGTAAAGCAACTTCGTTTCCCTTATACACTAACTTTTATTTGTTATTACGCTTTGCAAATTTACGACACAAATGCATGGGTGTAGACCAATGTTTGGGTCATGTTTCATGGAATTCTATGAACGTTCAATAATTAGCTGTTTTGCACGGTTTATTAAAGCAAGTTCGTTTCCATTTTTACACTAACTTGTAATTATAATTACGTTTAACAAATTTACCACACAAATGCATGGGTCTAGACCACTTTTGGGTCAAGTTTCGTGGAATTCTGAGAACGTTTGATACTAAGCTGTTTTGCACGATTTTTTTAAAGCAAGTTCGTTTCCCTTTTCACTAACTTGTAGTTATTATTATGCTTATACAATTTACCACACAAATGCATGGGACTAGACCTACGTTTGGTTCAAGTTTCATCGAATTGTAAGAACGTTCAAAATTTAGCTGTTTTGCACGGTTTTATTAAAGGAAGTTCGTTTCCCTTTTACACTGACTTGTAGTTATTATCACGCTTAGCAAATTTACCACACAAATGCATGGGTCAAGGCCTACCTTTGGTTCGAGTTTCGTGGAATTTTGAGAACATTCAAAATTTAGCTGTTTTGCATAGTTTTAGTAAAACAAGTTCGTTTCCCTTATACACTAGCTTTTATTTATTATTACGCTTTGCAAATTTACGACACAAACGAATGGGTGTAGACCAGCGTTTAGGTCAAGTTTCATGGAATTCTATGAACGTTCAATATTTAGCTGTTTTGCACGGTTTATTAAAGCAAGTTCGTTTCCATTTTTACACTAACTTGTAATTATAATTACGCTTAGTAAATTTACCACACAAATGCATGGGTCTAGACCACATTTGGGTCAAGTTTCGTGGAATTCTGAGAACGTTTGATACTAAGCTGTTTTGCACGATTTTTTTAAAGCAAGTTCGTTTCCCTTTTACACTAACTTGTAGTTATTACTATGCTTATCAAATTTACCACACAAATGCATGGGACTAGACCTACGTTTGGTTCAAGTTTCATCGAATTGTAAGAACGTTCAAAATTTAGCTGTTTTGCACGGTTTATTAAAGCAAGTTCGTTTCCATTTTTACACTAACTTGTAATTATAATTACGCTTAGCAAATTTACCACACAAATGCATGGGTCTAGACCACATTTTGGTCAAGTTTCGTGGAATTCTGAGAACGTTTGATACTAAGCTGTTTTGCAGGATTTTTTTAAAGCAAGTTCGTTTCCCTTTTACACTAACTTGTAGTTATTATTATGCTTATCAAATTTACAACACAAATGCATTGGACTAAACCTACGTTTGGTTCAAGTTTCATCGAATTGTAAGAACGTTCAAAATTTAGCTGTTTTGCACGGTTTTATTAAAGGAAGTTCGTTTCCCTTTTTACACTAACTTGTAATTATAATTACGCTTAGCAAATTTACCACACAAATGCATGGGTCTAGACCACATTTTGGTCAAGTTTCGTGGAATTCTGAGAACGTTTGATACTAAGCTGTTTTGCAGGATTTTTTTAAAGCAAGTTCGTTTCCCTTTTACACTAAGTTGTAGTTATTATTATGCTTATCAAATTTACCACACAAATGCATGGGACTAGACCTACGTTTGGTTCAAGTTTCATCGAATTGTAAGAACGTTCAAAATTTAGTTGTTTTGCACGGTTTATTAAAGCAAGTTCGTTTCCATTTTTACACTAACTTGTAATTATAATTACGCTTAGCAAATTTACCACACAAATGCATGGGTCTAGACCACATTTTGGTCAAGTTTCGTGGAATTCTGAGAACGTTTGATACTAAGCTGTTTTGCACGATTTTTTTAAAGCAAGTTCGTTTCCCTTTTACACTAACTTGTAGTTATTATTATGCTTATCAAATTTACCACACAAATGAATGGGACTAGACCAACGTTTGGTTCAAGTTTCATCGAATTGTGAGAAAAACGTTCAAAATTTAGCTGTTTTGCACGGTTTTATTAAAGGAAGTTCGTTTCCCTTTTACACTGACTTGTAGTTATTATCACGCTTAGCAAATTTACCACACAAATGCATGGGTCAAGGCCTAACTTTGGTTCGAGTTTCGTGGAATTTTGAGAACATTCAAAATTTAGTTGTTTTGCATGGTTTTAGTAAAACAAGTTCGTTTCCCTTATACACTAGCTTTTATTTATTATTACGCTTTGCAAATTTACGACACAAACGAATGGGTGTAGACCAGCGTTTGGGTCAAGTTTCATGGAATTCTATGAACGTTCAATATTTAGCTGTTTTGCACGGTTTATTAAAGCAAGTTCATTTCCATTTTTACACTAACTTGTAATTATAATTATGCTTAGCAAATTTACCACACAAATGCATGGGTCTAGACCACATTTGGGTCAAGTTTCGTGGAATTCTGAGAACGTTTGATACTAAGCTGTTTTGCACGATTTTTTTAAAGCAAGTTCGTTTCCCTTTTACACTACTTGTAGTTATTATTATGCTTATCAAATTTACCACACAAATGCATGGGACTAGACCTACGTTTGGTTCATGTTTCTTCGAATTGTGAGAACGTTCAAAACTTAGCTCTTTTGCACGGTTTTATTAAAGCAAGTTCGTTTCCCTTTTACAGTGACTTGTAGTTATTATTACGTTTAGCAAATTTACCACACAAATGCATGGGTCAAGACCTACGTGTGGTTCGAGTTTCGTGGAATTCTGAGAACATTCAAAATTTAGCTGTTTTGCATGGTTTTAGTAAAGCAACTTCGTTTCCCTTATACACTAACTTTTATTTGTTATTACGCTTTGAAAATTTACGACACAAATGCATGGGTGTAGACCAATGTTTGGGTCATGTTTCATGGAATTCTATGAACGTTAAATAATTAGCTGTTTTGCACGGTTTATTAAAGCAAGTTCGTTTCCATTTTTACACTAACTTGTAATTATAATTACGCTTAGCAAATTTACCACACAAATGCATGGGTCTAGACCACATTTGGGTCAAGTTTCGTGGAATTCTGAGAACGTTTGATACTAAGCTGTTTTGCACGATTTTTTTAAAGCAAGTTCGTTTCCCTTTTACACTACTTGTAGTTATTATTATGCTTATCAAATTTACCACACAAATGCATGGGACTAGACCTACGTTTGGTTCATGTTTCTTCGAATTGTGAGAACGTTCAAAACTTAGCTCTTTTGCACGGTTTTATTAAAGCAAGTTCGTTTCCCTTTTACAGTGACTTGTAGTTATTATTACGCTTAGCAAATTTACCACACAAATGCATGGGTCAAGACCTACGTGTGGTTCGAGTTTCGTGGAATTCTGAGAACATTCAAAATTTAGCTGTTTTGCATAGTTTTAGTAAAGCAACTTCGTTTCCCTTATACACTAACTTTTATTTGTTATTACGCTTTGAAAATTTACGACACAAATGCATGGGTGTAGACCAATGTTTGGGTCATGTTTCATGGAATTCTATGAACGTTCAATAATTAGCTGTTTTGCACGGTTTATTAAAGCAAGTTCGTTTCCATTTTTACACTAACTTGTAATTATAATTACGCTTAGCAAATTTACCACACAAATGCATGGGTCTAGACCACATTTTGGTCAAGTTTCGTGGAATTCTGAGAACGTTTGATACTAAGCTGTTTTGCACGATTTTTTTAAAGCAAGTTCGTTTCCCTTTTACACTACTTGTAGTTATTATTATGCTTATCAAGTTTACCACACAAATGCATGGGACTAGACCTACGTTTGGTTCATGTTTCTTCGAATTGTGAGAACGTTCAAAACTTAGCTCTTTTGCACGGTTTTATTAAAGCAAGTTCGTTTCCCTTTTACAGTGACTTGTAGTTATTATTACGCTTAGCAAATTTACCACACAAATGCATGGGTCAAGACCTACGTGTGGTTCGAGTTTCGTGGAATTCTGAGAACATTCAAAATTTAGCTGTTTTGCATTGTTTTAGTAAAACAAGTTCGTTTCCCTTATACACTAGCTTTTATTTATTATTACGCTTTGCAAATTTACGACACAAACGAATGGGTGTAGACCAGCGTTTAGGTCAAGTTTCATGGAATTCTATGAACGTTCAATATTTAGCTGTTTTGCACGGTTTATTAAAGCAAGTTCGTTTCCATTTTTACACTAACTTGTAATTATAATTACGCTTAGTAAATTTACCACACAAATGCATGGGTCTAGACCACATTTGGGTCAAGTTTCGTGGAATTCTGAGAACGTTTGATACTAAGCTGTTTTGCACGATTTTTTTAAAGCAAGTTCGTTTCCCTTTTACACTAACTTGTAGTTATTATTATGCTTATCAAATTTACCACACAAATGCATGGGACTAGACCTACGTTTGGTTCAAGTTTCATCGAATTGTAAGAACGTTCAAAATTTAGCTGTTTTGCACGGTTTATTAAAGCAAGTTCGTTTCCATTTTTACACTAACTTGTAATTATAATTACGCTTAATAAATTTACCACACAAATGCATGGGTCTAGACCACATTTGGGTCAAGTTTTGTGGAATTCTGAGAACGTTTGATACTAAGCTGTTTTGCAGGATTTTTTTAAAGCAAGTTCGTTTCCCTTTTACACTAACTTGTAGTTATTATTATGCTTATCAAATTTACCACACAAATGCATGGGACTAGACCTACGTTTGGTTCAAGTTTCATCGAATTGTAAGAACGTTCAAAATTTAGCTGTTTTGCACGGTTTTATTAAAGGAAGTTCGTTTCCCTTTTACACTGACTTGTAGTTATTATCACGCTTAGCAAATTTACCACACAAATGCATGGGTCAAGGCCTAACTTTGGTTCGAGTTTCGTGGAATTTTGAGAACATTCAAAATTTATCTGTTTTGCATGGTTTTAGTAAAACAAGTTCGTTTCCCTTATACACTAGCTTTTATTTATTATTACGCTTTGCAAATTTACGACACAAACGAATGGGTGTAGACCAGCTTTTGGGTCAAGTTTCATGGAATTCTATGAACGTTCAATATGTAGCTGTTTTGCACGGTTTATTAAAGCAAGTTCGTTTCCATTTTTACACTAACTTGTAATTATAATTACGCTTAGCAAATTTACCACACAAATGCATGGGTCTAGACCACATTTGGGTCAAGTTTCGTGGAATTCTGAAAACGTTTGATACTAAGCTGTTTTGCAGAATTTTTTTAAAGCAAGTTCGTTTCACTTTTACACTACTTGTAGTTATTATTATGCTTATCAAATTTACCACACAAATGCATGGGACTAGACCTACGTTTGGTTCAAGTTTCATCGAATTGTAAGAACGTTCAAAATTTAGCTGTTTTGCACGATTTATTAAAGCAAGTTCGTTTCCATTTTTACACTAACTTGTAATTATAATTACGCTTAGCAAATTTACCACACAAATGCATGGGTCTAGACCACATTTTGGTCAAGTTTCGTGGAATTCTGAGAACGTTTGATACTAAGCTGTTTTGCAGGATTTTTTTAAATCAAGTTCGTTTCCCTTTTACACTAACTTGTAGTTATTATTATGCTTATCAAATTTACCACACAAATGCATTGGACTAAACCTACGTTTGGTTCAAGTTTCATCGAATTGTAAGAACGTTCAAAATTTAGCTGTTTTGCACGGTTTTATTAAAGGAAGTTCGTTTCCCTTTTTACACTAACTTGTAATTATAATTACGCTTAGCAAATTTACCACACAAATGCATGCGTCTAGACCACATTTTGGTCAAGTTTCGTGGAATTCTGAGAACGTTTGATACTAAGCTGTTTTGCAGGATTTTTTTAAAGCAAGTTCGTTTCCCTTTTACACTAAGTTGTAGTTATTATTATGCTTATCAAATTACCACACAAATGCATGGGACTAGACCTACGTTTGGTTCAAGTTTCATCGAATTGTAAGAACGTTCAAAATTTAGTTGTTTTGCACGGTTTATTAAAGCAAGTTCGTTTCCATTTTTACACTAACTTGTAATTATAATTACGCTTAGCAAATTTACCACACAAATGCATGGGTCTAGACCACATTTTGGTCAAGTTTCGTGGAATTCTGAGAACGTTTGATACTAAGCTGTTTTGCACGATTTTTTTAAAGCAAGTTCGTTTCCCTTTTACACTAACTTGTAGTTATTATTATGCTTATCAAATTTACCACACAAATGAATGGGACTAGACCAACGTTTGGTTCAAGTTTCATCGAATTGTGAGAAAAACGTTCAAAATTTAGCTGTTTTGCACGGTTTTATTAAAGGAAGTTCGTTTCCCTTTTACACTGACTTGTAGTTATTATCACGCTTAGCAAATTTACCACACAAATGCATGGGTCAAGGCCTAACTTTGGTTCGAGTTTCGTGGAATTTTGAGAACATTCAAAATTTAGTTGTTTTGCATGGTTTTAGTAAAACAAGTTCGTTTCCCTTATACACTAGCTTTTATTTATTATTACGCTTTGCAAATTTACGACACAAACGAATGGGTGTAGACCAGCGTTTGGGTCAAGTTTCATGGAATTCTATGAACGTTCAATATTTAGCTGTTTTGCACGGTTTATTAAAGCAAGTTCGTTTCCATTTTTACACTAACTTGTAATTATAATTACGCTTAGCAAATTTACCACACAAATGCATGGGTCTAGACCACATTTGGGTCAAGTTTCGTGGAATTCTGAGAACGTTTGATACTAAGCTGTTTTGCACGATTTTTTTAAAGCAAGTTCGTTTCCCTTTTACACTACTTGTAGTTATTATTATGCTTATCAAATTTACCACACAAATGCATGGGACTAGACCTACGTTTGTTTCATGTTTCTTCGAATTGTGAGAACGTTCAAAACTTAGCTCTTTTGCACGGTTTTATTAAAGCAAGTTCGTTTCCCTTTTACAGTGACTTGTAGTTATTATTACGTTTAGCAAATTTACCACACAAATGCATGGGTCAAGACCTACGTGTGGTTCGAGTTTCGTGGAATTCTGAGAACATTCAAAATTTAGCTGTTTTGCATGGTTTTAGTAAAGCAACTTCGTTTCCCTTATACACTAACTTTTATTTGTTATTACGCTTTGAAAATTTACGACACAAATGCATGGGTGTAGACCAATGTTTGGGTCATGTTTCATGGAATTCTATGAACGTTAAATAATTAGCTGTTTTGCACGGTTTATTAAAGCAAGTTCGTTTCCATTTTTACACTAACTTGTAATTATAATTACGCTTAGCAAATTTACCACACAAATGCATGGGTCTAGACCACATTTGGGTCAAGTTTCGTGGAATTCTGAGAACGTTTGATACTAAGCTGTTTTGCACGATTTTTTTAAAGCAAGTTCGTTTCCCTTTTACACTACTTGTAGTTATTATTATGCTTATCAAATTTACCACACAAATGCATGGGACTAGACCTACGTTTGGTTCATGTTTCTTCGAATTGTGAGAACGTTCAAAACTTAGCTCTTTTGCACGGTTTTATTAAAGCAAGTTCGTTTCCCTTTTACAGTGACTTGTAGTTATTATTACGCTTAGAAAATTTACCACACAAATGCATGGGTCAAGACCTACGTGTGGTTCGAGTTTCGTGGAATTCTGAGAACATTCAAAATTTAGCTGTTTTGCATGGTTTTAGTAAAGCAACTTCGTTTCCCTTATACACTAACTTTTATTTGTTATTACGCTTTGAAAATTTACGACACAAATGCATGGGTGTAGACCAATGTTTGGGTCATGTTTCATGGAATTCTATGAACGTTCAATAATTAGCTGTTTTGCACGGTTTATTAAAGCAAGTTCGTTTCCATTTTTACACTAACTTGTAATTATAATTACGCTTAGCAAATTTACCACACAAATGCATGGGTCTAGACCACATTTGGGTCAAGTTTCGTGGAATTCTGAGAACGTTTGATACTAAGCTGTTTTGCACGATTTTTTTAAAGCAAGTTCGTTTCCCTTTTACACTACTTGTAGTTATTATTATGCTTATCAAATTTACCACACAAATGCATGGGACTAGACCTACGTTTGGTTCATGTTTCTTCGAATTGTGAGAACGTTCAAAACGCAGCTCTTTTGCACGGTTTTATTAAAGCAAGTTCGTTTCCCTTTTACAGTGACTTGTAGTTATTATTACGCTTAGCAAATTACCACACAAATGCATGGGTCAAGACCTACGTGTGGTTCGAGTTTCGTGGAATTCTGAGAACATTCAAAATTTAGCTATTTTGCATGGTTTTAGTAAAACAAGTTCGTTTCCCTTATACACTAGCTTTTATTTATTATTACGCTTTGCAAATTTACGATACAAACGAATGGGTGTAGACCAGCGTTTAGATCAAGTTTCATGGAATTCTATGAACGTTCAATATTTAGCTGTTTTGCACGGTTTATTAAAGCAAGTTCGTTTCCATTTTTACACTAACTTGTAATTATAATTACGCTTAGTAAATTTACCACACAAATGCATGGGTCTAGACCACATTTGGGTCAAGTTTCGTGGAATTCTGATAACGTTTGATACTAAGCTGTTTTGCACGATTTTTTTAAAGCAAGTTCGTTTCCCTTTTACACTAACTTGTAGTTATTATTATGCTTATCAAATTTACCACACAAATGCATGGGACTAGACCTACGTTTGGTTCAAGTTTCATCGAATTGTAAGAACGTTCAAAATTTAGCTGTTTTGCACGGTTTATTAAAGCAAGTTCGTTTCCATTTTTACACTAACTTGTAATTATAATTACGCTTAGCAAATTTACCACACAAATGCATGGGTCTAGACCACATTTTGGTCAAGTTTCGTGGAATTCTGAGAACGTTTGATACTAAGCTGTTTTGCAGGATTTTTTTAAAGCAAGTTCGTTTCCCTTTTACACTAACTTGTAGTTATTATTATGCTTATCAAATTTACCACACAAATGAATGGGACTAGACCAACGTTTGGTTCAAGTTTCATCGAATTGTGAGAACGTTCAAAATTTAGCTGTTTTGCACGGTTTTATTAAAGGAAGTTCGTTTCCCTTTTACACTGACTTGTAGTTATTATCACGCTTAGCAAATTTACCACACAAATGCATGGGTCAAGGCCTAACTTTGGTTCGAGTTTCGTGGAATTTTGAGAACATTCAAAATTTAGTTGTTTTGCATGGTTTTAGTAAAACAAGTTCGTTTTCCTTATACACTAGCTTTTATTTATTATTACGCTTTGCAAATTTACGACACAAACGAATGGGTGTAGACCAGCGTTTGGGTCAAGTTTCATGGAATTCTATGAACGTTCAATATTTAGCTGTTCTGCACGGTTTATTAAAGCAAGTTCGTTTCCATTTTTACACTAACTTGTAATTATAATTACGCTTAGCAAATTTACCACACAAATGCATGGGTCTAGACCACATTTGGGTCAAGTTTCGTGGAATTCTGAGAACGTTTGATACTAAGCTGTTTTGCACGATTTTTTTAAAGCAAGTTCGTTTCCCTTTTACACTACTTGTAGTTATTATTATGCTTATCAAATGTACCACACAAATGCATGGGACTAGACCTACGTTTGGTTCATGTTTCTTCGAATTGTGAGAACGTTCAAAACTTAGCTCTTTTGCACGGTTTTATTAAAGCAAGTTCGTTTCCCTTTTACAGTGACTTGTAGTTATTATTACGTTTAGCAAATTTACCACACAAATGCATGGGTCAAGACCTACGTGTGGTTCGAGTTTCGTGGAATTCTGAGAACATTCAAAATTTAGCTGTTTTGCATGGTTTTAGTAAAGCAACTTCGTTTCCCATATACACTAACTTTTATTTGTTATTACGCTTTGAAAATTTACGACACAAATGCATGGGTGTAGACCAATGTTTGGGTCATGTTTCATGGAATTCTATGAACGTTCAATAATTAGCTGTTTTGCACGGTTTATTAAAGCAAGTTCGTTTCCATTTTTACACTAACTTGTAATTATAATTACGCTTAGCAAATTTACCACACAAATGCATGGGTCTAGACCACATTTGGGTCAAGTTTCGTGGAATTCTGAGAACGTTTGATACTAAGCTGTTTTGCACGATTTTTTTAAAGCAAGTTCGTTTCCCTTTTACACTACTTGTAGTTATTATTATGCTTATCAAATTTACCACACAAATGCATGGGACTAGACCTACGTTTGGTTCATGTTTCTTCGAATTGTGAGAACGTTCAAAACTTAGCTCTTTTGCACGGTTTTATTAAAGCAAGTTCGTTTCCCTTTTACAGTGACTTGTAGTTATTATTACGCTTAGCAAATTTACCACACAAATGCAGTCAAGACCTACGTGTGGTTCGAGTTTCGTGGGATTCTGAGAACATTCAAAATTTAGCTGTTTTGCATGGTTTTAGTAAAGCAACTTCGTTTCCCTTATACACTAACTTTTATTTGTTATTACGCTTTGCAAATTTACGACACAAATGCATGGGTGTAGACCAATGTTTGGGTCATGTTTCATGGAATTCTATGAACGTTCAATAATTAGCTGTTTTGCACGGTTTATTAAAGCAAGTTCGTTTCCATTTTTACACTAACTTGTAATTATAATTACGCTTAACAAATTTACCACACAAATGCATGGGTCTAGACCACTTTTGGGTCAAGTTTCGTGGAATTCTGAGAACGTTTGATACTAAGCTGTTTTGCACGATTTTTTTAAAGCAAGTTCGTTTCCCTTTTACACTAACTTGTAGTTATTATTATGCTTATCAAATTTACCACACAAATGCATGGGACTAGACCTACGTTTGGTTCAAGTTTCATCGAATTGTAAGAACGTTCAAAATTTAGCTGTTTTGCACGGTTTTATTAAAGGAAGTTCGTTTCCCTTTTACAGTGACTTGTAGTTATTATTACGTTTAGCAAATTTACCACACAAATGCATGGGTCAAGACCTACGTGTGGTTCGAGTTTCGTGGAATTCTGAGAACATTCAAAATTTAGCTGTTTTGCATGGTTTTAGTAAAGCAACTTCGTTTCCCTTATACACTAACTTTTATTTGTTATTACGCTTTGAAAATTTACGACACAAATGCATGGGTGTAGACCAATGTTTGGGTCATGTTTCATGGAATTCTATGAACGTTCAATAATTAGCTGTTTTGCACGGTTTATTAAAGCAAGTTCGTTTCCATTTTTACACTAACTTGTAATTGTAATTACGCTTAGCAAATTTACCACACAAATGCATGGGTCTAGACCACATTTGGGTCAAGTTTCGTGGAATTCTGAGAACGTTTGATACTAAGCTGTTTTGCACGATTTTTTTAAAGCAAGTTCGTTTCCCTTTTACACTAACTTGTAGTTATTATTATGCTTATCAAATTTACCACACAAATGAATGGGACTAGACCAACGTTTGGTTCAAGTTTCATCGAATTGTGAGAAAAACGTTCAAAATTTAGCTGTTTTGCACGGTTTTATTAAAGGAAGTTCGTTTCCCTTTTACACTGACTTGTAGTTATTATCACGCTTAGCAAATTTACCACACAAATGCATGGGTCAAGGCCTAACTTTGGTTCGAGTTTCGTGGAATTTTGAGAACATTCAAAATTTAGTTGTTTTGCATGGTTTTAGTAAAACAAGTTCGTTTCCCTTATACACTAGCTTTTATTTATTATTACGCTTTGCAAATTTACGACACAAACGAATGGGTGTAGACCAGCGTTTGGGTCAAGTTTCATGGAATTCTATGAACGTTCAATATTTAGCTGTTTTGCACGGTTTATTAAAGCAAGTTCGTTTCCATTTTTACACTAACTTGTAATTATAATTACGCTTAGCAAATTTACCACACAAATGCATGGGTCTAGACCACATTTGGCTCAAGTTTCGTGGAATTCTGAGAACGTTTGATACTAAGCTGTTTTGCACGATTTTTTTAAAGCAAGTTCGTTTCCCTTTTACACTACTTGTAGTTATTATTATGCTTATCAAATTTACCACACAAATGCATGGGACTAGACCTACGTTTGTTTCATGTTTCTTCGAATTGTGAGAACGTTCAAAACTTAGCTCTTTTGCACGGTTTTATTAAAGCAAGTTCGTTTCCCTTTTACAGTGACTTGTAGTTATTATTACGTTTAGCAAATTTACCACACAAATGCATGGGTCAAGACCTACGTGTGGTTCGAGTTTCGTGGAATTCTGAGAACATTCAAAATTTAGCTGTTTTGCATGGTTTTAGTAAAGCAACTTCGTTTCCCTTATACACTAACTTTTATTTGTTATTACGCTTTGAAAATTTACGACACAAATGCATGGGTGTAGACCAATGTTTGGGTCATGTTTCATGGAATTCTATGAACGTTAAATAATTAGCTGTTTTGCACGGTTTATTAAAGCAAGTTCGTTTCCATTTTTACACTAACTTGTAATTATAATTACGCTTAGCAAATTTACCACACAAATGCATGGGTCTAGACCACATTTGGGTCAAGTTTCGTGGAATTCTGAGAACGTTTGATACTAAGCTGTTTTGCACGATTTTTTTAAAGCAAGTTCGTTTCCCTTTTACACTACTTGTAGTTATTATTATGCTTATCAAATTTACCACACAAATGCATGGGACTAGACCTACGTTTGGTTCATGTTTCTTCGAATTGTGAGAACGTTCAAAACTTAGCTCTTTTGCACGGTTTTATTAAAGCAAGTTCGTTTCCCTTTTACAGTGACTTGTAGTTATTATTACGCTTAGAAAATTTACCACACAAATGCATGGGTCAAGACCTACGTGTGGTTCGAGTTTCGTGGAATTCTGAGAACATTCAAAATTTAGCTGTT
This sequence comes from Sesamum indicum, assembly GCF_026168435.1. Taxonomy (NCBI): domain Eukaryota; kingdom Viridiplantae; phylum Streptophyta; class Magnoliopsida; order Lamiales; family Pedaliaceae; genus Sesamum; species Sesamum indicum. Next base: position 12,216,788 of record NC_142659.1, read on the forward strand.
TTGCATGGTTTTAGTAAAGCAACTTCGTTTCCCTTATACACTAACTTTTATTTGTTATTACGCTTTGAAAATTTACGACACAAATGCATGGGTGTAGACCAATGTTTGGGTCATGTTTCATGGAATTCTATGAACGTTCAATAATTAGCTGTTTTGCACGGTTTATTAAAGCAAGTTCGTTTCCATTTTTACACTAACTTGTAATTATAATTACGCTTAGCAAATTTACCACACAAATGCATGGGTCTAGACCACATTTGGGTCAAGTTTCGTGGAATTCTGAGAACGTTTGATACTAAGCTGTTTTGCACGATTTTTTTAAAGCAAGTTCGTTTCCCTTTTACACTACTTGTAGTTATTATTATGCTTATCAAATTTACCACACAAATGCATGGGACTAGACCTACGTTTGGTTCATGTTTCTTCGAATTGTGAGAACGTTCAAAACGCAGCTCTTTTGCACGGTTTTATTAAAGCAAGTTCGTTTCCCTTTTACAGTGACTTGTAGTTATTATTACGCTTAGCAAATTACCACACAAATGCATGGGTCAAGACCTACGTGTGGTTCGAGTTTCGTGGAATTCTGAGAACATTCAAAATTTAGCTATTTTGCATGGTTTTAGTAAAACAAGTTCGTTTCCCTTATACACTAGCTTTTATTTATTATTACGCTTTGCAAATTTACGACACAAACGAATGGGTGTAGACCAGCGTTTAGATCAAGTTTCATGGAATTCTATGAACGTTCAATATTTAGCTGTTTTGCACGGTTTATTAAAGCAAGTTCGTTTCCATTTTTACACTAACTTGTAATTATAATTACGCTTAGTAAATTTACCACACAAATGCATGGGTCTAGACCACATTTGGGTCAAGTTTCGTGGAATTCTGATAACGTTTGATACTAAGCTGTTTTGCACGATTTTTTTAAAGCAAGTTCGTTTCCCTTTTACACTAACTTGTAGTTATTATTATGCTTATCAAATTTACCACACAAATGCATGGGACTAGACCTACGTTTGGTTCAAGTTTCATCGAATTGTAAGAACGTTCAAAATTTAGCTGTTTTGCACGGTTTATTAAAGCAAGTTCGTTTCCATTTTTACACTAACTTGTAATTATAATTACGCTTAGCAAATTTACCACACAAATGCATGGGTCTAGACCACATTTTGGTCAAGTTTCGTGGAATTCTGAGAACGTTTGATACTAAGCTGTTTTGCAGGATTTTTTTAAAGCAAGTTCGTTTCCCTTTTACACTAACTTGTAGTTATTATTATGCTTATCAAATTTACCACACAAATGAATGGGACTAGACCAACGTTTGGTTCAAGTTTCATCGAATTGTGAGAACGTTCAAAATTTAGCTGTTTTGCACGGTTTTATTAAAGGAAGTTCGTTTCCCTTTTACACTGACTTGTAGTTATTATCACGCTTAGCAAATTTACCACACAAATGCATGGGTCAAGGCCTAACTTTGGTTCGAGTTTCGTGGAATTTTGAGAACATTCAAAATTTAGTTGTTTTGCATGGTTTTAGTAAAACAAGTTCGTTTTCCTTATACACTAGCTTTTATTTATTATTACGCTTTGCAAATTTACGACACAAACGAATGGGTGTAGACCAGCGTTTGGGTCAAGTTTCATGGAATTCTATGAACGTTCAATATTTAGCTGTTCTGCACGGTTTATTAAAGCAAGTTCGTTTCCATTTTTACACTAACTTGTAATTATAATTACGCTTAGCAAATTTACCACACAAATGCATGGGTCTAGACCACATTTGGGTCAAGTTTCGTGGAATTCTGAGAACGTTTGATACTAAGCTGTTTTGCACGATTTTTTTAAAGCAAGTTCGTTTCCCTTTTACACTACTTGTAGTTATTATTATGCTTATCAAATGTACCACACAAATGCATGGGACTAGACCTACGTTTGGTTCATGTTTCTTCGAATTGTGAGAACGTTCAAAACTTAGCTCTTTTGCACGGTTTTATTAAAGCAAGTTCGTTTCCCTTTTACAGTGACTTGTAGTTATTATTACGTTTAGCAAATTTACCACACAAATGCATGGGTCAAGACCTACGTGTGGTTCGAGTTTCGTGGAATTCTGAGAACATTCAAAATTTAGCTGTTTTGCATGGTTTTAGTAAAGCAACTTCGTTTCCCATATACACTAACTTTTATTTGTTATTACGCTTTGAAAATTTACGACACAAATGCATGGGTGTAGACCAATGTTTGGGTCATGTTTCATGGAATTCTATGAACGTTCAATAATTAGCTGTTTTGCACGGTTTATTAAAGCAAGTTCGTTTCCATTTTTACACTAACTTGTAATTATAATTACGCTTAGCAAATTTACCACACAAATGCATGGGTCTAGACCACATTTGGGTCAAGTTTCGTGGAATTCTGAGAACGTTTGATACTAAGCTGTTTTGCACGATTTTTTTAAAGCAAGTTCGTTTCCCTTTTACACTACTTGTAGTTATTATTATGCTTATCAAATTTACCACACAAATGCATGGGACTAGACCTACGTTTGGTTCATGTTTCTTCGAATTGTGAGAACGTTCAAAACTTAGCTCTTTTGCACGGTTTTATTAAAGCAAGTTCGTTTCCCTTTTACAGTGACTTGTAGTTATTATTACGCTTAGCAAATTTACCACACAAATGCAGTCAAGACCTACGTGTGGTTCGAGTTTCGTGGGATTCTGAGAACATTCAAAATTTAGCTGTTTTGCATGGTTTTAGTAAAGCAACTTCGTTTCCCTTATACACTAACTTTTATTTGTTATTACGCTTTGCAAATTTACGACACAAATGCATGGGTGTAGACCAATGTTTGGGTCATGTTTCATGGAATTCTATGAACGTTCAATAATTAGCTGTTTTGCACGGTTTATTAAAGCAAGTTCGTTTCCATTTTTACACTAACTTGTAATTATAATTACGCTTAACAAATTTACCACACAAATGCATGGGTCTAGACCACTTTTGGGTCAAGTTTCGTGGAATTCTGAGAACGTTTGATACTAAGCTGTTTTGCACGATTTTTTTAAAGCAAGTTCGTTTCCCTTTTACACTAACTTGTAGTTATTATTATGCTTATCAAATTTACCACACAAATGCATGGGACTAGACCTACGTTTGGTTCAAGTTTCATCGAATTGTAAGAACGTTCAAAATTTAGCTGTTTTGCACGGTTTTATTAAAGGAAGTTCGTTTCCCTTTTACAGTGACTTGTAGTTATTATTACGTTTAGCAAATTTACCACACAAATGCATGGGTCAAGACCTACGTGTGGTTCGAGTTTCGTGGAATTCTGAGAACATTCAAAATTTAGCTGTTTTGCATGGTTTTAGTAAAGCAACTTCGTTTCCCTTATACACTAACTTTTATTTGTTATTACGCTTTGAAAATTTACGACACAAATGCATGGGTGTAGACCAATGTTTGGGTCATGTTTCATGGAATTCTATGAACGTTCAATAATTAGCTGTTTTGCACGGTTTATTAAAGCAAGTTCGTTTCCATTTTTACACTAACTTGTAATTGTAATTACGCTTAGCAAATTTACCACACAAATGCATGGGTCTAGACCACATTTGGGTCAAGTTTCGTGGAATTCTGAGAACGTTTGATACTAAGCTGTTTTGCACGATTTTTTTAAAGCAAGTTCGTTTCCCTTTTACACTACTTGTAGTTATTATTATGCTTATCAAATTTACCACACAAATGCATGGGACTAGACCTACGTTTGGTTCATGTTTCTTCGAATTGTGAGAACGTTCAAAACTTAGCTCTTTTGCACGGTTTTATTAAAGCAAGTTCGTTTCCCTTTTACAGTGACTTGTAGTTATTATTACGCTTAGCAAATTTACCACACAAATGCATGGGTCAAGACCTACGTGTGGTTCGAGTTTCGTGGAATTCTGAGAACATTCAAAATTTAGCTGTTTTGCATGGTTTTAGTAAAACAAGTTCGTTTCCCTTATACACTAGCTTTTATTTATTATTACGCTTTGCAAATTTACGACACAAACGAATGGGTGTAGACCAGCGTTTAGGTCAAGTTTCATGGATTTCTATGAACGTTCAATATTTAGCTGTTTTGCACGGTTTATTAAAGCAAGTTCGTTTCCATTTTTACACTAACTTGTAATTATAATTACGCTTAGTAAATTTACCACACAAATGCATGGGTCTAGACCACATTTGGGTCAAGTTTCGTGGAATTCTGAGAACGTTTGATACTAAGCTGTTTTGCACGATTTTTTTAAAGCAAGTTCGTTTCCCTTTTACACTAACTTGTAGTTATTATTATGCTTATCAAATTTACCACACAAATGCATGGGACTAGACCAACGTTTGGTTCAAGTTTCATCGAATTGTAAGAACGTTCAAAATTTAGCTGTTTTGCACGGTTTATTAAAGCAAGTTCGTTTCCATTTTTACACTAACTTGTAATTATAATTACGCTTAGCAAATTTACCACACAAATGCATGGGTCTAGACCACATTTTGGTCAAGTTTCGTGGAATTCTGAGAACGTTTGATACTAAGCTGTTTTGCAGGATTTTTTTAAAGCAAGTTCGTTTCCCTTTTACACTAACTTGTAGTTATTATTATGCTTATCAAATTTACCACACAAATGAATGGGACTAGACCAACGTTTGGTTCAAGTTTCATCGAATTGTGAGAACGTTCAAAATTTAGCTGTTTTGCACGGTTTTATTAAAGGAAGTTCGTTTCCCTTTTACACTGACTTGTAGTTATTATCACGCTTAGCAAATTTACCACACAAATGCATGGGTCAAGGCCTAACTTTGGTTCGAGTTTCGTGGAATTTTGAGAACATTCAAAATTTAGTTGTTTTGCATGGTTTTAGTAAAACAAGTTCGTTTCCCTTATACACTAGCTTTTATTTATTATTACGCTTTGCAAATTTACGACACAAATTTACGACATCAACCAGTGGATATGCCAAGGTTGCCTGGAAGGACCTGTGCCGGCCGAAGGAGGAAGGAGGCCTAGGATTCAAGGACATCACTCTCTTGAATCGTGCATTAATGGCTAAGAAACTATGTGATATCATCAGGTGCGATAGAACCTCGATATGGGTTACATGGCTCTACCAGGGTCGATTACGAGATACTTCCATCTGGACGATTAGCGAGCAAGGAGGATCATGGGGATGGCGGAAACTCCTCCGTTTACGGATCTTCCTCCGATCTATGGTGGATTATAAAATAGGAGATGGGAGAAGATTCTACCTTTGGCAGGACCCATGGCATCATCTAGGACCTCTGCGTGATACATTCCCACGTGGACCGAGGTTACTTAGATTGGAGGAGTCAACAAAACTCTGTACGGTGATTAGTGGAGGAGAGTGGCAGTGGCCCCCTATCACAGATTTTGAGTGTTTGGAAATCACACATACACTACCCACAATTTATGGAGGAGAAGACCACATTATTTGGAGGTTTGACCATGGGATTCCTACTACTCAGACTCTTTATAGGCTTTTTGATCCGCCTGGACCGAAAGTAGACTGGTACTCGCTACTTTCGGGATCACTCAAGATTCCACGTCACTTATTCATCCTCTGGCTTGCTATCCTTGGAAAGTTGGCTACGACGGATAAACCATGGCTAGTCCACCTCGGCCCGTGCATTTTATGCAACGACGGAGCGACGGAGACACACGACCACTTATTTTTCCAATGCAGATTTAGTCGTCGGTGTATAACAGAAATTCAGAAAATAATACGATTCTCGTGGCCCAATAGAGACTGGATGACGGATATTATATGGGCGTCCCGGAGATGGAGAGGTCAACACATTATTAACATGTCGTACCGAGCACTATTAGCATCATGTGTTTACCACATTTGGAAGGAGAGAAATTTGAGACGATTTGAGCAAACTGAAAGGACTCCCAGCACCATGGCAGTAGTTATTATTGAGGATATCAAGCAGCGAATACATAGCATTACATTACCTAGTTCAGTCAGTACACGATCTTTATTTAGACTTTGGCGTATCCCTTGGCCTGTCGAGGGAGACACCAACTGATGACTTCCATGTTGTACTGTACTACAATGTTATTAATGAAACTTACATTTACCCAAAAAATTTACGACACAAACGAATGGGTGTTGACCAGCGTTTGGGTCAAGTTTCATGGAATTCTATGAACGTTCAATATTTAGCTGTTTTGCACGGTTTATTAAAGCAAGTTCGTTTCCATTTTTACACTAACTTGTAATTATAATTACGCTTAGCAAATTTACCACACAAATGCATGGGTCTAGACCACATTTGGGTCAAGTTTCGTGGAATTCTGAGAACGTTTGATACTAAGCTGTTTTGCACGATTTTTTTAACGCAAGTTCGTTTCCCTTTTACACTACTTGTAGTTATTATTATGCTTATCAAATTTACCACACATATGCATGGGACTAGACCTACGTTTGGTTCATGTTTCTTCGAATTGTGAGAACGTTCAAAACTTAGCTCTTTTGCACGGATTTATTAAAGCAAGTTCGTTTCCCTTTTACAGTGACTTGTAGTTATTATTACGCTTAGCAAATTTACCACACAAATGCATGGGTCAAGACCTACGTGTGGTTCGAGTTTCGTGGAATTCTGAGAACATTCAAAATTTAGCTGTTTTGCATGGTTTTAGTAAAGCAACTTCGTTTCCCTTATACACTAACTTTTATTTGTTATTACGCTTTGAAAATTTACGACACAAATGCATGGGTGTAGACCAATGTTTGGGTCATGTTTCATGGAATTCTATGAACGTTCAATAATTAGCTGTTTTGCACGGTTTATTAAAGCAAGTTCGTTTCCATTTTTACACTAACTTGTAATTATAATTACGCTTAGCAAATATACCACACAAATGCATGGGTCTAGACCACATTTGGGTCAAGTTTCGTGAAATTCTGAGAACGTTTGATACTAAGCTGTTTTGCACGATTTTTTTAAAGCAGGTTCGTTTCCCTTTTACACTACTTGTAGTTATTATTATGCTTATCAAATTTACCACACAAATGCATGGGAGTAGACCTACGTTTGGTTCATGTTTCTTCGAATTGTGAGAACATTCAAAACTTAGCTCTTTTGCACGGTTTTATTAAAGCAAGTTCGTTTCCCTTTTACAGTGACTTGTAGTTATTATTACGCTTAGCAAATTTACCACACAAATGCATGGGTCAAGACCTACGTGTGGTTCGAGTTTCGTGGAATTCTGAGAACATTCAAAATTTAGCTGTTTTGCATGGTTTTAGTAAAGCAACTTCGTTTCCCTTATACACTAACTTTTATTTGTTATTACGCTTTGAAAATTTACGACACAAATGCATGGGTGTAGACCAATGTTTGGGTCATGTTTCATGGAATTCTATGAACGTTCAATAATTAGCTGTTTTGCATGGTTTATTAAAGCAAGTTCGTTTCCATTTTTACACTAACTTGTAATTATTATTACGCTTAGCAAATTTACCACACAAATGCATGGGTCTAGACCACATTTGGGTCAAGTTTCGTGGAATTCTGAGAACGTTTGATACTAAGCTGTTTTGCACGATTTTTTTAAAGCAAGTTCGTTTCCCTTTTACACTAACTTGTAGTTATTATTATGCTTATCAAATTTACCACACAAATGCATGGGACTAGACCTACGTTTGGTTCAAGTTTCATCGAATTGTAAGAACGTTCAAAATTTAGCTGTTTTGCACGGTTTTATTAAAGGAAGTTCGTTTCCCTTTTACACTAACTTGTAGTTATTATCACGCTTAGCAAATTTACCACACAAATGCATGGGTCAAGGCCTACCTTTGGTTCGAGTTTCGTGGAATTTTGAGAACATTCAAAATTTAGCTGTTTTGCATAGTTTTAGTAAAACAAGTTCGTTTCCCTTATACACTAGCTTTTATTTATTATTACGCTTTGCAAATTTACGACACAAACGAATGGGTGTAGACCAGCGTTTAGGTCAAGTTTCATGGAATTCTATGAACGTTCAATATTTAGCTGTTTTGCACGGTTTATTAAAGCAAGTTCGTTTCCATTTTTACACTAACTTGTAATTATAATTACGCTTAGTAAATTTACCACACAAATGCATGGGTCTAGACCACATTTGGGTCAAGTTTCGTGGAATTCTGAGAACGTTTGATACTAAGCTGTTTTGCACGATTTTTTTAAAGCAAGTTCGTTTCCCTTTTACACTAACTTGTAGTTATTACTATGCTTATCAAATTTACCACACAAATGCATGGGACTAGACCTACGTTTGGTTCAAGTTTCATCGAATTGTAAGAACGTTCAAAATTTAGCTGTTTTGCACGGTTTATTAAAGCAAGTTCGTTTCCATTTTTACACTAACTTGTAATTATAATTACGCTTAGCAAATTTACCACACAAATGCATGGGTCTAGACCACATTTTGGTCAAGTTTCGTGGAATTCTGAGAACGTTTGATACTAAGCTGTTTTGCAGGATTTTTTTAAAGCAAGTTCGTTTCCCTTTTACACTAACTTGTAGTTATTATTATGCTTATCAAATTTACCACACAAATGCATTGGACTAAACCTACGTTTGGTTCAAGTTTCATCGAATTGTAAGAACGTTCAAAATTTAGCTGTTTTGCACGGTTTTATTATAGGAAGTTCGTTCCCCTTTTACACTGACTTGTAGTTATTATCACGCTTAGCAAATTTACCACACAAATGCATGGGTCAAGGCCTACCTTTGGTTCGAGTTTCGTGGAATTTTGAGAACATTCAAAATTTAGCTGTTTTGCATGGTTTTAGTAAAACAAGTTCGTTTCCCTTATACACTAGCTTTTATTTATTATTACACTTTGCAAATTTACGACACAAACGAATGGGTGTAGACCAGCACCGTTTGGGTCAAGTTTCATGGAATTCTATGAACGTTCAATATTTAGCTGTTTTGCACGGTTTATTAAAGCAAGTTCGTTTCCATTTTTACACTAACTTGTAATTATAATTACGCTTAGCAAATTTACCACACAAATGCATGGGTCTAGACCACATTTGAGTCAAGTTTCGTGGAATTCTGAGAACGTTTGATACTAAGTTGTTTTGCAGGATTTTTTTAAAGCAAGTTCGTTTCCCTTTTACACTAACTTGTAGTTATTATTATGCTTATCAAATTTACCACACAAATGCATGGGACTAGACCAACGTTTGGTTCAAGTTTCATCGAATTGTGAGAACGTTCAAAATTTAGCTGTTTTGCACGGTTTTATTAAAGGAAGTTCGTTTCCCTTTTACACTGACTTGTACTTATTATCACGCTTAGCAAATTTACCACACAAATGCATGGGTCAAGACCTACGTGTGGTTCGAGTTTCGTGGAATTCTGAGAACATTCAAAATTTAGTTGTTTTGCATGGTTTTAGTAAAACAAGTTCGTTTCCCTTATACACTAGCTTTTATTTATTATTACGCTTTGCAAATTTACGACACAAACGAATGGGTGTAGACCAGCGTTTGGGTCAAGTTTCATGGAATTCTATGAACGTTCAATATTTAGCTGTTTTGCACGGTTTATTAAAGCAAGTTCGTTTCCATTTTTACACTAACTTGTAATTATAATTACGCTTAGCAAATTTACCACACAAATGCATGGGTCTAGACCACATTCGGGTCAAGTTTCGTGGAATTCTGAGAACGTTTGATACTAAGCTGTTTTGCACGATTTTTTTAAAGCAAGTTCGTTTCCCTTTTACACTACTTGTAGTTATTATTATGCTTATCAAATTTACCACACAAATGCATGGGACTAGACCTACGTTTGGTTCATGTTTCTTCGAATTGTGAGAACATTCAAAACTTAGCTCTTTTGCACGGTTTTATTAAAGCAAGTTCGTTTCCCTTTTACAGTGACTTGTAGTTATTATTACGCTTAGCAAATTTACCACACAAATGCATGGGTCAAGACCTACGTGTGGTTCGAGTTTCGTGGAATTCTGAGAACATTCAAAATTTAGCTGTTTTGCATGGTTTTAGTAAAGCAACTTCGTTTCCCTTATACACTAACTTTTATTTGTTATTACGCTTTGAAAATTTACGACACAAATGCATGGGTGTAGACCAATGTTTGGGTCATGTTTCATGGAATTCTATGAACGTTCAATAATTAGCTGTTTTGCATGGTTTATTAAAGCAAGTTCGTTTCCATTTTTACACTAACTTGTAATTATTATTACGCTTAGCAAATTTACCACACAAATGCATGGGTCTAGACCACATTTGGGTCAAGTTTCGTGGAATTCTGAGAACGTTTGATACTAAGCTGTTTTGCACGATTTTTTTAAAGCAAGTTCGTTTCCCTTTTACACTAACTTGTAGTTATTATTATGCTTATCAAATTTACCACACAAATGCATGGGACTAGACCTACGTTTGGTTCAAGTTTCATCGAATTGTAAGAACGTTCAAAATTTAGCTGTTTTGCACGGTTTTATTAAAGGAAGTTCGTTTCCCTTTTACACTAACTTGTAGTTATTATCACGCTTAGCAAATTTACCACACAAATGCATGGGTCAAGGCCTACCTTTGGTTCGAGTTTCGTGGAATTTTGAGAACATTCAAAATTTAGCTGTTTTGCATAGTTTTAGTAAAACAAGTTCGTTTCCCTTATACACTAGCTTTTATTTATTATTACGCTTTGCAAATTTACGACACAAACGAATGGGTGTAGACCAGCGTTTAGGTCAAGTTTCATGGAATTCTATGAACGTTCAATATTTAGCTGTTTTGCACGGTTTATTAAAGCAAGTTCGTTTCCATTTTTACACTAACTTGTAATTATAATTACGCTTAGTAAATTTACCACACAAATGCATGGGTCTAGACCACATTTGGGTCAAGTTTCGTGGAATTCTGAGAACGTTTGATACTAAGCTGTTTTGCACGATTTTTTTAAAGCAAGTTCGTTTCCCTTTTACACTAACTTGTAGTTATTACTATGCTTATCAAATTTACCACACAAATGCATGGGACTAGACCTACGTTTGGTTCAAGTTTCATCGAATTGTAAGAACGTTCAAAATTTAGCTGTTTTGCACGGTTTATTAAAGCAAGTTCGTTTCCATTTTTACACTAACTTGTAATTATAATTACGCTTAGCAAATTTACCACACAAATGCATGGGTCTAGACCACATTTTGGTCAAGTTTCGTGGAATTCTGAGAACGTTTGATACTAAGCTGTTTTGCAGGATTTTTTTAAAGCAAGTTCGTTTCCCTTTTACACTAACTTGTAGTTATTATTATGCTTATCAAATTTACCACACAAATGCATTGGACTAAACCTACGTTTGGTTCAAGTTTCATCGAATTGTAAGAACGTTCAAAATTTAGCTGTTTTGCACGGTTTTATTATAGGAAGTTCGTTCCCCTTTTACACTGACTTGTAGTTATTATCACGCTTAGCAAATTTACCACACAAATGCATGGGTCAAGGCCTACCTTTGGTTCGAGTTTCGTGGAATTTTGAGAACATTCAAAATTTAGCTGTTTTGCATGGTTTTAGTAAAACAAGTTCGTTTCCCTTATACACTAGCTTTTATTTATTATTACACTTTGCAAATTTACGACACAAACGAATGGGTGTAGACCAGCACCGTTTGGGTCAAGTTTCATGGAATTCTATGAACGTTCAATATTTAGCTGTTTTGCACGGTTTATTAAAGCAAGTTCGTTTCCATTTTTACACTAACTTGTAATTATAATTACGCTTAGCAAATTTACCACACAAATGCATGGGTCTAGACCACATTTGAGTCAAGTTTCGTGGAATTCTGAGAACGTTTGATACTAAGTTGTTTTGCAGGATTTTTTTAAAGCAAGTTCGTTTCCCTTTTACACTAACTTGTAGTTATTATTATGCTTATCAAATTTACCACACAAATGCATGGGACTAGACCAACGTTTGGTTCAAGTTTCATCGAATTGTGAGAACGTTCAAAATTTAGCTGTTTTGCACGGTTTTATTAAAGGAAGTTCGTTTCCCTTTTACACTGACTTGTAGTTATTATCACGCTTAGCAAATTTACCACACAAATGCATGGGTCAAGGCCTAACTTTGGTTCGAGTTTCGTGGAATTTTGAGAACATTCAAAATTTAGTTGTTTTGCATGGTTTTAGTAAAACAAGTTCGTTTCCCTTATACACTAGCTTTTATTTATTATTACGCTTTGCAAATTTACGACACAAACGAATGGGTGTAGACCAGCGTTTGGGTCAAGTTTCATGGAATTCTATGAACGTTCAATAATTAGCTGTTTTGCACGGTTTATTAAAGCAAGTTCGTTTCCATTTTTACACTAACTTGTAATTATAATTACGCTTAACAAATTTACCACACAAATGCATGGGTCTAGACCACTTTTGGGTCAAGTTTCGTGGAATTCTGAGAACGTTTGATACTAAGCTGTTTTGCACGATTTTTTTAAAGCAAGTTCGTTTCCCTTTTACACTAACTTGTAGTTATTATTATGCTTATCAAATTTACCACACAAATGCATGGGACTAGACCTACGTTTGGTTCAAGTTTCATCGAATTGTAAGAACGTTCAAAATTTAGCTATTTTGCACGGTTTTATTAAAGGAAGTTCGTTTCCCTTTTACAGTGACTTGTAGTTATTATTACGTTTAGCAAATTTACCACACAAATGCATGGGTCAAGACCTACGTGTGGTTCGAGTTTCGTGGAATTCTGAGAACATTCAAAATTTAGCTGTTTTGCATGGTTTTAGTAAAGCAACTTCGTTTCCCTTATACACTAACTTTTATTTGTTATTACGCTTTGAAAATTTACGACACAAATGCATGGGTGTAGACCAATGTTTGGGTCATGTTTCATGGAATTCTATGAACGTTCAATAATTAGCTGTTTTGCACGGTTTATTAAAGCAAGTTCGTTTCCATTTTTACACTAACTTGTAATTATTATTACGCTTAGCAAATTTACCACACAAATGCATGGGTCTAGACCACATTTGGGTCAAGTTTCGTGGAATTCTGAGAACATTTGATACTAAGCTGTTTTGCACGATTTTTTTAAAGCAAGTTCGTTTCCCTTTTACACTAACTTGTAGTTATTATTATGCTTATCAAATTTACCACACAAATGCATGGGACTAGACCTACGTTTGGTTCAAGTTTCATCGAATTGTAAGAACGTTCAAAATTTAGCTGTTTTGCACGGTTTTATTAAAGGAAGTTCGTTTCCCTTTTACACTGACTTGTAGTTATTATCACGCTTAGCAAATTTACCACACAAATGCATGGGTCAAGGCCTAATTTTGGTTCGAGTTTCGTGGAATTTTGAGAACATTCAAAATTTAGCTGTTTTGCATGGTTTTAGTAAAACAAGTTCGTTTCCCTTATACACTAGCTTTTATTTATTATTACGCTTTGCAAATTTACGACACAAACGAATGGGTGTAGACCAGCGTTTGGGTCAAGTTTCATGGAATTCTATGAACGTTCAATATTTAGCTGTTTTGCACGGTTTATTAAAGCAAGTTCGTTTCCATTTTTACACTAACTTGTAATTATAATTACGCTTAGCAAATTTACCACACAAATGCATGGGTCTAGACCACATTTGGGTCAAGTTTCGTGGAATTCTGAGAACGTTTGATACTAAGCTGTTTTGCACGATTTTTTTAAAGCAAGTTCGTTTCCCTTTTACACTACTTGTAGTTATTATTATGCTTATCAAATTTACCACACAAATGCATGGGACTAGGCCTACGTTTGGTTCAAGTTTCTTCGAATTGTGAGAACGTTCAAAACTTAGCTCTTTTGCACGGTTTTATTAAAGCAAGTTCGTTTCCCTTTTACATTGACTTGTAGTTATTATTACGCTTAGCAAATTTACCACACAAATGCATGGGTCAAGACCTACGTGTGGTTCGAGTTTCGTTGAATTCTGAGAACATTCAAAATTTAGCTGTTTTGCATGGTTTTAGTAAAGCAACTTCGTTTCCCTTATACACTAACTTTTATTTGTTATTACGCTTTGCAAATTTACGACACAAATGCATGGCTGTAGACCAATGTTTGGGTCATGTTTCATGGAATTCTATGAACGTTCAATAATTAGCTGTTTTGCACGGTTTATTAAAGCAAGTTCGTTTCTATTTTTACACTAACTTGTAATTATAATTACGCTTAGAAAATTTACCACACAAATGCATGGGTCTAGACCACATTTGGGTCAAGTTTCGTGGAATTCTGAGAACGTTTGATACTAAGCTGTTTTGCACGATTTTTTTAAAGCAAGTTCGTTTCCCTTTTACACTAACTTGTAGTTATTATTATGCTTATCAAATTTACCACACAAATGCATGGGACTAGACCTACGTTTGGTTCAAGTTTCATCGAATTGTAAGAACGTTCAAAATTTAGCTGTTTTGCACGGTTTTATTAAAGGAAGTTCGTTTCCCTTTTACACTGACTTGTAGTTATTATCACGCTTAGCAAATTTACCACACAAATGCATGGGTCAAGGCCTACCTTTGGTTCGAGTTTCGTGGAATTTTGAGAACATTCAAAATTTAGCTGTTTTGCATGGTTTTAGTAAAACAAGTTCGTTTCCCTTATACACTAGCTTTTATTTATTATTACGCTTTGCAAATTTACGACAAAAACGAATGGGTGTAGACCAGCGTTTAGGTCAAGTTTCATGGAATTCTATGAACGTTCAATATTTAGCTGTTTTGCACGGTTTATTAAAGCAAGTTCGTTTCCATTTTTACACTAACTTGTAATTATAATTACGCTTAGTAAATTTACCACACAAATGCATGGGTCTAGACCACATTTGGGTCAAGTTTCGTGGAATTCTGAGAACGTTTGATACTAAGCTGTTTTGCACGATTTTTTTAAAGCAAGTTCGTTTCCCTTTTACACTAACTTGTAGTTATTATTATGCTTATCAAATTTACCACACAAATGCATGGGACTAGACCTACGTTTGGTTCAAGTTTCATCGAATTGTTAGAACGTTCAAAATTTAGCTGTTTTGCACGGTTTATTAAAGCAAGTTCGTTTCCATTTTTACACTAACTTGTAATTATAATTACGCTTAGCAAATTTACCACACAAATGCATGGGTCTAGACCACATTTTTGTCAAGTTTCGTGGAATTCTGAGAACGTTTGATACTAAGCTGTTTTGCAGGATTTTTTTAAAGCAAGTTCGTTTCCCTTTTACACTAACTTGTAGTTATTATTATGCTTATCAAATTTACCACACAAATGCATGGGACTAGACCTACGTTTGGTTCAAGTTTCATCGAATTGTAAGAACGTTCAAAATTTAGCTCTTTTGCACGGTTTTATTAAAGCAAGTTCGTTTCCCTTTTACAGTGACTTGTAGTTATTATTACGCTTAGCAAATTTACCACACAAATGCATGGGTCAAGACCTACGTGTGGTTCGAGTTTCGTGGAATTCTGAGAATATTCAAAATTTAGCTGTTTTGCATGGTTTTAGTAAAGCAACTTCGTTTCCCTTATACACTAACTTTTATTTGTTATTACGCTTTGAAAATTTACGACACAAATGCATGGGTGTAGACCAATGTTTGGGTCATGTTTCATGGAATTCTATGAACGTTCAATAATTAGCTGTTTTGCACGGTTTATTAAAGCAAGTTCGTTTCCATTTTTACACTAACTTGTAATTATTATTACGCTTAGCAAATTTACCACACAAATGCATGGGTCTAGACCACATTTGGGTCAAGTTTCGTTGAATTCTGAGAACGTTTGATACTAAGCTGTTTTGCACGATTTTTTTAAAGCAAGTTCGTTTCCCTTTTACACTAACTTGTAGTTATTATTATGCTTATCAAATTTACCACACAAATGCATGGGACTAGACCTACGTTTGGTTCAAGTTTCATCGAATTGTAAGAACGTTCAAAATTTAGCTGTTTTGCACGGTTTTATTAAAGGAAGTTCGTTTCCCTTTTACACTGACTTGTAGTTATTATCACGCTTAGCAAATTTACCACACAAATGCATGGGTCAAGGCCTACCTTTGGTTCGAGTTTCGTGGAATTTTGAGAACATTCAAAATTTAGCTGTTTTGCATAGTTTTAGTAAAACAAGTTCGTTTCCCTTATACACTAGCTTTTATTTATTATTACGCTTTGCAAATTTACGACACAAACGAATGGGTGTAGACCAGCGTTTAGGTCAAGTTTCATGGAATTCTATGAACGTTCAATATTTAGCTGTTTTGCACGGTTTATTAAAGCAAGTTCGTTTCCATTTTTACACTAACTTGTAATTATAATTACGCTTAGTAAATTTACCACACAAATGCATGGGTCTAGACCACATTTGGGTCAAGTTTCGTGGAATTCTGAGAACGTTTGATACTAAGCTGTTTTGCACGATTTTTTTAAAGCAAGTTCGTTTCCCTTTTACACTAACTTGTAGTTATTACTATGCTTATCAAATTTACCACACAAATGCATGGGACTAGACCTACGTTTGGTTCAAGTTTCATCGAATTGTAAGAACGTTCAAAATTTAGCTGTTTTGCACGGTTTATTAAAGCAAGTTCGTTTCCATTTTTACACTAACTTGTAATTATAATTACGCTTAGCAAATTTACCACACAAATGCATGGGTCTAGACCACATTTTGGTCAAGTTTCGTGGAATTCTGAGAACGTTTGATACTAAGCTGTTTTGCAGGATTTTTTTAAAGCAAGTTCGTTTCCCTTTTACACTAACTTGTAGTTATTATTATGCTTATCAAATTTACCACACAAATGCATTGGACTAAACCTACGTTTGGTTCAAGTTTCATCGAATTGTAAGAACGTTCAAAATTTAGCTGTTTTGCACGGTTTTATTATAGGAAGTTCGTTCCCCTTTTACACTGACTTGTAGTTATTATCACGCTTAGCAAATTTACCACACAAATGCATGGGTCAAGGCCTACCTTTGGTTCGAGTTTCGTGGAATTTTGAGAACATTCAAAATTTAGCTGTTTTGCATGGTTTTAGTAAAACAAGTTCGTTTCCCTTATACACTAGCTTTTATTTATTATTACACTTTGCAAATTTACGACACAAACGAATGGGTGTAGACCAGCACCGTTTGGGTCAAGTTTCATGGAATTCTATGAACGTTCAATATTTAGCTGTTTTGCACGGTTTATTAAAGCAAGTTCGTTTCCATTTTTACACTAACTTGTAATTATAATTACGCTTAGCAAATTTACCACACAAATGCATGGGTCTAGACCACATTTGGGTCAAGTTTCGTGGAATTCTGAGAACGTTTGATACTAAGCTGTTTTGCACGATTTTTTTAAAGCAAGTTCGTTTCCCTTTTACACTACTTGTAGTTATTATTATGCTTATCAAATTTACCACACAAATGCATGGGACTAGGCCTACGTTTGGTTCAAGTTTCTTCGAATTGTGAGAACGTTCAAAACTTAGCTCTTTTGCACGGTTTTATTAAAGCAAGTTCGTTTCCCTTTTACATTGACTTGTAGTTATTATTACGCTTAGCAAATTTACCACACAAATGCATGGGTCAAGACCTACGTGTGGTTCGAGTTTCGTTGAATTCTGAGAACATTCAAAATTTAGCTGTTTTGCATGGTTTTAGTAAAGCAACTTCGTTTCCCTTATACACTAACTTTTATTTGTTATTACGCTTTGCAAATTTACGACACAAATGCATGGCTGTAGACCAATGTTTGGGTCATGTTTCATGGAATTCTATGAACGTTCAATAATTAGCTGTTTTGCACGGTTTATTAAAGCAAGTTCGTTTCTATTTTTACACTAACTTGTAATTATAATTACGCTTAGAAAATTTACCACACAAATGCATGGGTCTAGACCACATTTGGGTCAAGTTTCGTGGAATTCTGAGAACGTTTGATACTAAGCTGTTTTGCACGATTTTTTTAAAGCAAGTTCGTTTCCCTTTTACACTAACTTGTAGTTATTATTATGCTTATCAAATTTACCACACAAATGCATGGGACTAGACCTACGTTTGGTTCAAGTTTCATCGAATTGTAAGAACGTTCAAAATTTAGCTGTTTTGCACGGTTTTATTAAAGGAAGTTCGTTTCCCTTTTACACTGACTTGTAGTTATTATCACGCTTAGCAAATTTACCACACAAATGCATGGGTCAAGGCCTACCTTTGGTTCGAGTTTCGTGGAATTTTGAGAACATTCAAAATTTAGCTGTTTTGCATGGTTTTAGTAAAACAAGTTCGTTTCCCTTATACACTAGCTTTTATTTATTATTACGCTTTGCAAATTTACGACAAAAACGAATGGGTGTAGACCAGCGTTTAGGTCAAGTTTCATGGAATTCTATGAACGTTCAATATTTAGCTGTTTTGCACGGTTTATTAAAGCAAGTTCGTTTCCATTTTTACACTAACTTGTAATTATAATTACGCTTAGTAAATTTACCACACAAATGCATGGGTCTAGACCACATTTGGGTCAAGTTTCGTGGAATTCTGAGAACGTTTGATACTAAGCTGTTTTGCACGATTTTTTTAAAGCAAGTTCGTTTCCCTTTTACACTAACTTGTAGTTATTATTATGCTTATCAAATTTACCACACAAATGCATGGGACTAGACCTACGTTTGGTTCAAGTTTCATCGAATTGTTAGAACGTTCAAAATTTAGCTGTTTTGCACGGTTTATTAAAGCAAGTTCGTTTCCATTTTTACACTAACTTGTAATTATAATTACGCTTAGCAAATTTACCACACAAATGCATGGGTCTAGACCACATTTTTGTCAAGTTTCGTGGAATTCTGAGAACGTTTGATACTAAGCTGTTTTGCAGGATTTTTTTAAAGCAAGTTCGTTTCCCTTTTACACTAACTTGTAGTTATTATTATGCTTATCAAATTTACCACACAAATGCATGGGACTAGACCTACGTTTGGTTCAAGTTTCATCGAATTGTAAGAACGTTCAAAATTTAGCTCTTTTGCACGGTTTTATTAAAGCAAGTTCGTTTCCCTTTTACAGTGACTTGTAGTTATTATTACGCTTAGCAAATTTACCACACAAATGCATGGGTCAAGACCTACGTGTGGTTCGAGTTTCGTGGAATTCTGAGAATATTCAAAATTTAGCTGTTTTGCATGGTTTTAGTAAAGCAACTTCGTTTCCCTTATACACTAACTTTTATTTGTTATTACGCTTTGAAAATTTACGACACAAATGCATGGGTGTAGACCAATGTTTGGGTCATGTTTCATGGAATTCTATGAACGTTCAATAATTAGCTGTTTTGCACGGTTTATTAAAGCAAGTTCGTTTCCATTTTTACACTAACTTGTAATTATTATTACGCTTAGCAAATTTACCACACAAATGCATGGGTCTAGACCACATTTGGGTCAAGTTTCGTTGAATTCTGAGAACGTTTGATACTAAGCTGTTTTGCACGATTTTTTTAAAGCAAGTTCGTTTCCCTTTTACACTAACTTGTAGTTATTATTATGCTTATCAAATTTACCACACAAATGCATGGGACTAGACCTACGTTTGGTTCAAGTTTCATCGAATTGTAAGAACGTTCAAAATTTAGCTGTTTTGCACGGTTTTATTAAAGGAAGTTCGTTTCCCTTTTACACTGACTTGTAGTTATTATCACGCTTAGCAAATTTACCACACAAATGCATGGGTCAAGGCCTACCTTTGGTTCGAGTTTCGTGGAATTTTGAGAACATTCAAAATTTAGCTGTTTTGCATAGTTTTAGTAAAACAAGTTCGTTTCCCTTATACACTAGCTTTTATTTATTATTACGCTTTGCAAATTTACGACACAAACGAATGGGTGTAGACCAGCGTTTAGGTCAAGTTTCATGGAATTCTATGAACGTTCAATATTTAGCTGTTTTGCACGGTTTATTAAAGCAAGTTCGTTTCCATTTTTACACTAACTTGTAATTATAATTACGCTTAGTAAATTTACCACACAAATGCATGGGTCTAGACCACATTTGGGTCAAGTTTCGTGGAATTCTGAGAACGTTTGATACTAAGCTGTTTTGCACGATTTTTTTAAAGCAAGTTCGTTTCCCTTTTACACTAACTTGTAGTTATTACTATGCTTATCAAATTTACCACACAAATGCATGGGACTAGACCTACGTTTGGTTCAAGTTTCATCGAATTGTAAGAACGTTCAAAATTTAGCTGTTTTGCACGGTTTATTAAAGCAAGTTCGTTTCCATTTTTACACTAACTTGTAATTATAATTACGCTTAGCAAATTTACCACACAAATGCATGGGTCTAGACCACATTTTGGTCAAGTTTCGTGGAATTCTGAGAACGTTTGATACTAAGCTGTTTTGCAGGATTTTTTTAAAGCAAGTTCGTTTCCCTTTTACACTAACTTGTAGTTATTATTATGCTTATCAAATTTACCACACAAATGCATTGGACTAAACCTACGTTTGGTTCAAGTTTCATCGAATTGTAAGAACGTTCAAAATTTAGCTGTTTTGCACGGTTTTATTAAAGGAAGTTCGTTTCCCTTTTACACTGACTTGTAGTTATTATCACGCTTAGCAAATTTACCACACAAATGCATGGGTCAAGGCCTACCTTTGGTTCGAGTTTCGTGGAATTTTGAGAACATTCAAAATTTAGCTGTTTTGCATGGTTTTAGTAAAACAAGTTCGTTTCCCTTATACACTAGCTTTTATTTATTATTACACTTTGCAAATTTACGACACAAACGAATGGGTGTAGACCAGCACCGTTTGGGTCAAGTTTCATGGAATTCTATGAACGTTCAATATTTAGCTGTTTTGCACGGTTTATTAAAGCAAGTTCGTTTCCATTTTTACACTAACTTGTAATTATAATTACGCTTAGCAAATTTACCACACAAATGCATGGGTCTAGACCACATTTGGGTCAAGTTTCGTGGAATTCTGAGAACGTTTGATACTAAGCTGTTTTGCACGATTTTTTTAAAGCAAGTTCGTTTCCCTTTTACACTACTTGTAGTTATTATTATGCTTATCAAATTTACCACACAAATGCATGGGACTAGGCCTACGTTTGGTTCAAGTTTCTTCGAATTGTGAGAACGTTCAAAACTTAGCTCTTTTGCACGGTTTTATTAAAGCAAGTTCGTTTCCCTTTTACATTGACTTGTAGTTATTATTACGCTTAGCAAATTTACCACACAAATGCATGGGTCAAGACCTACGTGTGGTTCGAGTTTCGTTGAATTCTGAGAACATTCAAAATTTAGCTGTTTTGCATGGTTTTAGTAAAGCAACTTCGTTTCCCTTATACACTAACTTTTATTTGTTATTACGCTTTGCAAATTTACGACACAAATGCATGGCTGTAGACCAATGTTTGGGTCATGTTTCATGGAATTCTATGAACGTTCAATAATTAGCTGTTTTGCACGGTTTATTAAAGCAAGTTCGTTTCTATTTTTACACTAACTTGTAATTATAATTACGCTTAGAAAATTTACCACACAAATGCATGGGTCTAGACCACATTTGGGTCAAGTTTCGTGGAATTCTGAGAACGTTTGATACTAAGCTGTTTTGCACGATTTTTTTAAAGCAAGTTCGTTTCCCTTTTACACTAACTTGTAGTTATTATTATGCTTATCAAATTTACCACACAAATGCATGGGACTAGACCTACGTTTGGTTCAAGTTTCATCGAATTGTAAGAACGTTCAAAATTTAGCTGTTTTGCACGGTTTTATTAAAGGAAGTTCGTTTCCCTTTTACACTGACTTGTAGTTATTATCACGCTTAGCAAATTTACCACACAAATGCATGGGTCAAGGCCTACCTTTGGTTCGAGTTTCGTGGAATTTTGAGAACATTCAAAATTTAGCTGTTTTGCATGGTTTTAGTAAAACAAGTTCGTTTCCCTTATACACTAGCTTTTATTTATTATTACGCTTTGCAAATTTACGACAAAAACGAATGGGTGTAGACCAGCGTTTAGGTCAAGTTTCATGGAATTCTATGAACGTTCAATATTTAGCTGTTTTGCACGGTTTATTAAAGCAAGTTCGTTTCCATTTTTACACTAACTTGTAATTATAATTACGCTTAGTAAATTTACCACACAAATGCATGGGTCTAGACCACATTTGGGTCAAGTTTCGTGGAATTCTGAGAACGTTTGATACTAAGCTGTTTTGCACGATTTTTTTAAAGCAAGTTCGTTTCCCTTTTACACTAACTTGTAGTTATTATTATGCTTATCAAATTTACCACACAAATGCATGGGACTAGACCTACGTTTGGTTCAAGTTTCATCGAATTGTTAGAACGTTCAAAATTTAGCTGTTTTGCACGGTTTATTAAAGCAAGTTCGTTTCCATTTTTACACTAACTTGTAATTATAATTACGCTTAGCAAATTTACCACACAAATGCATGGGTCTAGACCACATTTTTGTCAAGTTTCGTGGAATTCTGAGAACGTTTGATACTAAGCTGTTTTGCAGGATTTTTTTAAAGCAAGTTCGTTTCCCTTTTACACTAACTTGTAGTTATTATTATGCTTATCAAATTTACCACACAAATGCATGGGACTAGACCTACGTTTGGTTCAAGTTTCATCGAATTGTAAGAACGTTCAAAATTTAGCTCTTTTGCACGGTTTTATTAAAGCAAGTTCGTTTCCCTTTTACAGTGACTTGTAGTTATTATTACGCTTAGCAAATTTACCACACAAATGCATGGGTCAAGACCTACGTGTGGTTCGAGTTTCGTGGAATTCTGAGAATATTCAAAATTTAGCTGTTTTGCATGGTTTTAGTAAAGCAACTTCGTTTCCCTTATACACTAACTTTTATTTGTTATTACGCTTTGAAAATTTACGACACAAATGCATGGGTGTAGACCAATGTTTGGGTCATGTTTCATGGAATTCTATGAACGTTCAATAATTAGCTGTTTTGCACGGTTTATTAAAGCAAGTTCGTTTCCATTTTTACACTAACTTGTAATTATTATTACGCTTAGCAAATTTACCACACAAATGCATGGGTCTAGACCACATTTGGGTCAAGTTTCGTTGAATTCTGAGAACGTTTGATACTAAGCTGTTTTGCACGATTTTTTTAAAGCAAGTTCGTTTCCCTTTTACACTAACTTGTAGTTATTATTATGCTTATCAAATTTACCACACAAATGCATGGGACTAGACCTACGTTTGGTTCAAGTTTCATCGAATTGTAAGAACGTTCAAAATTTAGCTGTTTTGCACGGTTTTATTAAAGGAAGTTCGTTTCCCTTTTACACTGACTTGTAGTTATTATCACGCTTAGCAAATTTACCACACAAATGCATGGGTCAAGGCCTACCTTTGGTTCGAGTTTCGTGGAATTTTGAGAACATTCAAAATTTAGCTGTTTTGCATAGTTTTAGTAAAACAAGTTCGTTTCCCTTATACACTAGCTTTTATTTATTATTACGCTTTGCAAATTTACGACACAAACGAATGGGTGTAGACCAGCGTTTAGGTCAAGTTTCATGGAATTCTATGAACGTTCAATATTTAGCTGTTTTGCACGGTTTATTAAAGCAAGTTCGTTTCCATTTTTACACTAACTTGTAATTATAATTACGCTTAGTAAATTTACCACACAAATGCATGGGTCTAGACCACATTTGGGTCAAGTTTCGTGGAATTCTGAGAACGTTTGATACTAAGCTGTTTTGCACGATTTTTTTAAAGCAAGTTCGTTTCCCTTTTACACTAACTTGTAGTTATTACTATGCTTATCAAATTTACCACACAAATGCATGGGACTAGACCTACGTTTGGTTCAAGTTTCATCGAATTGTAAGAACGTTCAAAATTTAGCTGTTTTGCACGGTTTATTAAAGCAAGTTCGTTTCCATTTTTACACTAACTTGTAATTATAATTACGCTTAGCAAATTTACCACACAAATGCATGGGTCTAGACCACATTTTGGTCAAGTTTCGTGGAATTCTGAGAACGTTTGATACTAAGCTGTTTTGCAGGATTTTTTTAAAGCAAGTTCGTTTCCCTTTTACACTAACTTGTAGTTATTATTATGCTTATCAAATTTACCACACAAATGCATTGGACTAAACCTACGTTTGGTTCAAGTTTCATCGAATTGTAAGAACGTTCAAAATTTAGCTGTTTTGCACGGTTTTATTAAAGGAAGTTCGTTTCCCTTTTACACTGACTTGTAGTTATTATCACGCTTAGCAAATTTACCACACAAATGCATGGGTCAAGGCCTACCTTTGGTTCGAGTTTCGTGGAATTTTGAGAACATTCAAAATTTAGCTGTTTTGCATGGTTTTAGTAAAACAAGTTCGTTTCCCTTATACACTAGCTTTTATTTATTATTACACTTTGCAAATTTACGACACAAACGAATGGGTGTAGACCAGCACCGTTTGGGTCAAGTTTCATGGAATTCTATGAACGTTCAATATTTAGCTGTTTTGCACGGTTTATTAAAGCAAGTTCGTTTCCATTTTTACACTAACTTGTAATTATAATTACGCTTAGCAAATTTACCACACAAATGCATGGGTCTAGACCACATTTGGGTCAAGTTTCGTGGAATTCTGAGAACGTTTGATACTAAGCTGTTTTGCACGATTTTTTTAAAGCAAGTTCGTTTCCCTTTTACACTACTTGTAGTTATTATTATGCTTATCAAATTTACCACACAAATGCATGGGACTAGGCCTACGTTTGGTTCAAGTTTCTTCGAATTGTGAGAACGTTCAAAACTTAGCTCTTTTGCACGGTTTTATTAAAGCAAGTTCGTTTCCCTTTTACATTGACTTGTAGTTATTATTACGCTTAGCAAATTTACCACACAAATGCATGGGTCAAGACCTACGTGTGGTTCGAGTTTCGTTGAATTCTGAGAACATTCAAAATTTAGCTGTTTTGCATGGTTTTAGTAAAGCAACTTCGTTTCCCTTATACACTAACTTTTATTTGTTATTACGCTTTGCAAATTTACGACACAAATGCATGGCTGTAGACCAATGTTTGGGTCATGTTTCATGGAATTCTATGAACGTTCAATAATTAGCTGTTTTGCACGGTTTATTAAAGCAAGTTCGTTTCTATTTTTACACTAACTTGTAATTATAATTACGCTTAGAAAATTTACCACACAAATGCATGGGTCTAGACCACATTTGGGTCAAGTTTCGTGGAATTCTGAGAACGTTTGATACTAAGCTGTTTTGCACGATTTTTTTAAAGCAAGTTCGTTTCCCTTTTACACTAACTTGTAGTTTTTTTTTTTTTCGGTAAATGTAATTTGCATTAAGATAATAAAGTTACAGTACAACAGTCAATTGGTTTATCCCTCGACAGGCCAAGGGATACGCCACAATCTGTAAAGAGCAATTGTGCTAATGGAGATAGACATATTAATACTCAAGATCCTCTGTCTAATATCATCTACAATGAAAGAAGCCAAAACGTTTGCCGGATGTTCAATTTGCTGGAATCGTCTCAAGTTTCTTTCTCGCCATATATGGTAGACGAGTGATCCAAGTAGTGCTCGATAGGCTGAGTTAATAATATGCTTCCCTCTCCATTTTCTTGTTGCCCATTCGACGTCCCTTCCCCATTCCCGGTTGGGCCAAGGGACTCGAATAATTCGACGAACAGCTGCAAGGCATAATCTACTGAATCGGCATCGGAAGAAGAGGTGGCTATGCGTCTCCAATGCCTCCTCGTTACAAAGAATACACCCACCAAGGTGTGTGAGCCATGGTCTGTCAGTTGTCGGTAGCTTTTCCTGGATAGCCATCCATAAGATAAATGAATGGCGTGGAATCTTCAAAGGTCCCGAGAGTAGTGAAGTCCAGCCCACTTTCGGTTCTGGCGGGCAAAAGAGTCGGTAAAGTGCTTGGGTAGTGGGTTGCCCCTCAGGAAATCGCCAAATGATTCTATCCTCGCCTCCATGAATCTGGGGTAGTGTATATGTGATTTGAAGGCATTCCAGATCCGTAATAAGAGGCCAGTACCATTGGCCTCCGTCAATGACCGAAGAAAGTTTAGTGGAGTCTTCAAGTCCAAGTAACCTCGGTCCGCGTGGAAATCTAGGAAGCAGGGGTCCAAGTTGGTGCCATGGATCCTTCCACAGATAGAAGCTTCTCCCATCTCCAATATGAAGCTCCACCATTGGTTGGATAGATCTGCGCAGACGAAGCATTTTTCGCCAACCCCATGATCCTCCATGCTCGCCAACTGTCCATATGGAGTTATTCCGTAATCGTCCGTGCTGCAACCACTCAACCCAGATAGATGTTCGGTCGCATCTAATGACATCGCACAATTTTTTTGTCATTAAGGCACGATTAAGAATACCAATATCTTTAATTCCTAAACCCCCTTCTTCAACCGGTTTGCAAATATCTTTCCACGCTACTTTGGCATATCCCGTCATAGAGGTTCCTTTCCATAGGAATGTTCGAAGGCGTTTCTCCACTTCCTTAATGACAGCCTTTGGTAAGATAAATGCAGATGCCCAATACAAGCTCAGTGTTGAGAGTACAGATTTGATGATCTGTACCCGCCCAGCATATGATAATGATATTCCTTCCCATCCAGTAATACGTGCATCAATTTTAGATAGAAGTGGTTGACAGTCGGAGATAGACAATCTAGATGAGAGTAGTGGGAGACCCAAGTACCTCATCGGGAGATGCCCCTCTTGAAAACCCAGCACTGCTAACATCTGTTCTCTCCTATCTTGTGCAGACCGAGATAAAATAAGGTGGCTCTTTTGTATATTCAACTGGAGGCCTGACCATTCTGCAAATCTGTCCAGTCCTATCTTGAACACTCTGACTGAGTCCATATCAGCTCCACAAAAGAGGAGGAGATCATCTGCAAAACCCAATTGGAATACCCTAGCTGGCTCACACTTCCAATGGTAGGTGAATTGCATGTCCTGTTCAATAAGTTGTAAGAATTCCAAATGTAGAATTTCCATGACAAGCACAAAGAGGTAAGGAGATAAAGGGTCTCCTTGGCGTAGACCTCTCGACCCATTAAAAAACCCGTGAGGTTTTCCATTAAGGCCAATCGAAAATGAGGCCGTCGAAATGCACTCCTCAATCCATCTAATGAATGTAGTTGGAAAATTGAAGAACTGTAAAACTGCGGTGAGGAAGTCCCACTCGACTGTGTCGTAGGCCTTTCTAATATCCACTTTAAGTGCACATCTTGGGGGAAGGCGTATCTGATTATATCCTGTGAACAGTTCCTGTGCTAGCAAAATATTGTCCCCTATGCTTCTTCCCGGGATGAAGGCTGTTTGGCAGGGACTGATTAGCTTGTCCAGAACCATACTCAACCGTTGGACAAGCATTTTAGTAATGACCTTATATAAAACATTACAGCATGAGATAGGTCTAAAATCATTGACAGACATAGGAGTATGTACCTTGGGGATCAATGCCAAAAGTGTGGTGTTAACTTGTTTAAGGAGTTTCCCCGTAGTAAAGAAATCCAATACCGCCCTTGTAACTTCGGTACCCACAACTGGCCAAGCTGCCTTGAAAAACCCGGACGAGAAACCATCAGGGCCCGGAGCCTTATCCTCGGCAATGTCAAAAATGGCTAGTTTCACATCTTCCGGTGAGAAAGGTAGGGTTAAGTGGCTAGCCTCCTCATTGGATAGTATATGCCTCGCCCAAGGTCTGAGGTAATTAATATCCACCATTAGCCGACGTCTGTTACCTCCTAAGAGGTTCTGATAGAATGACACAAATTCTTGCACGACCTCACTCGGTTCTGTGTGAGTGGTACCATTCTCATCATTTATTTGCAAGATCCTCCTCACTGCCCGTCTCTGAGCGATTTTACGAAAGAAGATCCGGGAGCATTGGTCCCCTCCCTTCATCCATTGCAACTTGGCTCTTTGTTGTAGCATAATTTGCTCAAGTTTGACTGCTTTAGCGTACACTAGCCGGCAGCAATGTTCAAGAAATAGGAAGAGCTCGTTCTGCCTGTCTGAACTCACCAAGTTTTGTGCCTCTTCAAGGAACCCCTTCGCTAATTGGACATTAAGGGTCAAGTCTCCCTTATTCCTCCTCTGCTGTCTAAAGACCGGTTTGAGGGCCTTTAGTTTACGTGACACTGCATACATGGGCACTCCAACCACCTCATGTTGCCAAATATTCTGGACACTGGGGATGAAATCAGGCGATAGGGTTAGGTAATTATCAAACCGAAACATACCTCGATTGTTATGATGCTGTGAGTCTCCAACTAGGACCAACGGCGAGTGGTCCGAAGTACGGGGTGTAAGACTATGATATGATGAAGTAGGAAACCGTGCTAGCCAGCGATCATTGATGAGTATCCTATCCAATCGTTTCCATAGGCTCCTCGTAGACGTGCTGCAATTGTGCCAAGTATACCATTCACCTTGCATAGGCATTGGTAACAATCCAGCTTCCTGAATACTATTGTTGAAATCTTCCATAGCAATCCTTATATCTCCCGAGTTGCCACACACCTCATTAATCTCGCGGACTGCATTGAAATCTCCTCCCACCAGCCATGGAACGTCCGTGCACTGTGTGGCAAGGGTTTGTAGAGAATTCCATAAGGCACGTCGACCACTCATTTCAGAAGCACCATAAACAACAGTAATGATAGCAATTTCATTGTCAGCCCTATTCGTGACTCGACAATGTATGAATTGTTCGCCCAAATCAAGAATATGGACATCAATAGCATTATCATCCCATGCAAGCCAAATACGGTTTCCCACATTTGCATAGTCAACAAACCATTTCCATTGAGGTAGTAGAGAAGATTGAATATGCATCACATTAGTAATACGAACGCGAGTTTCAAGGATGCCCAAGAAGTGTAACCTGTATTCCGAGACGAGGTCCTTTAAAGCGAGCTGATGGTCTCGTTTATTCAGCCCGCGTACATTCCAGACGGCAATATTCAGCATGGGTCATGTCCAATGGGGTTGCTTGTATTAGGACCCCCAGATTGCTCATCTGTATCATCAATAAGATGCAGAGCTTCAAACGCATTATAAATGACCACTTCCTTACCCCGATTATCCTGGCTATTAGTATTACTTCCAGTAGGGTTATCACCATTCTTCATACCATTAACCACCTCGCAGTCCTGACGTGGCTTCCGTACCCTAACGTGTTCGGTTGTGGCCCGGGCGGTGGAAGGTTTTGGTACATACACAGCCACCGGTGGTTTTGTTGTTTTCTTGGGTTTAGTAAGTGGACATTCCTTAGTCGAGTGCCCCATTGTCATACAATCCAAGCATTTTTTTGGGAGCCATTCGTATTCGACGTCCACTTTGCATGGTGTCTCCCCGCCATCTTCATCTGGAGTCATGATGATGACATGATTTGGTAAATTCTGTGAGACGTCCACCATCACGCATACTCGAGCAAAGTCCAATCTCGTGCATGCTCTAGTTATCGCATCCGGATAAAGTGGTTTTCCTACTCCACTCGCGACAGTACTCAATCCATCTGTTGTCCAATATTCCATCGGAAGGTGCCTGAGCTTGATCCAAACGGGCGCTTGTGTATGTTTTAGTTTCCTCATGGCCATCCCTGGTTCCCATTTCTGGAGAACAATTGGTTGCCCTTGAAATAGCCACGGTCCCCCCTCGATCACCTCCTCCATGTCAATTACTGATTTGAATTGAAAGAAAAAGAAACCATTAGATGTAGCATTGACCTCACGAAGTGCCGGCCACACCGAATGAGCATATTCTTTTAAGTGGTGGTAATATGGTCGCTTCCCAAGAAAATATCCAACTGCAGTTGATTGCCATCGTTTTGATCCATCACGAACGATGTCCAAAGCTGGCCGAACCACAACCTCTCCATTTTGCCTCATCGGTTCAACATATGAAAGTGTTTTCCGGGTTGAGTTATTGAACGCACGTGCAATTTTATCATCACCAAAACAATCCTCCAACGTTGTTTGAAGCGGAATATTCCCAACAAAAATGCCCGTATGTGAATTAGCAACCTTACCGTTTCGAAAATTGTTGGAGGTGTAGGAATCCGTTACTGTAGCAGTTACTGTAGCAGCCGCAACTGTAGCAGCCGGCACTGTAGCAGCCGGAACTGTAGCAGCCGGCACTGTAGCAGCCGGAACTGTAGCAGCCGGCACTGTAGCAGATTTTGCAGCTGTAGCAGTTTCTGTAGCGGCGGGCGCATGTGCTGTAGCCAGCGGAAAAACCTCTCCCACAACCGGTTCTTCGTCTGCAGGTGTGTCCTTCGCCGGCTGATGGTATACAGTGGTCGGCCGGATAAATTCCGGCGCCGTCTCAACAGGGCGCACGCAGCGAATAGCCCTCGGAAACTGATCGGCCGCCGATTTCGAATTTCTGATTTCCATCGACTGTTGCTTCGTCCTAAGACGTTGTCGGAAGGTCTGCCTGAAGTCGCGGGCAAGAGGATACGAATCGACACTAATAGCAGACGCCGGCAGAGTAGGCTGTTCGACTTCCAACCGCGACCGTTCGCATCCAAATCGCGCCACCCATCTCCGTTTGAGTTCCATTAGTGCTTCCATGGACTGAGCGTCTCCTTTGTCGATCACCTTGTTCGCCAAGTGAAGAAACTCGTCGATATTAAATCGTTCATTCGCTGAGTTTTGTGAGTTCTCGTCAATGGCGTCTCCCATGGCGGCGCCAAACCCTAATTTTGAACCAGCCGATTCCGGCCGCAAGTTTCCGTCTTTTTCATATGGTTGGGCTCCATTCATCTCCATGAATGTCTGATTGCCATTGGATTCGTAAAAATCTTCGTCCGTCGTCGGCTGGAGTTCGCGCGACCTTTCGTTTCCCGCAACCGTACGCGGCTGTTCCTCGTCGAAATCCACCAGGGCATTCTCCACGTTCTGCCCGTCGCCGTTCCCCAACTCTCCGACGTCCGTTTCCTCGTCGCCGGCGTCTTCACCGGCCGGTGTTGATGAAGATGTGGGATTAGGGTTGCATGTGTGTGATTTGGGTGTGCTAGTGTGTGAGAGAGAAATTGTAGAGAGAGAATTTTTGCATGTGTCCATTTTTATCGTACTAACTTGTCCATTTTGAACGTTCTTACAATTCGATGAAACTTGAACCAAACGTAGGTCTAGTCCCATGCATTTGTGTGGTAAATTTGTAGTTATTATTATGCTTATCAAATTTACCACACAAATGCATGGGACTAGACCTACGTTTGGTTCAAGTTTCATCGAATTGTAAGAACGTTCAAAATTTAGCTGTTTTGCACGGTTTTATTAAAGGAAGTTTGTTTCCCTTTTACACTGACTTGTAGTTATTATCACGCTTAGCAAATTTACCACACAAATGCATGGGTCAAGGCCTAATTTTGGTTCGAGTTTCGTGGAATTTTGAGAACATTCAAAATTTAGCTGTTTTGCATGGTTTTAGTAAAACAAGTTCGTTTCCCTTATACACTAGCTTTTATTTATTATTACGCTTTGCAAATTTACCACACAAACGAATGGGTGTAGACCAGCGTTTGGGTCAAGTTTCATGGAATTCTATGAACGTTCAATATTTAGCTGTTTTGCACGGTTTATTAAAGCAAGTTCGTTTCCATTTTTACACTAACTTGTAATTATAATTACGCTTAGTAAATTTACCACACAAATGCATGGGTCTAGACCACATTTGGGTCAAGTTTCGTGGAATTCTGAGAACGTTTGATACTAAGCTGTTTTGCACGATTTTTTTAAAGCAAGTTCGTTTCCCTTTTACACTACTTGTAGTTATTATTATGCTTATCAAATTTACCACACAAATGCATGGGACTAGGCCTACGTTTGGTTCAAGTTTCTTCGAATTGTGAGAACGATCAAAACTTAGCTCTTTTGCACGGTTTTATTAAAGCAAGTTCGTTTCCCTTTTACATTGACTTGTAGTTATTATTACGCTTAGCAAATTTACCACACAAATGCATGGGTCAAGACCTACGTGTGGTTCGAGTTTCGTTGAATTCTGAGAACATTCAAAATTTAGCTGTTTTGCATGGTTTTAGTAAAGCAACTTCGTTTCCCTTATACACTAACTTTTATTTGTTATTACGCTTTGCAAATTTACGACACAAATGCATGGGTGTAGACCAATGTTTGGGTCATGTTTCATGGAATTCTATGAACGTTCAATAATTAGCTGTTTTGCACGGTTTATTAAAGCAAGTTCGTTTCTATTTTTACACTAACTTGTAATTATAATTACGCTTAGAAAATTTACCACACAAATGCATGGGTCTAGACCACATTTGGGTCAAGTTTCGTGGAATTCTGAGAACGTTTGATACTAAGCTGTTTTGCACGATTTTTTTAAAGCAAGTTCGTTTCCCTTTTACACTAACTTGTAGTTATTATTATGCTTATCAAATTTACCACACAAATGCATGGGACTAGACCTACGTTTGGTTCAAGTTTCATCGAATTGTAAGAACGTTCAAAATTTAGCTCTTTTGCACGGTTTTATTAAAGCAAGTTCGTTTCCCTTTTACACTGACTTGTAGTTATTATCACGCTTAGCAAATTTACCACACAAATGCATGGGTCAAGGCCTACCTTTGGTTCGAGTTTCGTGGAATTTTGAGAACATTCAAAATTTAGCTGTTTTGCATGGTTTTAGTAAAACAAGTTCGTTTCCCCTATACACTAGCTTTTATTTATTATTACGCTTTGCAAATTTACGACACAAACGAATGGGTGTAGACCAGCGTTTAGGTCAAGTTTCATGGAATTCTATGAACGTTCAATATTTAGCTGTTTTGCACGGTTTATTAAAGCAAGTTCGTTTCCATTTTTACACTAACTTGTAATTATAATTACGCTTAGTAAATTTACCACACAAATGCATGGGTCTAGACCACATTTGGGTCAAGTTTCGTGGAATTCTGAGAACGTTTGATACTAAGCTGTTTTGCACGATTTTTTTAAAGCAAGTTTGTTTCCCTTTTACACTAACTTGTAGTTATTATTATGCTTATCAAATTTACCACACAAATGCATGGGACTAGACCTACGTTTGGTTCAAGTTTCATCGAATTGTTAGAACGTTCAAAATTTAGCTGTTTTGCACGGTTTATTAAAGCAAGTTCGTTTCCATTTTTACACTAACTTGTAATTATAATTACGCTTAGCAAATTTACCACACAAATGCATGGGTCTAGACCACATTTTTGTCAAGTTTCGTGGAATTCTGAGAACGTTTGATACTAAGCTGTTTTGCAGAATGGACAGGCCTCCAGTTGAATATACAAAAGAGCCACCTTATTTTATCTCGGTCTGCACAAGATAGGAGAGAACAGATGTTAGCAGTGCTGGGTTTTCAAGAGGGGCATCTCCCGATGAGGTACTTGGGTCTCCCACTACTCTCATCTAGATTGTCTATCTCCGACTGTCAACCACTTCTATCTAAAATTGATGCACGTATTACTGGATGGGAAGGAATATCATTATCATATGCTGGGCGGGTACAGATCATCAAATCTGTACTCTCAACACTGAGCTTGTATTGGGCATCTGCATTTATCTTACCAAAGGCTGTCATTAAGGAAGTGGAGAAACGCCTTCGAACATTCCTATGGAAAGGAACCTCTATGACGGGATATGCCAAAGTAGCGTGGAAAGATATTTGCAAACCGATTGAAGAAGGGGGTTTAGGAATTAAAGATATTGGTATTCTTAATCGTGCCTTAATGACAAAAAAATTGTGCGATGTCATTAGATGCGACCGAACATCTATCTGGGTTGAGTGGTTGCAGCACGGACGATTACGGAATAACTCCATATGGACAGTTGGCGAGCATGGAGGATCATGGGGTTGGCGAAAAATGCTTCGTCTGCGCAGATCTATCCAACCAATGGTGGAGCTTCATATTGGAGATGGGAGAAGCTTCTATCTGTGGAAGGATCCATGGCACCAACTTGGACCCCTGCTTCCTAGATTTCCACGCGGACCGAGGTTACTTGGACTTGAAGACTCCACTAAACTTTCTTCGGTCATTGACGGAGGCCAATGGTACTGGCCTCTTATTACGGATCTGGAATGCCTTCAAATCACATATACACTACCCCAGATTCATGGAGGCGAGGATAGAATCATTTGGCGATTTCCTGAGGGGCAACCCACTACCCAAGCACTTTACCGACTCTTTTGCCCGCCAGAACCGAAAGTGGGCTGGACTTCACTACTCTCGGGACCTTTGAAGATTCCACGCCATTCATTTATCTTATGGATGGCTATCCAGGAAAAGCTACCGACAACTGACAGACCATGGCTCACACACCTTGGTGGGTGTATTCTTTGTAACGAGGAGGCATTGGAGACGCATAGCCACCTCTTCTTCCGATGCCGATTCAGTAGATTATGCCTTGCAGCTGTTCGTCGAATTATTCGAGTCCCTTGGCCCAACCGGGAATGGGGAAGGGACGTCGAATGGGCAACAAGAAAATGGAGAGGGAAGCATATTATTAACTCAGCCTATCGAGCACTACTTGGATCACTCGTCTACCATATATGGCGAGAAAGAAACTTGAGACGATTCCAGCAAATTGAACATCCGGCAAACGTTTTGGCTTCTTTCATTGTAGATGATATTAGACAGAGGATCTTGAGTATTAATATGTCTATCTCCATTAGCACAATTGCTCTTTACAGATTGTGGCGTATCCCTTGGCCTGTCGAGGGATAAACCAATTGACTGTTGTACTGTAACTTTATTATCTTAATGCAAATTACATTTACCGAAAAAAAAAAGAAAAAAAAAAAGTTTCATGGAATTCTATGAACGTTCAATATTTAGCTGTTTTGCACGGTTTATTAAAGCAAGTTCGTTTCAATTTTTACACTAACTTGTAATTATAATTACGCTTAGTAAATTTACCACACAAATGCATGGGTCTAGACCACATTTGGGTCAAGTTTCGTGGAATTCTGAGAACGTTTGATACTAAGCTGTTTTGCACGATTTTTTTAAAGCAAGTTCGTTTCCCTTTTACACTAACTTGTAGTTATTACTATGCTTATCAAATTTACCACACAAATGCATGGGACTAGACCTACGTTTGGTTCAAGTTTCATCGAATTGTAAGAACGTTCAAAATTTAGCTGTTTTGCACGGTTTATTAAAGCAAGTTCGTTTCCATTTTTACACTAACTTGTAATTATAATTACGCTTAGCAAATTTACCACACAAATGCATGGGTCTAGACCACATTTTGGTCAAGTTTCGTGGAATTCTGAGAACGTTTGATACTAAGCTATTTTGCAGGATTTTTTTTTTTTTCGGTAAATTGTTTTGCAGGATTTTTTTAAAGCAAGTTCGTTTCCCTTTTACACTAACTTGTAGTTATTATTATGCTTATCAAATTTACCACACAAATGCATTGGACTAAACCTACGTTTGGTTCAAGTTTCATCGAATTGTAAGAACGTTCAAAATTTAGCTGTTTTGCACGGTTTTATTAAAGGAAGTTCGTTTCCCTTTTACACTGACTTGTAGTTATTATCACGCTTAGCAAATTTACCACACAAATGCATGGGTCGAGGCCTAATTTTTGGTTCGAGTTTCGTGGAATTTTGAGAACATTCAAAATTTAGCTGTTTTGCATGGTTTTAGTAAAACAAGTTCGTTTCCCTTATACACTAGCTTTTATTTATTATTACGCTTTGCAAATTTACGACACAAACGAATGGGTGTAGACCAGCGTTTGGGTCAAGTTTCATGGAATTCTATGAACGTTCAATATTTAGCTGTTTTGCACGGTTTATTAAAGCAAGTTCGTTTCCATTTTTACACTAACTTGTAATTATAATTACGCTTATCAAATTTACCACACAAATGCATGGGTCTAGACCACATTTGGGTCAAGTTTCGTGGAATTCTGAGAACGTTTGATACTAAGCTGTTTTGCACGATTTTTTTAAAGCAAGTTCGTTTCCCTTTTACACTACTTGTAGTTATTATTATGCTTATCAAATTTACCACACAAATGCATGGGACTAGGCCTACGTTTGGTTCAAGTTTCTTCGAATTGTGAGAACGTTCAAAACTTAGCTCTTTTGCACGGTTTTATTAAAGCAAGTTCGTTTCCCTTTTACATTGAGTTGTAGTTATTATTACGCTTAGCAAATTTACCACACAAATGCATGGGTCAAGACCTACGTGTGGTTCGAGTTTCGTTGAATTCTGAGAACATTCAAAATTTAGCTGTTTTGCATGGTTTTAGTAAAGCAACTTCGTTTCCCTTATACACTAACTTTTATTTGTTATTACGCTTTGCAAATTTACGACACAAATGCATGGGTGTAGACCAATGTTTGGGTCATGTTTCATGGAATTCTATGAACGTTCAATAATTAGCTGTTTTGCACGGTTTATTAAAGCAAGTTCGTTTCTATTTTTACACTAACTTGTAATTAAATTACGCTTAGAAAATTTACCACACAAATGCATGGGTCTAGACCACATTTGGGTCAAGTTTCGTGGAATTCTGAGAACGTTTGATACTAAGCTATTTTGCACGATTTTTTTAAAGCAAGTTCGTTTCCCATTTACACTAACTTGTAGTTATTATTATGCTTATCAAATTTACCACACAAATGCATGGGACTAGACCTACGTTTGGTTCAAGTTTCATCGAATTGTAAGAACGTTCAAAATTTAGCTGTTTTGCACGGTTTTATTAAAGGAAGTTCGTTTCCCTTTTACTCTGACTTGTAGTTATTATCACGCTTAGCAAATTTACCACACAAATGCATGGGTCAAGGCCTACCTTTGGTTCGAGTTTCGTGGAATTTTGAGAACATTCAAAATTTAGCTGTTTTGCATAGTTTTAGTAAAACAAGTTCGTTTCCCTTATACACTAGCTTTTATTTATTATTACGCTTTGCAAATTTACGACACAAACGAATGGGTGTAGACCAGCGTTTAGGTCAAGTTTCATGGAATTCTATGAACGTTCAATATTTAGCTGTTTTGCACGGTTTATTAAAGCAAGTTCGTTTCCATTTTTACACTAACTTGTAATTATAATTACGCTTAGTAAATTTACCACACAAATGCATGGGTCTAGACCACATTTGGGTCAAGTTTCGTGGAATTCTGAGAACGTTTGATACTAAGCTGTTTTGCACGATTTTTTTAAAGCAAGTTCGTTTCCCTTTTACACTAACTTGTAGTTATTATTATGCTTATCAAATTTACCACACAAATGCATGGGACTAGACCTACGTTTGGTTCAAGTTTCATCGAATTGTAAGAACGTTCAAAATTTAGCTCTTTTGCACGGTTTTATTAAAGCAAGTTCGTTTCCCTTTTACACTGACTTGTAGTTATTATCACGCTTAGCAAATTTACCACACAAATGCATGGGTCAAGGCCTACCTTTGGTTCGAGTTTCGTGGAATTTTGAGAACATTCAAAATTTAGCTGTTTTGCATGGTTTTAGTAAAACAAGTTCGTTTCCCCTATACACTAGCTTTTATTTATTATTACGCTTTGCAAATTTACGACACAAACGAATGGGTGTAGACCAGCGTTTAGGTCAAGTTTCATGGAATTCTATGAACGTTCAATATTTAGCTGTTTTGCACGGTTTATTAAAGCAAGTTCGTTTCCATTTTTACACTAACTTGTAATTATAATTACGCTTAGTAAATTTACCACACAAATGCATGGGTCTAGACCACATTTGGGTCAAGTTTCGTGGAATTCTGAGAACGTTTGATACTAAGCTGTTTTGCACGATTTTTTTAAAGCAAGTTCGTTTCCCTTTTACACTAACTTGTAGTTATTACTATGCTTATCAAATTTACCACACAAATGCATGGGACTAGACCTACGTTTGGTTCAAGTTTCATCGAATTGTAAGAACGTTCAAAATTTAGCTGTTTTGCACGGTTTATTAAAGCAAGTTCGTTTCCATTTTTACACTAACTTGTAATTATAATTACGCTTAGCAAATTTACCACACAAATGCATGGGTCTAGACCACATTTTGGTCAAGTTTCGTGGAATTCTGAGAACGTTTGATACTAAGCTGTTTTGCACGATTTTTTTAAAGCAAGTTCGTTTCCCTTTTACACTAACTTGTAGTTATTATTATGCTTATCAAATTTACCACACAAATGCATGGGACTAGACCAACGTTTGGTTCAAGTTTCATCGAATTGTGAGAACGTTCAAAATTTAGCTGTTTTGCACGGTTTTATTAAAGGAAGTTCGTTTCCCTTTTACACTGACTTGTAGTTATTATCACGCTTAGCAAATTTACCACACAAATGCATGGGTCAAGACCTACGTGTGGTTCGAGTTTCGTGGAATTCTGAGAACATTCAAAATTTAGTTGTTTTGCATGGTTTTAGTAAAACAAGTTCGTTTCCCTTATACACTAGCTTTTATTTATTATTACGCTTTGCAAATTTACGACACAAACGAATGGGTGTAGACCAGCGTTTGGGTCAAGTTTCATGGAATTCTATGAACGTTCAATATTTAGCTGTTTTGCACGGTTTATTAAAGCAAGTTCGTTTCCATTTTTACACTAACTTGTAATTATAATTACGCTTAGCAAATTTACCACCCAAATGCATGGGTCTAGACCACATTTGGGTCAAGTTTCGTGGAATTCTGAGAACGTTTGATACTAAGCTGTTTTGCACGATTTTTTTAAAGCAAGTTCGTTTCCCTTTTACACTACTTGTAGTTATTATTATGCT
The DNA here is from genome assembly GCF_026168435.1 of Sesamum indicum. Lineage (NCBI taxonomy): Eukaryota > Viridiplantae > Streptophyta > Magnoliopsida > Lamiales > Pedaliaceae > Sesamum > Sesamum indicum. The sequence continues at coordinate 12,255,629 of NC_142659.1, forward strand.
TATCAAATTTACCACACAAATGCATGGGACTAGACCTACGTTTGGTTCATGTTTCTTCGAATTGTGAGAACATTCAAAACTTAGCTCTTTTGCACGGTTTTATTAAAGCAAGTTCGTTTCCCTTTTACAGTGACTTGTAGTTATTATTACGCTTAGCAAATTTACCACACAAATGCATGGGTCAAGACCTACGTGTGGTTCGAGTTTCGTGGAATTCTGAGAACATTCAAAATTTAGCTGTTTTGCATGGTTTTAGTAAAGCAACTTCGTTTCCCTTATACACTAACTTTTATTTGTTATTACGCTTTGAAAATTTACGACACAAATGCATGGGTGTAGACCAATGTTTGGGTCATGTTTCATGGAATTCTATGAACGTTCAATAATTAGCTGTTTTGCACGGTTTATTAAAGCAAGTTCGTTTCCATTTTTACACTAACTTGTAATTATTATTACGCTTATCAAATTTACCACACAAATGCATGGGTCTAGACCACATTTGGGTCAAGTTTCGTGGAATTCTGAGAACGTTTGATACTAAGCTGTTTTGCACGATTTTTTTAAAGCAAGTTCGTTTCCCTTTTACACTACTTGTAGTTATTATATGCTTATCAAATTTACCACACAAATGCATGGGACTAGGCCTACGTTTGGTTCAAGTTTCTTCGAATTGTGAGAACGTTCAAAACTTAGCTCTTTTGCACGGTTTTATTAAAGCAAGTTCGTTTCCCTTTTACATTGACTTGTAGTTATTATTACGCTTAGCAAATTTACCACACAAATGCATGGGTCAAGACCTACGTGTGGTTCGAGTTTCGTTGAATTCTGAGAACATTCAAAATTTAGCTGTTTTGCATGGTTTTAGTAAAGCAACTTCGTTTCCCTTATACACTAACTTTTATTTGTTATTACGCTTTGCAAATTTACGACACAAATGCATGGGTGTAGACCAATGTTTGGGTCATGTTTCATGGAATTCTATGAACGTTCAATAATTAGCTGTTTTGCACGGTTTATTAAAGCAAGTTCGTTTCTATTTTTACACTAACTTGTAATTATAATTACGCTTAGAAAATTTACCACACAAATGCATGGGTCTAGACCACATTTGGGTCAAGTTTCGTGGAATTCTGAGAACGTTTGATACTAAGCTGTTTTGCACGATTTTTTTAAAGCAAGTTCGTTTCCCTTTTACACTAACTTGTAGTTATTATTATGCTTATCAAATTTACCACACAAATGCATGGGACTAGACCTACGTTTGGTTCAAGTTTCATCGAATTGTAAGAACGTTCAAAATTTAGCTCTTTTGCACGGTTTTATTAAAGCAAGTTCGTTTCCCTTTTACACTGACTTGTAGTTATTATCACGCTTAGCAAATTTACCACACAAATGCATGGGTCAAGGCCTACCTTTGGTTCGAGTTTCGTGGAATTTTGAGAACATTCAAAATTTAGCTGTTTTGCATGGTTTTAGTAAAACAAGTTCGTTTCCCCTATACACTAGCTTTTATTTATTATTACGCTTTGCAAATTTACGACACAAACGAATGGGTGTAGACCAGCGTTTAGGTCAAGTTTCATGGAATTCTATGAACGTTCAATATTTAGCTGTTTTGCACGGTTTATTAAAGCAAGTTCGTTTCCATTTTTACACTAACTTGTAATTATAATTACGCTTAGTAAATTTACCACACAAATGCATGGGTCTAGACCACATTTGGGTCAAGTTTCGTGGAATTCTGAGAACGTTTGATACTAAGCTGTTTTGCACGATTTTTTTAAAGCAAGTTCGTTTCCCTTTTACACTAACTTGTAGTTATTATTATGCTTATCAAATTTACCACACAAATGCATGGGACTAGACCTACGTTTGGTTCAAGTTTCATCGAATTGTTAGAACGTTCAAAATTTAGCTGTTTTGCACGGTTTATTAAAGCAAGTTCGTTTCCATTTTTACACTAACTTGTAATTATAATTACGCTTAGCAAATTTACCACACAAATGCATGGGTCTAGACCACATTTTTGTCAAGTTTCGTGGAATTCTGAGAACGTTTGATACTAAGCTGTTTTGCAGGATTTTTTTAAAGCAAGTTCGTTTCCCTTTTACACTAACTTGTAGTTATTATTATGCTTATCAAATTTACCACACAAATCCATGGGACTAGACCTACGTTTGGTTCAAGTTTCATCGAATTGTAAGAACGTTCAAAATTTAGCTCTTTTGCACGGTTTTATTAAAGCAAGTTCGTTTCCCTTTTACAGTGACTTGTAGTTATTATTACGCTTAGCAAATTTACCACACAAATGCATGGGTCAAGACCTACGTGTGGTTCGAGTTTCGTGGAATTCTGAGAATATTCAAAATTTAGCTGTTTTGCATGGTTTTAGTAAAGCAACTTCGTTTCCCTTATACACTAACTTTTATTTGTTATTACGCTTTGAAAATTTACGACACAAATGCATGGGTGTAGACCAATGTTTGGGTCATGTTTCATGGAATTCTATGAACGTTCAATAATTAGCTGTTTTGCACGGTTTATTAAAGCAAGTTCGTTTCCATTTTTACACTAACTTGTAATTATTATTACGCTTAGCAAATTTACCACACAAATGCATGGGTCTAGACCACATTTGGGTCAAGTTTCGTTGAATTCTGAGAACGTTTGATACTAAGCTGTTTTGCACGATTTTTTTAAAGCAAGTTCGTTTCCCTTTTACACTAACTTGTAGTTATTATTATGCTTATCAAATTTACCACACAAATGCATGGGACTAGACCTACGTTTGGTTCAAGTTTCATCGAATTGTAAGAACGTTCAAAATTTAGCTGTTTTGCACGGTTTTATTAAAGGAAGTTCGTTTCCCTTTTACACTGACTTGTAGTTATTATCACGCTTAGCAAATTTACCACACAAATGCATGGGTCAAGGCCTACCTTTGGTTCGAGTTTCGTGGAATTTTGAGAACATTCAAAATTTAGCTGTTTTGCATAGTTTTAGTAAAACAAGTTCGTTTCCCTTATACACTAGCTTTTATTTATTATTACGCTTTGCAAATTTACGACACAAACGAATGGGTGTAGACCAGCGTTTAGGTCAAGTTTCATGGAATTCTATGAACGTTCAATATTTAGCTGTTTTGCACGGTTTATTAAAGCAAGTTCGTTTCCATTTTTACACTAACTTGTAATTATAATTACGCTTAGTAAATTTACCACACAAATGCATGGGTCTAGACCACATTTGGGTCAAATTTCGTGGAATTCTGAGAACGTTTGATACTAAGCTGTTTTGCACGATTTTTTTAAAGCAAGTTCGTTTCCCTTTTACACTAACTTGTAGTTATTACTATGCTTATCAAATTTACCACACAAATGCATGGGACTAGACCAACGTTTGGTTCAAGTTTCATCGAATTGTAAGAACGTTCAAAATTTAGCTGTTTTGCACGGTTTATTAAAGCAAGTTCGTTTCCATTTTTACACTAACTTGTAATTATAATTACGCTTAGCAAATTTACCACACAAATGCATGGGTCTAGACCACATTTTGGTCAAGTTTCGTGGAATTCTGAGAACGTTTGATACTAAGCTGTTTTGCAGGATTTTTTTAAAGCAAGTTCGTTTCTCTTTTACACTAACTTGTAGTTATTATTATGCTTATCAAATTTACCACACAAATGCATTGGACTAAACCTACGTTTGGTTCAAGTTTCATCGAATTGTAAGAACGTTCAAAATTTAGCTGTTTTGCACGGTTTTATTAAAGGAAGTTCGTTTCCCTTTTACACTGACTTGTAGTTATTATCACGCTTAGCAAATTTACCACACAAATGCATGGGTCGAGTCCTAATTTTTGGTTCGAGTTTCGTGGAATTTTGAGAACATTCAAAATTTAGCTGTTTTGCATGGTTTTAGTAAAACAAGTTCGTTTCCCTTATACACTAGCTTTTATTTATTATTACGCTTTGCAAATTTACGACACAAACGAATGGGTGTAGACCAGCGTTTGGGTCAAGTTTCATGGAATTCTATGAACGTTCAATATTTAGCTGTTTTGCACGGTTTATTAAAGCAAGTTCGTTTCCATTTTTACACTAACTTGTAATTATAATTACGCTTATCAAATTTACCACACAAATGCATGGGTCTAGACCACATTTGGGTCAAGTTTCGTGGAATTCTGAGAACGTTTGATACTAAGCTGTTTTGCACGATTTTTTTAAAGCAAGTTCGTTTCCCTTTTACACTACTTGTAGTTATTATTATGCTTATCAAATTTACCACACAAATGCATGGGACTAGGCCTACGTTTGGTTCAAGTTTCTTCGAATTGTGAGAACGTTCAAAACTTAGCTCTTTTGCACGGTTTTATTAAAGCAAGTTCGTTTCCCTTTTACATTGAGTTGTAGTTATTATTACGCTTAGCAAATTTACCACACAAATGCATGGGTCAAGACCTACGTGTGGTTCGAGTTTCGTTGAATTCTGAGAACATTCAAAATTTAGCTGTTTTGCATGGTTTTAGTAAAGCAACTTCGTTTCCCTTATACACTAACTTTTATTTGTTATTACGCTTTGCAAATTTACGACACAAATGCATGGGTGTAGACCAATGTTTGGGTCATGTTTCATGGAATTCTATGAACGTTCAATAATTAGCTGTTTTGCACGGTTTATTAAAGCAAGTTCGTTTCTATTTTTACACTAACTTGTAATTAAATTACGCTTAGAAAATTTACCACACAAATGCATGGGTCTAGACCACATTTGGGTCAAGTTTCGTGGAATTCTGAGAACGTTTGATACTAAGCTATTTTGCACGATTTTTTTAAAGCAAGTTCGTTTCCCATTTACACTAACTTGTAGTTATTATTATGCTTATCAAATTTACCACACAAATGCATGGGACTAGACCTACGTTTGGTTCAAGTTTCATCGAATTGTAAGAACGTTCAAAATTTAGCTGTTTTGCACGGTTTTATTAAAGGAAGTTCGTTTCCCTTTTACACTGACTTGTAGTTATTATCACGCTTAGCAAATTTACCACACAAATGCATGGGTCAAGGCCTACCTTTGGTTCGAGTTTCGTGGAATTTTGAGAACATTCAAAATTTAGCTGTTTTGCATGGTTTTAGTAAAACAAGTTCGTTTCCCTTATACACTAGCTTTTATTTATTATTACGCTTTGCAAATTTACGACACAAACGAATGGGTGTAGACCAGCGTTTAGGTCAAGTTTCATGGAATTCTATGAACGTTCAATATTTAGCTGTTTTGCACGGTTTATTAAAGCAAGTTCGTTTCCATTTTTACACTAACTTGTAATTATAATTACGCTTAGTAAATTTACCACACAAATGCATGGGTCTAGACCACATTTGGGTCAAGTTTCGTGGAATTCTGAGAACGTTTGATACTAAGCTGTTTTGCACGATTTTTTTAAAGCAAGTTCGTTTCCCTTTTACACTAACTTGTAGTTATTATTATGCTTATCAAATTTACCACACAAATGCATGGGACTAGACCTACGTTTGGTTCAAGTTTCATCGAATTGTAAGAACGTTCAAAATTTAGCTGTTTTGCACGGTTTTATTAAAGGAAGTTCGTTTCCCTTTTACTCTGACTTGTAGTTATTATCACGCTTAGCAAATTTACCACACAAATGCATGGGTCAAGGCCTACCTTTGGTTCGAGTTTCGTGGAATTTTGAGAACATTCAAAATTTAGCTGTTTTGCATGGTTTTAGTAAAGCAACTTCGTTTCCCTTATACACTAACTTTTATTTGTTATTACGCTTTGCAAATTTACGACACAAATGCATGGGTGTAGACCAATGTTTGGGTCATGTTTCATGGAATTCTATGAACGTTCAATAATTAGCTGTTTTGCACGGTTTATTAAAGCAAGTTCGTTTCTATTTTTACACTAACTTGTAATTATAATTACGCTTAGAAAATTTACCACACAAATGCATGGGTCTAGACCACATTTGGGTCAAGTTTCGTGGAATTCTGAGAACGTTTGATACTAAGCTGTTTTGCACGATTTTTTTAAAGCAAGTTCGTTTCCCTTTTACACTAACTTGTAGTTATTATTATGCTTATCAAATTTACCACACAAATGCATGGGACTAGACCTACGTTTGGTTCAAGTTTCATCGAATTGTAAGAACGTTCAAAATTTAGCTCTTTTGCACGGTTTTATTAAAGCAAGTTCGTTTCCCTTTTACACTGACTTGTAGTTATTATCACGCTTAGCAAATTTACCACACAAATGCATGGGTCAAGGCCTACCTTTGGTTCGAGTTTCGTGGAATTTTGAGAACATTCAAAATTTAGCTGTTTTGCATGGTTTTAGTAAAACAAGTTCGTTTCCCCTATACACTAGCTTTTATTTATTATTACGCTTTGCAAATTTACGACACAAACGAATGGGTGTAGACCAGCGTTTAGGTCAAGTTTCATGGAATTCTATGAACGTTCAATATTTAGCTGTTTTGCACGGTTTATTAAAGCAAGTTCGTTTCCATTTTTACACTAACTTGTAATTATAATTACGCTTAGTAAATTTACCACACAAATGCATGGGTCTAGACCACATTTGGGTCAAGTTTCGTGGAATTCTGAGAACGTTTGATACTAAGCTGTTTTGCACGATTTTTTTAAAGCAAGTTCGTTTCCCTTTTACACTAACTTGTAGTTATTATTATGCTTATCAAATTTACCACACAAATGCATGGGACTAGACCTACGTTTGGTTCAAGTTTCATCGAATTGTTAGAACGTTCAAAATTTAGCTGTTTTGCACGGTTTATTAAAGCAAGTTCGTTTCCATTTTTACACTAACTTGTAATTATAATTACGCTTAGCAAATTTACCACACAAATGCATGGGTCTAGACCACATTTTTGTCAAGTTTCGTGGAATTCTGAGAACGTTTGATACTAAGCTGTTTTGCAGGATTTTTTTAAAGCAAGTTCGTTTCCCTTTTACACTAACTTGTAGTTATTATTATGCTTATCAAATTTACCACACAAATCCATGGGACTAGACCTACGTTTGGTTCAAGTTTCATCGAATTGTAAGAACGTTCAAAATTTAGCTCTTTTGCACGGTTTTATTAAAGCAAGTTCGTTTCCCTTTTACAGTGACTTGTAGTTATTATTACGCTTAGCAAATTTACCACACAAATGCATGGGTCAAGACCTACGTGTGGTTCGAGTTTCGTGGAATTCTGAGAATATTCAAAATTTAGCTGTTTTGCATGGTTTTAGTAAAGCAACTTCGTTTCCCTTATACACTAACTTTTATTTGTTATTACGCTTTGAAAATTTACGACACAAATGCATGGGTGTAGACCAATGTTTGGGTCATGTTTCATGGAATTCTATGAACGTTCAATAATTAGCTGTTTTGCACGGTTTATTAAAGCAAGTTCGTTTCCATTTTTACACTAACTTGTAATTATTATTACGCTTAGCAAATTTACCACACAAATGCATGGGTCTAGACCACATTTGGGTCAAGTTTCGTTGAATTCTGAGAACGTTTGATACTAAGCTGTTTTGCACGATTTTTTTAAAGCAAGTTCGTTTCCCTTTTACACTAACTTGTAGTTATTATTATGCTTATCAAATTTACCACACAAATGCATGGGACTAGACCTACGTTTGGTTCAAGTTTCATCGAATTGTAAGAACGTTCAAAATTTAGCTGTTTTGCACGGTTTTATTAAAGGAAGTTCGTTTCCCTTTTACACTGACTTGTAGTTATTATCACGCTTAGCAAATTTACCACACAAATGCATGGGTCAAGGCCTACCTTTGGTTCGAGTTTCGTGGAATTTTGAGAACATTCAAAATTTAGCTGTTTTGCATAGTTTTAGTAAAACAAGTTCGTTTCCCTTATACACTAGCTTTTATTTATTATTACGCTTTGCAAATTTACGACACAAACGAATGGGTGTAGACCAGCGTTTAGGTCAAGTTTCATGGAATTCTATGAACGTTCAATATTTAGCTGTTTTGCACGGTTTATTAAAGCAAGTTCGTTTCCATTTTTACACTAACTTGTAATTATAATTACGCTTAGTAAATTTACCACACAAATGCATGGGTCTAGACCACATTTGGGTCAAATTTCGTGGAATTCTGAGAACGTTTGATACTAAGCTGTTTTGCACGATTTTTTTAAAGCAAGTTCGTTTCCCTTTTACACTAACTTGTAGTTATTACTATGCTTATCAAATTTACCACACAAATGCATGGGACTAGACCAACGTTTGGTTCAAGTTTCATCGAATTGTAAGAACGTTCAAAATTTAGCTGTTTTGCACGGTTTATTAAAGCAAGTTCGTTTCCATTTTTACACTAACTTGTAATTATAATTACGCTTAGCAAATTTACCACACAAATGCATGGGTCTAGACCACATTTTGGTCAAGTTTCGTGGAATTCTGAGAACGTTTGATACTAAGCTGTTTTGCAGGATTTTTTTAAAGCAAGTTCGTTTCTCTTTTACACTAACTTGTAGTTATTATTATGCTTATCAAATTTACCACACAAATGCATTGGACTAAACCTACGTTTGGTTCAAGTTTCATCGAATTGTAAGAACGTTCAAAATTTAGCTGTTTTGCACGGTTTTATTAAAGGAAGTTCGTTTCCCTTTTACACTGACTTGTAGTTATTATCACGCTTAGCAAATTTACCACACAAATGCATGGGTCGAGTCCTAATTTTTGGTTCGAGTTTCGTGGAATTTTGAGAACATTCAAAATTTAGCTGTTTTGCATGGTTTTAGTAAAACAAGTTCGTTTCCCTTATACACTAGCTTTTATTTATTATTACGCTTTGCAAATTTACGACACAAACGAATGGGTGTAGACCAGCGTTTGGGTCAAGTTTCATGGAATTCTATGAACGTTCAATATTTAGCTGTTTTGCACGGTTTATTAAAGCAAGTTCGTTTCCATTTTTACACTAACTTGTAATTATAATTACGCTTATCAAATTTACCACACAAATGCATGGGTCTAGACCACATTTGGGTCAAGTTTCGTGGAATTCTGAGAACGTTTGATACTAAGCTGTTTTGCACGATTTTTTTAAAGCAAGTTCGTTTCCCTTTTACACTACTTGTAGTTATTATTATGCTTATCAAATTTACCACACAAATGCATGGGACTAGGCCTACGTTTGGTTCAAGTTTCTTCGAATTGTGAGAACGTTCAAAACTTAGCTCTTTTGCACGGTTTTATTAAAGCAAGTTCGTTTCCCTTTTACATTGAGTTGTAGTTATTATTACGCTTAGCAAATTTACCACACAAATGCATGGGTCAAGACCTACGTGTGGTTCGAGTTTCGTTGAATTCTGAGAACATTCAAAATTTAGCTGTTTTGCATGGTTTTAGTAAAGCAACTTCGTTTCCCTTATACACTAACTTTTATTTGTTATTACGCTTTGCAAATTTACGACACAAATGCATGGGTGTAGACCAATGTTTGGGTCATGTTTCATGGAATTCTATGAACGTTCAATAATTAGCTGTTTTGCACGGTTTATTAAAGCAAGTTCGTTTCTATTTTTACACTAACTTGTAATTAAATTACGCTTAGAAAATTTACCACACAAATGCATGGGTCTAGACCACATTTGGGTCAAGTTTCGTGGAATTCTGAGAACGTTTGATACTAAGCTATTTTGCACGATTTTTTTAAAGCAAGTTCGTTTCCCATTTACACTAACTTGTAGTTATTATTATGCTTATCAAATTTACCACACAAATGCATGGGACTAGACCTACGTTTGGTTCAAGTTTCATCGAATTGTAAGAACGTTCAAAACTTAGCTCTTTTGCACGGTTTTATTAAAGCAAGTTCGTTTCCCTTTTACAGTGACTTGTAGTTATTATTACGCTTAGCAAATTTACCACACAAATGCATGGGTCAAGACCTACGTGTGGTTCGAGTTTCGTGGAATTCTGAGAACATTCAAAATTTAGCTGTTTTGCATGGTTTTAGTAAAGCAACTTCGTTTCCCTTATACACTAACTTTTATTTGTTATTACGCTTTGAAAATTTACGACACAAATGCATGGGTGTAGACCAATGTTTGGGTCATGTTTCATGGAATTCTATGAACGTTCAATAATTAGCTGTTTTGCACGGTTTATTAAAGCAAGTTCGTTTCCATTTTTACACTAACTTGTAATTATTATTACGCTTATCAAATTTACCACACAAATGCATGGGTCTAGACCACATTTGGGTCAAGTTTCGTGGAATTCTGAGAACGTTTGATACTAAGCTGTTTTGCACGATTTTTTTAAAGCAAGTTCGTTTCCCTTTTACACTACTTGTAGTTATTATATGCTTATCAAATTTACCACACAAATGCATGGGACTAGGCCTACGTTTGGTTCAAGTTTCTTCGAATTGTGAGAACGTTCAAAACTTAGCTCTTTTGCACGGTTTTATTAAAGCAAGTTCGTTTCCCTTTTACATTGACTTGTAGTTATTATTACGCTTAGCAAATTTACCACACAAATGCATGGGTCAAGACCTACGTGTGGTTCGAGTTTCGTTGAATTCTGAGAACATTCAAAATTTAGCTGTTTTGCATGGTTTTAGTAAAGCAACTTCGTTTCCCTTATACACTAACTTTTATTTGTTATTACGCTTTGCAAATTTACGACACAAATGCATGGGTGTAGACCAATGTTTGGGTCATGTTTCATGGAATTCTATGAACGTTCAATAATTAGCTGTTTTGCACGGTTTATTAAAGCAAGTTCGTTTCTATTTTTACACTAACTTGTAATTATAATTACGCTTAGAAAATTTACCACACAAATGCATGGGTCTAGACCACATTTGGGTCAAGTTTCGTGGAATTCTGAGAACGTTTGATACTAAGCTGTTTTGCACGATTTTTTTAAAGCAAGTTCGTTTCCCTTTTACACTAACTTGTAGTTATTATTATGCTTATCAAATTTACCACACAAATGCATGGGACTAGACCTACGTTTGGTTCAAGTTTCATCGAATTGTAAGAACGTTCAAAATTTAGCTCTTTTGCACGGTTTTATTAAAGCAAGTTCGTTTCCCTTTTACACTGACTTGTAGTTATTATCACGCTTAGCAAATTTACCACACAAATGCATGGGTCAAGGCCTACCTTTGGTTCGAGTTTCGTGGAATTTTGAGAACATTCAAAATTTAGCTGTTTTGCATGGTTTTAGTAAAACAAGTTCGTTTCCCCTATACACTAGCTTTTATTTATTATTACGCTTTGCAAATTTACGACACAAACGAATGGGTGTAGACCAGCGTTTAGGTCAAGTTTCATGGAATTCTATGAACGTTCAATATTTAGCTGTTTTGCACGGTTTATTAAAGCAAGTTCGTTTCCATTTTTACACTAACTTGTAATTATAATTACGCTTAGTAAATTTACCACACAAATGCATGGGTCTAGACCACATTTGGGTCAAGTTTCGTGGAATTCTGAGAACGTTTGATACTAAGCTGTTTTGCACGATTTTTTTAAAGCAAGTTCGTTTCCCTTTTACACTAACTTGTAGTTATTATTATGCTTATCAAATTTACCACACAAATGCATGGGACTAGACCTACGTTTGGTTCAAGTTTCATCGAATTGTTAGAACGTTCAAAATTTAGCTGTTTTGCACGGTTTATTAAAGCAAGTTCGTTTCCATTTTTACACTAACTTGTAATTATAATTACGCTTAGCAAATTTACCACACAAATGCATGGGTCTAGACCACATTTTTGTCAAGTTTCGTGGAATTCTGAGAACGTTTGATACTAAGCTGTTTTGCAGGATTTTTTTAAAGCAAGTTCGTTTCCCTTTTACACTAACTTGTAGTTATTATTATGCTTATCAAATTTACCACACAAATCCATGGGACTAGACCTACGTTTGGTTCAAGTTTCATCGAATTGTAAGAACGTTCAAAATTTAGCTCTTTTGCACGGTTTTATTAAAGCAAGTTCGTTTCCCTTTTACAGTGACTTGTAGTTATTATTACGCTTAGCAAATTTACCACACAAATGCATGGGTCAAGACCTACGTGTGGTTCGAGTTTCGTGGAATTCTGAGAATATTCAAAATTTAGCTGTTTTGCATGGTTTTAGTAAAGCAACTTCGTTTCCCTTATACACTAACTTTTATTTGTTATTACGCTTTGAAAATTTACGACACAAATGCATGGGTGTAGACCAATGTTTGGGTCATGTTTCATGGAATTCTATGAACGTTCAATAATTAGCTGTTTTGCACGGTTTATTAAAGCAAGTTCGTTTCCATTTTTACACTAACTTGTAATTATTATTACGCTTAGCAAATTTACCACACAAATGCATGGGTCTAGACCACATTTGGGTCAAGTTTCGTTGAATTCTGAGAACGTTTGATACTAAGCTGTTTTGCACGATTTTTTTAAAGCAAGTTCGTTTCCCTTTTACACTAACTTGTAGTTATTATTATGCTTATCAAATTTACCACACAAATGCATGGGACTAGACCTACGTTTGGTTCAAGTTTCATCGAATTGTAAGAACGTTCAAAATTTAGCTGTTTTGCACGGTTTTATTAAAGGAAGTTCGTTTCCCTTTTACACTGACTTGTAGTTATTATCACGCTTAGCAAATTTACCACACAAATGCATGGGTCAAGGCCTACCTTTGGTTCGAGTTTCGTGGAATTTTGAGAACATTCAAAATTTAGCTGTTTTGCATAGTTTTAGTAAAACAAGTTCGTTTCCCTTATACACTAGCTTTTATTTATTATTACGCTTTGCAAATTTACGACACAAACGAATGGGTGTAGACCAGCGTTTAGGTCAAGTTTCATGGAATTCTATGAACGTTCAATATTTAGCTGTTTTGCACGGTTTATTAAAGCAAGTTCGTTTCCATTTTTACACTAACTTGTAATTATAATTACGCTTAGTAAATTTACCACACAAATGCATGGGTCTAGACCACATTTGGGTCAAATTTCGTGGAATTCTGAGAACGTTTGATACTAAGCTGTTTTGCACGATTTTTTTAAAGCAAGTTCGTTTCCCTTTTACACTAACTTGTAGTTATTACTATGCTTATCAAATTTACCACACAAATGCATGGGACTAGACCAACGTTTGGTTCAAGTTTCATCGAATTGTAAGAACGTTCAAAATTTAGCTGTTTTGCACGGTTTATTAAAGCAAGTTCGTTTCCATTTTTACACTAACTTGTAATTATAATTACGCTTAGCAAATTTACCACACAAATGCATGGGTCTAGACCACATTTTGGTCAAGTTTCGTGGAATTCTGAGAACGTTTGATACTAAGCTGTTTTGCAGGATTTTTTTAAAGCAAGTTCGTTTCTCTTTTACACTAACTTGTAGTTATTATTATGCTTATCAAATTTACCACACAAATGCATTGGACTAAACCTACGTTTGGTTCAAGTTTCATCGAATTGTAAGAACGTTCAAAATTTAGCTGTTTTGCACGGTTTTATTAAAGGAAGTTCGTTTCCCTTTTACACTGACTTGTAGTTATTATCACGCTTAGCAAATTTACCACACAAATGCATGGGTCGAGTCCTAATTTTTGGTTCGAGTTTCGTGGAATTTTGAGAACATTCAAAATTTAGCTGTTTTGCATGGTTTTAGTAAAACAAGTTCGTTTCCCTTATACACTAGCTTTTATTTATTATTACGCTTTGCAAATTTACGACACAAACGAATGGGTGTAGACCAGCGTTTGGGTCAAGTTTCATGGAATTCTATGAACGTTCAATATTTAGCTGTTTTGCACGGTTTATTAAAGCAAGTTCGTTTCCATTTTTACACTAACTTGTAATTATAATTACGCTTATCAAATTTACCACACAAATGCATGGGTCTAGACCACATTTGGGTCAAGTTTCGTGGAATTCTGAGAACGTTTGATACTAAGCTGTTTTGCACGATTTTTTTAAAGCAAGTTCGTTTCCCTTTTACACTACTTGTAGTTATTATTATGCTTATCAAATTTACCACACAAATGCATGGGACTAGGCCTACGTTTGGTTCAAGTTTCTTCGAATTGTGAGAACGTTCAAAACTTAGCTCTTTTGCACGGTTTTATTAAAGCAAGTTCGTTTCCCTTTTACATTGAGTTGTAGTTATTATTACGCTTAGCAAATTTACCACACAAATGCATGGGTCAAGACCTACGTGTGGTTCGAGTTTCGTTGAATTCTGAGAACATTCAAAATTTAGCTGTTTTGCATGGTTTTAGTAAAGCAACTTCGTTTCCCTTATACACTAACTTTTATTTGTTATTACGCTTTGCAAATTTACGACACAAATGCATGGGTGTAGACCAATGTTTGGGTCATGTTTCATGGAATTCTATGAACGTTCAATAATTAGCTGTTTTGCACGGTTTATTAAAGCAAGTTCGTTTCTATTTTTACACTAACTTGTAATTAAATTACGCTTAGAAAATTTACCACACAAATGCATGGGTCTAGACCACATTTGGGTCAAGTTTCGTGGAATTCTGAGAACGTTTGATACTAAGCTATTTTGCACGATTTTTTTAAAGCAAGTTCGTTTCCCATTTACACTAACTTGTAGTTATTATTATGCTTATCAAATTTACCACACAAATGCATGGGACTAGACCTACGTTTGGTTCAAGTTTCATCGAATTGTAAGAACGTTCAAAATTTAGCTGTTTTGCACGGTTTTATTAAAGGAAGTTCGTTTCCCTTTTACACTGACTTGTAGTTATTATCACGCTTAGCAAATTTACCACACAAATGCATGGGTCAAGGCCTACCTTTGGTTCGAGTTTCGTGGAATTTTGAGAACATTCAAAATTTAGCTGTTTTGCATGGTTTTAGTAAAACAAGTTCGTTTCCCTTATACACTAGCTTTTATTTATTATTACGCTTTGCAAATTTACGACACAAACGAATGGGTGTAGACCAGCGTTTAGGTCAAGTTTCATGGAATTCTATGAACGTTCAATATTTAGCTGTTTTGCACGGTTTATTAAAGCAAGTTCGTTTCCATTTTTACACTAACTTGTAATTATAATTACGCTTAGTAAATTTACCACACAAATGCATGGGTCTAGACCACATTTGGGTCAAGTTTCGTGGAATTCTGAGAACGTTTGATACTAAGCTGTTTTGCACGATTTTTTTAAAGCAAGTTCGTTTCCCTTTTACACTAACTTGTAGTTATTATTATGCTTATCAAATTTACCACACAAATGCATGGGACTAGACCTACGTTTGGTTCAAGTTTCATCGAATTGTAAGAACGTTCAAAATTTAGCTGTTTTGCACGGTTTTATTAAAGGAAGTTCGTTTCCCTTTTACTCTGACTTGTAGTTATTATCACGCTTAGCAAATTTACCACACAAATGCATGGGTCAAGGCCTACCTTTGGTTCGAGTTTCGTGGAATTTTGAGAACATTCAAAATTTAGCTGTTTTGCATAGTTTTAGTAAAACAAGTTCGTTTCCCTTATACACTAGCTTTTATTTATTATTACGCTTTGCAAATTTACGACACAAACGAATGGGTGTAGACCAGCGTTTAGGTCAAGTTTCATGGAATTCTATGAACGTTCAATATTTAGCTGTTTTGCACGGTTTATTAAAGCAAGTTCGTTTCCATTTTTACACTAACTTGTAATTATTATTACGCTTAGCAAATTTACCACACAAATGCATGGGTCTAGACCACATTTGGGTCAAGTTTCGTTGAATTCTGAGAACGTTTGATACTAAGCTGTTTTGCACGATTTTTTTAAAGCAAGTTCGTTTCCCTTTTACACTAACTTGTAGTTATTATTATGCTTATCAAATTTACCACACAAATGCATGGGACTAGACCTACGTTTGGTTCAAGTTTCATCGAATTGTAAGAACGTTCAAAATTTAGCTGTTTTGCACGGTTTTATTAAAGGAAGTTCGTTTCCCTTTTACACTGACTTGTAGTTATTATCACGCTTAGCAAATTTACCACACAAATGCATGGGTCAAGGCCTACCTTTGGTTCGAGTTTCGTGGAATTTTGAGAACATTCAAAATTTAGCTGTTTTGCATAGTTTTAGTAAAACAAGTTCGTTTCCCTTATACACTAGCTTTTATTTATTATTACGCTTTGCAAATTTACGACACAAACGAATGGGTGTAGACCAGCGTTTAGGTCAAGTTTCATGGAATTCTATGAACGTTCAATATTTAGCTGTTTTGCACGGTTTATTAAAGCAAGTTCGTTTCCATTTTTACACTAACTTGTAATTATAATTACGCTTAGTAAATTTACCACACAAATGCATGGGTCTAGACCACATTTGGGTCAAGTTTCGTGGAATTCTGAGAACGTTTGATACTAAGCTGTTTTGCACGATTTTTTTAGAGCAAGTTCGTTTCCCTTTTACACTAACTTGTAGTTATTACTATGCTTATCAAATTTACCACACAAATGCATGGGACTGGACCAACGTTTGGTTCAAGTTTCATCGAATTGTAAGAACGTTCAAAATTTAGCTGTTTTGCACGGTTTATTAAAGCAAGTTCGTTTCCATTTTTACACTAACTTGTAATTATAATTACGCTTAGCAAATTTACCACACAAATGCATGGGTCTAGACCACATTTTGGTCAAGTTTCGTGGAATTCTGAGAACGTTTGATACTAAGCTGTTTTGCAGGATTTTTTTAAAGCAAGTTCGTTTCTCTTTTACACTAACTTGTAGTTATTATTATGCTTATCAAATTTACCACACAAATGCATTGGACTAAACCTACGTTTGGTTCAAGTTTCATCGAATTGTAAGAACGTTCAAAATTTAGCTGTTTTGCACGGTTTTATTAAAGGAAGTTCGTTTCCCTTTTACACTGACTTGTAGTTATTATCACGCTTAGCAAATTTACCACACAAATGCATGGGTCGAGGCCTAATTTTTGGTTCGAGTTTCGTGGAATTTTGAGAACATTCAAAATTTAGCTGTTTTGCATGGTTTTAGTAAAACAAGTTCGTTTCCCTTATACACTAGCTTTTATTTATTATTACGCTTTGCAAATTTACGACACAAACGAATGGGTGTAGACCAGCGTTTGGGTCAAGTTTCATGGAATTCTATGAACGTTCAATATTTAGCTGTTTTGCACGGTTTATTAAAGCAAGTTCGTTTCCATTTTTACACTAACTTGTAATTATAATTACGCTTATCAAATTTACCACACAAATGCATGGGTCTAGACCACATTTGGGTCAAGTTTCGTGGAATTCTGAGAACGTTTGATACTAAGCTGTTTTGCACGATTTTTTTAAAGCAAGTTCGTTTCCCTTTTACACTACTTGTAGTTATTATTATGCTTATCAAATTTACCACACAAATGCATGGGACTAGGCCTACGTTTGGTTCAAGTTTCTTCGAATTGTGAGAACGTTCAAAACTTAGCTCTTTTGCACGGTTTTATTAAAGCAAGTTCGTTTCCCTTTTACACTGACTTGTAGTTATTATCACGCTTAGCAAATTTACCACACAAATGCATGGGTCGAGGCCTAATTTTTGGTTCGAGTTTCGTGGAATTTTGAGAACATTCAAAATTTAGCTGTTTTGCATGGTTTTAGTAAAACAAGTTCGTTTCCCTTATACACTAGCTTTTATTTATTATTACGCTTTGCAAATTTACGACACAAACGAATGGGTGTAGACCAGCGTTTGGGTCAAGTTTCATGGAATTCTATGAACGTTCAATATTTAGCTGTTTTGCACGGTTTATTAAAGCAAGTTCGTTTCCATTTTTACACTAACTTGTAATTATAATTACGCTTATCAAATTTACCACACAAATGCATGGGTCTAGACCACATTTGGGTCAAGTTTCGTGGAATTCTGAGAACGTTTGATACTAAGCTGTTTTGCACGATTTTTTTAAAGCAAGTTCGTTTCCCTTTTACACTACTTGTAGTTATTATTATGCTTATCAAATTTACCACACAAATGCATGGGACTAGGCCTACGTTTGGTTCAAGTTTCTTCGAATTGTGAGAACGTTCAAAACTTAGCTCTTTTGCACGGTTTTATTAAAGCAAGTTCGTTTCCCTTTTACATTGAGTTGTAGTTATTATTACGCTTAGCAAATTTACCACACAAATGCATGGGTCAAGACCTACGTGTGGTTCGAGTTTCGTTGAATTCTGAGAACATTCAAAATTTAGCTGTTTTGCATGGTTTTAGTAAAGCAACTTCGTTTCCCTTATACACTAACTTTTATTTGTTATTACGCTTTGCAAATTTACGACACAAATGCATGGGTGTAGACCAATGTTTGGGTCATGTTTCATGGAATTCTATGAACGTTCAATAATTAGCTGTTTTGCACGGTTTATTAAAGCAAGTTCGTTTCTATTTTTACACTAACTTGTAATTAAATTACGCTTAGAAAATTTACCACACAAATGCATGGGTCTAGACCACATTTGGGTCAAGTTTCGTGGAATTCTGAGAACGTTTGATACTAAGCTATTTTGCACGATTTTTTTAAAGCAAGTTCGTTTCCCATTTACACTAACTTGTAGTTATTATTATGCTTATCAAATTTACCACACAAATGCATGGGACTAGACCTACGTTTGGTTCAAGTTTCATCGAATTGTAAGAACGTTCAAAATTTAGCTGTTTTGCACGGTTTTATTAAAGGAAGTTCGTTTCCCTTTTACACTGACTTGTAGTTATTATCACGCTTAGCAAATTTACCACACAAATGCATGGGTCAAGGCCTACCTTTGGTTCGAGTTTCGTGGAATTTTGAGAACATTCAAAATTTAGCTGTTTTGCATGGTTTTAGTAAAACAAGTTCGTTTCCCTTATACACTAGCTTTTATTTATTATTACGCTTTGCAAATTTACGACACAAACGAATGGGTGTAGACCAGCGTTTGGGTCAAGTTTCATGGAATTCTATGAACGTTCAATATTTAGCTGTTTTGCACGGTTTATTAAAGCAAGTTCGTTTCCATTTTTACACTAACTTGTAATTATAATTACGCTTAGCAAATTTACCACACAAATGCATGGGTCTAGACCACATTTGGGTCAAGTTTCGTGGAATTCTGAGAACGTTTGATACTAAGCTGTTTTGCACGATTTTTTTAAAGCAAGTTCGTTTCCCTTTTACACTACTTGTAGTTATTATTATGCTTATCAAATTTACCACACAAATGCATGGGACTAGACCTACGTTTGGTTCATGTTTCTTCGAATTGTGAGAACATTCAAAACTTAGCTCTTTTGCACGGTTTTATTAAAGCAAGTTCGTTTCCCTTTTACAGTGACTTGTAGTTATTATTACGCTTAGCAAATTTACCACACAAATGCATGGGTCAAGACCTACGTGTGGTTCGAGTTTCGTGGAATTCTGAGAACATTCAAAATTTAGCTGTTTTGCATGGTTTTAGTAAAGCAACTTCGTTTCCCTTATACACTAACTTTTATTTGTTATTACGCTTTGAAAATTTACGACACAAATGCATGGGTGTAGACCAATGTTTGGGTCATGTTTCATGGAATTCTATGAACGTTCAATAATTAGCTGTTTTGCACGGTTTATTAAAGCAAGTTCGTTTCCATTTTTACACTAACTTGTAATTATTATTACGCTTATCAAATTTACCACACAAATGCATGGGTCTAGACCACATTTGGGTCAAGTTTCGTGGAATTCTGAGAACGTTTGATACTAAGCTGTTTTGCACGATTTTTTTAAAGCAAGTTCGTTTCCCTTTTACACTAACTTGTAGTTATTATTATGCTTATCAAATTTACCACACAAATGCATGGGACTAGACCAACGTTTGGTTCAAGTTTCATCGAATTGTGAGAACGTTCAAAATTTAGCTGTTTTGCACGGTTTTATTAAAGGAAGTTCGTTTCCCTTTTACACTGACTTGTAGTTATTATCACGCTTAGCAAATTTACCACACAAATGCATGGGTCAAGACCTACGTGTGGTTCGAGTTTCGTGGAATTCTGAGAACATTCAAAATTTAGTTGTTTTGCATGGTTTTAGTAAAACAAGTTCGTTTCCCTTATACACTAGCTTTTATTTATTATTACGCTTTGCAAATTTACGACACAAACGAATGGGTGTAGACCAGCGTTTGGGTCAAGTTTCATGGAATTCTATGAACGTTCAATATTTAGCTGTTTTGCACGGTTTATGAAAGCAAGTTCGTTTCCATTTTTACACTAACTTGTAATTATAATTACGCTTAGCAAATTTACCACACAAATGCATGGGTCTAGACCACATTTGGGTCAAGTTTCGTGGAATTCTGAGAACGTTTGATACTAAGCTGTTTTGCACGATTTTTTTAAAGCAAGTTCGTTTCCCTTTTACACTACTTGTAGTTATTATTATGCTTATCCAATTTACCACACAAATGCATGGGACTAGGCCTACGTTTGGTTCAAGTTTCTTCGAATTGTGAGAACGTTCAAAACTTAGCTCTTTTGCACGGTTTTATTAAAGGAAGTTCGTTTCCCTTTTACATTGACTTGTAGTTATTATTACGCTTAGCAAATTTACCACACAAATGCATGGGTCAAGACCTACGTGTGGTTCGAGTTTCGTGGAATTCTGAGAACATTCAAAATTTAGCTGTTTTGCATGGTTTTAGTAAAGCAACTTCGTTTCCCTTATACACTAACTTTTATTTGTTATTACGCTTTGAAAATTTACGACACAAATGCATGGGTGTAGACCAATGTTTGGGTCATGTTTCATGGAATTCTATGAACGTTCAATAATTAGCTGTTTTGCACGGTTTATTAAAGCAAGTTCGTTTCCATTTTTACACTAACTTGTAATTATTATTACGCTTAGCAAATTTACCACACAAATGCATGGGTCTAGACCACATTTGGGTCAAGTTTCGTGGAATTCTGAGAACGTTTGATACTAAGCTGTTTTGCACGATTTTTTTAAAGCAAGTTCGTTTCCCTTTTACACTAACTTGTAGTTATTATTATGTTTATCAAATTTACCACACAAATGCATGGGACTAGACCTACGTTTGGTTCAAGTTTCATCGAATTGTAAGAACGTTCAAAATTTAGCTGTTTTGCACGGTTTTATTAAAGGAAGTTCGTTTCCCTTTTACACTGACTTGTAGTTATTATCACGCTTAGCAAATTTACCACACAAATGCATGGGTCAAGACCTACGTGTGGTTCGAGTTTCGTGGAATTCTGAGAACATTCAAAATTTAGTTGTTTTGCATGGTTTTAGTAAAACAAGTTCGTTTCCCTTATACACTAGCTTTTATTTATTATTACGCTTTGCAAATTTACGACACAAACGAATGGGTGTAGACCAGCGTTTGGGTCAAGTTTCATGGAATTCTATGAACGTTCAATATTTAGCTGTTTTGCACGGTTTATGAAAGCAAGTTCGTTTCCATTTTTACACTAACTTGTAATTATAATTACGCTTAGCAAATTTACCACACAAATGCATGGGTCTAGACCACATTTGGGTCAAGTTTCGTGGAATTCTGAGAACGTTTGATACTAAGCTGTTTTGCACGATTTTTTTAAAGCAAGTTCGTTTCCCTTTTACACTACTTGTAGTTATTATTATGCTTATCCAATTTACCACACAAATGCATGGGACTAGGCCTACGTTTGGTTCAAGTTTCTTCGAATTGTGAGAACGTTCAAAACTTAGCTCTTTTGCACGGTTTTATTAAAGGAAGTTCGTTTCCCTTTTACACTGACTTGTAGTTATTATCACGCTTAGCAAATTTACCACACAAATGCATGGGTCAAGACCTACGTGTGGTTCGAGTTTCGTGGAATTCTGAGAACATTCAAAATTTAGTTGTTTTGCATGGTTTTAGTAAAACAAGTTCGTTTCCCTTATACACTAGCTTTTATTTATTATTACGCTTTGCAAATTTACGACACAAACGAATGGGTGTAGACCAGCGTTTGGGTCAAGTTTCATGGAATTCTATGAACGTTCAATATTTAGCTGTTTTGCACGGTTTATTAAAGCAAGTTCGTTTCCATTTTTACACTAACTTGTAATTATAATTACGCTTAGCAAATTTACCACACAAATGCATGGGTCTAGACCACATTTGGGTCAAGTTTCGTGGAATTCTGAGAACGTTTGATACTAAGCTGTTTTGCACGATTTTTTTAAAGCAAGTTCGTTTCCCTTTTACACTACTTGTAGTTATTATTATGCTTATCAAATTTACCACACAAATGCATGGGACTAGACCTACGTTTGGTTCATGTTTCTTCGAATTGTGAGAACATTCAAAACTTAGCTCTTTTGCACGGTTTTATTAAAGCAAGTTCGTTTCCCTTTTACAGTGACTTGTAGTTATTATTACGCTTAGCAAATTTACCACACAAATGCATGGGTCAAGACCTACGTGTGGTTCGAGTTTCGTGGAATTCTGAGAACATTCAAAATTTAGCTGTTTTGCATGGTTTTAGTAAAGCAACTTCGTTTCCCTTATACACTAACTTTTATTTGTTATTACGCTTTGAAAATTTACGACACAAATGCATGGGTGTAGACCAATGTTTGGGTCATGTTTCATGGAATTCTATGAACGTTCAATAATTAGCTGTTTTGCACGGTTTATTAAAGCAAGTTCGTTTCCATTTTTACACTAACTTGTAATTATTATTACGCTTATCAAATTTACCACACAAATGCATGGGTCTAGACCACATTTGGGTCAAGTTTCGTGGAATTCTGAGAACGTTTGATACTAAGCTGTTTTGCACGATTTTTTTAAAGCAAGTTCGTTTCCCTTTTACACTAACTTGTAGTTATTATTATGCTTATCAAATTTACCACACAAATGCATGGGACTAGACCAACGTTTGGTTCAAGTTTCATCGAATTGTGAGAACGTTCAAAATTTAGCTGTTTTGCACGGTTTTATTAAAGGAAGTTCGTTTCCCTTTTACACTGACTTGTAGTTATTATCACGCTTAGCAAATTTACCACACAAATGCATGGGTCAAGACCTACGTGTGGTTCGAGTTTCGTGGAATTCTGAGAACATTCAAAATTTAGTTGTTTTGCATGGTTTTAGTAAAACAAGTTCGTTTCCCTTATACACTAGCTTTTATTTATTATTACGCTTTGCAAATTTACGACACAAACGAATGGGTGTAGACCAGCGTTTGGGTCAAGTTTCATGGAATTCTATGAACGTTCAATATTTAGCTGTTTTGCACGGTTTATGAAAGCAAGTTCGTTTCCATTTTTACACTAACTTGTAATTATAATTACGCTTAGCAAATTTACCACACAAATGCATGGGTCTAGACCACATTTGGGTCAAGTTTCGTGGAATTCTGAGAACGTTTGATACTAAGCTGTTTTGCACGATTTTTTTAAAGCAAGTTCGTTTCCCTTTTACACTACTTGTAGTTATTATTATGCTTATCCAATTTACCACACAAATGCATGGGACTAGGCCTACGTTTGGTTCAAGTTTCTTCGAATTGTGAGAACGTTCAAAACTTAGCTCTTTTGCACGGTTTTATTAAAGGAAGTTCGTTTCCCTTTTACATTGACTTGTAGTTATTATTACGCTTAGCAAATTTACCACACAAATGCATGGGTCAAGACCTACGTGTGGTTCGAGTTTCGTGGAATTTTGAGAACATTCAAAATTTAGCTGTTTTGCATGGTTTTAGTAAAACAAGTTCGTTTCCCTTATACACTAGCTTTTATTTATTATTACGCTTTGCAAATTTACGACACAAACGAATGGGTGTAGACCAGCGTTTAGGTCAAGTTTCATGGAATTCTATGAACGTTCAATATTTAGCTGTTTTGCACGGTTTATTAAAGCAAGTTCGTTTCCATTTTTACACTAACTTGTAATTATAATTACGCTTAGTAAATTTACCACACAAATGCATGGGTCTAGACCACATTTGGGTCAAGTTTCGTGGAATTCTGAGAACGTTTGATACTAAGCTGTTTTGCACGATTTTTTTAAAGCAAGTTCGTTTCCCTTTTACACTAACTTGTAGTTATTATTATGCTTATCAAATTTACCACACAAATGCATGGGACTAGACCTACGTTTGGTTCAAGTTTCATCGAATTGTAAGAACGTTCAAAATTTAGCTGTTTTGCACGGTTTTATTAAAGGAAGTTCGTTTCCCTTTTACTCTGACTTGTAGTTATTATCACGCTTAGCAAAATTTACCACACAAATGCATGGGTCAAGGCCTACCTTTGGTTCGAGTTTCGTGGAATTTTGAGAACATTCAAAATTTAGTTGTTTTGCATGGTTTTAGTAAAACAAGTTCGTTTCCCTTATACACTAGCTTTTATTTATTATTACGCTTTGCAAATTTACGACACAAACGAATGGGTGTAGACCAGCGTTTGGGTCAAGTTTCATGGAATTCTATGAACGTTCAATATTTAGCTGTTTTGCACGGTTTATGAAAGCAAGTTCGTTTCCATTTTTACACTAACTTGTAATTATAATTACGCTTAGCAAATTTACCACACAAATGCATGGGTCTAGACCACATTTGGGTCAAGTTTCGTGGAATTCTGAGAACGTTTGATACTAAGCTGTTTTGCACGATTTTTTTAAAGCAAGTTCGTTTCCCTTTTACACTACTTGTAGTTATTATTATGCTTATCCAATTTACCACACAAATGCATGGGACTAGGCCTACGTTTGGTTCAAGTTTCTTCGAATTGTGAGAACGTTCAAAACTTAGCTCTTTTGCACGGTTTTATTAAAGGAAGTTCGTTTCCCTTTTACACTGACTTGTAGTTATTATCACGCTTAGCAAATTTACCACACAAATGCATGGGTCAAGACCTACGTGTGGTTCGAGTTTCGTGGAATTCTGAGAACATTCAAAATTTAGTTGTTTTGCATGGTTTTAGTAAAACAAGTTCGTTTCCCTTATACACTAGCTTTTATTTATTATTACGCTTTGCAAATTTACGACACAAACGAATGGGTGTAGACCAGCGTTTGGGTCAAGTTTCATGGAATTCTATGAACGTTCAATATTTAGCTGTTTTGCACGGTTTATTAAAGCAAGTTCGTTTCCATTTTTACACTAACTTGTAATTATAATTACGCTTAGCAAATTTACCACACAAATGCATGGGTCTAGACCACATTTGGGTCAAGTTTCGTGGAATTCTGAGAACGTTTGATACTAAGCTGTTTTGCACGATTTTTTTAAAGCAAGTTCGTTTCCCTTTTACACTACTTGTAGTTATTATTATGCTTATCAAATTTACCACACAAATGCATGGGACTAGACCTACGTTTGGTTCATGTTTCTTCGAATTGTGAGAACATTCAAAACTTAGCTCTTTTGCACGGTTTTATTAAAGCAAGTTCGTTTCCCTTTTACAGTGACTTGTAGTTATTATTACGCTTAGCAAATTTACCACACAAATGCATGGGTCAAGACCTACGTGTGGTTCGAGTTTCGTGGAATTCTGAGAACATTCAAAATTTAGCTGTTTTGCATGGTTTTAGTAAAGCAACTTCGTTTCCCTTATACACTAACTTTTATTTGTTATTACGCTTTGAAAATTTACGACACAAATGCATGGGTGTAGACCAATGTTTGGGTCATGTTTCATGGAATTCTATGAACGTTCAATAATTAGCTGTTTTGCACGGTTTATTAAAGCAAGTTCGTTTCCATTTTTACACTAACTTGTAATTATTATTACGCTTATCAAATTTACCACACAAATGCATGGGTCTAGACCACATTTGGGTCAAGTTTCGTGGAATTCTGAGAACGTTTGATACTAAGCTGTTTTGCACGATTTTTTTAAAGCAAGTTCGTTTCCCTTTTACACTAACTTGTAGTTATTATTATGCTTATCAAATTTACCACACAAATGCATGGGACTAGACCAACGTTTGGTTCAAGTTTCATCGAATTGTGAGAACGTTCAAAATTTAGCTGTTTTGCACGGTTTTATTAAAGGAAGTTCGTTTCCCTTTTACACTGACTTGTAGTTATTATCACGCTTAGCAAATTTACCACACAAATGCATGGGTCAAGACCTACGTGTGGTTCGAGTTTCGTGGAATTCTGAGAACATTCAAAATTTAGTTGTTTTGCATGGTTTTAGTAAAACAAGTTCGTTTCCCTTATACACTAGCTTTTATTTATTATTACGCTTTGCAAATTTACGACACAAACGAATGGGTGTAGACCAGCGTTTGGGTCAAGTTTCATGGAATTCTATGAACGTTCAATATTTAGCTGTTTTGCACGGTTTATGAAAGCAAGTTCGTTTCCATTTTTACACTAACTTGTAATTATAATTACGCTTAGCAAATTTACCACACAAATGCATGGGTCTAGACCACATTTGGGTCAAGTTTCGTGGAATTCTGAGAACGTTTGATACTAAGCTATTTTGCACGATTTTTTTAAAGCAAGTTCGTTTCCCATTTACACTAACTTGTAGTTATTATTATGCTTATCAAATTTACCACACAAATGCATGGGACTAGACCTACGTTTGGTTCAAGTTTCATCGAATTGTAAGAACGTTCAAAATTTAGCTGTTTTGCACGGTTTTATTAAAGGAAGTTCGTTTCCATTTTACACTGACTTGTAGTTATTATCACGCTTAGCAAATTTACCACACAAATGCATGGGTCAAGGCCTACCTTTGGTTCGAGTTTCGTGGAATTTTGAGAACATTCAAAATTTAGCTGTTTTGCATGGTTTTAGTAAAACAAGTTCGTTTCCCTTATACACTAGCTTTTATTTATTATTACGCTTTGCAAATTTACGACACAAACGAATGGGTGTAGACCAGCGTTTAGGTCAAGTTTCATGGAATTCTATGAACGTTCAATATTTAGCTGTTTTGCACGGTTTATTAAAGCAAGTTCGTTTCCATTTTTACACTAACTTGTAATTATAATTACGCTTAGTAAATTTACCACACAAATGCATGGGTCTAGACCACATTTGGGTCAAGTTTCGTGGAATTCTGAGAACGTTTGATACTAAGCTGTTTTGCACGATTTTTTTAAAGCAAGTTCGTTTCCCTTTTACACTAACTTGTAGTTATTATTATGCTTATCAAATTTACCACACAAATGCATGGGACTAGACCTACGTTTGGTTCAAGTTTCATCGAATTGTAAGAACGTTCAAAATTTAGCTGTTTTGCACGGTTTTATTAAAGGAAGTTCGTTTCCCTTTTACTCTGACTTGTAGTTATTATCACGCTTAGCAAATTTACCACACAAATGCATGGGTCAAGGCCTACCTTTGGTTCGAGTTTCGTGGAATTTTGAGAACATTCAAAATTTAGCTGTTTTGCATAGTTTTAGTAAAACAAGTTCGTTTCCCTTATACACTAGCTTTTATTTATTATTACGCTTTGCAAATTTACGACACAAACGAATGGGTGTAGACCAGCGTTTAGGTCAAGTTTCATGGAATTCTATGAACGTTCAATATTTAGCTGTTTTGCACGGTTTATTAAAGCAAGTTCGTTTCCATTTTTACACTAACTTGTAATTATAATTACGCTTAGTAAATTTACCACACAAATGCATGGGTCTAGACCACATTTGGGTCAAGTTTCGTGGAATTCTGAGAACGTTTGATACTAAGCTGTTTTGCACGATTTTTTTAAAGCAAGTTCGTTTCCCTTTTACACTAACTTGTAGTTATTACTATGCTTATCAAATTTACCACACAAATGCATGGGACTAGACCTACGTTTGGTTCAAGTTTCATCGAATTGTAAGAACGTTCAAAATTTAGCTGTTTTGCACGGTTTATTAAAGCAAGTTCGTTTCCATTTTTACACTAACTTGTAATTATAATTACGCTTAGCAAATTTACCACACAAATGCATGGGTCTAGACCACATTTTGGTCAAGTTTCGTGGAATTCTGAGAACGTTTGATACTAAGCTGTTTTGCACGATTTTTTTAAAGCAAGTTCGTTTCCCTTTTACACTAACTTGTAGTTATTATTATGCTTATCAAATTTACCACACAAATGCATGGGACTAGACCAACGTTTGGTTCAAGTTTCATCGAATTGTGAGAACGTTCAAAATTTAGCTGTTTTGCACGGTTTTATTAAAGGAAGTTCGTTTCCCTTTTACACTGACTTGTAGTTATTATCACGCTTAGCAAATTTACCACACAAATGCATGGGTCAAGACCTACGTGTGGTTCGAGTTTCGTGGAATTCTGAGAACATTCAAAATTTAGTTGTTTTGCATGGTTTTAGTAAAACAAGTTCGTTTCCCTTATACACTAGCTTTTATTTATTATTACGCTTTGCAAATTTACGACACAAACGAATGGGTGTAGACCAGCGTTTGGGTCAAGTTTCATGGAATTCTATGAACGTTCAATATTTAGCTGTTTTGCACGGTTTATTAAAGCAAGTTCGTTTCCATTTTTACACTAACTTGTAATTATAATTACGCTTAGCAAATTTACCACACAAATGCATGGGTCTAGACCACATTTGGGTCAAGTTTCGTGGAATTCTGAGAACGTTTGATACTAAGCTGTTTTGCACGATTTTTTTAAAGCAAGTTCGTTTCCCTTTTACACTACTTGTAGTTATTATTATGCTTATCAAATTTACCACACAAATGCATGGGACTAGACCTACGTTTGGTTCATGTTTCTTCGAATTGTGAGAACATTCAAAACTTAGCTCTTTTGCACGGTTTTATTAAAGCAAGTTCGTTTCCCTTTTACAGTGACTTGTAGTTATTATTACGCTTAGCAAATTTACCACACAAATGCATGGGTCAAGACCTACGTGTGGTTCGAGTTTCGTGGAATTCTGAGAACATTCAAAATTTAGCTGTTTTGCATGGTTTTAGTAAAGCAACTTCGTTTCCCTTATACACTAACTTTTATTTGTTATTACGCTTTGAAAATTTACGACACAAATGCATGGGTGTAGACCAATGTTTGGGTCATGTTTCATGGAATTCTATGAACGTTCAATAATTAGCTGTTTTGCACGGTTTATTAAAGCAAGTTCGTTTCCATTTTTACACTAACTTGTAATTATTATTACGCTTATCAAATTTACCACACAAATGCATGGGTCTAGACCACATTTGGGTCAAGTTTCGTGGAATTCTGAGAACGTTTGATACTAAGCTGTTTTGCACGATTTTTTTAAAGCAAGTTCGTTTCCCTTTTACACTAACTTGTAGTTATTATTATGCTTATCAAATTTACCACACAAATGCATGGGACTAGACCAACGTTTGGTTCAAGTTTCATCGAATTGTGAGAACGTTCAAAATTTAGCTGTTTTGCACGGTTTTATTAAAGGAAGTTCGTTTCCCTTTTACACTGACTTGTAGTTATTATCACGCTTAGCAAATTTACCACACAAATGCATGGGTCAAGACCTACGTGTGGTTCGAGTTTCGTGGAATTCTGAGAACATTCAAAATTTAGTTGTTTTGCATGGTTTTAGTAAAACAAGTTCGTTTCCCTTATACACTAGCTTTTATTTATTATTACGCTTTGCAAATTTACGACACAAACGAATGGGTGTAGACCAGCGTTTGGGTCAAGTTTCATGGAATTCTATGAACGTTCAATATTTAGCTGTTTTGCACGGTTTATGAAAGCAAGTTCGTTTCCATTTTTACACTAACTTGTAATTATAATTACGCTTAGCAAATTTACCACACAAATGCATGGGTCTAGACCACATTTGGGTCAAGTTTCGTGGAATTCTGAGAACGTTTGATACTAAGCTGTTTTGCACGATTTTTTTAAAGCAAGTTCGTTTCCCTTTTACACTACTTGTAGTTATTATTATGCTTATCAAATTTACCACACAAATGCATGGGACTAGACCTACGTTTGGTTCATGTTTCTTCGAATTGTGAGAACATTCAAAACTTAGCTCTTTTGCACGGTTTTATTAAAGCAAGTTCGTTTCCCTTTTACAGTGACTTGTAGTTATTATTACGCTTAGCAAATTTACCACACAAATGCATGGGTCAAGACCTACGTGTGGTTCGAGTTTCGTGGATTTCTGAGAACATTCAAAATTTAGCTGTTTTGCATGGTTTTAGTAAAGCAACTTCGTTTCCCTTATACACTAACTTTTATTTGTTATTACGCTTTGAAAATTTACGACACAAATGCATGGGTGTAGACCAATGTTTGGGTCATGTTTCATGGAATTCTATGAACGTTCAATAATTAGCTGTTTTGCACGGTTTATTAAAGCAAGTTCGTTTCCATTTTTACACTAACTTGTAATTATTATTACGCTTAGCAAATTTACCACACAAATGCATGGGTCTAGACCACATTTGGGTCAAGTTTCGTGGAATTCTGAGAACGTTTGATACTAAGCTGTTTTGCACGATTTTTTTAAAGCAAGTTCGTTTCCCTTTTACACTAACTTGTAGTTATTATTATGTTTATCAAATTTACCACACAAATGCATGGGACTAGACCTACGTTTGGTTCAAGTTTCATCGAATTGTAAGAACGTTCAAAATTTAGCTGTTTTGCACGGTTTTATTAAAGGAAGTTCGTTTCCCTTTTACACTGACTTGTAGTTATTATCACGCTTAGCAAATTTACCACACAAATGCATGGGTCAAGACCTACGTGTGGTTCGAGTTTCGTGGAATTCTGAGAACATTCAAAATTTAGTTGTTTTGCATGGTTTTAGTAAAACAAGTTCGTTTCCCTTATACACTAGCTTTTATTTATTATTACGCTTTGCAAATTTACGACACAAACGAATGGGTGTAGACCAGCGTTTGGGTCAAGTTTCATGGAATTCTATGAACGTTCAATATTTAGCTGTTTTGCACGGTTTATGAAAGCAAGTTCGTTTCCATTTTTACACTAACTTGTAATTATAATTACGCTTAGCAAATTTACCACACAAATGCATGGGTCTAGACCACATTTGGGTCAAGTTTCGTGGAATTCTGAGAACGTTTGATACTAAGCTGTTTTGCACGATTTTTTTAAAGCAAGTTCGTTTCCCTTTTACACTACTTGTAGTTATTATTATGCTTATCCAATTTACCACACAAATGCATGGGACTAGGCCTACGTTTGGTTCAAGTTTCTTCGAATTGTGAGAACGTTCAAAACTTAGCTCTTTTGCACGGTTTTATTAAAGGAAGTTCGTTTCCCTTTTACATTGACTTGTAGTTATTATTACGCTTAGCAAATTTACCACACAAATGCATGGGTCAAGACCTACGTGTGGTTCGAGTTTCGTGGAATTCTGAGAACATTCAAAATTTAGCTGTTTTGCATGGTTTTAGTAAAGCAACTTCGTTTCCCTTATACACTAACTTTTATTTGTTATTACGCTTTGAAAATTTACGACACAAATGCATGGGTGTAGACCAATGTTTGGGTCATGTTTCATGGAATTCTATGAACGTTCAATAATTAGCTGTTTTGCACGGTTTATTAAAGCAAGTTCGTTTCCATTTTTACACTAACTTGTAATTATTATTACGCTTAGCAAATTTACCACACAAATGCATGGGTCTAGACCACATTTGGGTCAAGTTTCGTGGAATTCTGAGAACGTTTGATACTAAGCTGTTTTGCACGATTTTTTTAAAGCAAGTTCGTTTCCCTTTTACACTAACTTGTAGTTATTATTATGTTTATCAAATTTACCACACAAATGCATGGGACTAGACCTACGTTTGGTTCAAGTTTCATCGAATTGTAAGAACGTTCAAAATTTAGCTGTTTTGCACGGTTTTATTAAAGGAAGTTCGTTTCCCTTTTACACTGACTTGTAGTTATTATCACGCTTAGCAAATTTACCACACAAATGCATGGGTCAAGACCTACGTGTGGTTCGAGTTTCGTGGAATTCTGAGAACATTCAAAATTTAGTTGTTTTGCATGGTTTTAGTAAAACAAGTTCGTTTCCCTTATACACTAGCTTTTATTTATTATTACGCTTTGCAAATTTACGACACAAACGAATGGGTGTAGACCAGCGTTTGGGTCAAGTTTCATGGAATTCTATGAACGTTCAATATTTAGCTGTTTTGCACGGTTTATGAAAGCAAGTTCGTTTCCATTTTTACACTAACTTGTAATTATAATTACGCTTAGCAAATTTACCACACAAATGCATGGGTCTAGACCACATTTGGGTCAAGTTTCGTGGAATTCTGAGAACGTTTGATACTAAGCTGTTTTGCACGATTTTTTTAAAGCAAGTTCGTTTCCCTTTTACACTACTTGTAGTTATTATTATGCTTATCCAATTTACCACACAAATGCATGGGACTAGGCCTACGTTTGGTTCAAGTTTCTTCGAATTGTGAGAACGTTCAAAACTTAGCTCTTTTGCACGGTTTTATTAAAGGAAGTTCGTTTCCCTTTTACATTGACTTGTAGTTATTATTACGCTTAGCAAATTTACCACACAAATGCATGGGTCAAGACCTACGTGTGGTTCGAGTTTCGTGGAATTCTGAGAACATTCAAAATTTAGCTGTTTTGCATGGTTTTAGTAAAGCAACTTCGTTTCCCTTATACACTAACTTTTATTTGTTATTACGCTTTGAAAATTTACGACACAAATGCATGGGTGTAGACCAATGTTTGGGTCATGTTTCATGGAATTCTATGAACGTTCAATAATTAGCTGTTTTGCACGGTTTATTAAAGCAAGTTCGTTTCCATTTTTACACTAACTTGTAATTATTATTACGCTTATCAAATTTACCACACAAATGCATGGGTCTAGACCACATTTGGGTCAAGTTTCGTGGAATTCTGAGAACGTTTGATACTAAGCTGTTTTGCACGATTTTTTTAAAGCAAGTTCGTTTCCCTTTTACACTAACTTGTAGTTATTATTATGCTTATCAAATTTACCACACAAATGCATGGGACTAGACCAACGTTTGGTTCAAGTTTCATCGAATTGTGAGAACGTTCAAAATTTAGCTGTTTTGCACGGTTTTATTAAAGGAAGTTCGTTTCCCTTTTACACTGACTTGTAGTTATTATCACGCTTAGCAAATTTACCACACAAATGCATGGGTCAAGACCTACGTGTGGTTCGAGTTTCGTGGAATTCTGAGAACATTCAAAATTTAGTTGTTTGGCATGGTTTTAGTAAAACAAGTTCGTTTCCCTTATACACTAGCTTTTATTTATTATTACGCTTTGCAAATTTACGACACAAACGAATGGGTGTAGACCAGCGTTTGGGTCAAGTTTCATGGAATTCTATGAACGTTCAATATTTAGCTGTTTTGCACGGTTTATGAAAGCAAGTTCGTTTCCATTTTTACACTAACTTGTAATTATAATTACGCTTAGCAAATTTACCACACAAATGCATGGGTCTAGACCACATTTGGGTCAAGTTTCGTGGAATTCTGAGAACGTTTGATACTAAGCTGTTTTGCACGATTTTTTTAAAGCAAGTTCGTTTCCCTTTTACACTACTTGTAGTTATTATTATGCTTATCCAATTTACCACACAAATGCATGGGACTAGGCCTACGTTTGGTTCAAGTTTCTTCGAATTGTGAGAACGTTCAAAACTTAGCTCTTTTGCACGGTTTTATTAAAGGAAGTTCGTTTCCCTTTTACATTGACTTGTAGTTATTATTACGCTTAGCAAATTTACCACACAAATGCATGGGTCAAGACCTACGTGTGGTTCGAGTTTCGTGGAATTCTGAGAACATTCAAAATTTAGCTGTTTTGCATGGTTTTAGTAAAGCAACTTCGTTTCCCTTATACACTAACTTTTATTTGTTATTACGCTTTGAAAATTTACGACACAAATGCATGGGTGTAGACCAATGTTTGGGTCATGTTTCATGGAATTCTATGAACGTTCAATAATTAGCTGTTTTGCACGGTTTATTAAAGCAAGTTCGTTTCCATTTTTACACTAACTTGTAATTATTATTACGCTTAGCAAATTTACCACACAAATGCATGGGTCTAGACCACATTTGGGTCAAGTTTCGTGGAATTCTGAGAACGTTTGATACTAAGCTGTTTTGCACGATTTTTTTAAAGCAAGTTCGTTTCCCTTTTACACTAACTTGTAGTTATTATTATGTTTATCAAATTTACCACACAAATGCATGGGACTAGACCTACGTTTGGTTCAAGTTTCATCGAATTGTAAGAACGTTCAAAATTTAGCTGTTTTGCACGGTTTTATTAAAGGAAGTTCGTTTCCCTTTTACACTGACTTGTAGTTATTATCACGCTTAGCAAATTTACCACACAAATGCATGGGTCAAGACCTACGTGTGGTTCGAGTTTCGTGGAATTCTGAGAACATTCAAAATTTAGTTGTTTTGCATGGTTTTAGTAAAACAAGTTCGTTTCCCTTATACACTAGCTTTTATTTATTATTACGCTTTGCAAATTTACGACACAAACGAATGGGTGTAGACCAGCGTTTGGGTCAAGTTTCATGGAATTCTATGAACGTTCAATATTTAGCTGTTTTGCACGGTTTATGAAAGCAAGTTCGTTTCCATTTTTACACTAACTTGTAATTATAATTACGCTTAGCAAATTTACCACACAAATGCATGGGTCTAGACCACATTTGGGTCAAGTTTCGTGGAATTCTGAGAACGTTTGATACTAAGCTGTTTTGCACGATTTTTTTAAAGCAAGTTCGTTTCCCTTTTACACTACTTGTAGTTATTATTATGCTTATCCAATTTACCACACAAATGCATGGGACTAGGCCTACGTTTGGTTCAAGTTTCTTCGAATTGTGAGAACGTTCAAAACTTAGCTCTTTTGCACGGTTTTATTAAAGGAAGTTCGTTTCCCTTTTACATTGACTTGTAGTTATTATTACGCTTAGCAAATTTACCACACAAATGCATGGGTCAAGACCTACGTGTGGTTCGAGTTTCGTGGAATTCTGAGAACATTCAAAATTTAGCTGTTTTGCATGGTTTTAGTAAAGCAACTTCGTTTCCCTTATACACTAACTTTTATTTGTTATTACGCTTTGAAAATTTACGACACAAATGCATGGGTGTAGACCAATGTTTGGGTCATGTTTCATGGAATTCTATGAACGTTCAATAATTAGCTGTTTTGCACGGTTTATTAAAGCAAGTTCGTTTCCATTTTTACACTAACTTGTAATTATTATTACGCTTAGCAAATTTACCACACAAATGCATGGGTCTAGACCACATTTGGGTCAAGTTTCGTGGAATTCTGAGAACGTTTGATACTAAGCTGTTTTGCACGATTTTTTTAAAGCAAGTTCGTTTCCCTTTTACACTAACTTGTAGTTATTATTATGTTTATCAAATTTACCACACAAATGCATGGGACTAGACCTACGTTTGGTTCAAGTTTCATCGAATTGTAAGAACGTTCAAAATTTAGCTGTTTTGCACGGTTTTATTAAAGGAAGTTCGTTTCCCTTTTACACTGACTTGTAGTTATTATCACGCTTAGCAAATTTACCACACAAATGCATGGGTCAAGGCCTACCTTTGGTTCGAGTTTCGTGGAATTTTGAGAACATTCAAAATTTAGCTGTTTTGCATAGTTTTAGTAAAACAAGTTCGTTTCCCTTATACACTAGCTTTTATTTATTATTACGCTTTGCAAATTTACGACACAAACGAATGGGTGTAGACCAGCGTTTAGGTCAAGTTTCGTGGAATTCTATGAACGTTCAATATTTAGCTGTTTTGCACGGTTTATTAAAGCAAGTTCGTTTCCATTTTTACACTAACTTGTAATTATAATTACGCTTAGCAAATTTACCACACAAATGCATGGGTCTAGACCACATTTGGGTCAAGTTTCGTGGAATTCTGAGAACGTTTGATACTAAGCTGTTTTGCACGATTTTTTTAAAGCAAGTTCGTTTCCCTTTTACACTACTTGTAGTTATTATTATGCTTATCCAATTTACCACACAAATGCATGGGACTAGGCCTACGTTTGGTTCAAGTTTCTTCGAATTGTGAGAACGTTCAAAACTTAGCTCTTTTGCACGGTTTTATTAAAGGAAGTTCGTTTCCCTTTTACATTGACTTGTAGTTATTATTACGCTTAGCAAATTTACCACACAAATGCATGGGTCAAGACCTACGTGTGGTTCGAGTTTCGTGGAATTCTGAGAACATTCAAAATTTAGCTGTTTTGCATGGTTTTAGTAAAGCAACTTCGTTTCCCTTATACACTAACTTTTATTTGTTATTACGCTTTGAAAATTTACGACACAAATGCATGGGTGTAGACCAATGTTTGGGTCATGTTTCATGGAATTCTATGAACGTTCAATAATTAGCTGTTTTGCACGGTTTATTAAAGCAAGTTCGTTTCCATTTTTACACTAACTTGTAATTATTATTACGCTTAGCAAATTTACCACACAAATGCATGGGTCTAGACCACATTTGGGTCAAGTTTCGTGGAATTCTGAGAACGTTTGATACTAAGCTGTTTTGCACGATTTTTTTAAAGCAAGTTCGTTTCCCTTTTACACTAACTTGTAGTTATTATTATGTTTATCAAATTTACCACACAAATGCATGGGACTAGACCTACGTTTGGTTCAAGTTTCATCGAATTGTAAGAACGTTCAAAATTTAGCTATTTTGCACGGTTTTATTAAAGGAAGTTCGTTTCCCTTTTACACTGACTTGTAGTTATTATCACGCTTAGCAAATTTACCACACAAATGCATGGGTCAAGGCCTACCTTTGGTTCGAGTTTCGTGGAATTTTGAGAACATTCAAAATTTAGCTGTTTTGCATAGTTTTAGTAAAACAAGTTCGTTTCCCTTATACACTAGCTTTTATTTATTATTACGCTTTGCAAATTTACGACACAAACGAATGGGTGTAGACCAGCGTTTAGGTCAAGTTTCGTGGAATTCTATGAACGTTCAATATTTAGCTGTTTTGCACGGTTTATTAAAGCAAGTTCGTTTCCATTTTTACACTAACTTGTAATTATAATTACGCTTAGTAAATTTACCACACAAATGCATGGGTCTAGACCACATTTGGGTCAAGTTTCGTGGAATTCTGAGAACGTTTGATACTAAGCTGTTTTGCACGATTTTTTTAAAGCAAGTTCGTTTCCCTTTTACACTAACTTGTAGTTATTATTATGCTTATCAAATTTACCACACAAATGCATTGGGACTAGACCTACGTTTGGTTCAAGTTTCATCGAATTGTAAGAACGTTCAAAATTTAGCTGTTTTGCACGGTTTATTAAAGCAAGTTCGTTTCCATTTTTACACTAACTTGTAATTATAATTACGCTTAGCAAATTTACCACACAAATGCATGGGTCTAGACCACATTTTGGTCAAGTTTCGTGGAATTCTGAGAACGTTTGATACTAAGCTGTTTTGCACGATTTTTTTAAAGCAAGTTCGTTTCCCTTTTACACTAACTTGTAGTTATTATTATGCTTATCAAATTTACCACACAAATGCATGGGACTAGACCAACGTTTGGTTCAAGTTTCATCGAATTGTGAGAACGTTCAAAATTTAGCTGTTTTGCACGGTTTTATTAAAGGAAGTTCGTTTCCCTTTTACACTGACTTGTAGTTATTATCACGCTTAGCAAATTTACCACACAAATGCATGGGTCAAGACCTACGTGTGGTTCGAGTTTCGTGGAATTCTGAGAACATTCAAAATTTAGTTGTTTTGCATGGTTTTAGTAAAACAAGTTCGTTTCCCTTATACACTAGCTTTTATTTATTATTACGCTTTGCAAATTTACGACACAAACGAATGGGTGTAGACCAGCGTTTGGGTCAAGTTTCATGGAATTCTATGAACGTTCAATATTTAGCTGTTTTGCACGGTTTATTAAAGCAAGTTCGTTTCCATTTTTACACTAACTTGTAATTATAATTACGCTTAGCAAATTTACCACACAAATGCATGGGTCTAGACCACATTTGGGTCAAGTTTCGTGGAATTCTGAGAACGTTTGATACTAAGCTGTTTTGCACGATTTTTTTAAAGCAAGTTCGTTTCCCTTTTACACTACTTGTAGTTATTATTATGCTTATCAAATTTACCACACAAATGCATGGGACTAGACCTACGTTTGGTTCATGTTTCTTCGAATTGTGAGAACATTCAAAACTTAGCTCTTTTGCACGGTTTTATTAAAGCAAGTTCGTTTCCCTTTTACAGTGACTTGTAGTTATTATTACGCTTAGCAAATTTACCACACAAATGCATGGGTCAAGACCTACGTGTGGTTCGAGTTTCGTGGAATTCTGAGAACATTCAAAATTTAGCTGTTTTGCATGGTTTTAGTAAAGCAACTTCGTTTCCCTTATACACTAACTTTTATTTGTTATTACGCTTTGAAAATTTACGACACAAATGCATGGGTGTAGACCAATGTTTGGGTCATGTTTCATGGAATTCTATGAACGTTCAATAATTAGCTGTTTTGCACGGTTTATTAAAGCAAGTTCGTTTCCATTTTTACACTAACTTGTAATTATTATTACGCTTATCAAATTTACCACACAAATGCATGGGTCTAGACCACATTTGGGTCAAGTTTCGTGGAATTCTGAGAACGTTTGATACTAAGCTGTTTTGCACGATTTTATTAAAGCAAGTTCGTTTCCCTTTTACACTAACTTGTAGTTATTATTATGCTTATCAAATTTACCACACAAATGCATGGGACTAGACCAACGTTTGGTTCAAGTTTCATCGAATTGTGAGAACGTTCAAAATTTAGCTGTTTTGCACGGTTTTATTAAAGGAAGTTCGTTTCCCTTTTACACTGACTTGTAGTTATTATCACGCTTAGCAAATTTACCACACAAATGCATGGGTCAAGACCTACGTGTGGTTCGAGTTTCGTGGAATTCTGAGAACATTCAAAATTTAGTGTTTTGCATGGTTTTAGTAAAACAAGTTCGTTTCCCTTATACACTAGCTTTTATTTATTATTACGCTTTGCAAATTTACGACACAAACGAATGGGTGTAGACCAGCGTTTGGGTCAAGTTTCATGGAATTCTATGAACGTTCAATATTTAGCTGTTTTGCACGGTTTATGAAAGCAAGTTCGTTTCCATTTTTACACTAACTTGTAATTATAATTACGCTTAGCAAATTTACCACACAAATGCATGGGTCTAGACCACATTTGGGTCAAGTTTCGTGGAATTCTGAGAACGTTTGATACTAAGCTGTTTTGCACGATTTTTTTAAAGCAAGTTCGTTTCCCTTTTACACTACTTGTAGTTATTATTATGCTTATCCAATTTACCACACAAATGCATGGGACTAGGCCTACGTTTGGTTCAAGTTTCTTCGAATTGTGAGAACGTTCAAAACTTAGCTCTTTTGCACGGTTTTATTAAAGAAAGTTCGTTTCCCTTTTACATTGACTTGTAGTTATTATTACGCTTAGCAAATTTACCACACAAATGCATGGGTCAAGACCTACGTGTGGTTCGAGTTTCGTGGAATTCTGAGAACATTCAAAATTTAGCTGTTTTGCATGGTTTTAGTAAAGCAACTTCGTTTCCCTTATACACTAACTTTTATTTGTTATTACGCTTTGAAAATTTACGACACAAATGCATGGGTGTAGACCAATGTTTGGGTCATGTTTCATGGAATTCTATGAACGTTCAATAATTAGCTGTTTTGCACGGTTTATTAAAGCAAGTTCGTTTCCATTTTTACACTAACTTGTAATTATTATTACGCTTATCAAATTTACCACACAAATGCATGGGTCTAGACCACATTTGGGTCAAGTTTCGTGGAATTCTGAGAACGTTTGATACTAAGCTGTTTTGCACGATTTTATTAAAGCAAGTTCGTTTCCCTTTTACACTAACTTGTAGTTATTATTATGCTTATCAAATTTACCACACAAATGCATGGGACTAGACCAACGTTTGGTTCAAGTTTCATCGAATTGTGAGAACGTTCAAAATTTAGCTGTTTTGCACGGTTTTATTAAAGGAAGTTCGTTTCCCTTTTACACTGACTTGTAGTTATTATCACGCTTAGCAAATTTACCA
This sequence comes from Sesamum indicum, assembly GCF_026168435.1. Classification (NCBI taxonomy): domain Eukaryota; kingdom Viridiplantae; phylum Streptophyta; class Magnoliopsida; order Lamiales; family Pedaliaceae; genus Sesamum; species Sesamum indicum. The sequence goes on from NC_142659.1 coordinate 12,295,789, forward strand.
CACAAATGCATGGGTCAAGACCTACGTGTGGTTCGAGTTTCGTGGAATTCTGAGAACATTCAAAATTTAGTGTTTTGCATGGTTTTAGTAAAACAAGTTCGTTTCCCTTATACACTAGCTTTTATTTATTATTACGCTTTGCAAATTTACGACACAAACGAATGGGTGTAGACCAGCGTTTGGGTCAAGTTTCATGGAATTCTATGAACGTTCAATATTTAGCTGTTTTGCACGGTTTATGAAAGCAAGTTCGTTTCCATTTTTACACTAACTTGTAATTATAATTACGCTTAGCAAATTTACCACACAAATGCATGGGTCTAGACCACATTTGGGTCAAGTTTCGTGGAATTCTGAGAACGTTTGATACTAAGCTGTTTTGCACGATTTTTTTAAAGCAAGTTCGTTTCCCTTTTACACTACTTGTAGTTATTATTATGCTTATCCAATTTACCACACAAATGCATGGGACTAGGCCTACGTTTGGTTCAAGTTTCTTCGAATTGTGAGAACGTTCAAAACTTAGCTCTTTTGCACGGTTTTATTAAAGGAAGTTCGTTTCCCTTTTACATTGACTTGTAGTTATTATTACGCTTAGCAAATTTACCACACAAATGCATGGGTCAAGACCAAATTTTTGTCAAGTTTCGTGGAATTCTGAGAACGTTTGATACTAAGCTGTTTTGCAGGATTTTTTTAAAGCAAGTTCGTTTCCCTTTTACACTAACTTGTAGTTATTATTATGCTTATCAAATTTACCACACAAATGCATGGGACTAGACCTACGTTTGGTTCAAGTTTCATCGAATTGTAAGAACGTTCAAAATTTAGCTCTTTTGCACGGTTTTATTAAAGCAAGTTCGTTTCCCTTTTACAGTGACTTGTAGTTATTATTACGCTTAGCAAATTTACCACACAAATGCATGGGTCAAGACCTACGTGTGGTTCGAGTTTCGTGGAATTCTGAGAACATTCAAAATTTAGCTGTTTTGCATTGTTTTAGTAAAGCAACTTCGTTTCCCTTATACACTAACTTTTATTTGTTATTACGCTTTGCAAATTTACGACACAAATGCATGGGTGTAGACCAATGTTTGGGTCATGTTTCATGGAATTCTATGAACGTTCAATAATTAGCTGTTTTGCACGGTTTATTAAAGCAAGTTCGTTTCCATTTTTACACTAACTTGTAATTATAATTACGCTTAACAAATTTACCACACAAATGCATGGGTCTAGACCACTTTTGGGTCAAGTTTCGTGGAATTCTGAGAACGTTTGATACTAAGCTGTTTTGCACGATTTTTTTAAAGCAAGTTCGTTTCCCTTTTACACTAACTTGTAGTTATTATTATGCTTATCAAATTTACCACACAAATGCATGGGACTAGACCTACGTTTGGTTCAAGTTTCATCGAATTGTAAGAACGTTCAAAATTTAGCTGTTTTGCACGGTTTTATTAAAGGAAGTTCGTTTCCCTTTTACAGTGACTTGTAGTTATTATTACGTTTAGCAAATTTACCACACAAATGCATGGGTCAAGACCTACGTGTGGTTCGAGTTTCGTGGAATTCTGAAAACATTCAAAATTTAGCTGTTTTACATGGTTTTAGTAAAGCAACTTCGTTTCCCTTATACACTAACTTTTATTTGTTATTATGCTTTGAAAATTTACGACACAAATGCATGGGTGTAGACCAATGTTTGGGTCATGTTTCTGGAATTCTATGAACGTTCAATAATTAGCTGTTTTGCACGGTTTATTAAAGCAAGTTCGTTTCCATTTTTACACTAACTTGTAATTATAATTACGCTTAGCAAATTTACCACACAAAGTCTAGACCACATTTGGGTCAAGTTTCGTGGAATTCTGAGAACGTTTGATACTAAGCTGTTTTGCACGATTTTTTTAAAGCAAGTTCGTTTCCCTTTTACACTACTTGTAGTTATTATTATGCTTATCAAATTTACCACACAAATGCATGGGACTAGACATACGTTTGGTTCATGTTTCTTCGAATTGTGAGAACATTCAAAACTTAGCTCTTTTGCACGGTTTTATTAAAGCAAGTTCGTTTCCCTTTTACAGTGACTTGTAGTTATTATTACGCTTAGCAAATTTACCACACAAATGCATGGGTCAAGACCTACGTGTGGTTCGAGTTTCGTGGAATTCTGAGAACATTCAAAATTTAGCTGTTTTGCATGGTTTTAGTAAAACAAGTTCGTTTCCCTTATACACTAGCTTTTATTTATTATTACGCTTTGCAAATTTACGACACAAACGAATGGGTGTAGACCAGCGTTTAGGTCAAGTTTCATGGAATTCTATGAACGTTCAATATTTAGCTGTTTTGCACGGTTTATTAAAGCAAGTTCGTTTCCATTTTTACACTAACTTGTAATTATTATTACGCTTAGCAAATTTACCACACAAATGCATGGGTCTAGACCACATTTGGGTCAAGTTTCGTGGAATTCTGAGAACGTTTGATACTAAGCTGTTTTGCACGATTTTTTTAAAGCAAGTTCGTTTCCCTTTTACACTAACTTGTAGTTATTATTATGTTTATCAAATTTACCACACAAATGCATGGGACTAGACCTACGTTTGGTTCAAGTTTCATCGAATTGTAAGAACGTTCAAAATTTAGCTGTTTTGCACGGTTTTATTAAAGGAAGTTCGTTTCCCTTTTACACTGACTTGTAGTTATTATCACGCTTAGCAAATTTACCACACAAATGCATGGGTCAAGGCCTACCTTTGGTTCGAGTTTCGTGGAATTTTGAGAACATTCAAAATTTAGCTGTTTTGCATAGTTTTAGTAAAACAAGTTCGTTTCCCTTATACACTAGCTTTTATTTATTATTACGCTTTGCAAATTTACGACGCAAACGAATGGGTGTAGACCAGCGTTTAGGTCAAGTTTCGTGGAATTCTATGAACGTTCAATATTTAGCTGTTTTGCACGGTTTATTAAAGCAAGTTCGTTTCCATTTTTACACTAACTTGTAATTATAATTACGCTTAGTAAATTTACCACACAAATGCATGGGTCTAGACCACATTTGGGTCAAGTTTCGTGGAATTCTGAGAACGTTTGATACTAAGCTGTTTTGCACGATTTTTTTAAAGCAAGTTCGTTTCCCTTTTACACTAACTTGTAGTTATTATTATGCTTATCAAATTTACCACACAAATGCATTGGGACTAGACCTACGTTTGGTTCAAGTTTCATCGAATTGTTAGAACGTTCAAAATTTAGCTGTTTTGCACGGTTTATTAAAGCAAGTTTGTTTCCATTTTTACACTAACTTGTAATTATAATTACGCTTAGCAAATTTACCACACAAATGCATGGGTCTAGACCAAATTTTTGTCAAGTTTCGTGGAATTCTGAGAACGTTTGATACTAAGCTGTTTTGCAGGATTTTTTTAAAGCAAGTTCGTTTCCCTTTTACACTAACTTGTAGTTATTATTATGCTTATCAAATTTACCACACAAATGCATGGGACTAGACCTACGTTTGGTTCAAGTTTCATCGAATTGTAAGAACGTTCAAAATTTAGCTCTTTTGCACGGTTTTATTAAAGCAAGTTCGTTTCCCTTTTACAGTGACTTGTAGTTATTATTACGCTTAGCAAATTTACCACACAAATGCATGGGTCAAGACCTACGTGTGGTTCGAGTTTCGTGGAATTCTGAGAACATTCAAAATTTAGCTGTTTTGCATTGTTTTAGTAAAGCAACTTCGTTTCCCTTATACACTAACTTTTATTTGTTATTACGCTTTGCAAATTTACGACACAAATGCATGGGTGTAGACCAATGTTTGGGTCATGTTTCATGGAATTCTATGAACGTTCAATAATTAGCTGTTTTGCACGGTTTATTAAAGCAAGTTCGTTTCCATTTTTACACTAACTTGTAATTATAATTACGCTTAACAAATTTACCACACAAATGCATGGGTCTAGACCACTTTTGGGTCAAGTTTCGTGGAATTCTGAGAACGTTTGATACTAAGCTGTTTTGCACGATTTTTTTAAAGCAAGTTCGTTTCCCTTTTACACTAACTTGTAGTTATTATTATGCTTATCAAATTTACCACACAAATGCATGGGACTAGACCTACGTTTGGTTCAAGTTTCATCGAATTGTAAGAACGTTCAAAATTTAGCTGTTTTGCACGGTTTTATTAAAGGAAGTTCGTTTCCCTTTTACAGTGACTTGTAGTTATTATTACGTTTAGCAAATTTACCACACAAATGCATGGGTCAAGACCTACGTGTGGTTCGAGTTTCGTGGAATTATGAAAACATTCAAAATTTAGCTGTTTTACATGGTTTTAGTAAAGCAACTTCGTTTCCCTTATACACTAACTTTTATTTGTTATTATGCTTTGAAAATTTACGACACAAATGCATGGGTGTAGACCAATGTTTGGGTCATGTTTCATGGAATTCTATGAACGTTCAATAATTAGCTGTTTTGCACGGTTTATTAAAGCAAGTTCGTTTCCATTTTTACACTAACTTGTAATTATAATTACGCTTAGCAAATTTACCACACAAAGTCTAGACCACATTTGGGTCAAGTTTCGTGGAATTCTGAGAACGTTTGATACTAAGCTGTTTTGCACGATTTTTTTAAAGCAAGTTCGTTTCCCTTTTACACTACTTGTAGTTATTATTATGCTTATCAAATTTACCACACAAATGCATGGGACTAGACCTACGTTTGGTTCATGTTTCTTCGAATTGTGAGAACGTTCAAAACTTAGCTCTTTTGCACGGTTTTATTAAAGCAAGTTCGTTTCCCTTTTACAGTGACTTGTAGTTATTATTACGCTTAGCAAATTTACCACACAAATGCATGGGTCAAGACCTACGTGTGGTTCGAGTTTCGTGGAATTCTGAGAACATTCAAAATTTAGCTGTTTTGCATGGTTTTAGTAAAACAAGTTCGTTTCCCTTATACACTAGCTTTTATTTATTATTACGCTTTGCAAATTTACGACACAAACGAATGGGTGTAGACCAGCGTTTAGGTCAAGTTTCATGGAATTCTATGAACGTTCAATATTTAGCTGTTTTGCACGGTTTATTAAAGCAAGTTCGTTTCCATTTTTACACTAACTTGTAATTAAAATTACGCTTAGTAAATTTACCACACAAATGCATGGGTCTAGACCACATTTGGGTCAAGTTTCGTGGAATTCTGAGAACGTTTGATACTAAGCTGTTTTGCACGATTTTTTTAAAGCAAGTTCGTTTCCCTTTTACACTAACTTGTAGTTATTATTATGCTTATCAAATTTACCACACAAATGCATGGGACTAGACCTACGTTTGGTTCAAGTTTCATCGAATTGTAAGAACGTTCAAAGTTTAGCTGTTTTGCACGGTTTATTAAAGCAAGTTCGTTTCCATTTTTACACTAACTTGTAATTATAATTACGCTTAGCAAATTTACCACACAAATGCATGGGTCTAGACCACATTTTGGTCAAGTTTCGTGGAATTCTGAGAACGTTTGATACTAAGCTGTTTTGCAGGATTTTTTTAAAGCAAGTTCGTTTCCCTTTTACACTAACTTGTAGTTATTATTATGCTTATCAAATTTACCACACAAATGAATGGGACTAGACCAACGTTTGGTTCAAGTTTCATCGAATTGTGAGAACGTTCAAAATTTAGCTGTTTTGCACGGTTTTATTAAAGGAAGTTCGTTTCCCTTTTACACTGACTTGTAGTTATTATCACGCTTAGCAAATTTACCACACAAATGCATGGGTCAAGGCCTAACTTTGGTTCGAGTTTCGTGGAATTTTGAGAACATTCAAAATTTAGTTGTTTTGCATGGTTTTAGTAAAACAAGTTCGTTTCCCTTATACACTAGCTTTTATTTATTATTACGCTTTGCAAATTTACGACACAAACGAATGGGTGTAGACAAGCGTTTGGGTCAAGTTTCATGGAATTCTATGAACGTTCAATATTTAGCTGTTTTGCACGGTTTATTAAAGCAAGTTCGTTTCCATTTTTACACTAACTTGTAATTATAATTACGCTTAGCAAATTTACCACACAAATGCATGGGTCTAGACCACATTTGGGTCAAGTTTCGTGGAATTCTGAGAACGTTTGATACTAAGCTGTTTTGCACGATTTTTTTAACGCAAGTTCGTTTCCCATTTACACTACTTGTAGTTATTATTATGCTTATCAAATTTACCACACAAATGCATGGGACTAGACCTACGTTTGGTTCATGTTTCTTCGAATTGTGAGAACGTTCAAAACTTAGCTCTTTTGCACGGTTTTATTAAAGCAAGTTCGTTTCCCTTTTACAGTGACTTGTAGTTATTATTACGCTTAGCAAATTTACCACACAAATGCATGGGTCAAGACCTACGTGTGGTTCGAGTTTCGTGGAATTCTGAGAACATTCAAAATTTAGCTGTTTTGCATGGTTTTAGTAAAGCAACTACGTTTCCCTTATACACTAACTTTTATTTGTTATTACGCTTTGAAAATTTACGACACAAATGCATGGGTGTAGACCAATGTTTGGGTCATGTTTCATGGAATTCTATGAACGTTCAATAATTAGCTGTTTTGCACGGTTTATTAAAGCAAGTTCGTTTCCATTTTTACACTAACTTGTAATTATAATTACGCTTAGCAAATATACCACACAAATGCATGGGTCTAGACCACATTTGGGTCAAGTTTCGTGAAATTCTGAGAACGTTTGATACTAAGCTGTTTTGCACGATTTTTTTAAAGCAAGTTCGTTTCCCTTTTACACTACTTGTAGTTATTATTATGCTTATCAAATTTACCACACAAATGCATGGGACTAGACCTACGTTTGGTTCATGTTTCTTCGAATTGTGAGAACATTCAAAACTTAGCTCTTTTGCACGGTTTTATTAAAGCAAGTTCGTTTCCCTTTTACAGTGACTTGTAGTTATTATTACGCTTAGCAAATTTACCACACAAATGCATGGGTCAAGACCTACGTGTGGTTCGAGTTTCGTGGAATTCTGAGAACATTGAAAATTTAGCTGTTTTGCATGGTTTTAGTAAAGCAACTTCATTTCCCTTATACACTAACTTTTATTTGTTATTACGCTTTAAAAATTTACGACACAAATGCATGGGTGTAGACCAATGTTTGGGTCATGTTTCATGGAATTCTATGAACGTTCAATAATTAGCTGTTTTGCACGGTTTATTAAAGCAAGTTCGTTTCCATTTTTACACTAACTTGTAATTATTATTACGCTTATCAAATTTACCACACAAATGCATGGGTCTAGACCACATTTGGGTCAAGTTTCGTGGAATTCTGAGAACGTTTGATACTAAGCTGTTTTGCACGATTTTATTAAAGCAAGTTCGTTTCCCTTTTACACTAACTTGTAGTTATTATTATGCTTATCAAATTTACCACACAAATGCATGGGACTAGACCAACGTTTGGTTCAAGTTTCATCGAATTGTGAGAACGTTCAAAATTTAGCTGTTTTGCACGGTTTTATTAAAGGAAGTTCGTTTCCCTTTTACACTGACTTGTAGTTATTATCACGCTTAGCAAATTTACCACACAAATGCATGGGTCAAGACCTACGTGTGGTTCGAGTTTCGTGGAATTCTGAGAACATTCAAAATTTAGTGTTTTGCATGGTTTTAGTAAAACAAGTTCGTTTCCCTTATACACTAGCTTTTATTTATTATTACGCTTTGCAAATTTACGACACAAACGAATGGGTGTAGACCAGCGTTTGGGTCAAGTTTCATGGAATTCTATGAACGTTCAATATTTAGCTGTTTTGCACGGTTTATGAAAGCAAGTTCGTTTCCATTTTTACACTAACTTGTAATTATAATTACGCTTAGCAAATTTACCACACAAATGCATGGGTCTAGACCACATTTGGGTCAAGTTTCGTGGAATTCTGAGAACGTTTGATACTAAGCTGTTTTGCACGATTTTTTTAAAGCAAGTTCGTTTCCCTTTTACACTACTTGTAGTTATTATTATGCTTATCCAATTTACCACACAAATGCATGGGACTAGGCCTACGTTTGGTTCAAGTTTCTTCGAATTGTGAGAACGTTCAAAACTTAGCTCTTTTGCACGGTTTTATTAAAGGAAGTTCGTTTCCCTTTTACATTGACTTGTAGTTATTATTACGCTTAGCAAATTTACCACACAAATGCATGGGTCAAGACCTACGTGTGGTTCGAGTTTCGTGGAATTCTGAGAACATTCAAAATTTAGCTGTTTTGCATGGTTTTAGTAAAGCAACTTCGTTTCCCTTATACACTAACTTTTATTTGTTATTACGCTTTGAAAATTTACGACACAAATGCATGGGTGTAGACCAATGTTTGGGTCATGTTTCATGGAATTCTATGAACGTTCAATAATTAGCTGTTTTGCACGGTTTATTAAAGCAAGTTCGTTTCCATTTTTACACTAACTTGTAATTATTATTACGCTTAGCAAATTTACCACACAAATGCATGGGTCTAGACCACATTTGGGTCAAGTTTCGTGGAATTCTGAGAACGTTTGATACTAAGCTGTTTTGCACGATTTTTTTAAAGCAAGTTCGTTTCCCTTTTACACTAACTTGTAGTTATTATTATGTTTATCAAATTTACCACACAAATGCATGGGACTAGACCTACGTTTGGTTCAAGTTTCATCGAATTGTAAGAACGTTCAAAATTTAGCTGTTTTGCACGGTTTTATTAAAGGAAGTTCGTTTCCCTTTTACACTGACTTGTAGTTACTATCACGCTTAGCAAATTTACCACACAAATGCATGGGTCAAGGCCTACCTTTGGTTCGAGTTTCGTGGAATTTTGAGAACATTCAAAATTTAGCTGTTTTGCATAGTTTTAGTAAAACAAGTTCGTTTCCCTTATACACTAGCTTTTATTTATTATTACGCTTTGCAAATTTACGACACAAACGAATGGGTGTAGACCAGCGTTTAGGTCAAGTTTCGTGGAATTCTATGAACGTTCAATATTTAGCTGTTTTGCACGGTTTATTAAAGCAAGTTCGTTTCCATTTTTACACTAACTTGTAATTATAATTACGCTTAGTAAATTTACCACACAAATGCATGGGTCTAGACCACATTTGGGTCAAGTTTCGTGGAATTCTGAGAACGTTTGATACTAAGCTGTTTTGCACGATTTTTTTAAAGCAAGTTCGTTTCCCTTTTACACTAACTTGTAGTTATTATTATGCTTATCAAATTTACCACACAAATGCATTGGGACTAGACCTACGTTTGGTTCAAGTTTCATCGAATTGTTAGAACGTTCAAAATTTAGCTGTTTTGCACGGTTTATTAAAGCAAGTTCGTTTCCATTTTTACACTAACTTGTAATTATAATTACGCTTAGCAAATTTACCACACAAATGCATGGGTCTAGACCAAATTTTTGTCAAGTTTCGTGGAATTCTGAGAACGTTTGATACTAAGCTGTTTTGCAGGATTTTTTTAAAGCAAGTTCGTTTCCCTTTTACACTAACTTGTAGTTATTATTATGCTTATCAAATTTACCACACAAATGCATGGGACTAGACCTACGTTTGGTTCAAGTTTCATCGAATTGTAAGAACGTTCAAAATTTAGCTCTTTTGCACGGTTTTATTAAAGCAAGTTCGTTTCCCTTTTACAGTGACTTGTAGTTATTATTACGCTTAGCAAATTTACCACACAAATGCATGGGTCAAGACCTACGTGTGGTTCGAGTTTCGTGGAATTCTGAGAACATTCAAAATTTAGCTGTTTTGCATTGTTTTAGTAAAGCAACTTCGTTTCCCTTATACACTAACTTTTATTTGTTATTACGCTTTGCAAATTTACGACACAAATGCATGGGTGTAGACCAATGTTTGGGTCATGTTTCATGGAATTCTATGAACGTTCAATAATTAGCTGTTTTGCACGGTTTATTAAAGCAAGTTCGTTTCCATTTTTACACTAACTTGTAATTATAATTACGCTTAACAAATTTACCACACAAATGCATGGGTCTAGACCACTTTTGGGTCAAGTTTCGTGGAATTCTGAGAACGTTTGATACTAAGCTGTTTTGCACGATTTTTTTAAAGCAAGTTCGTTTCCCTTTTACACTAACTTGTAGTTATTATTATGCTTATCAAATTTACCACACAAATGCATGGGACTAGACCTACGTTTGGTTCAAGTTTCATCGAATTGTAAGAACGTTCAAAATTTAGCTGTTTTGCACGGTTTTATTAAAGGAAGTTCGTTTCCCTTTTACAGTGACTTGTAGTTATTATTACGTTTAGCAAATTTACCACACAAATGCATGGGTCAAGACCTACGTGTGGTTCGAGTTTCGTGGAATTCTGAAAACATTCAAAATTTAGCTGTTTTACATGGTTTTAGTAAAGCAACTTCGTTTCCCTTATACACTAACTTTTATTTGTTATTATGCTTTGAAAATTTACGACACAAATGCATGGGTGTAGACCAATGTTTGGGTCATGTTTCTGGAATTCTATGAACGTTCAATAATTAGCTGTTTTGCACGGTTTATTAAAGCAAGTTCGTTTCCATTTTTACACTAACTTGTAATTATAATTACGCTTAGCAAATTTACCACACAAAGTCTAGACCACATTTGGGTCAAGTTTCGTGGAATTCTGAGAACGTTTGATACTAAGCTGTTTTGCACGATTTTTTTAAAGCAAGTTCGTTTCCCTTTTACACTACTTGTAGTTATTATTATGCTTATCAAATTTACCACACAAATGCATGGGACTAGACATACGTTTGGTTCATGTTTCTTCGAATTGTGAGAACGTTCAAAACTTAGCTCTTTTGCACGGTTTTATTAAAGCAAGTTCGTTTCCCTTTTACAGTGACTTGTAGTTATTATTACGCTTAGCAAATTTACCACACAAATGCATGGGTCAAGACCTACGTGTGGTTCGAGTTTCGTGGAATTCTGAGAACATTCAAAATTTAGCTGTTTTGCATGGTTTTAGTAAAACAAGTTCGTTTCCCTTATACACTAGCTTTTATTTATTATTACGCTTTGCAAATTTACGACACAAACGAATGGGTGTAGACCAGCGTTTAGGTCAAGTTTCATGGAATTCTATGAACGTTCAATATTTAGCTGTTTTGCACGGTTTATTAAAGCAAGTTCGTTTCCATTTTTACACTAACTTGTAATTATTATTACGCTTAGCAAATTTACCACACAAATGCATGGGTCTAGACCACATTTGGGTCAAGTTTCGTGGAATTCTGAGAACGTTTGATACTAAGCTGTTTTGCACGATTTTTTTAAAGCAAGTTCGTTTCCCTTTTACACTAACTTGTAGTTATTATTATGTTTATCAAATTTACCACACAAATGCATGGGACTAGACCTACGTTTGGTTCAAGTTTCATCGAATTGTAAGAACGTTCAAAATTTAGCTGTTTTGCACGGTTTTATTAAAGGAAGTTCGTTTCCCTTTTACACTGACTTGTAGTTATTATCACGCTTAGCAAATTTACAACACAAATGCATGGGTCAAGGCCTACCTTTGGTTCGAGTTTCGTGGAATTTTGAGAACATTCAAAATTTAGCTGTTTTGCATAGTTTTAGTAAAACAAGTTCGTTTCCCTTATACACTAGCTTTTATTTATTATTACGCTTTGCAAATTTACGACACAAACGAATGGGTGTAGACCAGCGTTTAGGTCAAGTTTCGTGGAATTCTATGAACGTTCAATATTTAGCTGTTTTGCACGGTTTATTAAAGCAAGTTCGTTTCCATTTTTACACTAACTTGTAATTATAATTACGCTTAGTAAATTTACCACACAAATGCATGGGTCTAGACCACATTTGGGTCAAGTTTCGTGGAATTCTGAGAACGTTTGATACTAAGCTGTTTTGCACGATTTTTTTAAAGCAAGTTCGTTTCCCTTTTACACTAACTTGTAGTTATTATTATGCTTATCAAATTTACCACACAAATGCATTGGGACTAGACCTACGTTTGGTTCAAGTTTCATCGAATTGTTAGAACGTTCAAAATTTAGCTGTTTTGCACGGTTTATTAAAGCAAGTTTGTTTCCATTTTTACACTAACTTGTAATTATAATTACGCTTAGCAAATTTACCACACAAATGCATGGGTCTAGACCAAATTTTTGTCAAGTTTCGTGGAATTCTGAGAACGTTTGATACTAAGCTGTTTTGCAGGATTTTTTTAAAGCAAGTTCGTTTCCCTTTTACACTAACTTGTAGTTATTATTATGCTTATCAAATTTACCACACAAATGCATGGGACTAGACCTACGTTTGGTTCAAGTTTCATCGAATTGTAAGAACGTTCAAAATTTAGCTCTTTTGCACGGTTTTATTAAAGCAAGTTCGTTTCCCTTTTACAGTGACTTGTAGTTATTATTACGCTTAGCAAATTTACCACACAAATGCATGGGTCAAGACCTACGTGTGGTTCGAGTTTCGTGGAATTCTGAGAACATTCAAAATTTAGCTGTTTTGCATTGTTTTAGTAAAGCAACTTCGTTTCCCTTATACACTAACTTTTATTTGTTATTACGCTTTGCAAATTTACGACACAAATGCATGGGTGTAGACCAATGTTTGGGTCATGTTTCATGGAATTCTATGAACGTTCAATAATTAGCTGTTTTGCACGGTTTATTAAAGCAAGTTCGTTTCCATTTTTACACTAACTTGTAATTATAATTACGCTTAACAAATTTACCACACAAATGCATGGGTCTAGACCACTTTTGGGTCAAGTTTCGTGGAATTCTGAGAACGTTTGATACTAAGCTGTTTTGCACGATTTTTTTAAAGCAAGTTCGTTTCCCTTTTACACTAACTTGTAGTTATTATTATGCTTATCAAATTTACCACACAAATGCATGGGACTAGACCTACGTTTGGTTCAAGTTTCATCGAATTGTAAGAACGTTCAAAATTTAGCTGTTTTGCACGGTTTTATTAAAGGAAGTTCGTTTCCCTTTTACAGTGACTTGTAGTTATTATTACGTTTAGCAAATTTACCACACAAATGCATGGGTCAAGACCTACGTGTGGTTCGAGTTTCGTGGAATTATGAAAACATTCAAAATTTAGCTGTTTTACATGGTTTTAGTAAAGCAACTTCGTTTCCCTTATACACTAACTTTTATTTGTTATTATGCTTTGAAAATTTACGACACAAATGCATGGGTGTAGACCAATGTTTGGGTCATGTTTCATGGAATTCTATGAACGTTCAATAATTAGCTGTTTTGCACGGTTTATTAAAGCAAGTTCGTTTCCATTTTTACACTAACTTGTAATTATAATTACGCTTAGCAAATTTACCACACAAAGTCTAGACCACATTTGGGTCAAGTTTCGTGGAATTCTGAGAACGTTTGATACTAAGCTGTTTTGCACGATTTTTTTAAAGCAAGTTCGTTTCCCTTTTACACTACTTGTAGTTATTATTATGCTTATCAAATTTACCACACAAATGCATGGGACTAGACCTACGTTTGGTTCATGTTTCTTCGAATTGTGAGAACGTTCAAAACTTAGCTCTTTTGCACGGTTTTATTAAAGCAAGTTCGTTTCCCTTTTACAGTGACTTGTAGTTATTATTACGCTTAGCAAATTTACCACACAAATGCATGGGTCAAGACCTACGTGTGGTTCGAGTTTCGTGGAATTCTGAGAACATTCAAAATTTAGCTGTTTTGCATGGTTTTAGTAAAACAAGTTCGTTTCCCTTATACACTAGCTTTTATTTATTATTACGCTTTGCAAATTTACGACACAAACGAATGGGTGTAGACCAGCGTTTAGGTCAAGTTTCATGGAATTCTATGAACGTTCAATATTTAGCTGTTTTGCACGGTTTATTAAAGCAAGTTCGTTTCCATTTTTACACTAACTTGTAATTAAAATTACGCTTAGTAAATTTACCACACAAATGCATGGGTCTAGACCACATTTGGGTCAAGTTTCGTGGAATTCTGAGAACGTTTGATACTAAGCTGTTTTGCACGATTTTTTTAAAGCAAGTTCGTTTCCCTTTTACACTAACTTGTAGTTATTATTATGCTTATCAAATTTACCACACAAATGCATGGGACTAGACCTACGTTTGGTTCAAGTTTCATCGAATTGTAAGAACGTTCAAAGTTTAGCTGTTTTGCACGGTTTATTAAAGCAAGTTCGTTTCCATTTTTACACTAACTTGTAATTATAATTACGCTTAGCAAATTTACCACAGAAATGCATGGGTCTAGACCACATTTTGGTCAAGTTTCGTGGAATTCTGAGAACGTTTGATACTAAGCTGTTTTGCAGGATTTTTTTAAAGCAAGTTCGTTTCCCTTTTACACTAACTTGTAGTTATTATTATGCTTATCAAATTTACCACACAAATGAATGGGACTAGACCAACGTTTGGTTCAAGTTTCATCGAATTGTGAGAACGTTCAAAATTTAGCTGTTTTGCACGGTTTTATTAAAGGAAGTTCGTTTCCCTTTTACACTGACTTGTAGTTATTATCACGCTTAGCAAATTTACCACACAAATGCATGGGTCAAGGCCTAACTTTGGTTCGAGTTTCGTGGAATTTTGAGAACATTCAAAATTTAGTTGTTTTGCATGGTTTTAGTAAAACAAGTTCGTTTCCCTTATACACTAGCTTTTATTTATTATTACGCTTTGCAAATTTACGACACAAACGAATGGGTGTAGACAAGCGTTTGGGTCAAGTTTCATGGAATTCTATGAACGTTCAATATTTAGCTGTTTTGCACGGTTTATTAAAGCAAGTTCGTTTCCATTTTTACACTAACTTGTAATTATAATTACGCTTAGCAAATTTACCACACAAATGCATGGGTCTAGACCACATTTGGGTCAAGTTTCGTGGAATTCTGAGAACGTTTGATACTAAGCTGTTTTGCACGATTTTTTTAACGCAAGTTCGTTTCCCTTTTACACTACTTGTAGTTATTATTATGCTTATCAAATTTACCACACAAATGCATGGGACTAGACCTACGTTTGGTTCATGTTTCTTCGAATTGTGAGAACGTTCAAAACTTAGCTCTTTTGCACGGTTTTATTAAAGCAAGTTCGTTTCCCTTTTACAGTGACTTGTAGTTATTATTACGCTTAGCAAATTTACCACACAAATGCATGGTCAAGACCTACGTGTGGTTCGAGTTTCGTGGAATTCTGAGAACATTCAAAATTTAGCTGTTTTGCATGGTTTTAGTAAAGCAACTACGTTTCCCTTATACACTAACTTTTATTTGTTATTACGCTTTGAAAATTTACGACACAAATGCATGGGTGTAGACCAATGTTTGGGTCATGTTTCATGGAATTCTATGAACGTTCAATAATTAGCTGTTTTGCACGGTTTATTAAAGCAAGTTCGTTTCCATTTTTACACTAACTTGTAATTATAATTACGCTTAGCAAATATACCACACAAATGCATGGGTCTAGACCACATTTGGGTCAAGTTTCGTGAAATTCTGAGAACGTTTGATACTAAGCTGTTTTGCACGATTTTTTTAAAGCAAGTTCGTTTCCCTTTTACACTACTTGTAGTTATTATTATGCTTATCAAATTTACCACACAAATGCATGGGACTAGACCTACGTTTGGTTCATGTTTCTTCGAATTGTGAGAACATTCAAAACTTAGCTCTTTTGCACGGTTTTATTAAAGCAAGTTCGTTTCCCTTTTACAGTGACTTGTAGTTATTATTACGCTTAGCAAATTTACCACACAAATGCATGGGTCAAGACCTACGTGTGGTTCGAGTTTCGTGGAATTCTGAGAACATTGAAAATTTAGCTGTTTTGCATGGTTTTAGTAAAGCAACTTCATTTCCCTTATACACTAACTTTTATTTGTTATTACGCTTTAAAAATTTACGACACAAATGCATGGGTGTAGACCAATGTTTGGGTCATGTTTCATGGAATTCTATGAACGTTCAATAATTAGCTGTTTTGCACGGTTTATTAAAGCAAGTTCGTTTCCATTTTTACACTAACTTGTAATTATAATTACGCTTAACAAATTTACCACACAAATGCATGGGTCTAGACCACTTTTGGGTCAAGTTTCGTGGAATTCTGAGAACGTTTGATACTAAGCTGTTTTGCAGGATTTTTTTAAAGCAAGTTCGTTTCCCTTTTACACTAACTTGTAGTTATTATTATGCTTATCAAATTTACCACACAAATGAATGGGACTAGACCAACGTTTGGTTCAAGTTTCATCGAATTGTGAGAACGTTCAAAATTTAGCTGTTTTGCACGGTTTTATTAAAGGAAGTTCGTTTCCCTTTTACACTGACTTGTAGTTATTATCACGCTTAGCAAATTTACCACACAGATGCATGGGTCAAGGCCTAACTTTGGTTCGAGTTTCGTGGAATTTTGAGAACATTCAAAATTTAGTTGTTTTGCATGGTTTTAGTAAAACAAGTTCGTTTCCCTTATACACTAGCTTTTATTTATTATTACGCTTTGCAAATTTAGGACACAAACGAATGGGTGTAGACCAGCGTTTGGGTCAAGTTTCATGGAATTCTATGAACGTTCAATATTTAGCTGTTTTGCACGGTTTATTAAAGCAAGTTCGTTTCCATTTTTACAATAACTTGTAATTATAATTACGCTTAGCAAATTTACCACACAAATGCATGGGTCTAGACCACATTTGGGTCAAGTTTCGTGGAATTCTGAGAACGTTTGATACTAAGCTGTTTTGCACGATTTTTTTAACGCAAGTTCGTTTCCCTTTTACACTACTTATAGTTATTATTATGCTTATCAAATTTACCACACAAATGCATGGGACTAGACCGACGTTTGGTTCATGTTTCTTCGAATTGTGAGAACGTTCAAAACTTAGCTCTTTTGCACGGTTTTATTAAAGCAAGTTCGTTTCCCTTTTACAGTGACTTGTAGTTATTATTACGCTTAGCAAATTTACCACACAAATGCATGGGTCAAGACCTACGTGTGGTTCGAGTTTCGTGGAATTCTGAGAACATTCAAAATTTAGCTGTTTTGAATGGTTTTAGTAAAGCAACTTCGTTTCCCTTATACACTAACTTTTATTTGTTATTACGCTTTGAAAATTTACGACACAAATGCATGGGTGTAGACCAATGTTTGGGTCATGTTTCATGGAATTCTATGAACGTTCAATAATTAGCTGTTTTGCACGGTTTATTAAATCAAGTTCGTTTCCATTTTTACACTAACTTGTAATTATAATTACGCTTAGCAAATTTACCATACAAATGCATGGGTCTAGACCACATTTGGGTCAAGTTTCGTGGAATTCTGAGAACGTTTGATACTAAGCTGTTTTGCACGATTTTTTTAACGCAAGTTCGTTTCCCTTTTACACTACTTATAGTTATTATTATGCTTATCAAATTTACCACACAAATGCATGGGACTAGACCGACGTTTGGTTCATGTTTCTTCGAATTGTGAGAACGTTCAAAACTTAGCTCTTTTGCACGGTTTTATTAAAGCAAGTTCGTTTCCCTTTTACAGTGACTTGTAGTTATTATTACGCTTAGCAAATTTACCACACAAATGCATGGGTCAAGACCTACGTGTGGTTCGAGTTTCGTGGAATTCTGAGAACATTCAAAATTTAGCTGTTTTGCATGGTTTTAGTAAAGCAACTTCGTTTCCCTTATACACTAACTTTTATTTGTTATTACGCTTTGAAAATTTACGACACAAATGCATGGGTGTAGACCCAATGTTTGGGTCATGTTTCATGGAATTCTATGAACGTTCAATAATTAGCTGTTTTGCACGGTTTATTAAAGCAAGTTCGTTTCCATTTTTACACTAACTTGTAATTATAATTACGCTTAGCAAATATACCACACAAATGCATGGGTCTAGACCACATTTGGGTCAAGTTTCGTGAAATTCTGAGAACGTTTGATACTAAGCTGTTTTGCAGGATTTTTTTAAAGCAAGTTCGTTTCCCTTTTACACTACTTGTAGTTATTATTATGCTTATCAAATTTACCACACAAATGCATGGGACTAGACCTACGTTTGGTTCATGTTTCTTCGAATTGTGAGAACATTCAAAACTTAGCTCTTTTGCACGGTTTTATTAAAGCAAGTTCGTTTCCCTTTTACAGTGACTTGTAGTTATTATTACGCTTAGCAAATTTACCACACAAATGCATGGGTCAAGACCTACGTGTGGTTCGAGTTTCGTGGAATTCTGAGAACATTCAAAATTTAGCTGTTTTGCATGGTTTTAGTAAAGCAACTTCGTTTCCCTTATACACTAACTTTTATTTGTTATTACGCTTTGAAAATTTACGACACAAATGCATGGGTGTAGACCAATGTTTGGGTCATGTTTCATGGAATTCTATGAACGTTCAATAATTAGCTGTTTTGCACGGTTTATTAAAGCAAGTTCGTTTCCATTTTTACACTAACTTGTAATTATAATTACGCTTAGTAAATTTACCAGACAAATGCATGGGTCTAGACCACATTTGGGTCAAGTTTCGTGGAATTCTGAGAACGTTTGATACTAAGTTGTTTTGCACGATTTTTTTAAAGCAAGTTCGTTTCCCTTTTACACTAACTTGTAGTTATTATTATGCTTATCAAATTTACCACACAAATGCATGGGACTAGACCTACGTTTGGTTCAAGTTTCATCGAATTGTAAGAACGTTCAAAATTTAGCTGTTTTGCACGGTTTTATTAAAGGAAGTTCGTTTCCCTTTTACAGTGACTTGTAGTTATTATTACGTTTAGCAAATTTACCACACAAATGCATGGGTCAAGACCTACGTGTGGTTCGAGTTTCGTGGAATTCTGAGAACATTCAAAATTTAGCTGTTTTGAATGGTTTTAGTAAAGCAACTTCGTTTCCCTTATACACTAACTTTTATTTGTTATTACGCTTTGAAAATTTACGACACAAATGCATGGGTGTAGACCAATGTTTGGGTCATGTTTCATGGAATTCTATGAACGTTCAATAATTAGCTGTTTTGCACGGTTTATTAAATCAAGTTCGTTTCCATTTTTACACTAACTTGTAATTATAATTACGCTTAGCAAATTTACCATACAAATGCATGGGTCTAGACCACATTTGGGTCAAGTTTCGTGGAATTCTGAGAACGTTTGATACTAAGCTGTTTTGCACGATTTTTTTAACGCAAGTTCGTTTCCCTTTTACACTACTTGTAGTTATTATTATGCTTATCAAATTTACCACACAAATGCATGGGACTAGACCGACGTTTGGTTCATGTTTCTTCGAATTGTGAGAACGTTCAAAACTTAGCTCTTTTGCACGGTTTTATTAAAGCAAGTTCGTTTCCCTTTTACAGTGACTTGTAGTTATTATTACGCTTAGCAAATTTACCACACAAATGCATGGGTCAAGACCTACGTGTGGTTCGAGTTTCGTGGAATTCTGAGAACATTCAAAATTTAGCTGTTTTGCATGGTTTTAGTAAAGCAACTTCGTTTCCCTTATACACTAACTTTTATTTGTTATTACGCTTTGAAAATTTACGACACAAATGCATGGGTGTAGACCCAATGTTTGGGTCATGTTTCATGGAATTCTATGAACGTTCAATAATTAGCTGTTTTGCACGGTTTATTAAAGCAAGTTCGTTTCCATTTTTACACTAACTTGTAATTATAATTACGCTTAGCAAATATACCACACAAATGCATGGGTCTAGACCACATTTGGGTCAAGTTTCGTGAAATTCTGAGAACGTTTGATACTAAGCTGTTTTGCAGGATTTTTTTAAAGCAAGTTCGTTTCCCTTTTACACTACTTGTAGTTATTATTATGCTTATCAAATTTACCACACAAATGCATGGGACTAGACCTACGTTTGGTTCATGTTTCTTCGAATTGTGAGAACATTCAAAACTTAGCTCTTTTGCACGGTTTTATTAAAGCAAGTTCGTTTCCCTTTTACAGTGACTTGTAGTTATTATTACGCTTAGCAAATTTACCACACAAATGCATGGGTCAAGACCTACGTGTGGTTCGAGTTTCGTGGAATTCTGAGAACATTCAAAATTTAGCTGTTTTGCATGGTTTTAGTAAAGCAACTTCGTTTCCCTTATACACTAACTTTTATTTGTTATTACGCTTTGAAAATTTACGACACAAATGCATGGGTGTAGACCAATGTTTGGGTCATGTTTCATGGAATTCTATGAACGTTCAATAATTAGCTGTTTTGCACGGTTTATTAAAGCAAGTTCGTTTCCATTTTTACACTAACTTGTAATTATAATTACGCTTAACAAATTTACCACACAAATGCATGGGTCTAGACCACTTTTGGGTCAAGTTTCGTGGAATTCTGAGAACATTTGATACTAAGCTGTTTTGCACGATTTTTTTAAAGCAAGTTCGTTTCCCTTTTACACTAACTTGTAGTTATTATTATGCTTATCAAATTTACCACACAAATGCATGGGACTAGACCTACGTTTGGTTCAAGTTTCATCGAATTGTAAGAACGTTCAAAATTTAGCTGTTTTGCACGGTTTTATTAAAGGAAGTTCGTTTCCCTTTTACAGTGACTTGTAGTTATTATTACGTTTAGCAAATTTACCACACAAATGCATGGGTCAAGACCTACGTGTGGTTCGAGTTTCGTGGAATTCTGAGAACATTCAAAATTTAGCTGTTTTGCATGGTTTTAGTAAAGCAACTTCGTTTCCCTTATACACTAACTTTTATTTGTTATTACGCTTTGAAAATTTACGACACAAATGCATGGGTGTAGACCAATGTTTGGGTCATGTTTCATGGAATTCTATGAACGTTCAATAATTAGCTGTTTTGCACGGTTTATTAAAGCAAGTTCGTTTCCATTTTTACACTAACTTGTAATTATAATTACGCTTAGCAAATTTACCACACAAATGCATGGGTCTAGACCACATTTGGGTCAAGTTTCGTGGAATTCTGAGAACGTTTGATACTAAGCTGTTTTGCACGATTTTTTTAAAGCAAGTTCGTTTCCCTTTTACACTACTTGTAGTTATTATTATGCTTATCAAATTTACCACACAAATGCATGGGACTAGACCTACGTTTGGTTCATGTTTCTTCGAATTGTGAGAACGTTCAAAACTTAGCTCTTTTGCACGGTTTTATTAAAGCAAGTTCGTTTCCCTTTTACAGTGACTTGTAGTTATTATTACGCTTAGCAAATTTACCACACAAATGCATGGGTCAAGACCTACGTGTGGTTCGAGTTTCGTGGAATTCTGAGAACATTCAAAATTTAGCTGTTTTGCATGGTTTTAGTAAAACAAGTTCGTTTCCCTTATACACTAGCTTTTATTTATTATTACGCTTTGCAAATTTACGACACAAACGAATGGGTGTAGACCAGCGTTTAGGTCAAGTTTCATGGAATTCTATGAACGTTCAATATTTAGGTGTTTTGCACGGTTTATTAAAGCAAGTTCGTTTCTATTTTTACACTAACTTGTAATTATAATTACGCTTAGTAAATTTACCACACAAATGCATGGGTCTAGACCACATTTGGGTCAAGTTTCGTGGAATTCTGAGAACGTTTGATACTAAGCTGTTTTGCACGATTTTTTTAAAGCAAGTTCGTTTCCCTTTTACACTAACTTGTAGTTATTATTATGCTTATCAAATTTACCACACAAATGCATGGGACTAGACCTACGTTTGGTTCAAGTTTCATCGAATTGTAAGAACGTTCAAAATTTAGCTGTTTTGCACGGTTTATTAAAGCAAGTTCGTTTCCATTTTTACACTAACTTGTAATTATAATTACGCTTAGCAAATTTACCACACAAATGCATGGGTCTAGACCACATTTTGGTCAAGTTTCGTGGAATTCTGAGAACGTTTGATACTAAGCTGTTTTGCAGGATTTTTTTAAAGCAAGTTCGTTTCCCTTTTACACTAACTTGTAGTTATTATTATGCTTATCAAATTTACCACACAAATGAATGGGACTAGACCAACGTTTGGTTCAAGTTTCATCGAATTGTGAGAACGTTCAAAATTTAGCTGTTTTGCACGGTTTTATTAAAGGAAGTTCGTTTCCCTTTTACACTGACTTGTAGTTATTATCACGCTTAGCAAATTTACCACACAAATGCATGGGTCAAGGCCTAACTTTGGTTCGAGTTTCGTGGAATTTTGAGAACATTCAAAATTTAGTTGTTTTGCATGGTTTTAGTAAAACAAGTTCGTTTCCCTTATACACTAGCTTTTATTTATTATTACGCTTTGCAAATTTACGACACAAACGAATGGGTGTAGACCAGCGTTTGGGTCAAGTTTCATGGAATTCTATGAACGTTCAATAATTAGCTGTTTTGCACGGTTTATTAAAGCAAGTTCGTTTCCATTTTTACACTAACTTGTAATTATAATTACGCTTAACAAATTTACCACACAAATGCATGGGTCTAGACCACTTTTGGGTCAAGTTTCGTGGAATTCTGAGAACGTTTGATACTAAGCTGTTTTGCACGATTTTTTTAAAGCAAGTTCGTTTCCCTTTTACACTAACTTGTAGTTATTATTATGCTTATCAAATTTACCACACAAATGCATGGGACTAGACCTACGTTTGGTTCAAGTTTCATCGAATTGTAAGAACGTTCAAAATTTAGCTATTTTGCACGGTTTTATTAAAGGAAGTTCGTTTCCCTTTTACAGTGACTTGTAGTTATTATTACGTTTAGCAAATTTACCACACAAATGCATGGGTCAAGACCTACGTGTGGTTCGAGTTTCGTGGAATTCTGAGAACATTCAAAATTTAGCTGTTTTGCATGGTTTTAGTAAAGCAACTTCGTTTCCCTTATACACTAACTTTTATTTGTTATTACGCTTTGAAAATTTACGACACAAATGCATGGGTGTAGACCAATGTTTGGGTCATGTTTCATGGAATTCTATGAACGTTCAATAATTAGCTGTTTTGCACGGTTTATTAAAGCAAGTTCGTTTCCATTTTTACACTAACTTGTAATTATAATTACGCTTAACAAATTTACCACACAAATGCATGGGTCTAGACCACTTTTGGGTCAAGTTTCGTGGAATTCTGAGAACGTTTGATACTAAGCTGTTTTGCACGATTTTTTTAAAGCAAGTTCGTTTCCCTTTTACACTAACTTGTAGTTATTATTATGCTTATCAAATTTACCACACAAATGCATGGGACTAGACCTACGTTTGGTTCAAGTTTCATCGAATTGTAAGAACGTTCAAAATTTAGCTGTTTTGCACGGTTTTATTAAAGGAAGTTCGTTTCCCTTTTACAGTGACTTGTAGTTATTATTACGTTTAGCAAATTTACCACACAAATGCATGGGTCAAGACCTACGTGTGGTTCGAGTTTCGTGGAATTCTGAGAACATTCAAAATTTAGCTGTTTTGCATGGTTTTAGTAAAGCAACTTCGTTTCCCTTATACACTAACTTTTATTTGTTATTACGCTTTGAAAATTTACGACACAAATGCATGGGTGTAGACCAATGTTTGGGTCATGTTTCATGGAATTCTATGAACGTTCAATAATTAGCTGTTTTGCACGGTTTATTAAAGCAAGTTCGTTTCCATTTTTACACTAACTTGTAATTATAATTACGCTTAGCAAATTTACCACACAAATGCATGGGTCTAGACCACATTTGGGTCAAGTTTCGTGGAATTCTGAGAACGTTTGATACTAAGCTGTTTTGCACGATTTTTTTAAAGCAAGTTCGTTTCCCTTTTACACTACTTGTAGTTATTATTATGCTTATCAAATTTACCACACAAATGCATGGGACTAGACCTACGTTTGGTTCATGTTTCTTCGAATTGTGAGAACGTTCAAAACTTAGCTCTTTTGCACGGTTTTATTAAAGCAAGTTCGTTTCCCTTTTACAGTGACTTGTAGTTATTATTACGCTTAGCAAATTTACCACACAAATGCATGGGTCAAGACCTACCTGTGGTTCGAGTTTCGTGGAATTCTGAGAACATTCAAAATTTAGCTGTTTTGCATGGTTTTAGTAAAACAAGTTCGTTTCCCTTATACACTAGCTTTTATTTATTATTACGCTTTGCAAATTTACGACACAAACGAATGGGTGTAGACCAGCGTTTAGGTCAAGTTTCATGGAATTCTATGAACGTTCAATATTTAGGTGTTTTGCACGGTTTATTAAAGCAAGTTCGTTTCTATTTTTACACTAACTTGTAATTATAATTACGCTTAGTAAATTTACCACACAAATGCATGGGTCTAGACCACATTTGGGTGAAGTTTCGTGGAATTCTGAGAACGTTTGATACTAAGCTGTTTTGCACGATTTTTTTAAAGCAAGTTCGTTTCCCTTTTACACTAACTTGTAGTTATTATTATGCTTATCAAATTTACCACACAAATGCATGGGACTAGACCTACGTTTGGTTCAAGTTTCATCGAATTGTAAGAACGTTCAAAATTTAGCTGTTTTGCACGGTTTATTAAAGCAAGTTCGTTTCCATTTTTACACTAACTTGTAATTATAATTACGCTTAGCAAATTTACCACACAAATGCATGGGTCTAGACCACATTTTGGTCAAGTTTCGTGGAATTCTGAGAACGTTTGATACTAAGCTGTTTTGCAGGATTTTTTTAAAGCAAGTTCGTTTCCCTTTTACACTAACTTGTAGTTATTATTATGCTTATCAAATTTACCACACAAATGAATGGGACTAGACCAACGTTTGGTTCAAGTTTCATCGAATTGTGAGAACGTTCAAAATTTAGCTGTTTTGCACGGTTTTATTAAAGGAAGTTCGTTTCCCTTTTACACTGACTTGTAGTTATTATCACGCTTAGCAAATTTACCACACAAATGCATGGGTCAAGGCCTAACTTTGGTTCGAGTTTCGTGGAATTTTGAGAACATTCAAAATTTAGTTGTTTTGCATGGTTTTAGTAAAACAAGTTCGTTTCCCTTATACACTAGCTTTTATTTATTATTACGCTTTGCAAATTTACGACACAAACGAATGGGTGTAGACCAGCGTTTGGGTCAAGTTTCATGGAATTCTATGAACGTTCAATAATTAGCTGTTTTGCACGGTTTATTAAAGCAAGTTCGTTTCCATTTTTACACTAACTTGTAATTATAATTACGCTTAACAAATTTACCACACAAATGCATGGGTCTAGACCACTTTTGGGTCAAGTTTCGTGGAATTCTGAGAACGTTTGATACTAAGCTGTTTTGCACGATTTTTTTAAAGCAAGTTCGTTTCCCTTTTACACTAACTTGTAGTTATTATTATGCTTATCAAATTTACCACACAAATGCATGGGACTAGACCTACGTTTGGTTCAAGTTTCATCGAATTGTAAGAACGTTCAAAATTTAGCTATTTTGCACGGTTTTATTAAAGGAAGTTCGTTTCCCTTTTACAGTGACTTGTAGTTATTATTACGTTTAGCAAATTTACCACACAAATGCATGGGTCAAGACCTACGTGTGGTTCGAGTTTCGTGGAATTCTGAGAACATTCAAAATTTAGCTGTTTTACATGGTTTTAGTAAAGCAACTTCGTTTCCCTTATACACTAACTTTTATTTGTTATTATGCTTTGAAAATTTACGACACAAATGCATGGGTGTAGACCAATGTTTGGGTCATGTTTCATGGAATTCTATGAACGTTCAATAATTAGCTGTTTTGCACGGTTTATTAAAGCAAGTTCGTTTCCATTTTTACACTAACTTGTAATTATAATTACGCTTAGCAAATTTACCACACAAATGCATGGGTCTAGACCCCACATTTGGGTCAAGTTTCGTGGAATTCTGAGCTGTTTTGCAGGATTTTTTTAAAGCAAGTTCGTTTCCCTTTTACACTAACTTGTAGTTATTATTATGCTTATCAAATTTACCACACAAATGCATGGGACTAGACCAACGTTTGGTTCAAGTTTCATCGAATTGTGAGAACGTTCAAAATTTAGCTGTTTTGCACGGTTTTATTAAAGGAAGTTCGTTTCCCTTTTACACTGACTTGTAGTTATTATCACGCTTAGCAAATTTACCACACAAATGCATGGGTCAACACCTACGTGTGGTTCGAGTTTCGTGGAATTCTGAGAACATTCAAAATTTAGTTGTTTTGCATGGTTTTAGTAAAACAAGTTCGTTTCCCTTATACACTAGCTTTTATTTATTATTACGCTTTGCAAATTTACGACACAAACGAATGGGTGTAGACCAGCGTTTGGGTCAAGTTTCATGGAATTCTATGAACGTTCAATATTTAGCTGTTTTGCACGGTTTATTAAAGCAAGTTCGTTTCCATTTTTACACTAACTTGTAATTATAATTACGCTTAGCAAATTTACCACACAAATGCATGGGTCTAGACCACATTTGGGTCAAGTTTCGTGGAATTCTGAGAACGTTTGATACTAAGCTGTTTTGCACGATTTTTTTAAAGCAAGTTCGTTTCCCTTTTACACTACTTGTAGTTATTATTATGCTTATCAAATTTACCACACAAATGCATGGGACTAGACCTACGTTTGGTTCAAGTTTCATCGAATTGTGAGAACGTTCAAAATTTAGCTATTTTGCACGGTTTTATTAAAGGAAGTTCGTTTCCCTTTTACAGTGACTTGTAGTTATTATTACGTTTAGCAAATTTACCACACAAATGCATGGGTCAAGACCTACGTGTGGTTCGAGTTTCGTGGAATTCTGAGAACATTCAAAATTTAGCTGTTTTGCATGGTTTTAGTAAAGCAACTTCGTTTCCCTTATACACTAACTTTTATTTGTTATTACGCTTTGAAAATTTACGACACAAATGCATGGGTGTAGACCAATGTTTGGGTCATGTTTCATGGAATTCTATGAACGTTCAATAATTAGCTGTTTTGCACGGTTTATTAAAGCAAGTTCGTTTCCATTTTTACACTAACTTGTAATTATAATTACGCTTAACAAATTTACCACACAAATGCATGGGTCTAGACCACTTTTGGGTCAAGTTTCGTGGAATTCTGAGAACGTTTGATACTAAGCTGTTTTGCACGATTTTTTTAAAGCAAGTTCGTTTCCCTTTTACACTAACTTGTAGTTATTATTATGCTTATCAAATTTACCACACAAATGCATGGGACTAGACCTACGTTTGGTTCAAGTTTCATCGAATTGTAAGAACGTTCAAAATTTAGCTGTTTTGCACGGTTTTATTAAAGGAAGTTCGTTTCCCTTTTACAGTGACTTGTAGTTATTATTACGTTTAGCAAATTTACCACACAAATGCATGGGTCAAGACCTACGTGTGGTTCGAGTTTCGTGGAATTCTGAGAACATTCAAAATTTAGCTGTTTTGCATGGTTTTAGTAAAGCAACTTCGTTTCCCTTATACACTAACTTTTATTTGTTATTACGCTTTGAAAATTTACGACACAAATGCATGGGTGTAGACCAATGTTTGGGTCATGTTTCATGGAATTCTA
The DNA here is from genome assembly GCF_026168435.1 of Sesamum indicum. Classification (NCBI taxonomy): domain Eukaryota; kingdom Viridiplantae; phylum Streptophyta; class Magnoliopsida; order Lamiales; family Pedaliaceae; genus Sesamum; species Sesamum indicum. The sequence goes on from NC_142659.1 coordinate 12,323,425, forward strand.
TGAACGTTCAATAATTAGCTGTTTTGCACGGTTTATTAAAGCAAGTTCGTTTCCATTTTTACACTAACTTGTAATTATAATTACGCTTAGCAAATTTACCACACAAATGCATGGGTCTAGACCACATTTGGGTCAAGTTTCGTGGAATTCTGAGAACGTTTGATACTAAGCTGTTTTGCACGATTTTTTTAAAGCAAGTTCGTTTCCCTTTTACACTACTTGTAGTTATTATTATGCTTATCAAATTTACCACACAAATGCATGGGACTAGACCTACGTTTGGTTCATGTTTCTTCGAATTGTGAGAACGTTCAAAACTTAGCTCTTTTGCACGGTTTTATTAAAGCAAGTTCGTTTCCCTTTTACAGTGACTTGTAGTTATTATTACGCTTAGCAAATTTACCACACAAATGCATGGGTCAAGACCTACCTGTGGTTCGAGTTTCGTGGAATTCTGAGAACATTCAAAATTTAGCTGTTTTGCATGGTTTTAGTAAAACAAGTTCGTTTCCCTTATACACTAGCTTTTATTTATTATTACGCTTTGCAAATTTACGACACAAACGAATGGGTGTAGACCAGCGTTTAGGTCAAGTTTCATGGAATTCTATGAACGTTCAATATTTAGGTGTTTTGCACGGTTTATTAAAGCAAGTTCGTTTCTATTTTTACACTAACTTGTAATTATAATTACGCTTAGTAAATTTACCACACAAATGCATGGGTCTAGACCACATTTGGGTGAAGTTTCGTGGAATTCTGAGAACGTTTGATACTAAGCTGTTTTGCACGATTTTTTTAAAGCAAGTTCGTTTCCCTTTTACACTAACTTGTAGTTATTATTATGCTTATCAAATTTACCACACAAATGCATGGGACTAGACCTACGTTTGGTTCAAGTTTCATCGAATTGTAAGAACGTTCAAAATTTAGCTGTTTTGCACGGTTTATTAAAGCAAGTTCGTTTCCATTTTTACACTAACTTGTAATTATAATTACGCTTAGCAAATTTACCACACAAATGCATGGGTCTAGACCACATTTTGGTCAAGTTTCGTGGAATTCTGAGAACGTTTGATACTAAGCTGTTTTGCAGGATTTTTTTAAAGCAAGTTCGTTTCCCTTTTACACTAACTTGTAGTTATTATTATGCTTATCAAATTTACCACACAAATGAATGGGACTAGACCAACGTTTGGTTCAAGTTTCATCGAATTGTGAGAACGTTCAAAATTTAGCTGTTTTGCACGGTTTTATTAAAGGAAGTTCGTTTCCCTTTTACACTGACTTGTAGTTATTATCACGCTTAGCAAATTTACCACACAAATGCATGGGTCAAGGCCTAACTTTGGTTCGAGTTTCGTGGAATTTTGAGAACATTCAAAATTTAGTTGTTTTGCATGGTTTTAGTAAAACAAGTTCGTTTCCCTTATACACTAGCTTTTATTTATTATTACGCTTTGCAAATTTACGACACAAACGAATGGGTGTAGACCAGCGTTTGGGTCAAGTTTCATGGAATTCTATGAACGTTCAATAATTAGCTGTTTTGCACGGTTTATTAAAGCAAGTTCGTTTCCATTTTTACACTAACTTGTAATTATAATTACGCTTAACAAATTTACCACACAAATGCATGGGTCTAGACCACTTTTGGGTCAAGTTTCGTGGAATTCTGAGAACGTTTGATACTAAGCTGTTTTGCACGATTTTTTTAAAGCAAGTTCGTTTCCCTTTTACACTAACTTGTAGTTATTATTATGCTTATCAAATTTACCACACAAATGCATGGGACTAGACCTACGTTTGGTTCAAGTTTCATCGAATTGTAAGAACGTTCAAAATTTAGCTATTTTGCACGGTTTTATTAAAGGAAGTTCGTTTCCCTTTTACAGTGACTTGTAGTTATTATTACGTTTAGCAAATTTACCACACAAATGCATGGGTCAAGACCTACGTGTGGTTCGAGTTTCGTGGAATTCTGAGAACATTCAAAATTTAGCTGTTTTACATGGTTTTAGTAAAGCAACTTCGTTTCCCTTATACACTAACTTTTATTTGTTATTATGCTTTGAAAATTTACGACACAAATGCATGGGTGTAGACCAATGTTTGGGTCATGTTTCATGGAATTCTATGAACGTTCAATAATTAGCTGTTTTGCACGGTTTATTAAAGCAAGTTCGTTTCCATTTTTACACTAACTTGTAATTATAATTACGCTTAGCAAATTTACCACACAAATGCATGGGTCTAGACCCCACATTTGGGTCAAGTTTCGTGGAATTCTGAGCTGTTTTGCAGGATTTTTTTAAAGCAAGTTCGTTTCCCTTTTACACTAACTTGTAGTTATTATTATGCTTATCAAATTTACCACACAAATGCATGGGACTAGACCAACGTTTGGTTCAAGTTTCATCGAATTGTGAGAACGTTCAAAATTTAGCTGTTTTGCACGGTTTTATTAAAGGAAGTTCGTTTCCCTTTTACACTGACTTGTAGTTATTATCACGTTTAGCAAATTTACCACACAAATGCATGGGTCAACACCTACGTGTGGTTCGAGTTTCGTGGAATTCTGAGAACATTCAAAATTTAGTTGTTTTGCATGGTTTTAGTAAAACAAGTTCGTTTCCCTTATACACTAGCTTTTATTTATTATTACGCTTTGCAAATTTACGACACAAACGAATGGGTGTAGACCAGCGTTTGGGTCAAGTTTCATGGAATTCTATGAACGTTCAATATTTAGCTGTTTTGCACGGTTTATTAAAGCAAGTTCGTTTCCATTTTTACACTAACTTGTAATTATAATTACGCTTAGCAAATTTACCACACAAATGCATGGGTCTAGACCACATTTGGGTCAAGTTTCGTGGAATTCTGAGAACGTTTGATACTAAGCTGTTTTGCACGATTTTTTTAAAGCAAGTTCGTTTCCCTTTTACACTACTTGTAGTTATTATTATGCTTATCAAATTTACCACACAAATGCATGGGACTAGACCTACGTTTGGTTCATGTTTCTTCGAATTGTGAGAACATTCAAAACTTAGCTCTTTTGCACGGTTTTATTAAAGCAAGTTCGTTTCCCTTTTACAGTGACTTGTAGTTATTATTACGCTTAGCAAATTTACCACACAAATGCATGGGTCAAGACCTACGTGTGGTTCGAGTTTCGTGGAATTCTGAGAACATTCAAAATTTAGCTGTTTTGCATGGTTTTAGTAAAGCAACTTCGTTTCCCTTATACACTAACTTTTATTTGTTATTACGCTTTGAAAATTTACGACACAAATGCATGGGTGTAGACCAATGTTTGGGTCATGTTTCATGGAATTCTATGAACGTTCAATAATTAGCTGTTTTGCACGGTTTATTAAAGCAAGTTCGTTTCCATTTTTACACTAACTTGTAATTATTATTACGCTTAGCAAATTTACCACACAAATGCATGGGTCTAGACCACATTTGGGTCAAGTTTCGTGGAATTCTGAGAACGTTTCATACTAAGCTGTTTTGCACGATTTTTTTAAAGCAAGTTCGTTTCCCTTTTACACTAACTTGTAGTTATTATTATGCTTATCAAATTTACCACACAAATGCATGGGACTAGACCTACGTTTGGTTCAAGTTTCATCGAATTGTAAGAACGTTCAAAATTTAGCTATTTTGCACGGTTTTATTAAAGGAAGTTCGTTTCCCTTTTACAGTGACTTGTAGTTATTATTACGTTTAGCAAATTTACCACACAAATGCATGGGTCAAGACCTACGTGTGGTTCGAGTTTCGTGGAATTCTGAGAACATTCAAAATTTAGCTGTTTTACATGGTTTTAGTAAAGCAACTTCGTTTCCCTTATACACTAACTTTTATTTGTTATTATGCTTTGAAAATTTACGACACAAATGCATGGGTGTAGACCAATGTTTGGGTCATGTTTCATGGAATTCTATGAACGTTCAATAATTAGCTGTTTTGCACGGTTTATTAAAGCAAGTTCGTTTCCATTTTTACACTAACTTGTAATTATAATTACGCTTAGCAAATTTACCACACAAATGCATGGGTCTAGACCCCACATTTGGGTCAAGTTTCGTGGAATTCTGAGCTGTTTTGCAGGATTTTTTTAAAGCAAGTTCGTTTCCCTTTTACACTAACTTGTAGTTATTATTATGCTTATCAAATTTACCACACAAATGCATGGGACTAGACCAACGTTTGGTTCAAGTTTCATCGAATTGTGAGAACGTTCAAAATTTAGCTGTTTTGCACGGTTTTATTAAAGGAAGTTCGTTTCCCTTTTACACTGACTTGTAGTTATTATCACGCTTAGCAAATTTACCACACAAATGCATGGGTCAACACCTACGTGTGGTTCGAGTTTCGTGAAATTCTGAGAACATTCAAAATTTAGTTGTTTTGCATGGTTTTAGTAAAACAAGTTCGTTTCCCTTATACACTAGCTTTTATTTATTATTACGCTTTGCAAATTTACGACACAAACGAATGGGTGTAGACCAGCGTTTGGGTCAAGTTTCATGGAATTCTATGAACGTTCAATATTTAGCTGTTTTGCACGGTTTATTAAAGCAAGTTCGTTTCCATTTTTACACTAACTTGTAATTATAATTACGCTTAGCAAATTTACCACACAAATGCATGGGTCTAGACCACATTTGGGTCAAGTTTCGTGGAATTCTGAGAACGTTTGATACTAAGCTGTTTTGCACGATTTTTTTAAAGCAAGTTCGTTTCCCTTTTACACTACTTGTAGTTATTATTATGCTTATCAAATTTACCACACAAATGCATGGGACTAGACCTACGTTTGGTTCATGTTTCTTCGAATTGTGAGAACATTCAAAACTTAGCTCTTTTGCACGGTTTTATTAAAGCAAGTTCGTTTCCCTTTTACAGTGACTTGTAGTTATTATTACGCTTAGCAAATTTACCACACAAATGCATGGGTCAAGACCTACGTGTGGTTCGAGTTTCGTGGAATTCTGAGAACATTCAAAATTTAGCTGTTTTGCATGGTTTTAGTAAAGCAACTTCGTTTCCCTTATACACTAACTTTTATTTGTTATTACGCTTTGAAAATTTACGACACAAATGCATGGGTGTAGACCAATGTTTGGGTCATGTTTCATGGAATTCTATGAACGTTCAATAATTAGCTGTTTTGCACGGTTTATTAAAGCAAGTTCGTTTCCATTTTTACACTAACTTGTAATTATTATTACGCTTAGCAAATTTACCACACAAATGCATGGGTCTAGACCACATTTGGGTCAAGTTTCGTGGAATTCTGAGAACGTTTCATACTAAGCTGTTTTGCACGATTTTTTTAAAGCAAGTTCGTTTCCCTTTTACACTAACTTGTAGTTATTATTATGCTTATCAAATTTACCACACAAATGCATGGGACTAGACCTACGTTTGGTTCAAGTTTCATCGAATTGTAAGAACGTTCAAAATTTAGCTGTTTTGCACGGTTTTATTAAAGGAAGTTCGTTTCCCTTTTACACTGACTTGTAGTTATTATCACGCTTAGCAAATTTACCACACAAATGCATGGGTCAAGGCCTAATTTTGGTTCGAGTTTCGTGGAATTTTGAGAACATTCAAAATTTAGCTGTTTTGAATGGTTTTAGTAAAACAAGTTCGTTTCCCTTATACACTAGCTTTTATTTATTATTACGCTTTGCAAATTTACGACACAAACGAATGGGTGTAGACCAGCATTTGGGTCAAGTTTCATGGAATTCTATGAACGTTCAATATTTAGCTGTTTTGCACGGTTTATTAAAGCAAGTTCGTTTCCATTTTTATACTAACTTGTAATTATAATTACGCTTAGCAAATTTACCACACAAATGCATGGGTCTAGACCACATTTGGGTCAAGTTTCGTGGAATTCTGAGAACGTTTGATACTAAGCTGTTTTGCACGATTTTTTTAAAGCAAGTTGGTTTCCCTTTTACACTACTTGTAGTTATTATTATGCTTATCAAATTTACCACACAAATGCATGGGACTAGGCCTACGTTTGGTTCAAGTTTCTTCGAATTGTGAGAACGTTCAAAACTTAGCTCTTTTGCACGGTTTTATTAAAGCAAGTTCGTTTCCCTTTTACATTGACTTGTAGTTATTATTACGGTTAGCCAATTTACCACACAAATGCATGGGTCAAGACCTACGTGTGGTTCGAGTTTCGTTGAATTCTGAGAACATTCAAAATTTAGCTGTTTTGCATGGTTTTAGTAAAGCAACTTCGTTTCCCTTATACACTAACTTTTATTTGTTATTACGCTTTGCAAATTTACGACACAAATGCATGGGTGTAGACCAATGTTTGGGTCATGTTTCATGGAATTCTATGAACGTTCAATAATTAGCTGTTTTGCACGGTTTATTAAAGCAAGTTCGTTTCCATTTTTACACTAACTTGCAATTATAATTACGCTTAGAAAATTTACCACACAAATGCATGGGTCTAGACCACATTTGGGTCAAGTTTCGTGGAATTCTGAGAACGTTTGATACTAAGCTGTTTTGCACGATTTTTTAAAGCAAGTTCGTTTCCCTTTTACACTAACTTGTAGTTATTATTATGCTTATCAAATTTACCACACAAATGCATGGGACTAGACCTACGTTTGGTTCAAGTTTCATCGAATTGTAAGAACGTTCAAAATTTAGCTGTTTTGCACGGTTTTATTAAAGGAAGTTCGTTTCCCTTTTACACTGACTTGTAGTTATTATCACGCTTAGCAAATTTACCACACAAATGCATGGGTCAAGGCCTACCTTTGGTTCGAGTTTCGTGGAATTTTGAGAACATTCAAAATTTAGCTGTTTTGCATGGTTTTAGTAAAACAAGTTCGTTTCCCTTATACACTAGCTTTTATTTATTATTACGCTTTGCAAATTTACGACACAAACGAATGGGTGTAGACCAGCGTTTAGGTCAAGTTTCATGGAATTCTATGAACGTTCAATATTTAGCTGTTTTGCACGGTTTATTAAAGCAAGTTCGTTTCCATTTTTACACTAACTTGTAATTATAATTACGCTTAGTAAATTTACCACACAAATGCATGGGTCTAGACCACATTTGGGTCAAGTTTCGTGGAATTCTGAGAACGTTTGATACTAAGCTGTTTTGCACGATTTTTTTAAAGCAAGTTCGTTTCCCTTTTACACTAACTTGTAGTTATTATTATGCTTATCAAATTTACCACACAAATGCATGGGACTAGACCTACGTTTGGTTCAAGTTTCATCGAATTGTTAGAACGTTCAAAATTTAGCTGTTTTGCACGGTTTATTAAAGCAAGTTCGTTTCCATTTTTACACTAACTTGTAATTATAATTACGCTTAGCAAATTTACCACACAAATGCATGGGTCTAGACCACATTTTTGTCAAGTTTCGTGGAATTCTGAGAACGTTTGATACTAAGCTGTTTTGCAGGATTTTTTTAAAGCAAGTTCGTTTCCCTTTTACACTAACTTGTAGTTATTATTATGCTTATCAAATTTACCACACAAATGCATGGGACTAGACCTACGTTTGGTTCAAGTTTCATCGAATTGTAAGAACGTTCAAAATTTAGCTCTTTTGCACGGTTTTATTAAAGCAAGTTCGTTTCCCTTTTACAGTGACTTGTAGTTATTATTACGCTTAGCAAATTTACCACACAAATGCATGGGTCAAGACCTACGTGTGGTTCGAGTTTCGTGGAATTCTGAGAACATTCAAAATTTAGCTGTTTTGCATGGTTTTAGTAAAGCAACTTCGTTTCCCTTATACACTAACTTTTATTTGTTATTACGCTTTGCAAATTTACGACACAAATGCATGGGTGTAGACCAATGTTTGGGTCATGTTTCATGGAATTCTATGAACGTTCGATAATTAGCTGTTTTGCACGGTTTATTAAAGCAAGTTCGTTTCCATTTTTACACTAACTTGTAATTATAATTACGCTTAACAAATTTACCACACAAATGCATGGGTCTAGACCACTTTTGGGTCAAGTTTCGTGGAATTCTGAGAACGTTTGATACTAAGCTGTTTTGCACGATTTTTTTAAAGCAAGTTCGTTTCCCTTTTACACTAACTTGTAGTTATTATTATGCTTATCAAATTTACCACACAAATGCATGGGACTAGACCTACGTTTGGTTCAAGTTTCATCGAATTGTTAGAACGTTCAAAATTTAGCTGTTTTGCACGGTTTATTAAAGCAAGTTCGTTTCCATTTTTACACTAACTTGTAATTATAATTACGCTTAGCAAATTTACCACACAAATGCATGGGTCTAGACCACATTTTTGTCAAGTTTCGTGGAATTCTGAGAACGTTTGATACTAAGCTGTTTTGCAGGATTTTTTTAAAGCAAGTTCGTTTCCCTTTTACACTAACTTGTAGTTATTATTATGCTTATCAAATTTACCACACAAATGCATGGGACTAGACCTACGTTTGGTTCAAGTTTCATCGAATTGTAAGAACGTTCAAAATTTAGCTCTTTTGCACGGTTTTATTAAAGCAAGTTCGTTTCCCTTTTACAGTGACTTGTAGTTATTATTACGCTTAGCAAATTTACCACACAAATGCATGGGTCAAGACCTACGTGTGGTTCGAGTTTCGTGGAATTCTGAGAACATTCAAAATTTAGCTGTTTTGCATGGTTTTAGTAAAGCAACTTCGTTTCCCTTATACACTAACTTTTATTTGTTATTACGCTTTGCAAATTTACGACACAAATGCATGGGTGTAGACCAATGTTTGGGTCATGTTTCATGGAATTCTATGAACGTTCGATAATTAGCTGTTTTGCACGGTTTATTAAAGCAAGTTCGTTTCCATTTTTACACTAACTTGTAATTATAATTACGCTTAACAAATTTACCACACAAATGCATGGGTCTAGACCACTTTTGGGTCAAGTTTCGTGGAATTCTGAGAACGTTTGATACTAAGCTGTTTTGCACGATTTTTTTAAAGCAAGTTCGTTTCCCTTTTACACTAACTTGTAGTTATTATTATGCTTATCAAATTTACCACACAAATGCATGGGACTAGACCTACGTTTGGTTCAAGTTTCATCGAATTGTTAGAACGTTCAAAATTTAGCTGTTTTGCACGGTTTATTAAAGCAAGTTCGTTTCCATTTTTACACTAACTTGTAATTATAATTACGCTTAGCAAATTTACCACACAAATGCATGGGTCTAGACCACATTTTTGTCAAGTTTCGTGGAATTCTGAGAACGTTTGATACTAAGCTGTTTTGCAGGATTTTTTTAAAGCAAGTTCGTTTCCCTTTTACACTAACTTGTAGTTATTATTATGCTTATCAAATTTACCACACAAATGCATGGGACTAGACCTACGTTTGGTTCAAGTTTCATCGAATTGTAAGAACGTTCAAAATTTAGCTCTTTTGCACGGTTTTATTAAAGCAAGTTCGTTTCCCTTTTACAGTGACTTGTAGTTATTATTACGCTTAGCAAATTTACCACACAAATGCATGGGTCAAGACCTACGTGTGGTTCGAGTTTCGTGGAATTCTGAGAACATTCAAAATTTAGCTGTTTTGCATGGTTTTAGTAAAGCAACTTCGTTTCCCTTATACACTAACTTTTATTTGTTATTACGCTTTGCAAATTTACGACACAAATGCATGGGTGTAGACCAATGTTTGGGTCATGTTTCATGGAATTCTATGAACGTTCGATAATTAGCTGTTTTGCACGGTTTATTAAAGCAAGTTCGTTTCCATTTTTACACTAACTTGTAATTATAATTACGCTTAACAAATTTACCACACAAATGCATGGGTCTAGACCACTTTTGGGTCAAGTTTCGTGGAATTCTGAGAACGTTTGATACTAAGCTGTTTTGCACGATTTTTTTAAAGCAAGTTCGTTTCCCTTTTACACTAACTTGTAGTTATTATTATGCTTATCAAATTTACCACACAAATGCATGGGACTAGACCTACGTTTGGTTCAAGTTTCATCGAATTGTAAGAACGTTCAAAATTTAGCTGTTTTGCATGGTTTTATTAAAGGAAGTTCGTTTCCCTTTTACAGTGACTTGTAGTTATTATTACGTTTAGCAAATTTACCACACAAATGCATGGGTCAAGACCTACGTGTGGTTCGAGTTTCGTGGAATTCTGAGAACATTCAAAATTTAGCTGTTTTGCATGGTTTTAGTAAAGCAACTTCGTTTCCCTTATACACTAACTTTTATTTGTTATTACGCTTTGAAAATTTACGACACAAATGCATGGGTGTAGACCAATGTTTGGGTCATGTTTCATGGAATTCTATGAACGTTCAATAATTAGCTGTTTTGCACGGTTTATTAAAGCAAGTTCGTTTCCATTTTTACACTAACTTGTAATTATAATTACGCTTAGCAAATTTACCACACAAATGCATGGGTCTAGACCACATTTGGGTCAAGTTTCGTGGAATTCTGAGAACGTTTGATACTAAGCTGTTTTGCACGATTTTTTTAAAGCAAGTTCGTTTCCCTTTTACACTACTTGTAGTTATTATTATGCTTATCAAATTTACCACACAAATGCATGGGACTAGACCTACGTTTGGTTCATGTTTCTTCGAATTGTGAGAACATTCAAAACTTAGCTCTTTTGCACGGTTTTATTAAAGCAGTTTCGTTTCCCTTTTACAGTGACTTGTAGTTATTATTACGCTTAGCAAATTTACCACACAGATGCATGGGTCAAGACCTACGTGTGGTTCGAGTTTCGTGGAATTCTGAGAACATTCAAAATTTAGCTGTTTTGCATGGTTTTAGTAAAGCAACTTCGTTTCCCTTATACACTAACTTTTATTTGTTATTACGCTTTGAAAATTTACGACACAAATGCATGGGTGTAGACCAATGTTTGGGTCATGTTTCATGGAATTCTATGAACGTTCAATAATTAGCTGTTTTGCACGGTTTATTAAAGCAAGTTCGTTTCCATTTTTACACTAACTTGTAATTATTATTACGCTTAGCAAATTTACCACACAAATGCATGGGTCTAGACCACATCTGGGTCAAGTTTCGTGGAATTCTGAGAACGTTTGATACTAAGCTGTTTTGCACGATTTTTTTAAAGCAAGTTCGTTTCCCTTTTACACTAACTTGTAGTTATTATTATGCTTATCAAATTTACCACACAAATGCATGGGACTAGACCTACGTTTGGTTCAAGTTTCATCGAATTGTAAGAACGTTCAAAATTTAGCTGTTTTGCACGGTTTTATTAAAGGAAGTTCGTTTCCCTTTTACACTGACTTGTAGTTATTATCACGCTTAGCAAATTTACCACACAAATGCATGGGTCAAGGCCTAATTTTGGTTCGAGTTTCGTGGAATTTTGAGAACATTCAAAATTTAGCTGTTTTGCATGGTTTTAGTAAAACAAGTTCGTTTCCCTTATACACTAGCTTTTATTTATTATTACGCTTTGCAAATTTACGACACAAACGAATGGGTGTAGACCAGCGTTTGGGTCAAGTTTCATGGAATTCTATGAACGTTCAATATTTAGCTGTTTTGCACGGTTTATTAAAGCAAGTTCGTTTCCATTTTTACACTAACTTGTAATTATAATTACGCTTAGCAAATTTACCACACAAATGCATGGGTCTAGACCACATTTGGGTCAAGTTTCGTGGAATTCTGAGAACGTTTGATACTAAGCTGTTTTGCACGATTTTTTTAAAGCAAGTTCGTTTCCCTTTTACACTACTTGTAGTTATTATTATGCTTATCAAATTTACCACACAAATGCATGGGACTAGGCCTACGTTTGGTTCAAGTTTCTTCGAATTGTGAGAACGTTCAAAACTTAGCTCTTTTGCACGGTTTTATTAAAGCAAGTTCGTTTCCCTTTTACATTGACTTGTAGTTATTATTACGCTTAGCAAATTTACCACACAAATGCATGGGTCAAGACCTACGTGTGGTTCGAGTTTCGTTGAATTCTGAGAACATTCAAAATTTAGCTGTTTTGCATGGTTTTAGTAAAGTAACTTCGTTTCCCTTATACACTAACTTTTATTTGTTATTACGCTTTGCAAATTTACGACACAAATGCATGGGTGTAGACCAATGTTTGGGTCATGTTTCATGGAATTCTATGAACGTTCAATAATTAGCTGTTTTGCACGGTTTATTAAAGCAAGTTCGTTTCTATTTTTACACTAACTTGTAATTATAATTACGCTTAGAAAATTTACCACACAAATGCATGGGTCTAGACCACATTTGGGTCAAGTTTCGTGGAATTCTGAGAACGTTTGATACTAAGCTGTTTTGCACGATTTTTTTAAAGCAAGTTCGTTTCCCTTTTACACTAACTTGTAGTTATTATTATGCTAATCAAATTTACACACAAATGCATGGGACTTGACCTACGTTTGGTTCAAGTTTCATCGAATTGTAAGAACGTTCAAAATTTAGCTGTTTTGCACGGTTTTATTAAAGGAAGTTCGTTTCCCTTTTACACTGACTTGTAGTTATTATCACGCTTAGCAAATTTACCACACAAATGCATGGGTCAAGGCCTACCTTTGGTTCGAGTTTCGTGGAATTTTGAGAACATTCAAAATTTAGCTGTTTTGCATGGTTTTAGTAAAACAAGTTCGTTTCCCTTATACACTAGCTTTTATTTATTACTACGCTTTGCAAATTTACGACACAAACGAATGGGTGTAGACCAGCGTTTAGGTGAAGTTTCATGGAATTCTATGAACGTTCAATATTTAGCTGTTTTGCACGGTTTATTAAAGCAAGTTCGTTTCCATTTTTACACTAACTTGTAATTATAATTACGCTTAGGAAATCTACCACACAAATGCATGGGTCTAGACCACATTTGGGTCAAGTTTCGTGGAATTCTGAGAACGTTTGATACTAAGCTGTTTTGCACGATTTTTTTAAAGCAAGTTCGTTTCCCTTTTACACTAACTTGTAGTTATTATTATGCTTATCAAATTTACCACACAAATGCATGGGACTAGACCTACGTTTGGTTAGAGTTTCATCGAATTGTTAGAACGTTCAAAATTTAGCTGTTTTGCACGGTTTATTAAAGCAAGTTCGTTTCCATTTTTACACTAACTTGTAATTATAATTACGCTTAGCAAATTTACCACACAAATGCATGGGTCTAGACCACATTTTTGTCAAGTTTCGTGGAATTCTGAGAACGTTTGATACTAAGCTGTTTTGCAGGATTTTTTTAAAGCAAGTTCGTTTCCATTTTACACTAACTTGTAGTTATTCTTATGCTTATCAAATTTACCACACAAATGCATGGGACTAGACCTACGTTTGGTTCAAGTTTCATCGAATTATAAGAACGTTCAAAATTTAGCTCTTTTGCACGGTTTTATTAAAGCAAGTTCGTTTCCCTTTTACAGTGACTTGTAGTTATTATTACGCTTAGCAAATTTACCACACAAATGCATGGGTCAAGGCCTACGTGTGGTTCGAGTTTCGTGGAATTCTGAGAACATTCAAAATTTAGCTGTTTTGCATGGTTTTAGTAAAGCAACTTCGTTTCCCTTATACACTAACTTTTATTTGTTATTACGCTTTGCAAATTTACGACACAAATGCATGGGTGTAGACCAATGTTTGGGTCATGTTTCATGGAATTCTATGAACGTTCAATAATTAGCTGTTTTGCACGGTTTATTAAAGCAAGTTCGTTTCTATTTTTACACTAACTTGTAATTATAATTACGCTTAACAAATTTACCACACAAATGCATGGGTCTAGACCACTTTTGGGTCAAATTTCGTGGAATTCTGAGAACGTTTGATACTAAGCTGTTTTGCACGATTTTTTTAAAGCAAGTTCGTTTCCCTTTTACACTAACTTGTAGTTATTATTATGCTTATCAAATTTACCACACAAATGCATGGGACTAGACCTACGTTTGGTTCAAGTTTCATCGAATTGTAAGAACGTTCAAAATTTAGCTGTTTTGCACGGTTTTATTAAAGGAAGTTCGTTTCCCTTTTACAGTGACTTGTAGTTATTATTACGTTTAGCAAATTTACCACACAAATGCATGGGTCAAGACCTACGTGTGGTTCGAGTTTCGTGGAATTCTGAGAACATTCAAAATTTAGCTGTTTTGCATGGTTTTAGTAAAGCAACTTCGTTTCCCTTATACACTAACTTTTATTTGTTATTACGCTTTGAAAATTTACGACACAAATGCATGGGTGTAGACCAATGTTTGGGTCATGTTTCATGGAATTCTATGAACGTTCAATAATTAGCTGTTTTGCACGGTTTATTAAAGCAAGTTCGTTTCCATTTTTACACTAACTTGTAATTATTATTACGCTTAGCAAATTTACCACACAAATGCATGGGTCTAGACCACATCTGGGTCAAGTTTCGTGGAATTCTGAGAACGTTTGATACTAAGCTGTTTTGCACGATTTTTTTAAAGCAAGTTCGTTTCCCTTTTACACTAACTTGTAGTTATTATTATGCTTATCAAATTTACCACACAAATGCATGGGACTAGACCTACGTTTGGTTCAAGTTTCATCGAATTGTAAGAACGTTCAAAATTTAGCTGTTTTGCACGGTTTTATTAAAGGAAGTTCGTTTTCCTTTTACACTGACTTGTAGTTATTATCACGCTTAGCAAATTTACCACACAAATGCATGGGTCAAGGCCTAATTTTGGTTCGAGTTTCGTGGAATTTTGAGAACATTCAAAATTTAGCTGTTTTGCATGGTTTTAGTAAAACAAGTTCGTTTCCCTTATACACTAGCTTTTATTTATTATTACGCTTTGCAAATTTACGACACAAACGAATGGGTGTAGACCAGCGTTTGGGTCAAGTTTCATGGAATTCTATGAACGTTCAATATTTAGCTGTTTTGCACGGTTTATTAAAGCAAGTTCGTTTCCATTTTTACACTAACTTGTAATTATAATTACGCTTAGCAAATTTACCACACAAATGCATGGGTCTAGACCACATTTGGGTCAAGTTTCGTGGAATTCTGAGAACGTTTGATACTAAGCTGTTTTGCACGATTTTTTTAAAGCAAGTTCGTTTCCCTTTTACACTACTTGTAGTTATTATTATGCTTATCAAATTTACCACACAAATGCATGGGACTAGGCCTACGTTTGGTTCAAGTTTCTTCGAATTGTGAGAACGTTCAAAACTTAGCTCTTTTGCACGGTTTTATTAAAGCAAGTTCGTTTCCCTTTTACATTGACTTGTAGTTATTATTACGCTTAGCAAATTTACCACACAAATGCATGGGTCAAGACCTACGTGTGGTTCGAGTTTCGTTGAATTCTGAGAACATTCAAAATTTAGCTGTTTTGCATGGTTTTAGTAAAGCAACTTCGTTTCCCTTATACACTAACTTTTATTTGTTATTACGCTTTGCAAATTTACGACACAAATGCATGGGTGTAGACCAATGTTTGGGTCATGTTTCATGGAATTCTATGAACGTTCAATAATTAGCTGTTTTGCACGGTTTATTAAAGCAAGTTCGTTTCTATTTTTACACTAACTTGTAATTATAATTACGCTTAGAAAATTTACCACACAAATGCATGGGTCTAGACCACATTTGGGTCAAGTTTCGTGGAATTCTGAGAACGTTTGATACTAAGCTGTTTTGCACGATTTTTTTAAAGCAAGTTCGTTTCCCTTTTACACTAACTTGTAGTTATTATTATGCTAATCAAATTTACACACAAATGCATGGGACTTGACCTACGTTTGGTTCAAGTTTCATCGAATTGTAAGAACGTTCAAAATTTAGCTGTTTTGCACGGTTTTATTAAAGGAAGTTCGTTTCCCTTTTACACTGACTTGTAGTTATTATCACGCTTAGCAAATTTACCACACAAATGCATGGGTCAAGGCCTACCTTTGGTTCGAGTTTCGTGGAATTTTGAGAACATTCAAAATTTAGCTGTTTTGCATGGTTTTAGTAAAACAAGTTCGTTTCCCTTATACACTAGCTTTTATTTATTACTACGCTTTGCAAATTTACGACACAAACGAATGGGTGTAGACCAGCGTTTAGGTGAAGTTTCATGGAATTCTATGAACGTTCAATATTTAGCTGTTTTGCACGGTTTATTAAAGCAAGTTCGTTTCCATTTTTACACTAACTTGTAATTATAATTACGCTTAGGAAATCTACCACACAAATGCATGGGTCTAGACCACATTTGGGTCAAGTTTCGTGGAATTCTGAGAACGTTTGATACTAAGCTGTTTTGCACGATTTTTTTAAAGCAAGTTCGTTTCCCTTTTACACTAACTTGTAGTTATTATTATGCTTATCAAATTTACCACACAAATGCATGGGACTAGACCTACGTTTGGTTAGAGTTTCATCGAATTGTTAGAACGTTCAAAATTTAGCTGTTTTGCACGGTTTATTAAAGCAAGTTCGTTTCCATTTTTACACTAACTTGTAATTATAATTACGCTTAGCAAATTTACCACACAAATGCATGGGTCTAGACCACATTTTTGTCAAGTTTCGTGGAATTCTGAGAACGTTTGATACTAAGCTGTTTTGCAGGATTTTTTTAAAGCAAGTTCGTTTCCCTTTTACACTAACTTGTAGTTATTCTTATGCTTATCAAATTTACCACACAAATGCATGGGACTAGACCTACGTTTGGTTCAAGTTTCATCGAATTATAAGAACGTTCAAAATTTAGCTCTTTTGCACGGTTTTATTAAAGCAAGTTCGTTTCCCTTTTACAGTGACTTGTAGTTATTATTACGCTTAGCAAATTTACCACACAAATGCATGGGTCAAGGCCTACGTGTGGTTCGAGTTTCGTGGAATTCTGAGAACATTCAAAATTTAGCTGTTTTGCATGGTTTTAGTAAAGCAACTTCGTTTCCCTTATACACTAACTTTTATTTGTTATTACGCTTTGCAAATTTACGACACAAATGCATGGGTGTAGACCAATGTTTGGGTCATGTTTCATGGAATTCTATGAACGTTCAATAATTAGCTGTTTTGCACGGTTTATTAAAGCAAGTTCGTTTCTATTTTTACACTAACTTGTAATTATAATTACGCTTAACAAATTTACCACACAAATGCATGGGTCTAGACCACTTTTGGGTCAAATTTCGTGGAATTCTGAGAACGTTTGATACTAAGCTGTTTTGCACGATTTTTTTAAAGCAAGTTCGTTTCCCTTTTACACTAACTTGTAGTTATTATTATGCTTATCAAATTTACCACACAAATGCATGGGACTAGACCTACGTTTGGTTCAAGTTTCATCGAATTGTAAGAACGTTCAAAATTTAGCTGTTTTGCACGGTTTTATTAAAGGAAGTTCGTTTCCCTTTTACAGTGACTTGTAGTTATTATTACGTTTAGCAAATTTACCACACAAATGCATGGGTCAAGACCTACGTGTGGTTCGAGTTTCGTGGAATTCTGAGAACATTCAAAATTTAGCTGTTTTGCATGGTTTTAGTAAAGCAACTTCGTTTCCCTTATACACTAACTTTTATTTGTTATTACGCTTTGAAAATTTACGACACAAATGCATGGGTGTAGACCAATGTTTGGGTCATGTTTCATGGAATTCTATGAACGTTCAATAATTAGCTGTTTTGCACGGTTTATTAAAGCAAGTTCGTTTCCATTTTTACACTAACTTGTAATTATTATTACGCTTAGCAAATTTACCACACAAATGCATGGGTCTAGACCACATCTGGGTCAAGTTTCGTGGAATTCTGAGAACGTTTGATACTAAGCTGTTTTGCACGATTTTTTTAAAGCAAGTTCGTTTCCCTTTTACACTAACTTGTAGTTATTATTATGCTTATCAAATTTACCACACAAATGCATGGGACTAGACCTACGTTTGGTTCAAGTTTCATCGAATTGTAAGAACGTTCAAAATTTAGCTGTTTTGCACGGTTTTATTAAAGGAAGTTCGTTTTCCTTTTACACTGACTTGTAGTTATTATCACGCTTAGCAAATTTACCACACAAATGCATGGGTCAAGGCCTAATTTTGGTTCGAGTTTCGTGGAATTTTGAGAACATTCAAAATTTAGCTGTTTTGCATGGTTTTAGTAAAACAAGTTCGTTTCCCTTATACACTAGCTTTTATTTATTATTACGCTTTGCAAATTTACGACACAAACGAATGGGTGTAGACCAGCGTTTGGGTCAAGTTTCATGGAATTCTATGAACGTTCAATATTTAGCTGTTTTGCACGGTTTATTAAAGCAAGTTCGTTTCCATTTTTACACTAACTTGTAATTATAATTACGCTTAGCAAATTTACCACACAAATGCATGGGTCTAGACCACATTTGGGTCAAGTTTCGTGGAATTCTGAGAACGTTTGATACTAAGCTGTTTTGCACGATTTTTTTAAAGCAAGTTCGTTTCCCTTTTACACTACTTGTAGTTATTATTATGCTTATCAAATTTACCACACAAATGCATGGGACTAGGCCTACGTTTGGTTCAAGTTTCTTCGAATTGTGAGAACGTTCAAAACTTAGCTCTTTTGCACGGTTTTATTAAAGCAAGTTCGTTTCCCTTTTACATTGACTTGTAGTTATTATTACGCTTAGCAAATTTACCACACAAATGCATGGGTCAAGACCTACGTGTGGTTCGAGTTTCGTTGAATTCTGAGAACATTCAAAATTTAGCTGTTTTGCATGGTTTTAGTAAAGCAACTTCGTTTCCCTTATACACTAACTTTTATTTGTTATTACGCTTTGCAAATTTACGACACAAATGCATGGGTGTAGACCAATGTTTGGGTCATGTTTCATGGAATTCTATGAACGTTCAATAATTAGCTGTTTTGCACGGTTTATTAAAGCAAGTTCGTTTCTATTTTTACACTAACTTGTAATTATAATTACGCTTAGAAAATTTACCACACAAATGCATGGGTCTAGACCACATTTGGGTCAAGTTTCGTGGAATTCTGAGAACGTTTGATACTAAGCTGTTTTGCACGATTTTTTTAAAGCAAGTTCGTTTCCCTTTTACACTAACTTGTAGTTATTATTATGCTAATCAAATTTACACACAAATGCATGGGACTTGACCTACGTTTGGTTCAAGTTTCATCGAATTGTAAGAACGTTCAAAATTTAGCTGTTTTGCACGGTTTTATTAAAGGAAGTTCGTTTCCCTTTTACACTGACTTGTAGTTATTATCACGCTTAGCAAATTTACCACACAAATGCATGGGTCAAGGCCTACCTTTGGTTCGAGTTTCGTGGAATTTTGAGAACATTCAAAATTTAGCTGTTTTGCATGGTTTTAGTAAAACAAGTTCGTTTCCCTTATACACTAGCTTTTATTTATTACTACGCTTTGCAAATTTACGACACAAACGAATGGGTGTAGACCAGCGTTTAGGTGAAGTTTCATGGAATTCTATGAACGTTCAATATTTAGCTGTTTTGCACGGTTTATTAAAGCAAGTTCGTTTCCATTTTTACACTAACTTGTAATTATAATTACGCTTAGGAAATCTACCACACAAATGCATGGGTCTAGACCACATTTGGGTCAAGTTTCGTGGAATTCTGAGAACGTTTGATACTAAGCTGTTTTGCACGATTTTTTTAAAGCAAGTTCGTTTCCCTTTTACACTAACTTGTAGTTATTATTATGCTTATCAAATTTACCACACAAATGCATGGGACTAGACCTACGTTTGGTTAGAGTTTCATCGAATTGTTAGAACGTTCAAAATTTAGCTGTTTTGCACGGTTTATTAAAGCAAGTTCGTTTCCATTTTTACACTAACTTGTAATTATAATTACGCTTAGCAAATTTACCACACAAATGCATGGGTCTAGACCACATTTTTGTCAAGTTTCGTGGAATTCTGAGAACGTTTGATACTAAGCTGTTTTGCAGGATTTTTTTAAAGCAAGTTCGTTTCCCTTTTACACTAACTTGTAGTTATTCTTATGCTTATCAAATTTACCACACAAATGCATGGGACTAGACCTACGTTTGGTTCAAGTTTCATCGAATTATAAGAACGTTCAAAATTTAGCTCTTTTGCACGGTTTTATTAAAGCAAGTTCGTTTCCCTTTTACAGTGACTTGTAGTTATTATTACGCTTAGCAAATTTACCACACAAATGCATGGGTCAAGGCCTACGTGTGGTTCGAGTTTCGTGGAATTCTGAGAACATTCGAAATTTAGCTGTTTTGCATGGTTTTAGTAAAGCAACTTCGTTTCCCTTATACACTAACTTTTATTTGTTATTACGCTTTGCAAATTTACGACACAAATGCATGGGTGTAGACCAATGTTTGGGTCATGTTTCATGGAATTCTATGAACGTTCAATAATTAGCTGTTTTGCACGGTTTATTAAAGCAAGTTCGTTTCTATTTTTACACTAACTTGTAATTATAATTACGCTTAACAAATTTACCACACAAATGCATGGGTCTAGACCACTTTTGGGTCAAATTTCGTGGAATTCTGAGAACGTTTGATACTAAGCTGTTTTGCACGATTTTTTTAAAGCAAGTTCGTTTCCCTTTTACACTAACTTGTAGTTATTATTATGCTTATCAAATTTACCACACAAATGCATGGGACTAGACCTACGTTTGGTTCAAGTTTCATCGAATTGTAAGAACGTTCAAAATTTAGCTGTTTTGCACGGTTTTATTAAAGGAAGTTCGTTTCCCTTTTACAGTGACTTGTAGTTATTATTACGTTTAGCAAATTTACCACACAAATGCATGGGTCAAGACCTACGTGTGGTTCGAGTTTCGTGGAATTCTGAGAACATTCAAAATTTAGCTGTTTTGCATGGTTTTAGTAAAGCAACTTCGTTTCCCTTATACACTAACTTTTATTTGTTATTACGCTTTGAAACTTTACGACACAAATGCATGGGTGTAGACCAATGTTTGGGTCATGTTTCATGGAATTCTATGAACGTTCAATAATTAGCTGTTTTGCACGGTTTATTAAAGCAAGTTCGTTTCCATTTTTACACTAACTTGTAATTATAATTACGCTTAGCAAATTTACCACACAAATGCATGGGTCTAGACCACATTTGGGTCAAGTTTCGTGGAATTCTGAGAACGTTTGATACTAAGCTGTTTTGCACGATTTTTTTAAAGCAAGTTCGTTTCCCTTTTACACTACTTGTAGTTATTATTATGCTTATCAAATTTACCACACAAATGCATGGGACTAGACCTACGTTTGGTTCATGTTTCTTCGAATTGTGAGAACGTTCAAAACTTAGCTCTTTTGCACGGTTTTATTAAAGCAAGTTCGTTTCCCTTTTACAGTGACTTGTAGTTATTATTACGCTTAGCAAATTTACCACACAAATGCATGGGTCAAGACCTACGTGTGGTTCGAGTTTCGTGGAATTCTGAGAACATTCAAAATTTAGCTGTTTTGCATGGTTTTAGTAAAACAAGTTCGTTTCCCTTATACACTAGCTTTTATTTATTATTACGCTTTGCAAATTTACGACACAAACGAATGGGTGTAGACCAGCGTTTAGGTCAAGTTTCATGGAATTCTATGAACGTTCAATATTTAGCTGTTTTGCACGGTTTATTAAAGCAAGTTCATTTCCATTTTTACACTAACTTGTAATTATAATTACGCTTAGTAAATTTACCAGACAAATGCATGGGTCTAGACCACATTTGGGTCAAGTTTCGTGGAATTCTGAGAACGTTTGATACTAAGTTGTTTTGCACGATTTTTTTAAAGCAAGTTCGTTTCCCTTTTACACTAACTTGTAGTTATTATTATGCTTATCAAATTTACCACACAAATGCATGGGACTAGACCTACGTTTGGTTCAAGTTTCATCGAATTGTAAGAACGTTCAAAATTTAGCTGTTTTGCACGGTTTATTAAAGCAAGTTCGTTTCCATTTTTACACTAACTTGTAATTATAATTACGCTTAGCAAATTTACCACACAAATGCTGGGTCTAGACCACATTTTGGTCAAGTTTCGTGGAATTCTGAGAACGTTTGATACTAAGCTGTTTTGCAGGATTTTTTTAAAGCAAGTTCGTTTCCCTTTTACACTAACTTGTAGTTATTATTACGCTTATCAAATTTACCACACAATGGCATGGGACTAGACCAACGTTTGGTTCAAGTTTCATCGAATTGTGAGAACGTTCAAAATTTAGCTGTTTTGCACGGTTTTATTAAAGGAAGTTCGTTTCCCTTTTACACTGACTTGTAGTTATTATCACGCTTAGCAAATTTACCACACAAATGCATGGGTCAAGGCCTACCTTTGGTTCGAGTTTCGTGGAATTTTGAGAACATTCAAAATTTAGCTGTTTTGCATGGTTTTAGTAAAACAAGTTCGTTTCCCTTATACACTAGCTTTTATTTATTACTACGCTTTGCAAATTTACGACACAAACGAATGGGTGTAGACCAGCGTTTAGGTGAAGTTTCATGGAATTCTATGAACGTTCAATATTTAGCTGTTTTGCACGGTTTATTAAAGCAAGTTCGTTTCCATTTTTACACTAACTTGTAATTATAATTAAGCTTAGGAAATCTACCACACAAATGCATGGGTCTAGACCACATTTGGGTCAAGTTTCGTGGAATTCTGAGAACGTTTGATACTAAGCTGTTTTGCACGATTTTTTTAAAGCAAGTTCGTTTCCCTTTTACACTAACTTGTAGTTATTATTATGCTTATCAAATTTACCACACAAATGCATGGGACTAGACCTACGTTTGGTTAGAGTTTCATCGAATTGTTAGAACGTTCAAAATTTAGCTGTTTTGCACGGTTTATTAAAGCAAGTTCGTTTCCATTTTTACACTAACTTGTAATTATAATTACGCTTAGCAAATTTACCACACAAATGCATGGGTCTAGACCACATTTTTGTCAAGTTTCGTGGAATTCTGAGAACGTTTGATACTAAGCTGTTTTGCAGGATTTTTTTAAAGCAAGTTCGTTTCCCTTTTACACTAACTTGTAGTTATTCTTATGCTTATCAAATTTACCACACAAATGCATGGGACTAGACCTACGTTTGGTTCAAGTTTCATCGAATTATAAGAACGTTCAAAATTTAGCTCTTTTGCACGGTTTTATTAAAGCAAGTTCGTTTCCCTTTTACAGTGACTTGTAGTTATTATTACGCTTAGCAAATTTACCACACAAATGCATGGGTCAAGGCCTACGTGTGGTTCGAGTTTCGTGGAATTCTGAGAACATTCAAAATTTAGCTGTTTTGCATGGTTTTAGTAAAGCAACTTCGTTTCCCTTATACACTAACTTTTATTTGTTATTACGCTTTGCAAATTTACGACACAAATGCATGGGTGTAGACCAATGTTTGGGTCATGTTTCATGGAATTCTATGAACGTTCAATAATTAGCTGTTTTGCACGGTTTATTAAAGCAAGTTCGTTTCTATTTTTACACTAACTTGTAATTATAATTACGCTTAACAAATTTACCACACAAATGCATGGGTCTAGACCACTTTTGGGTCAAATTTCGTGGAATTCTGAGAACGTTTGATACTAAGCTGTTTTGCACGATTTTTTTAAAGCAAGTTCGTTTCCCTTTTACACTAACTTGTAGTTATTATTATGCTTATCAAATTTACCACACAAATGCATGGGACTAGACCTACGTTTGGTTCAAGTTTCATCGAATTGTAAGAACGTTCAAAATTTAGCTGTTTTGCACGGTTTTATTAAAGGAAGTTCGTTTCCCTTTTACAGTGACTTGTAGTTATTATTACGTTTAGCAAATTTACCACACAAATGCATGGGTCAAGACCTACGTGTGGTTCGAGTTTCGTGGAATTCTGAGAACATTCAAAATTTAGCTGTTTTGCATGGTTTTAGTAAAGCAACTTCGTTTCCCTTATACACTAACTTTTATTTGTTATTACGCTTTGAAAATTTACGACACAAATGCATGGGTGTAGACCAATGTTTGGGTCATGTTTCATGGAATTCTATGAACGTTCAATAATTAGCTGTTTTGCACGGTTTATTAAAGCAAGTTCGTTTCCATTTTTACACTAACTTGTAATTATAATTACGCTTAGCAAATTTACCACACAAATGCATGGGTCTAGACCACATTTGGGTCAAGTTTCGTGGAATTCTGAGAACGTTTGATACTAAGCTGTTTTGCACGATTTTTTTAAAGCAAGTTCGTTTCCCTTTTACACTACTTGTAGTTATTATTATGCTTATCAAATTTACCACACAAATGCATGGGACTAGACCTACGTTTGGTTCATGTTTCTTCGAATTGTGAGAACGTTCAAAACTTAGCTCTTTTGCACGGTTTTATTAAAGCAAGTTCGTTTCCCTTTTACAGTGACTTGTAGTTATTATTACGCTTAGCAAATTTACCACACAAATGCATGGGTCAAGACCTACGTGTGGTTCGAGTTTCGTGGAATTCTGAGAACATTCAAAATTTAGCTGTTTTGCATGGTTTTAGTAAAACAAGTTCGTTTCCCTTATACACTAGCTTTTATTTATTATTACGCTTTGCAAATTTACGACACAAACGAATGGGTGTAGACCAGCGTTTAGGTCAAGTTTCATGGAATTCTATGAACGTTCAATATTTAGCTGTTTTGCACGGTTTATTAAAGCAAGTTCATTTCCATTTTTACACTAACTTGTAATTATAATTACGCTTAGTAAATTTACCAGACAAATGCATGGGTCTAGACCACATTTGGGTCAAGTTTCGTGGAATTCTGAGAACGTTTGATACTAAGTTGTTTTGCACGATTTTTTTAAAGCAAGTTCGTTTCCCTTTTACACTAACTTGTAGTTATTATTATGCTTATCAAATTTACCACACAAATGCATGGGACTAGACCTACGTTTGGTTCAAGTTTCATCGAATTGTAAGAACGTTCAAAATTTAGCTGTTTTGCACGGTTTATTAAAGCAAGTTCGTTTCCATTTTTACACTAACTTGTAATTATAATTACGCTTAGCAAATTTACCGCACAAATGCTGGGTCTAGACCACATTTTGGTCAAGTTTCGTGGAATTCTGAGAACGTTTGATACTAAGCTGTTTTGCAGGATTTTTTTAAAGCAAGTTCGTTTCCCTTTTACACTAACTTGTAGTTATTATTACGCTTATCAAATTTACCACACAAATGAATGGGACTAGACCAACGTTTGGTTCAAGTTTCATCGAATTGTGAGAACGTTCAAAATTTAGCTGTTTTGCACGGTTTTATTAAAGGAAGTTCGTTTCCCTTTTACACTGACTTGTAGTTATTATCACGCTTAGCAAATTTACCACACAAATGCATGGGTCAAGGCCTACCTTTGGTTCGAGTTTCGTGGAATTTTGAGAACATTCAAAATTTAGCTGTTTTGCATGGTTTTAGTAAAACAAGTTCGTTTCCCTTATACACTAGCTTTTATTTATTACTACGCTTTGCAAATTTACGACACAAACGAATGGGTGTAGACCAGCGTTTAGGTGAAGTTTCATGGAATTCTATGAACGTTCAATATTTAGCTGTTTTGCACGGTTTATTAAAGCAAGTTCGTTTCCATTTTTACACTAACTTGTAATTATAATTAAGCTTAGGAAATCTACCACACAAATGCATGGGTCTAGACCACATTTGGGTCAAGTTTCGTGGAATTCTGAGAACGTTTGATACTAAGCTGTTTTGCACGATTTTTTTAAAGCAAGTTCGTTTCCCTTTTACACTAACTTGTAGTTATTATTATGCTTATCAAATTTACCACACAAATGCATGGGACTAGACCTACGTTTGGTTAGAGTTTCATCGAATTGTTAGAACGTTCAAAATTTAGCTGTTTTGCACGGTTTATTAAAGCAAGTTCGTTTCCATTTTTACACTAACTTGTAATTATAATTACGCTTAGCAAATTTACCACACAAATGCATGGGTCAAGACCTACGTGTGGTTCGAGTTTCGTGGAATTCTGAGAACATTCAAAATTTAGCTGTTTTGCATGGTTTTAGTAAAGCAACTTCGTTTCCCTTATACACTAACTTTTATTTGTTATTACGCTTTGAAAATTTACGACACAAATGCATGGGTGTAGACCAATGTTTGGGTCATGTTTCATGGAATTCTATGAACGTTCAATAATTAGCTGTTTTGCACGGTTTATTAAAGCAAGTTCGTTTCCATTTTTACACTAACTTGTAATTATAATTACGCTTAGCAAATATACCACACAAATGCATGGGTCTAGACCACATTTGGGTCAAGTTTCGTGAAATTCTGAGAACGTTTGATACTAAGCTGTTTTGCACGAATTTTTTAAAGCAAGTTCGTTTCCCTTTTACACTACTTGTAGTTATTATTATGCTTATCAAATTTACCACACAAATGCATGGGACTAGACCTACGTTTGGTTCATGTTTCTTCGAATTGTGAGAACATTCAAAACTTAGCTCTTTTGCACGGTTTTATTAAAGCAAGTTCGTTTCCCTTTTACAGTGACTTGTAGTTATTATTACGCTTAGCAAATTTACCACACAAATGCATGGGTCAAGACCTACGTGTGGTTCGAGTTTCGTGGAATTCTGAGAACATTCAAAATTTAGCTGTTTTGCATGGTTTTAGTAAAGCAACTTCGTTTCCCTTATACACTAACTTTTATTTGTTATTACGCTTTGAAAATTTACGACACAAATGCATGGGTGTAGACCAATGTTTGGGTCATGTTTCATGGAATTCTTTGAACGTTCAATAATTAGCTGTTTTGCACGGTTTATTAAAGCAAGTTCGTTTCCATTTTTACACTAACTTGTAATTATTATTACACTTAGCAAATTTACCACACAAATGCATGGGTCTAGACCACATTTGGGTCAAGTTTCGTGGAATTCTGAGAACGTTTGATACTAAGCTGTTTTGCACGATTTTTTTAAAGCAAGTTCGTTTCCCTTTTACACTAACTTGTAGTTATTATTATGCTTATCAAATTTACCACACAAATGCATGGGACTAAGACCTACGTTTGGTTCAAGTTTCATCGAATTGTAAGAACGTTCAAAATTTAGCTGTTTTGCACGGTTTTATTAAAGGAAGTTCGTTTCCCTTTTACACTGACTTGTAGTTATTATCACGCTTAGCAAATTTACCACACAAATGCATGGGTCAAGGCCTACCTTTTGTTCGAGTTTCGTGGAATTTTGAGAACATTCAAAATTTAGCTGTTTTGCATAGTTTTAGTAAAACAAGTTCGTTTCCCTTATACACTAGCTTTTATTTATTATTACGCTTTGCAAATTTACGACACAAACGAATGGGTGTAGACCAGCGTTTAGGTCAAGTTTCATGGAATTCTATGAACGTTCAATATTTAGCTGTTTTGCACGGTTTATTAAAGCAAGTTCGTTTCCATTTTTACACTAACTTGTAATTATAATTACGCTTAGTAAATTTACCACACAAATGCATGGGTCTAGACCACATTTGGGTCAAGTTTCGTGGAATTCTGAGAACGTTTGATACTAAGCTGTTTTGCACGATTTTTTTAAAGCAAGTTCGTTTCCCTTTTACACTAACTTGTAGTTATTACTATGCTTATCAAATTTACCACACAAATGCATGGGACTAGACCTACGTTTGGTTCAAGTTTCATCGAATTGTAAGAACGTTCAAAATTTAGCTGTTTTGCACGGTTTATTAAAGCAAGTTCGTTTCCATTTTTACACTAACTTGTAATTATAATTACGCTTAGCAAATTTACCACACAAATGCATGGGTCTAGACCACATTTTGGTCAAGTTTCGTGGAATTCTGAGAACGTTTGATACTAAGCTGTTTTGCAGGATTTTTTTAAAGCAAGTTCGTTTCCCTTTTACACTAACTTGTAGTTATTATTATGCTTATCAAATTTACCACACAAATGCATTGGACTAAACCTACGTTTGGTTCAAGTTTCATCGAATTGTAAGAACGTTCAAAATTTAGCTGTTTTGCACGGTTTTATTAAAGGAAGTTCGTTTCCCTTTTACACTGACTTGTAGTTATTATCACGCTTAGCAAATTTACCACACAAATGCATGGGTCAAGGCCTACCTTTGGTTCGAGTTTCGTGGAATTTTGAGAACATTCAAAATTTAGCTGTTTTGCATGGTTTTAGTAAAACAAGTTCGTTTCCCTTATACACTAGCTTTTATTTATTATTACACTTTGCAAATTTACGACACAAACGAATGGGTGTAGACCAGCACCGTTTGGGTCAAGTTTCATGGAATTCTATGAATGTTCAATATTTAGCTGTTTTGCACGGTTTATTAAAGCAAGTTCGTTTCCATTTTTACACTAACTTGTAAT
This sequence comes from Sesamum indicum, assembly GCF_026168435.1. Lineage (NCBI taxonomy): Eukaryota > Viridiplantae > Streptophyta > Magnoliopsida > Lamiales > Pedaliaceae > Sesamum > Sesamum indicum. The sequence goes on from NC_142659.1 coordinate 12,351,865, forward strand.
TATAATTACGCTTAGCAAATTTACCACACAAATGCATGGGTCTAGACCACATTTGGGTCAAGTTTCGTAGAATTCTGAGAACGTTGGATACTAAGCTGTTTTGCAGGATTTTTTTAAAGCAAGTTCGTTTCCCTTTTACACTAACTTATAGTTATTATTATGCTTATCAAATTTACCACACAAATGCATGGGACTAGACCAACGTTTGGTTCAAGTTTCATCGAATTGTGAGAACGTTCAAAATTTAGCTGTTTTGCACGGTTTTATTAAAGGAAGTTCGTTTCCCTTTTACACTGACTTGTAGTTATTATCACGCTTAGCAAATTTACCACACAAATGCATGGGTCAAGACCTACGTGTGGTTCGAGTTTCGTGGAATTCTGAGAACATTCAAAATTTAGTTGTTTTGCATGGTTTTAGTAAAACAAGTTCGTTTCCCTTATACACTAGCTTTTATTTATTATTACGCTTTGCAAATTTACGACACAAACGAATGGGTGTAGACCAGCGTTTGGGTCAAGTTTCATGGAATTCTATGAACGTTCAATATTTAGCTGTTTTGCACGGTTTATTAAAGCAAGTTCGTTTCCATTTTTACACTAACTTGTAATTATAATTACGCTTAGCAAATTTACCACACAAATGCATGGGTCTAGACCACATTTGGGTCAAGTTTCGTGGAATTCTGAGAACGTTTGATACTAAGCTGTTTTGCACGATTTTTTTAAAGCAAGTTCGTTTCCCTTTTACACTACTTGTAGTTATTATTATGCTTATCAAATTTACCACACAAATGCATGGGACTAGACCTACGTTTGGTTCATATTTCTTCGAATTGTGAGAACATTCAAAACTTAGCTCTTTTGCACGGTTTTATTAAAGCAAGTTCGTTTCCCTTTTACAGTGACTTGTAGTTATTATTACGCTTAGCAAATTTACCACACAAATGCATGGGTCAAGACCTACGTGTGGTTCGAGTTTCGTGGAATTCTGAGAACATTCAAAATTTAGCTGTTTTGCATGGTTTTAGTAAAGCAACTTCGTTTCCCTTATACACTAACTTTTATTTGTTATTACGCTTTGAAAATTTACGACACAAATGCATGGGTGTAGACCAATGTTTGGGTCATATTTCATGGAATTCTATGAACGTTCAATAATTAGCTGTTTTGCACGGTTTATTAAAGCAAGTTCGTTTCCATTTTTACACTAACTTGTAATTATTATTACGCTTAGCAAATTTACCACACAAATGCATGGGTCTAGACCACATTTGGGTCAAGTTTCGTGGAATTCTGAGAACGTTTGATACTAAGCTGTTTTGCACGATTTTTTTAAAGCAAGTTCGTTTCCGTTTTACACTAACTTGTAGTTATTATTATGCTTATCAAATTTACCACACAAATGCATGGGACTAGACCTACGTTTGGTTCAAGTTTCATCGAATTGTAAGAACGTTCAAAATTTAGCTGTTTTGCACGGTTTTATTAAAGGAAGTTCGTTTCCCTTTTACACTGACTTGTAGTTATTATCACGCTTAGCAAATTTACCACACAAATGCATGGGTCAAGGCCTACCTTTGGTTCGAGTCTCGTGGAATTTTGAGAACATTCAAAATTTAGTTGTTTTGCATGGTTTTAGTAAAACAAGTTCGTTTCCCTTATACACTAGCTTTTATTTATTATTACGCTTTGCAAATTTACGACACAAACGAATGGGTGTAGACCAGCGTTTGGGTCAAGTTTCATGGAATTCTATGAACGTTCAATATTTAGCTGTTTTGCACGGTTTATTAAAGCAAGTTCGTTTCCATTTTTACACTAACTTGTAATTATAATTACGCTTAGCAAATTTACCACACAAATGCTGGGTCTAGACCACATTTTGGTCAAGTTTCGTGGAATTCTGAGAACGTTTGATACTAAGCTGTTTTGCAGGATTTTTTTAAAGCAAGTTCGTTTCCCTTTTACACTAACTTGTAGTTATTATTACGCTTATCAAATTTACCACACAAATGAATGGGACTAGACCAACGTTTGGTTCAAGTTTCATCGAATTGTGAGAACGTTCAAAATTTAGCTGTTTTGCACGGTTTTATTAAAGGAAGTTCGTTTCCCTTTTACACTGACTTGTAGTTATTATCACGCTTAGCAAATTTACCACACAAATGCATGGGTCAAGGCCTACCTTTGGTTCGAGTCTCGTGGAATTTTGAGAACATTTAAAATTTAGTTGTTTTGCATGGTTTTAGTAAAACAAGTTCGTTTCCCTTATACACTAGCTTTTATTTATTATTACGCTTTGCAAATTTACGACACAAACGAATGGGTGTAGACCAGCGTTTGGGTCAAGTTTCATGGAATTCTATGAACGTTCAATATTTAGCTGTTTTGCACGGTTTATTAAAGCAAGTTCGTTTCCATTTTTACACTAACTTGTAATTATAATTACGCTTAGCAAATTTACCACACAAATGCATGGGTCTAGACCACATTTGGGTCAAGTTTCGTGGAATTCTGAGAACGTTTGATACTAAGCTGTTTTGCACGATTTTTTTAACGCAAGTTCGTTTCCCTTTTACACTACTTGTAGTTATTATTATGCTTATCAAATTTACCACACAAATGCATGGGACTAGACCTACGTTTGGTTCATGTTTCTTCGAATTGTGAGAACGTTCAAAACTTAGCTCTTTTGCACGGTTTTATTAAAGCAAGTTCGTTTCCCTTTTACAGTGACTTGTAGTTATTATTACGCTTAGCAAATTTACCACACAAATGCATGGGTCAAGACCTACGTGTGGTTCGAGTTTCGTGGAATTCTGAGAACATTCAAAATTTAGCTGTTTTGCATGGTTTTAGTAAAGCAACTTCGTTTCCCTTATACACTAACTTTTATTTGTTATTACGCTTTGAAAATTTACGACACAAATGCATGGGTGTAGACCAATGTTTGGGTCATGTTTCATGGAATTCTATGAACGTTCAATAATTAGCTGTTTTGCACGGTTTATTAAAGCAAGTTCGTTTCCATTTTTACACTAACTTGTAATTATAATTACGCTTAGCAAATATACCACACAAATGCATGGGTCTAGACCACATTTGGGTCAAGTTTCGTGAAATTCTGAGAACGTTTGATACTAAGCTGTTTTGCACGAATTTTTTAAAGCAAGTTCGTTTCCCTTTTACACTACTTGTAGTTATTATTATGCTTATCAAATTTACCACACAAATGCATGGGACTAGACCTACGTTTGGTTCATGTTTCTTCGAATTGTGAGAACATTCAAAACTTAGCTCTTTTGCACGGTTTTATTAAAGCAAGTTCGTTTCCCTTTTACAGTGACTTGTAGTTATTATTACGCTTAGCAAATTTACCACACAAATGCATGGGTCAAGACCTACGTGTGGTTCGAGTTTCGTGGAATTCTGAGAACATTCAAAATTTAGCTGTTTTGCATGGTTTTAGTAAAGCAACTTCGTTTCCCTTATACACTAACTTTTATTTGTTATTACGCTTTGAAAATTTACGACACAAATGCATGGGTGTAGACCAATGTTTGGGTCATGTTTCATGGAATTCTTTGAACGTTCAATAATTAGCTGTTTTGCACGGTTTATTAAAGCAAGTTCGTTTCCATTTTTACACTAACTTGTAATTATTATTACACTTAGCAAATTTACCACACAAATGCATGGGTCTAGACCACATTTGGGTCAAGTTTCGTGGAATTCTGAGAACGTTTGATACTAAGCTGTTTTGCACGATTTTTTTAAAGCAAGTTCGTTTCCCTTTTACACTAACTTGTAGTTATTACTATGCTTATCAAATTTACCACACAAATGCATGGGACTAGACCTACGTTTGGTTCAAGTTTCATCGAATTGTAAGAACGTTCAAAATTTAGCTGTTTTGCACGGTTTATTAAAGCAAGTTCGTTTCCATTTTTACACTAACTTGTAATTATAATTACGCTTAGCAAATTTACCACACAAATGCATGGGTCTAGACCACATTTTGGTCAAGTTTCGTGGAATTCTGAGAACGTTTGATACTAAGCTGTTTTGCAGGATTTTTTTAAAGCAAGTTCGTTTCCCTTTTACACTAACTTGTAGTTATTATTATGCTTATCAAATTTACCACACAAATGCATGGGACTAGACCTACGTTTGGTTCAAGTTTCATCGAATTGTAAGAACGTTCAAAATTTAGCTGTTTTGCACGGTTTTATTAAAGGAAGTTCGTTTCCCTTTTACACTGACTTGTAGTTATTATCACGCTTAGCAAATTTACCACACAAATGCATGGGTCAAGGCCTACCTTTGGTTCGAGTTTCGTGGAATTTTGAGAACATTCAAAATTTAGCTGTTTTGCATGGTTTTAGTAAAACAAGTTCGTTTCCCTTATACACTAGCTTTTATTTATTATTACACTTTGCAAATTTACGACACAAACGAATGGGTGTAGACCAGCACCGTTTGGGTCAAGTTTCATGGAATTCTATGAATGTTCAATATTTAGCTGTTTTGCACGGTTTATTAAAGCAAGTTCGTTTCCATTTTTACACTAACTTGTAATTATAATTACGCTTAGCAAATTTACCACACAAATGCATGGGTCTAGACCACATTTGGGTCAAGTTTCGTAGAATTCTGAGAACGTTGGATACTAAGCTGTTTTGCAGGATTTTTTTAAAGCAAGTTCGTTTCCCTTTTACACTAACTTGTAGTTATTATTATGCTTATCAAATTTACCACACAAATGCATGGGACTAGACCAACGTTTGGTTCAAGTTTCATCGAATTGTGAGAACGTTCAAAATTTAGCTGTTTTGCACGGTTTTATTAAAGGAAGTTCGTTTCCCTTTTACACTGACTTGTAGTTATTATCACGCTTAGCAAATTTACCACACAAATGCATGGGTCAAGACCTACGTGTGGTTCGAGTTTCGTGGAATTCTGAGAACATTCAAAATTTAGTTGTTTTGCATGGTTTTAGTAAAACAAGTTCGTTTCCCTTATACACTAGCTTTTATTTATTATTACGCTTTGCAAATTTACGACACAAACGAATGGGTGTAGACCAGCGTTTGGGTCAAGTTTCATGGAATTCTATGAACGTTCAATATTTAGCTGTTTTGCACGGTTTATTAAAGCAAGTTCGTTTCCATTTTTACACTAACTTGTAATTATAATTACGCTTAGCAAATTTACCACACAAATGCATGGGTCTAGACCACATTTGGGTCAAGTTTCGTGGAATTCTGAGAACGTTTGATACTAAGCTGTTTTGCACGATTTTTTTAAAGCAAGTTCGTTTCCCTTTTACACTACTTGTAGTTATTATTATGCTTATCAAATTTACCACACAAATGCATGGGACTAGACCTACGTTTGGTTCATATTTCTTCGAATTGTGAGAACATTCAAAACTTAGCTCTTTTGCACGGTTTTATTAAAGCAAGTTCGTTTCCCTTTTACAGTGACTTGTAGTTATTATTACGCTTAGCAAATTTACCACACAAATGCATGGGTCAAGACCTACGTGTGGTTCGAGTTTCGTGGAATTCTGAGAACATTCAAAATTTAGCTGTTTTGCATGGTTTTAGTAAAGCAACTTCGTTTCCCTTATACACTAACTTTTATTTGTTATTACGCTTTGAAAATTTACGACACAAATGCATGGGTGTAGACCAATGTTTGGGTCATATTTCATGGAATTCTATGAACGTTCAATAATTAGCTGTTTTGCACGGTTTATTAAAGCAAGTTCGTTTCCATTTTTACACTAACTTGTAATTATTATTACGCTTAGCAAATTTACCACACAAATGCATGGGTCTAGACCACATTTGGGTCAAGTTTCGTGGAATTCTGAGAACGTTTGATACTAAGCTGTTTTGCACGATTTTTTTAAAGCAAGTTCGTTTCCGTTTTACACTAACTTGTAGTTATTATTATGCTTATCAAATTTACCACACAAATGCATGGGACTAGACCTACGTTTGGTTCAAGTTTCATCGAATTGTAAGAACGTTCAAAATTTAGCTGTTTTGCACGGTTTTATTAAAGGAAGTTCGTTTCCCTTTTACACTGACTTGTAGTTATTATCACGCTTAGCAAATTTACCACACAAATGCATGGGTCAAGGCCTAATTTTGGTTCGAGTTTCGTGGAATTTTGAGAACATTAAAATTTAGCTGTTTTGCATGGTTTTAGTAAAACAAGTTCGTTTCCCTTATACACTAGCTTTTATTTATTATTACGCTTTGCAAATTTACGACACAAACGAATGGGTGTAGACCAGCGTTTGGGTCAAGTTTCATGGAATTCTATGAACGTTCAATATTTAGCTGTTTTGCACGGTTTATTAAAGCAAGTTCGTTTCCATTTTTACACTAACTTGTAATTATAATTACGCTTAGCAAATTTACCACACAAATGCTGGGTCTAGACCACATTTTGGTCAAGTTTCGTGGAATTCTGAGAACGTTTGATACTAAGCTGTTTTGCAGGATTTTTTTAAAGCAAGTTCGTTTCCCTTTTACACTAACTTGTAGTTATTATTACGCTTATCAAATTTACCACACAAATGAATGGGACTAGACCAACGTTTGGTTCAAGTTTCATCGAATTGTGAGAACGTTCAAAATTTAGCTGTTTTGCACGGTTTTATTAAAGGAAGTTCGTTTCCCTTTTACACTGACTTGTAGTTATTATCACGCTTAGCAAATTTACCACACAAATGCATGGGTCAAGGCCTAACTTTGGTTCGAGTCTCGTGGAATTTTGAGAACATTCAAAATTTAGTTGTTTTGCATGGTTTTAGTAAAACAAGTTCGTTTCCCTTATACACTAGCTTTTATTTATTATTACGCTTTGCAAATTTACGACACAAACGAATGGGTGTAGACCAGCGTTTGGGTCAAGTTTCATGGAATTCTATGAACGTTCAATATTTAGCTGTTTTGCACGGTTTATTAAAGCAAGTTCGTTTCCATTTTTACACTAACTTGTAATTATAATTACGCTTAGCAAATTTACCACACAAATGCATGGGTCTAGACCACATTTGGGTCAAGTTTCGTGGAATTCTGAGAACGTTTGATACTAAGCTGTTTTGCACGATTTTTTTAACGCAAGTTCGTTTCCCTTTTACACTACTTGTAGTTATTATTATGCTTATCAAATTTACCACACAAATGCATGGGACTAGACCTACGTTTGGTTCATGTTTCTTCGAATTGTGAGAACGTTCAAAACTTAGCTCTTTTGCACGGTTTTATTAAAGCAAGTTCGTTTCCCTTTTACAGTGACTTGTAGTTATTATTACGCTTAGCAAATTTACCACACAAATGCATGGGTCAAGACCTACGTGTGGTTCGAGTTTCGTGGAATTCTGTGAACATTCAAAATTTAGCTGTTTTGCATGGTTTTAGTAAAGCAACTTCGTTTCCCTTATACACTAACTTTTATTTGTTATTACGCTTTGAAAATTTACGACACAAATGCATGGGTGTAGACCAATGTTTGGGTCATGTTTCATGGAATTCTATGAACGTTCAATAATTAGCTGTTTTGCACGGTTTATTAAAGCAAGTTCGTTTCCATTTTTACACTAACTTGTAATTATAATTACGCTTAGCAAATTTACCACACAAATGCATGGGTCTAGACCACATTTGGGTCAAGTTTCGTAGAATTCTGAGAACGTTGGATACTAAGCTGTTTTGCAGGATTTTTTTAAAGCAAGTTCGTTTCCCTTTTACACTAACTTGTAGTTATTATTATGCTTATCAAATTTACCACACAAATGCATGGGACTAGACCAACGTTTGGTTCAAGTTTCATCGAATTGTGAGAACGTTCAAAATTTAGCTGTTTTGCACGGTTTTATTAAAGGAAGTTCGTTTCCCTTTTACACTGACTTGTAGTTATTATCACGCTTAGCAAATTTACCACACAAATGCATGGGTCAAGACCTACGTGTGGTTCGAGTTTCGTGGAATTCTGAGAACATTCAAAATTTAGTTGTTTTGCATGGTTTTAGTAAAACAAGTTCGTTTCCCTTATACACTAGCTTTTATTTATTATTACGCTTTGCAAATTTACGACACAAACGAATGGGTGTAGACCAGCGTTTGGGTCAAGTTTCATGGAATTCTATGAACGTTCAATATTTAGCTGTTTTGCACGGTTTATTAAAGCAAGTTCGTTTCCATTTTTACACTAACTTGTAATTATAATTACGCTTAGCAAATTTACCACACAAATGCATGGGTCTAGACCACATTTGGGTCAAGTTTCGTGGAATTCTGAGAACGTTTGATACTAAGCTGTTTTGCACGATTTTTTTAAAGCAAGTTCGTTTCCCTTTTACACTACTTGTAGTTATTATTATGCTTATCAAATTTACCACACAAATGCATGGGACTAGACCTACGTTTGGTTCATATTTCTTCGAATTGTGAGAACATTCAAAACTTAGCTCTTTTGCACGGTTTTATTAAAGCAAGTTCGTTTCCCTTTTACAGTGACTTGTAGTTATTATTACGCTTAGCAAATTTACCACACAAATGCATGGGTCAAGACCTACGTGTGGTTCGAGTTTCGTGGAATTCTGAGAACATTCAAAATTTAGCTGTTTTGCATGGTTTTAGTAAAGCAACTTCGTTTCCCTTATACACTAACTTTTATTTGTTATTACGCTTTGAAAATTTACGACACAAATGCATGGGTGTAGACCAATGTTTGGGTCATATTTCATGGAATTCTATGAACGTTCAATAATTAGCTGTTTTGCACGGTTTATTAAAGCAAGTTCGTTTCCATTTTTACACTAACTTGTAATTATTATTACGCTTAGCAAATTTACCACACAAATGCATGGGTCTAGACCACATTTGGGTCAAGTTTCGTGGAATTCTGAGAACGTTTGATACTAAGCTGTTTTGCACGATTTTTTTAAAGCAAGTTCGTTTCCGTTTTACACTAACTTGTAGTTATTATTATGCTTATCAAATTTACCACACAAATGCATGGGACTAGACCTACGTTTGGTTCAAGTTTCATCGAATTGTAAGAACGTTCAAAATTTAGCTGTTTTGCACGGTTTTATTAAAGGAAGTTCGTTTCCCTTTTACACTGACTTGTAGTTATTATCACGCTTAGCAAATTTACCACACAAATGCATGGGTCAAGGCCTAATTTTGGTTCGAGTTTCGTGGAATTTTGAGAACATTAAAATTTAGCTGTTTTGCATGGTTTTAGTAAAACAAGTTCGTTTCCCTTATACACTAGCTTTTATTTATTATTACGCTTTGCAAATTTACGACACAAACGAATGGGTGTAGACCAGCGTTTGGGTCAAGTTTCATGGAATTCTATGAACGTTCAATATTTAGCTGTTTTGCACGGTTTATTAAAGCAAGTTCGTTTCCATTTTTACACTAACTTGTAATTATAATTACGCTTAGCAAATTTACCACACAAATGCTGGGTCTAGACCACATTTTGGTCAAGTTTCGTGGAATTCTGAGAACGTTTGATACTAAGCTGTTTTGCAGGATTTTTTTAAAGCAAGTTCGTTTCCCTTTTACACTAACTTGTAGTTATTATTACGCTTATCAAATTTACCACACAAATGAATGGGACTAGACCAACGTTTGGTTCAAGTTTCATCGAATTGTGAGAACGTTCAAAATTTAGCTGTTTTGCACGGTTTTATTAAAGGAAGTTCGTTTCCCTTTTACACTGACTTGTAGTTATTATCACGCTTAGCAAATTTACCACACAAATGCATGGGTCAAGGCCTAACTTTGGTTCGAGTCTCGTGGAATTTTGAGAACATTCAAAATTTAGTTGTTTTGCATGGTTTTAGTAAAACAAGTTCGTTTCCCTTATACACTAGCTTTTATTTATTATTACGCTTTGCAAATTTACGACACAAACGAATGGGTGTAGACCAGCGTTTGGGTCAAGTTTCATGGAATTCTATGAACGTTCAATATTTAGCTGTTTTGCACGGTTTATTAAAGCAAGTTCGTTTCCATTTTTACACTAACTTGTAATTATAATTACGCTTAGCAAATTTACCACACAAATGCATGGGTCTAGACCACATTTGGGTCAAGTTTCGTGGAATTCTGAGAACGTTTGATACTAAGCTGTTTTGCACGATTTTTTTAACGCAAGTTCGTTTCCCTTTTACACTACTTGTAGTTATTATTATGCTTATCAAATTTACCACACAAATGCATGGGACTAGACCTACGTTTGGTTCATGTTTCTTCGAATTGTGAGAACGTTCAAAACTTAGCTCTTTTGCACGGTTTTATTAAAGCAAGTTCGTTTCCCTTTTACAGTGACTTGTAGTTATTATTACGCTTAGCAAATTTACCACACAAATGCATGGGTCAAGACCTACGTGTGGTTCGAGTTTCGTGGAATTCTGTGAACATTCAAAATTTAGCTGTTTTGCATGGTTTTAGTAAAGCAACTTCGTTTCCCTTATACACTAACTTTTATTTGTTATTACGCTTTGAAAATTTACGACACAAATGCATGGGTGTAGACCAATGTTTGGGTCATGTTTCATGGAATTCTATGAACGTTCAATAATTAGCTGTTTTGCACGGTTTATTAAAGCAAGTTCGTTTCCATTTTTACACTAACTTGTAATTATAATTACGCTTAGCAAATATACCACACAAATGCATGGGTCTAGACCACATTTGGGTCAAGTTTCGTGAAATTCTGAGAACGTTTGATACTAAGCTGTTTTGCACGATTTTTTTAAAGCAAGTTCGTTTCCCTTTTACACTACTTGTAGTTATTATTATGCTTATCAAATTTACCACACAAATGCATGGGACTAGACCTACGTTTGGTTCATGTTTCTTCGAATTGTGAGAACATTCAAAACTTAGCTCTTTTGCACGGTTTTATTAAAGCAAGTTCGTTTCCCTTTTACAGTGACTTGTAGTTATTATTACGCTTAGCAAATTTACCACACAAATGCATGGGTCAAGACCTACGTGTGGTTCGAGTTTCGTGGAATTCTGAGAACATTCAAAATTTAGCTGTTTTGCATGGTTTTAGTAAAGCAACTTCGTTTCCCTTATACACTAACTTTTATTTGTTATTACGCTTTGAAAATTTACGACACAAATGCATGGGTGTAGACCAATGTTTGGGTCATGTTTCATGGAATTCTTTGAACGTTCAATAATTAGCTGTTTTGCACGGTTTATTAAAGCAAGTTCGTTTCCATTTTTACACTAACTTGTAATTATTATTACACTTAGCAAATTTACCACACAAATGCATGGGTCTAGACCACATTTGGGTCAAGTTTCGTGGAATTCTGAGAACGTTTGATACTAAGCTGTTTTGCACGATTTTTTTAAAGCAAGTTCGTTTCCCTTTTACACTAACTTGTAGTTATTATTATGCTTATCAAATTTACCACACAAATGCATGGGACTAAGACCTACGTTTGGTTCAAGTTTCATCGAATTGTAAGAACGTTCAAAATTTAGCTGTTTTGCACGGTTTTATTAAAGGAAGTTCGTTTCCCTTTTACACTGACTTGTAGTTATTATCACGCTTAGCAAATTTACCACACAAATGCATGGGTCAAGGCCTACCTTTGGTTCGAGTTTCGTGGAATTTTGAGAACATTCAAAATTTAGCTGTTTTGCATAGTTTTAGTAAAACAAGTTCGTTTCCCTTATACACTAGCTTTTATTTATTATTACGCTTTGCAAATTTACGACACAAACGAATGGGTGTAGACCAGCGTTTAGGTCAAGTTTCATGGAATTCTATGAACGTTCAATATTTAGCTGTTTTGCACGGTTTATTAAAGCAAGTTCGTTTCCATTTTTACACTAACTTGTAATTATAATTACGCTTAGTAAATTTACCACACAAATGCATGGGTCTAGACCACATTTGGGTCAAGTTTCGTGGAATTCTGAGAACGTTTGATACTAAGCTGTTTTGCACGATTTTTTTAAAGCAAGTTCGTTTCCCTTTTACACTAACTTGTAGTTATTACTATGCTTATCAAATTTACCACACAAATGCATGGGACTAGACCTACGTTTGGTTCAAGTTTCATCGAATTGTAAGAACGTTCAAAATTTAGCTGTTTTGCACGGTTTATTAAAGCAAGTTCGTTTCCATTTTTACACTAACTTGTAATTATAATTACGCTTAGCAAATTTACCACACAAATGCATGGGTCTAGACCACATTTTGGTCAAGTTTCGTGGAATTCTGAGAACGTTTGATACTAAGCTGTTTTGCAGGATTTTTTTAAAGCAAGTTCGTTTCCCTTTTACACTAACTTGTAGTTATTATTATGCTTATCAAATTTACCACACAAATGCATGGGACTAGACCTACGTTTGGTTCAAGTTTCATCGAATTGTAAGAACGTTCAAAATTTAGCTGTTTTGCACGGTTTTATTAAAGGAAGTTCGTTTCCCTTTTACACTGACTTGTAGTTATTATCACGCTTAGCAAATTTACCACACAAATGCATGGGTCAAGGCCTACCTTTGGTTCGAGTTTCGTGGAATTTTGAGAACATTCAAAATTTAGCTGTTTTGCATGGTTTTAGTAAAACAAGTTCGTTTCCCTTATACACTAGCTTTTATTTATTATTACACTTTGCAAATTTACGACACAAACGAATGGGTGTAGACCAGCACCGTTTGGGTCAAGTTTCATGGAATTCTATGAATGTTCAATATTTAGCTGTTTTGCACGGTTTATTAAAGCAAGTTCGTTTCCATTTTTACACTAACTTGTAATTATAATTACGCTTAGCAAATTTACCACACAAATGCATGGGTCTAGACCACATTTGGGTCAAGTTTCGTAGAATTCTGAGAACGTTGGATACTAAGCTGTTTTGCAGGATTTTTTTAAAGCAAGTTCGTTTCCCTTTTACACTAACTTGTAGTTATTATTATGCTTATCAAATTTACCACACAAATGCATGGGACTAGACCAACGTTTGGTTCAAGTTTCATCGAATTGTGAGAACGTTCAAAATTTAGCTGTTTTGCACGGTTTTATTAAAGGAAGTTCGTTTCCCTTTTACACTGACTTGTAGTTATTATCACGCTTAGCAAATTTACCACACAAATGCATGGGTCAAGACCTACGTGTGGTTCGAGTTTCGTGGAATTCTGAGAACATTCAAAATTTAGTTGTTTTGCATGGTTTTAGTAAAACAAGTTCGTTTCCCTTATACACTAGCTTTTATTTATTATTACGCTTTGCAAATTTACGACACAAACGAATGGGTGTAGACCAGCGTTTGGGTCAAGTTTCATGGAATTCTATGAACGTTCAATATTTAGCTGTTTTGCACGGTTTATTAAAGCAAGTTCGTTTCCATTTTTACACTAACTTGTAATTATAATTACGCTTAGCAAATTTACCACACAAATGCATGGGTCTAGACCACATTTGGGTCAAGTTTCGTGGAATTCTGAGAACGTTTGATACTAAGCTGTTTTGCACGATTTTTTTAAAGCAAGTTCGTTTCCCTTTTACACTACTTGTAGTTATTATTATGCTTATCAAATTTACCACACAAATGCATGGGACTAGACCTACGTTTGGTTCATATTTCTTCGAATTGTGAGAACATTCAAAACTTAGCTCTTTTGCACGGTTTTATTAAAGCAAGTTCGTTTCCCTTTTACAGTGACTTGTAGTTATTATTACGCTTAGCAAATTTACCACACAAATGCATGGGTCAAGACCTACGTGTGGTTCGAGTTTCGTGGAATTCTGAGAACATTCAAAATTTAGCTGTTTTGCATGGTTTTAGTAAAGCAACTTCGTTTCCCTTATACACTAACTTTTATTTGTTATTACGCTTTGAAAATTTACGACACAAATGCATGGGTGTAGACCAATGTTTGGGTCATATTTCATGGAATTCTATGAACGTTCAATAATTAGCTGTTTTGCACGGTTTATTAAAGCAAGTTCGTTTCCATTTTTACACTAACTTGTAATTATTATTACGCTTAGCAAATTTACCACACAAATGCATGGGTCTAGACCACATTTGGGTCAAGTTTCGTGGAATTCTGAGAACGTTTGATACTAAGCTGTTTTGCACGATTTTTTTAAAGCAAGTTCGTTTCCGTTTTACACTAACTTGTAGTTATTATTATGCTTATCAAATTTACCACACAAATGCATGGGACTAGACCTACGTTTGGTTCAAGTTTCATCGAATTGTAAGAACGTTCAAAATTTAGCTGTTTTGCACGGTTTTATTAAAGGAAGTTCGTTTCCCTTTTACACTGACTTGTAGTTATTATCACGCTTAGCAAATTTACCACACAAATGCATGGGTCAAGGCCTAATTTTGGTTCGAGTTTCGTGGAATTTTGAGAACATTAAAATTTAGCTGTTTTGCATGGTTTTAGTAAAACAAGTTCGTTTCCCTTATACACTAGCTTTTATTTATTATTACGCTTTGCAAATTTACGACACAAACGAATGGGTGTAGACCAGCGTTTGGGTCAAGTTTCATGGAATTCTATGAACGTTCAATATTTAGCTGTTTTGCACGGTTTATTAAAGCAAGTTCGTTTCCATTTTTACACTAACTTGTAATTATAATTACGCTTAGCAAATTTACCACACAAATGCTGGGTCTAGACCACATTTTGGTCAAGTTTCGTGGAATTCTGAGAACGTTTGATACTAAGCTGTTTTGCAGGATTTTTTTAAAGCAAGTTCGTTTCCCTTTTACACTAACTTGTAGTTATTATTACGCTTATCAAATTTACCACACAAATGCATGGGACTAAGACCTACGTTTGGTTCAAGTTTCATCGAATTGTAAGAACGTTCAAAATTTAGCTGTTTTGCACGGTTTTATTAAAGGAAGTTCGTTTCCCTTTTACACTGACTTGTAGTTATTATCACGCTTAGCAAATTTACCACACAAATGCATGGGTCAAGGCCTACCTTTGGTTCGAGTTTCGTGGAATTTTGAGAACATTCAAAATTTAGCTGTTTTGCATAGTTTTAGTAAAACAAGTTCGTTTCCCTTATACACTAGCTTTTATTTATTATTACGCTTTGCAAATTTACGACACAAACGAATGGGTGTAGACCAGCGTTTAGGTCAAGTTTCATGGAATTCTATGAACGTTCAATATTTAGCTGTTTTGCACGGTTTATTAAAGCAAGTTCGTTTCCATTTTTACACTAACTTGTAATTATAATTACGCTTAGTAAATTTACCACACAAATGCATGGGTCTAGACCACATTTGGGTCAAGTTTCGTGGAATTCTGAGAACGTTTGATACTAAGCTGTTTTGCACGATTTTTTTAAAGCAAGTTCGTTTCCCTTTTACACTAACTTGTAGTTATTACTATGCTTATCAAATTTACCACACAAATGCATGGGACTAGACCTACGTTTGGTTCAAGTTTCATCGAATTGTAAGAACGTTCAAAATTTAGCTGTTTTGCACGGTTTATTAAAGCAAGTTCGTTTCCATTTTTACACTAACTTGTAATTATAATTACGCTTAGCAAATTTACCACACAAATGCATGGGTCTAGACCACATTTTGGTCAAGTTTCGTGGAATTCTGAGAACGTTTGATACTAAGCTGTTTTGCAGGATTTTTTTAAAGCAAGTTCGTTTCCCTTTTACACTAACTTGTAGTTATTATTATGCTTATCAAATTTACCACACAAATGCATGGGACTAGACCTACGTTTGGTTCAAGTTTCATCGAATTGTAAGAACGTTCAAAATTTAGCTGTTTTGCACGGTTTTATTAAAGGAAGTTCGTTTCCCTTTTACACTGACTTGTAGTTATTATCACGCTTAGCAAATTTACCACACAAATGCATGGGTCAAGGCCTACCTTTGGTTCGAGTTTCGTGGAATTTTGAGAACATTCAAAATTTAGCTGTTTTGCATGGTTTTAGTAAAACAAGTTCGTTTCCCTTATACACTAGCTTTTATTTATTATTACACTTTGCAAATTTACGACACAAACGAATGGGTGTAGACCAGCACCGTTTGGGTCAAGTTTCATGGAATTCTATGAATGTTCAATATTTAGCTGTTTTGCACGGTTTATTAAAGCAAGTTCGTTTCCATTTTTACACTAACTTGTAATTATAATTACGCTTAGCAAATTTACCACACAAATGCATGGGTCTAGACCACATTTGGGTCAAGTTTCGTAGAATTCTGAGAACGTTGGATACTAAGCTGTTTTGCAGGATTTTTTTAAAGCAAGTTCGTTTCCCTTTTACACTAACTTGTAGTTATTATTATGCTTATCAAATTTACCACACAAATGCATGGGACTAGACCAACGTTTGGTTCAAGTTTCATCGAATTGTGAGAACGTTCAAAATTTAGCTGTTTTGCACGGTTTTATTAAAGGAAGTTCGTTTCCCTTTTACACTGACTTGTAGTTATTATCACGCTTAGCAAATTTACCACACAAATGCATGGGTCAAGACCTACGTGTGGTTCGAGTTTCGTGGAATTCTGAGAACATTCAAAATTTAGTTGTTTTGCATGGTTTTAGTAAAACAAGTTCGTTTCCCTTATACACTAGCTTTTATTTATTATTACGCTTTGCAAATTTACGACACAAACGAATGGGTGTAGACCAGCGTTTGGGTCAAGTTTCATGGAATTCTATGAACGTTCAATATTTAGCTGTTTTGCACGGTTTATTAAAGCAAGTTCGTTTCCATTTTTACACTAACTTGTAATTATAATTACGCTTAGCAAATTTACCACACAAATGCATGGGTCTAGACCACATTTGGGTCAAGTTTCGTGGAATTCTGAGAACGTTTGATACTAAGCTGTTTTGCACGATTTTTTTAAAGCAAGTTCGTTTCCCTTTTACACTACTTGTAGTTATTATTATGCTTATCAAATTTACCACACAAATGCATGGGACTAGACCTACGTTTGGTTCATATTTCTTCGAATTGTGAGAACATTCAAAACTTAGCTCTTTTGCACGGTTTTATTAAAGCAAGTTCGTTTCCCTTTTACAGTGACTTGTAGTTATTATTACGCTTAGCAAATTTACCACACAAATGCATGGGTCAAGACCTACGTGTGGTTCGAGTTTCGTGGAATTCTGAGAACATTCAAAATTTAGCTGTTTTGCATGGTTTTAGTAAAGCAACTTCGTTTCCCTTATACACTAACTTTTATTTGTTATTACGCTTTGAAAATTTACGACACAAATGCATGGGTGTAGACCAATGTTTGGGTCATATTTCATGGAATTCTATGAACGTTCAATAATTAGCTGTTTTGCACGGTTTATTAAAGCAAGTTCGTTTCCATTTTTACACTAACTTGTAATTATTATTACGCTTAGCAAATTTACCACACAAATGCATGGGTCTAGACCACATTTGGGTCAAGTTTCGTGGAATTCTGAGAACGTTTGATACTAAGCTGTTTTGCACGATTTTTTTAAAGCAAGTTCGTTTCCGTTTTACACTAACTTGTAGTTATTATTATGCTTATCAAATTTACCACACAAATGCATGGGACTAGACCTACGTTTGGTTCAAGTTTCATCGAATTGTAAGAACGTTCAAAATTTAGCTGTTTTGCACGGTTTTATTAAAGGAAGTTCGTTTCCCTTTTACACTGACTTGTAGTTATTATCACGCTTAGCAAATTTACCACACAAATGCATGGGTCAAGGCCTAATTTTGGTTCGAGTTTCGTGGAATTTTGAGAACATTAAAATTTAGCTGTTTTGCATGGTTTTAGTAAAACAAGTTCGTTTCCCTTATACACTAGCTTTTATTTATTATTACGCTTTGCAAATTTACGACACAAACGAATGGGTGTAGACCAGCGTTTGGGTCAAGTTTCATGGAATTCTATGAACGTTCAATATTTAGCTGTTTTGCACGGTTTATTAAAGCAAGTTCGTTTCCATTTTTACACTAACTTGTAATTATAATTACGCTTAGCAAATTTACCACACAAATGCTGGGTCTAGACCACATTTTGGTCAAGTTTCGTGGAATTCTGAGAACGTTTGATACTAAGCTGTTTTGCAGGATTTTTTTAAAGCAAGTTCGTTTCCCTTTTACACTAACTTGTAGTTATTATTACGCTTATCAAATTTACCACACAAATGAATGGGACTAGACCAACGTTTGGTTCAAGTTTCATCGAATTGTGAGAACGTTCAAAATTTAGCTGTTTTGCACGGTTTTATTAAAGGAAGTTCGTTTCCCTTTTACACTGACTTGTAGTTATTATCACGCTTAGCAAATTTACCACACAAATGCATGGGTCAAGGCCTAACTTTGGTTCGAGTCTCGTGGAATTTTGAGAACATTCAAAATTTAGTTGTTTTGCATGGTTTTAGTAAAACAAGTTCGTTTCCCTTATACACTAGCTTTTATTTATTATTACGCTTTGCAAATTTACGACACAAACGAATGGGTGTAGACCAGCGTTTGGGTCAAGTTTCATGGAATTCTATGAACGTTCAATATTTAGCTGTTTTGCACGGTTTATTAAAGCAAGTTCGTTTCCATTTTTACACTAACTTGTAATTATAATTACGCTTAGCAAATTTACCACACAAATGCATGGGTCTAGACCACATTTGGGTCAAGTTTCGTGGAATTCTGAGAACGTTTGATACTAAGCTGTTTTGCACGATTTTTTTAACGCAAGTTCGTTTCCCTTTTACACTACTTGTAGTTATTATTATGCTTATCAAATTTACCACACAAATGCATGGGACTAGACCTACGTTTGGTTCATGTTTCTTCGAATTGTGAGAACGTTCAAAACTTAGCTCTTTTGCACGGTTTTATTAAAGCAAGTTCGTTTCCCTTTTACAGTGACTTGTAGTTATTATTACGCTTAGCAAATTTACCACACAAATGCATGGGTCAAGACCTACGTGTGGTTCGAGTTTCGTGGAATTCTGTGAACATTCAAAATTTAGCTGTTTTGCATGGTTTTAGTAAAGCAACTTCGTTTCCCTTATACACTAACTTTTATTTGTTATTACGCTTTGAAAATTTACGACACAAATGCATGGGTGTAGACCAATGTTTGGGTCATGTTTCATGGAATTCTATGAACGTTCAATAATTAGCTGTTTTGCACGGTTTATTAAAGCAAGTTCGTTTCCATTTTTACACTAACTTGTAATTATAATTACGCTTAGCAAATATACCACACAAATGCATGGGTCTAGACCACATTTGGGTCAAGTTTCGTGAAATTCTGAGAACGTTTGATACTAAGCTGTTTTGCACGATTTTTTTAAAGCAAGTTCGTTTCCCTTTTACACTACTTGTAGTTATTATTATGCTTATCAAATTTACCACACAAATGCATGGGACTAGACCTACGTTTGGTTCATGTTTCTTCGAATTGTGAGAACATTCAAAACTTAGCTCTTTTGCACGGTTTTATTAAAGCAAGTTCGTTTCCCTTTTACAGTGACTTGTAGTTATTATTACGCTTAGCAAATTTACCACACAAATGCATGGGTCAAGACCTACGTGTGGTTCGAGTTTCGTGGAATTCTGAGAACATTCAAAATTTAGCTGTTTTGCATGGTTTTAGTAAAGCAACTTCGTTTCCCTTATACACTAACTTTTATTTGTTATTACGCTTTGAAAATTTACGACACAAATGCATGGGTGTAGACCAATGTTTGGGTCATGTTTCATGGAATTCTTTGAACGTTCAATAATTAGCTGTTTTGCACGGTTTATTAAAGCAAGTTCGTTTCCATTTTTACACTAACTTGTAATTATTATTACACTTAGCAAATTTACCACACAAATGCATGGGTCTAGACCACATTTGGGTCAAGTTTCGTGGAATTCTGAGAACGTTTGATACTAAGCTGTTTTGCACGATTTTTTTAAAGCAAGTTCGTTTCCCTTTTACACTAACTTGTAGTTATTATTATGCTTATCAAATTTACCACACAAATGCATGGGACTAAGACCTACGTTTGGTTCAAGTTTCATCGAATTGTAAGAACGTTCAAAATTTAGCTGTTTTGCACGGTTTTATTAAAGGAAGTTCGTTTCCCTTTTACACTGACTTGTAGTTATTATCACGCTTAGCAAATTTACCACACAAATGCATGGGTCAAGGCCTACCTTTGGTTCGAGTTTCGTGGAATTTTGAGAACATTCAAAATTTAGCTGTTTTGCATAGTTTTAGTAAAACAAGTTCGTTTCCCTTATACACTAGCTTTTATTTATTATTACGCTTTGCAAATTTACGACACAAACGAATGGGTGTAGACCAGCGTTTAGGTCAAGTTTCATGGAATTCTATGAACGTTCAATATTTAGCTGTTTTGCACGGTTTATTAAAGCAAGTTCGTTTCCATTTTTACACTAACTTGTAATTATAATTACGCTTAGTAAATTTACCACACAAATGCATGGGTCTAGACCACATTTGGGTCAAGTTTCGTGGAATTCTGAGAACGTTTGATACTAAGCTGTTTTGCACGATTTTTTTAAAGCAAGTTCGTTTCCCTTTTACACTAACTTGTAGTTATTACTATGCTTATCAAATTTACCACACAAATGCATGGGACTAGACCTACGTTTGGTTCAAGTTTCATCGAATTGTAAGAACGTTCAAAATTTAGCTGTTTTGCACGGTTTATTAAAGCAAGTTCGTTTCCATTTTTACACTAACTTGTAATTATAATTACGCTTAGCAAATTTACCACACAAATGCATGGGTCTAGACCACATTTTGGTCAAGTTTCGTGGAATTCTGAGAACGTTTGATACTAAGCTGTTTTGCAGGATTTTTTTAAAGCAAGTTCGTTTCCCTTTTACACTAACTTGTAGTTATTATTATGCTTATCAAATTTACCACACAAATGCATGGGACTAGACCTACGTTTGGTTCAAGTTTCATCGAATTGTAAGAACGTTCAAAATTTAGCTGTTTTGCACGGTTTTATTAAAGGAAGTTCGTTTCCCTTTTACACTGACTTGTAGTTATTATCACGCTTAGCAAATTTACCACACAAATGCATGGGTCAAGGCCTACCTTTGGTTCGAGTTTCGTGGAATTTTGAGAACATTCAAAATTTAGCTGTTTTGCATGGTTTTAGTAAAACAAGTTCGTTTCCCTTATACACTAGCTTTTATTTATTATTACACTTTGCAAATTTACGACACAAACGAATGGGTGTAGACCAGCACCGTTTGGGTCAAGTTTCATGGAATTCTATGAATGTTCAATATTTAGCTGTTTTGCACGGTTTATTAAAGCAAGTTCGTTTCCATTTTTACACTAACTTGTAATTATAATTACGCTTAGCAAATTTACCACACAAATGCATGGGTCTAGACCACATTTGGGTCAAGTTTCGTAGAATTCTGAGAACGTTGGATACTAAGCTGTTTTGCAGGATTTTTTTAAAGCAAGTTCGTTTCCCTTTTACACTAACTTGTAGTTATTATTATGCTTATCAAATTTACCACACAAATGCATGGGACTAGACCAACGTTTGGTTCAAGTTTCATCGAATTGTGAGAACGTTCAAAATTTAGCTGTTTTGCACGGTTTTATTAAAGGAAGTTCGTTTCCCTTTTACACTGACTTGTAGTTATTATCACGCTTAGCAAATTTACCACACAAATGCATGGGTCAAGACCTACGTGTGGTTCGAGTTTCGTGGAATTCTGAGAACATTCAAAATTTAGTTGTTTTGCATGGTTTTAGTAAAACAAGTTCGTTTCCCTTATACACTAGCTTTTATTTATTATTACGCTTTGCAAATTTACGACACAAACGAATGGGTGTAGACCAGCGTTTGGGTCAAGTTTCATGGAATTCTATGAACGTTCAATATTTAGCTGTTTTGCACGGTTTATTAAAGCAAGTTCGTTTCCATTTTTACACTAACTTGTAATTATAATTACGCTTAGCAAATTTACCACACAAATGCATGGGTCTAGACCACATTTGGGTCAAGTTTCGTGGAATTCTGAGAACGTTTGATACTAAGCTGTTTTGCACGATTTTTTTAAAGCAAGTTCGTTTCCCTTTTACACTACTTGTAGTTATTATTATGCTTATCAAATTTACCACACAAATGCATGGGACTAGACCTACGTTTGGTTCATATTTCTTCGAATTGTGAGAACATTCAAAACTTAGCTCTTTTGCACGGTTTTATTAAAGCAAGTTCGTTTCCCTTTTACAGTGACTTGTAGTTATTATTACGCTTAGCAAATTTACCACACAAATGCATGGGTCAAGACCTACGTGTGGTTCGAGTTTCGTGGAATTCTGAGAACATTCAAAATTTAGCTGTTTTGCATGGTTTTAGTAAAGCAACTTCGTTTCCCTTATACACTAACTTTTATTTGTTATTACGCTTTGAAAATTTACGACACAAATGCATGGGTGTAGACCAATGTTTGGGTCATATTTCATGGAATTCTATGAACGTTCAATAATTAGCTGTTTTGCACGGTTTATTAAAGCAAGTTCGTTTCCATTTTTACACTAACTTGTAATTATTATTACGCTTAGCAAATTTACCACACAAATGCATGGGTCTAGACCACATTTGGGTCAAGTTTCGTGGAATTCTGAGAACGTTTGATACTAAGCTGTTTTGCACGATTTTTTTAAAGCAAGTTCGTTTCCGTTTTACACTAACTTGTAGTTATTATTATGCTTATCAAATTTACCACACAAATGCATGGGACTAGACCTACGTTTGGTTCAAGTTTCA
This sequence comes from Sesamum indicum, assembly GCF_026168435.1. NCBI lineage: Eukaryota > Viridiplantae > Streptophyta > Magnoliopsida > Lamiales > Pedaliaceae > Sesamum > Sesamum indicum. The sequence continues at coordinate 12,374,683 of NC_142659.1, forward strand.
TCGAATTGTAAGAACGTTCAAAATTTAGCTGTTTTGCACGGTTTTATTAAAGGAAGTTCGTTTCCCTTTTACACTGACTTGTAGTTATTATCACGCTTAGCAAATTTACCACACAAATGCATGGGTCAAGGCCTAATTTTGGTTCGAGTTTCGTGGAATTTTGAGAACATTAAAATTTAGCTGTTTTGCATGGTTTTAGTAAAACAAGTTCGTTTCCCTTATACACTAGCTTTTATTTATTATTACGCTTTGCAAATTTACGACACAAACGAATGGGTGTAGACCAGCGTTTGGGTCAAGTTTCATGGAATTCTATGAACGTTCAATATTTAGCTGTTTTGCACGGTTTATTAAAGCAAGTTCGTTTCCATTTTTACACTAACTTGTAATTATAATTACGCTTAGCAAATTTACCACACAAATGCTGGGTCTAGACCACATTTTGGTCAAGTTTCGTGGAATTCTGAGAACGTTTGATACTAATCTGTTTTGCAGGATTTTTTTAAAGCAAGTTCGTTTCCCTTTTACACTAACTTGTAGTTATTATTACGCTTATCAAATTTACCACACAAATGAATGGGACTAGACCAACGTTTGGTTCAAGTTTCATCGAATTGTGAGAACGTTCAAAATTTAGCTGTTTTGCACGGTTTTATTAAAGGAAGTTCGTTTCCCTTTTACACTGACTTGTAGTTATTATCACGCTTAGCAAATTTACCACACAAATGCATGGGTCAAGGCCTAACTTTGGTTCGAGTCTCGTGGAATTTTGAGAACATTCAAAATTTAGTTGTTTTGCATGGTTTTAGTAAAACAAGTTCGTTTCCCTTATACACTAGCTTTTATTTATTATTACGCTTTGCAAATTTACGACACAAACGAATGGGTGTAGACCAGCGTTTGGGTCAAGTTTCATGGAATTCTATGAACGTTCAATATTTAGCTGTTTTGCACGGTTTATTAAAGCAAGTTCGTTTCCATTTTTACACTAACTTGTAATTATAATTACGCTTAGCAAATTTACCACACAAATGCATGGGTCTAGACCACATTTGGGTCAAGTTTCGTGGAATTCTGAGAACGTTTGATACTAAGCTGTTTTGCACGATTTTTTTAACGCAAGTTCGTTTCCCTTTTACACTACTTGTAGTTATTATTATGCTTATCAAATTTACCACACAAATGCATGGGACTAGACCTACGTTTGGTTCATGTTTCTTCGAATTGTGAGAACGTTCAAAACTTAGCTCTTTTGCACGGTTTTATTAAAGCAAGTTCGTTTCCCTTTTACAGTGACTTGTAGTTATTATTACGCTTAGCAAATTTACCACACAAATGCATGGGTCAAGACCTACGTGTGGTTCGAGTTTCGTGGAATTCTGTGAACATTCAAAATTTAGCTGTTTTGCATGGTTTTAGTAAAGCAACTTCGTTTCCCTTATACACTAACTTTTATTTGTTATTACGCTTTGAAAATTTACGACACAAATGCATGGGTGTAGACCAATGTTTGGGTCATGTTTCATGGAATTCTATGAACGTTCAATAATTAGCTGTTTTGCACGGTTTATTAAAGCAAGTTCGTTTCCATTTTTACACTAACTTGTAATTATAATTACGCTTAGCAAATTTACCACACAAATGCATGGGTCTAGACCACATTTGGGTCAAGTTTCGTGGAATTCTGAGAACGTTTGATACTAAGCTGTTTTGCACGATTTTTTTAAAGCAAGTTCGTTTCCGTTTTACACTAACTTGTAGTTATTATTATGCTTATCAAATTTACCACACAAATGCATGGGACTAGACCTACGTTTGGTTCAAGTTTCATCGAATTGTAAGAACGTTCAAAATTTAGCTGTTTTGCACGGTTTTATTAAAGGAAGTTCGTTTCCCTTTTACACTGACTTGTAGTTATTATCACGCTTAGCAAATTTACCACACAAATGCATGGGTCAAGGCCTAATTTTGGTTCGAGTTTCGTGGAATTTTGAGAACATTAAAATTTAGCTGTTTTGCATGGTTTTAGTAAAACAAGTTCGTTTCCCTTATACACTAGCTTTTATTTATTATTACGCTTTGCAAATTTACGACACAAACGAATGGGTGTAGACCAGCGTTTGGGTCAAGTTTCATGGAATTCTATGAACGTTCAATATTTAGCTGTTTTGCACGGTTTATTAAAGCAAGTTCGTTTCCATTTTTACACTAACTTGTAATTATAATTACGCTTAGCAAATTTACCACACAAATGCTGGGTCTAGACCACATTTTGGTCAAGTTTCGTGGAATTCTGAGAACGTTTGATACTAATCTGTTTTGCAGGATTTTTTTAAAGCAAGTTCGTTTCCCTTTTACACTAACTTGTAGTTATTATTACGCTTATCAAATTTACCACACAAATGAATGGGACTAGACCAACGTTTGGTTCAAGTTTCATCGAATTGTGAGAACGTTCAAAATTTAGCTGTTTTGCACGGTTTTATTAAAGGAAGTTCGTTTCCCTTTTACACTGACTTGTAGTTATTATCACGCTTAGCAAATTTACCACACAAATGCATGGGTCAAGGCCTAACTTTGGTTCGAGTCTCGTGGAATTTTGAGAACATTCAAAATTTAGTTGTTTTGCATGGTTTTAGTAAAACAAGTTCGTTTCCCTTATACACTAGCTTTTATTTATTATTACGCTTTGCAAATTTACGACACAAACGAATGGGTGTAGACCAGCGTTTGGGTCAAGTTTCATGGAATTCTATGAACGTTCAATATTTAGCTGTTTTGCACGGTTTATTAAAGCAAGTTCGTTTCCATTTTTACACTAACTTGTAATTATAATTACGCTTAGCAAATTTACCACACAAATGCATGGGTCTAGACCACATTTGGGTCAAGTTTCGTGGAATTCTGAGAACGTTTGATACTAAGCTGTTTTGCACGATTTTTTTAACGCAAGTTCGTTTCCCTTTTACACTACTTGTAGTTATTATTATGCTTATCAAATTTACCACACAAATGCATGGGACTAGACCTACGTTTGGTTCATGTTTCTTCGAATTGTGAGAACGTTCAAAACTTAGCTCTTTTGCACGGTTTTATTAAAGCAAGTTCGTTTCCCTTTTACAGTGACTTGTAGTTATTATTACGCTTAGCAAATTTACCACACAAATGCATGGGTCAAGACCTACGTGTGGTTCGAGTTTCGTGGAATTCTGTGAACATTCAAAATTTAGCTGTTTTGCATGGTTTTAGTAAAGCAACTTCGTTTCCCTTATACACTAACTTTTATTTGTTATTACGCTTTGAAAATTTACGACACAAATGCATGGGTGTAGACCAATGTTTGGGTCATGTTTCATGGAATTCTATGAACGTTCAATAATTAGCTGTTTTGCACGGTTTATTAAAGCAAGTTCGTTTCCATTTTTACACTAACTTGTAATTATAATTACGCTTAGCAAATTTACCACACAAATGCATGGGTCTAGACCACATTTGGGTCAAGTTTCGTGGAATTCTGAGAACGTTTGATACTAAGCTGTTTTGCATGATTTTTTTAACGCAAGTTCGTTTCCCTTTTACACTACTTGTAGTTATTATTATGCTTATCAAATTTACCACACAAATGCATGGGACTAGACCTACGTTTGGTTCATGTTTCTTCGAATTGTGAGAACGTTCAAAACTTAGCTCTTTTGCACGGTTTTATTAAAGCAAGTTCGTTTCCCTTTTACAGTGACTTGTAGTTATTATTACGCTTAGCAAATTTACCACACAAATGCATGGGTCAAGACCTACGTGTGGTTCGAGTTTCGTGGAATTCTGTGAACATTCAAAATTTAGCTGTTTTGCATGGTTTTAGTAAAGCAACTTCGTTTCCCTTATACACTAACTTTTATTTGTTATTACGCTTTGAAAATTTACGACACAAATGCATGGGTGTAGACCAATGTTTGGGTCATGTTTCATGGAATTCTATGAACGTTCAATAATTAGCTGTTTTGCACGGTTTATTAAAGCAAGTTCGTTTCCATTTTTACACTAACTTGTAATTATAATTACGCTTAGCAAATATACCACACAAATGCATGGGTCTAGACCACATTTGGGTCAAGTTTCGTGAAATTCTGAGAACGTTTGATACTAAGCTGTTTTGCACGATTTTTTTAAAGCAAGTTCGTTTCCCTTTTACACTACTTGTAGTTATTATTATGCTTATCAAATTTACCACACAAATGCATGGGACTAGACCTACGTTTGGTTCATGTTTCTTCGAATTGTGAGAACATTCAAAACTTAGCTCTTTTGCACGGTTTTATTAAAGCAAGTTCGTTTCCCTTTTACAGTGACTTGTAGTTATTATTACGCTTAGCAAATTTACCACACAAATGCATGGGTCAAGACCTACGTGTGGTTCGAGTTTCGTGGAATTCTGAGAACATTCAAAATTTAGCTGTTTTGCATGGTTTTAGTAAAGCAACTTCGTTTCCCTTATACACTAACTTTTATTTGTTATTACGCTTTGAAAATTTACGACACAAATGCATGGGTGTAGACCAATGTTTGGGTCATGTTTCATGGAATTCTTTGAACGTTCAATAATTAGCTGTTTTGCACGGTTTATTAAAGCAAGTTCGTTTCCATTTTTACACTAACTTGTAATTATTATTACACTTAGCAAATTTACCACACAAATGCATGGGTCTAGACCACATTTGGGTCAAGTTTCGTGGAATTCTGAGAACGTTTGATACTAAGCTGTTTTGCACGATTTTTTTAAAGCAAGTTCGTTTCCCTTTTACACTAACTTGTAGTTATTATTACGCTTATCAAATTTACCACACAAATGAATGGGACTAGACCAACGTTTGGTTCAAGTTTCATCGAATTGTGAGAACGTTCAAAACTTAGCTCTTTTGCACGGTTTTATTAAAGTAAGTTCGTTTCCCTTTTACAGTGACTTGTAGTTATTATTACGCTTAGCAAATTTACCACACAAATGCATGGGTCAAGACCTACGTGTGGTTCGAGTTTCGTGGAATTCTGAGAACATTCAAAATTTAGCTGTTTTGCATGGTTTTAGTAAAGCAACTTCGTTTCCCTTATACACTAACTTTTATTTGTTATTACGCTTTGAAAATTTACGACACAAATGCATGGGTGTAGACCAATGTTTGGGTCATGTTTCATGGAATTCTATGAACGTTCAATAATTAGCTGTTTTGCACGGTTTATTAAAGCAAGTTCGTTTCCATTTTTACACTAACTTGTAATTATAATTACGCTTAGCAAATATACCACACAAATGCATGGGTCTAGACCACATTTGGGTCAAGTTTCGTGAAATTCTGAGAACGTTTGATACTAAGCTGTTTTGCACGAATTTTTTAAAGCAAGTTCGTTTCCCTTTTACACTACTTGTAGTTATTATTATGCTTATCAAATTTACCACACAAATGCATGGGACTAGACCTACGTTTGGTTCATGTTTCTTCGAATTGTGAGAACATTCAAAACTTAGCTCTTTTGCACGGTTTTATTAAAGCAAGTTCGTTTCCCTTTTACAGTGACTTGTAGTTATTATTACGCTTAGCAAATTTACCACACAAATGCATGGGTCAAGACCTACGTGTGGTTCGAGTTTCGTGGAATTCTGTGAACATTCAAAATTTAGCTGTTTTGCATGGTTTTAGTAAAGCAACTTCGTTTCCCTTATACACTAACTTTTATTTGTTATTACGCTTTGAAAATTTACGACACAAATGCATGGGTGTAGACCAATGTTTGGGTCATGTTTCATGGAATTCTATGAACGTTCAATAATTAGCTGTTTTGCACGGTTTATTAAAGCAAGTTCGTTTCCATTTTTACACTAACTTGTAATTATAATTACGCTTAGCAAATTTACCACACAAATGCATGGGTCTAGACCACATTTGGGTCAAGTTTCGTGGAATTCTGAGAACGTTTGATACTAAGCTGTTTTGCACGATTTTTTTAAAGCAAGTTCGTTTCCGTTTTACACTAACTTGTAGTTATTATTATGCTTATCAAATTTACCACACAAATGCATGGGACTAGACCTACGTTTGGTTCAAGTTTCATCGAATTGTAAGAACGTTCAAAATTTAGCTGTTTTGCACGGTTTTATTAAAGGAAGTTCGTTTCCCTTTTACACTGACTTGTAGTTATTATCACGCTTAGCAAATTTACCACACAAATGCATGGGTCAAGGCCTAATTTTGGTTCGAGTTTCGTGGAATTTTGAGAACATTAAAATTTAGCTGTTTTGCATGGTTTTAGTAAAACAAGTTCGTTTCCCTTATACACTAGCTTTTATTTATTATTACGCTTTGCAAATTTACGACACAAACGAATGGGTGTAGACCAGCGTTTGGGTCAAGTTTCATGGAATTCTATGAACGTTCAATATTTAGCTGTTTTGCACGGTTTATTAAAGCAAGTTCGTTTCCATTTTTACACTAACTTGTAATTATAATTACGCTTAGCAAATTTACCACACAAATGCTGGGTCTAGACCACATTTTGGTCAAGTTTCGTGGAATTCTGAGAACGTTTGATACTAATCTGTTTTGCAGGATTTTTTTAAAGCAAGTTCGTTTCCCTTTTACACTAACTTGTAGTTATTATTACGCTTATCAAATTTACCACACAAATGAATGGGACTAGACCAACGTTTGGTTCAAGTTTCATCGAATTGTGAGAACGTTCAAAATTTAGCTGTTTTGCACGGTTTTATTAAAGGAAGTTCGTTTCCCTTTTACACTGACTTGTAGTTATTATCACGCTTAGCAAATTTACCACACAAATGCATGGGTCAAGGCCTAACTTTGGTTCGAGTCTCGTGGAATTTTGAGAACATTCAAAATTTAGTTGTTTTGCATGGTTTTAGTAAAACAAGTTCGTTTCCCTTATACACTAGCTTTTATTTATTATTACGCTTTGCAAATTTACGACACAAACGAATGGGTGTAGACCAGCGTTTGGGTCAAGTTTCATGGAATTCTATGAACGTTCAATATTTAGCTGTTTTGCACGGTTTATTAAAGCAAGTTCGTTTCCATTTTTACACTAACTTGTAATTATAATTACGCTTAGCAAATTTACCACACAAATGCATGGGTCTAGACCACATTTGGGTCAAGTTTCGTGGAATTCTGAGAACGTTTGATACTAAGCTGTTTTGCACGATTTTTTTAACGCAAGTTCGTTTCCCTTTTACACTACTTGTAGTTATTATTATGCTTATCAAATTTACCACACAAATGCATGGGACTAGACCTACGTTTGGTTCATGTTTCTTCGAATTGTGAGAACGTTCAAAACTTAGCTCTTTTGCACGGTTTTATTAAAGCAAGTTCGTTTCCCTTTTACAGTGACTTGTAGTTATTATTACGCTTAGCAAATTTACCACACAAATGCATGGGTCAAGACCTACGTGTGGTTCGAGTTTCGTGGAATTCTGTGAACATTCAAAATTTAGCTGTTTTGCATGGTTTTAGTAAAGCAACTTCGTTTCCCTTATACACTAACTTTTATTTGTTATTACGCTTTGAAAATTTACGACACAAATGCATGGGTGTAGACCAATGTTTGGGTCATGTTTCATGGAATTCTATGAACGTTCAATAATTAGCTGTTTTGCACGGTTTATTAAAGCAAGTTCGTTTCCATTTTTACACTAACTTGTAATTATAATTACGCTTAGCAAATTTACCACACAAATGCATGGGTCTAGACCACATTTGGGTCAAGTTTCGTGGAATTCTGAGAACGTTTGATACTAAGCTGTTTTGCATGATTTTTTTAACGCAAGTTCGTTTCCCTTTTACACTACTTGTAGTTATTATTATGCTTATCAAATTTACCACACAAATGCATGGGACTAGACCTACGTTTGGTTCATGTTTCTTCGAATTGTGAGAACGTTCAAAACTTAGCTCTTTTGCACGGTTTTATTAAAGCAAGTTCGTTTCCCTTTTACAGTGACTTGTAGTTATTATTACGCTTAGCAAATTTACCACACAAATGCATGGGTCAAGACCTACGTGTGGTTCGAGTTTCGTGGAATTCTGTGAACATTCAAAATTTAGCTGTTTTGCATGGTTTTAGTAAAGCAACTTCGTTTCCCTTATACACTAACTTTTATTTGTTATTACGCTTTGAAAATTTACGACACAAATGCATGGGTGTAGACCAATGTTTGGGTCATGTTTCATGGAATTCTATGAACGTTCAATAATTAGCTGTTTTGCACGGTTTATTAAAGCAAGTTCGTTTCCATTTTTACACTAACTTGTAATTATAATTACGCTTAGCAAATATACCACACAAATGCATGGGTCTAGACCACATTTGGGTCAAGTTTCGTGAAATTCTGAGAACGTTTGATACTAAGCTGTTTTGCACGATTTTTTTAAAGCAAGTTCGTTTCCCTTTTACACTACTTGTAGTTATTATTATGCTTATCAAATTTACCACACAAATGCATGGGACTAGACCTACGTTTGGTTCATGTTTCTTCGAATTGTGAGAACATTCAAAACTTAGCTCTTTTGCACGGTTTTATTAAAGCAAGTTCGTTTCCCTTTTACAGTGACTTGTAGTTATTATTACGCTTAGCAAATTTACCACACAAATGCATGGGTCAAGACCTACGTGTGGTTCGAGTTTCGTGGAATTCTGAGAACATTCAAAATTTAGCTGTTTTGCATGGTTTTAGTAAAGCAACTTCGTTTCCCTTATACACTAACTTTTATTTGTTATTACGCTTTGAAAATTTACGACACAAATGCATGGGTGTAGACCAATGTTTGGGTCATGTTTCATGGAATTCTTTGAACGTTCAATAATTAGCTGTTTTGCACGGTTTATTAAAGCAAGTTCGTTTCCATTTTTACACTAACTTGTAATTATTATTACACTTAGCAAATTTACCACACAAATGCATGGGTCTAGACCACATTTGGGTCAAGTTTCGTGGAATTCTGAGAACGTTTGATACTAAGCTGTTTTGCACGATTTTTTTAAAGCAAGTTCGTTTCCCTTTTACACTAACTTGTAGTTATTATTACGCTTATCAAATTTACCACACAAATGAATGGGACTAGACCAACGTTTGGTTCAAGTTTCATCGAATTGTGAGAACGTTCAAAACTTAGCTCTTTTGCACGGTTTTATTAAAGTAAGTTCGTTTCCCTTTTACAGTGACTTGTAGTTATTATTACGCTTAGCAAATTTACCACACAAATGCATGGGTCAAGACCTACGTGTGGTTCGAGTTTCGTGGAATTCTGAGAACATTCAAAATTTAGCTGTTTTGCATGGTTTTAGTAAAGCAACTTCGTTTCCCTTATACACTAACTTTTATTTGTTATTACGCTTTGAAAATTTACGACACAAATGCATGGGTGTAGACCAATGTTTGGGTCATGTTTCATGGAATTCTATGAACGTTCAATAATTAGCTGTTTTGCACGGTTTATTAAAGCAAGTTCGTTTCCATTTTTACACTAACTTGTAATTATAATTACGCTTAGCAAATATACCACACAAATGCATGGGTCTAGACCACATTTGGGTCAAGTTTCGTGAAATTCTGAGAACGTTTGATACTAAGCTGTTTTGCACGAATTTTTTAAAGCAAGTTCGTTTCCCTTTTACACTACTTGTAGTTATTATTATGCTTATCAAATTTACCACACAAATGCATGGGACTAGACCTACGTTTGGTTCATGTTTCTTCGAATTGTGAGAACATTCAAAACTTAGCTCTTTTGCACGGTTTTATTAAAGCAAGTTCGTTTCCCTTTTACAGTGACTTGTAGTTATTATTACGCTTAGCAAATTTACCACACAAATGCATGGGTCAAGACCTACGTGTGGTTCGAGTTTCGTGGAATTCTGAGAACATTCAAAATTTAGCTGTTTTGCATGGTTTTAGTAAAGCAACTTCGTTTCCCTTATACACTAACTTTTATTTGTTATTACGCTTTGAAAATTTACGACACAAATGCATGGGTGTAGACCAATGTTTGGGTCATGTTTCATGGAATTCTTTGAACGTTCAATAATTAGCTGTTTTGCACGGTTTATTAAAGCAAGTTCGTTTCCATTTTTACACTAACTTGTAATTATTATTACACTTAGCAAATTTACCACACAAATGCATGGGTCTAGACCACATTTGGGTCAAGTTTCGTGGAATTCTGAGAACGTTTGATACTAAGCTGTTTTGCACGATTTTTTTAAAGCAAGTTCGTTTCCCTTTTACACTAACTTGTAGTTATTATTATGCTTATCAAATTTACCACACAAATGCATGGGACTAAGACCTACGTTTGGTTCAAGTTTCATCGAATTGTAAGAACGTTCAAAATTTAGCTGTTTTGCACGGTTTTATTAAAGGAAGTTCGTTTCCCTTTTACACTGACTTGTAGTTATTATCACGCTTAGCAAATTTACCACACAAATGCATGGGTCAAGGCCTACCTTTGGTTCGAGTTTCGTGGAATTTTGAGAACATTCAAAATTTAGCTGTTTTGCATAGTTTTAGTAAAACAAGTTCGTTTCCCTTATACACTAGCTTTTATTTATTATTACGCTTTGCAAATTTACGACACAAACGAATGGGTGTAGACCAGCGTTTAGGTCAAGTTTCATGGAATTCTATGAACGTTCAATATTTAGCTGTTTTGCACGGTTTATTAAAGCAAGTTCGTTTCCATTTTTACACTAACTTGTAATTATAATTACGCTTAGTAAATTTACCACACAAATGCATGGGTCTAGACCACATTTGGGTCAAGTTTCGTGGAATTCTGAGAACGTTTGATACTAAGCTGTTTTGCACGATTTTTTTAAAGCAAGTTCGTTTCCCTTTTACACTAACTTGTAGTTATTACTATGCTTATCAAATTTACCACACAAATGCATGGGACTAGACCTACGTTTGGTTCAAGTTTCATCGAATTGTAAGAACGTTCAAAATTTAGCTGTTTTGCACGGTTTATTAAAGCAAGTTCGTTTCCATTTTTACACTAACTTGTAATTATAATTACGCTTAGCAAATTTACCACACAAATGCATGGGTCTAGACCACATTTTGGTCAAGTTTCGTGGAATTCTGAGAACGTTTGATACTAAGCTGTTTTGCAGGATTTTTTTAAAGCAAGTTCGTTTCCCTTTTACACTAACTTGTAGTTATTATTATGCTTATCAAATTTACCACACAAATGCATTGGACTAAACCTACGTTTGGTTCAAGTTTCATCGAATTGTAAGAACGTTCAAAATTTAGCTGTTTTGCACGGTTTTATTAAAGGAAGTTCGTTTCCCTTTTACACTGACTTGTAGTTATTATCACGCTTAGCAAATTTACCACACAAATGCATGGGTCAAGGCCTACCTTTGGTTCGAGTTTCGTGGAATTTTGAGAACATTCAAAATTTAGCTGTTTTGCATGGTTTTAGTAAAACAAGTTCGTTTCCCTTATACACTAGCTTTTATTTATTATTACACTTTGCAAATTTACGACACAAACGAATGGGTGTAGACCAGCACCGTTTGGGTCAAGTTTCATGGAATTCTATGAACGTTCAATATTTAGCTGTTTTGCACGGTTTATTAAAGCAAGTTCGTTTCCATTTTTACACTAACTTGTAATTATAATTACGCTTAGCAAATTTACCACACAAATGCATGGGTCTAGACCACATTTGGGTCAAGTTTCGTGGAATTCTGAGAACGTTTGATACTAAGCTGTTTTGCACGATTTTTTTAAAGCAAGTTCGTTTCCCTTTTACACTACTTGTAGTTATTATTATGCTTATCAAATTTACCACACAAATGCATGGGACTAGGCCTACGTTTGGTTCAAGTTTCTTCGATTTGTGAGAAGGTTCAAAACTTAGCTCTTTCGCACGGTTTTATTAAAGCAAGTTCGTTTCCCTTTTACATTGACTTTTAGTTATTATTACGCTTAGCAAATTTACCACACAAATGCATGGGTCAAGACCTACGTGTGGTTCGAGTTTCGTTGAATTCTGAGAACATTCAAAATTTAGCTGTTTTGCATGGTTTTAGTAAAGCAACTTCGTTTCCCTTATACACTAACTTTTATTTGTTATTACGCTTTGCAAATTTACGACACAAATGCATGGGTGTAGACCAATGTTTGGGTCATGTTTCATGGAATTCTATGAACGTTCAATAATTAGCTGTTTTGCACGGTTTATTAAAGCAAGTTCGTTTCTATTTTTATACTAACTTGTAATTATAATTACGCTTAGAAAATTTACCACACAAATGCATGGGTCTAGACTACATTTGGGTCAAGTTTCGTGGAATTCTGAGAACGTTTGATACTAAGCTGTTTTGCACGATTTTTTTAAAGCAAGTTCGTTTCCCTTTTACACTAACTTGTAGTTATTATTATGCTTATCAAATTTACCACACAAATGCATGGGACTAGACCTACGTTTGGTTCAAGTTTCATCGAATTGTAAGAACGTTCAAAATTTAGCTGTTTTGCACGGTTTTATTAAAGGAAGTTCGTTTCCCTTTTACACTGACTTGTAGTTATTATCACGCTTAGCAAATTTACCACACAAATGCATGGGTCAAGGCCTACCTTTGGTTCGAGTTTCGTGGAATTTTGAGAACATTCAAAATTTAGCTGTTTTGCATGGTTTTAGTAAAACAAGTTCGTTTCCCTTATACACTAGCTTTTATTTATTATTACGCTTTGCAAATTTACGACACAAACGAATGGGTGTAGACCAGCGTTTAGGTCAAGTTTCATGGAATTCTATGAACGTTCAATATTTAGCTGTTTTGCACGGTTTATTAAAGCAAGTTCGTTTCCATTTTTACACTAACTTGTAATTATAATTACGCTTAGTAAATTTACCACACAAATGCATGGGTCTAGACCACATTTGGGTCAAGTTTCGTGGAATTCTGAGAACGTTTGATACTAAACTGTTTTGCACGATTTTTTTAAAGCAAGTTCGTTTCCCTTTTACACTAACTTGTAGTTATTATTATGCTTATCAAATTTACCACACAAATGCATGGGACTAGACCTACGTTTGGTTCAAGTTTCATCGAATTGTTAGAACGTTCAAAATTTAGCTGTTTTGCACGGTTTATTAAAGCAAGTTCGTTTCCATTTTTACACTAACTTGTAATTATAATTACGCTTAGCAAATTTACCACACAAATGCATGGGTCTAGACCACATTTTTGTCAAGTTTCGTGGAATTCTGAGAACGTTTGATACTAAGCTGTTTTGCAGGATTTTTTTAAAGCAAGTTCGTTTCCCTTTTACACTAACTTGTAGTTATTATTATGCTTATCAAATTTACCACACAAATGCATGGGACTAGACCTACGTTTGGTTCAAGTTTCATCGAATTGTAAGAACGTTCAAAATTTAGCTCTTTTGCACGGTTTTATTAAAGCAAGTTCGTTTCCCTTTTACAGTGACTTGTAGTTATTATTACGCTTAGCAAATTTACCACACAAATGCATGGGTCAAGACCTACGTGTGGTTCGAGTTTCGTGGAATTCTGAGAACATTCAAAATTTAGCTGTTTTGCATGGTTTTAGTAAAGCAACTTCGTTTCCCTTATACACTAACTTTTATTTGTTATTACGCTTTGAAAATTTACGACACAAATGCATGGGTGTAGACCAATGTTTGGGTCATGTTTCATGGAATTCTATGAACGTTCAATAATTAGCTGTTTTGCACGGTTTATTAAAGCAAGTTCGTTTCCATTTTTACACTAACTTGTAATTATTATTACGCTTAGCAAATTTACCACACAAATGCATGGGTCTAGACCACATTTGGGTCAAGTTTCGTGGAATTTTGAGAACGTTTGATACTAAGCTGTTTTGCACGATTTTTTTAAAGCAAGTTCGTTTTCCTTTTACACTAACTTGTAGTTATTATTATGCTTATCAAATTTACCACACAAATGCATGGGACTAGACCTACGTTTGGTTCAAGTTTCATCGAATTGTAAGAACGTTCAAAATTTAGCTGTTTTGCACGGTTTTATTAAAGGAAGTTCGTTTCCCTTTTACACTGACTTGTAGTTATTATCACGCTTAGCAAATTTACCACACAAATGCATGGGTCAAGGCCTAACTTTGGTTCGAGTTTCGTGGAATTTTGAGAACATTCAAAATTTAGCTGTTTTGCATGGTTTTAGTAAAACAAGTTCGTTTCCCTTATACACTAGCTTTTATTTATTATTACGCTTTGCAAATTTACGACACAAACGAATGGGTGTAGACCAACGTTTGGGTCAAGTTTCATGGAATTCTATGAACGTTCAATATTTAGCTGTTTTGCACGGTTTATTAAAGCAAGTTCGTTTCCATTTTTACACTAACTTGTAATTATAATTACGCTTAGCAAATTTACCACACAAATGCATGGGTCTAGACCACATTTGGGTCAAGTTTCGTGGAATTCTGAGAACGTTTGATACTAAGCTGTTTTGCAGGATTTTTTTAAAGCAAGTACGTTTCCCTTTTACACTACTTGTAGTTATTATTATGCTTATCAAATTTACCACACAAATGCATGGGACTAGACCTACGTTTGGTTCAAGTTTCTTCGAATTGTGAGAACGTTCAAAACTTAGCTCTTTTGCACGGTTTTATTAAAGCAAGTTCGTTTCCCTTTTACATTGACTTGTAGTTATTATTACGCTTAGCAAATTTACCACACAAATGCATGGGTCAAGACCTACGTGTGGTTCGAGTTTCGTGGAATTCTGAGAACATTCAAAATTTAGCTGTTTTGCATGGTTTTAGTAAAGCAACTTCGTTTCCCTTATACACTAACTTTTATTTGTTATTACGCTTTGCAAATTTACGACACAAATGCATGGGTGTAGACCAATGTTTGGGTCATGTTTCATGGAATTCTATGAATGTTCAATAATTAGTTGTTTTGCACGGTTTATTAAAGCAAGTTCGTTTCCATTTTTACACTAACTTGTAATTATAATTACGCTTAACAAATTTACCACACAAATGCATGGGTCTAGACCACATTTGGGTCAAGTTTCGTGGAATTCTGAGAACGTTTGATACTAAGCTGTTTTCCACGATTTTTTTAAAGCAAGTTCGTTTCCCTTTTACACTAACTTGTAGTTATTATTATGCTTATCAAATTTACCACACAAATGCATGGGACTAAGACCTACGTTTGGTTCAAGTTTCATCGAATTGTAAGAACGTTCAAAATTTAGCTGTTTTGCACGGTTTTATTAAAGGAAGTTCGTTTCCCTTTTACACTGACTTGTAGTTATTATCACGCTTAGCAAATTTACCACACAAATGCATGGGTCAAGGCCTAACTTTGGTTCGAGTTTCGTGGAATTTTGAGAACATTCAAAATTTAGCTGTTTTGCATGGTTTTAGTAAAACAAGTTCGTTTCCCTTATACACTAGCTTTTATTTATTATTACGCTTTGCAAATTTACGACACAAACGAATGGGTGTAGACCAACGTTTGGGTCAAGTTTCATGGAATTCTATGAACGTTCAATATTTAGCTGTTTTGCACGGTTTATTAAAGCAAGTTCGTTTCCATTTTTACACTAACTTGTAATTATAATTACGCTTAGCAAATTTACCACACAAATGCATGGGTCTAGACCACATTTGGGTCAAGTTTCGTGGAATTCTGAGAACGTTTGATACTAAGCTGTTTTGCAGGATTTTTTTAAAGCAAGTTCGTTTCCCTTTTACACTACTTGTAGTTATTATTATGCTTATCAAATTTACCACACAAATGCATGGGACTAGACCTACGTTTGGTTCAAGTTTCTTCGAATTGTGAGAACGTTCAAAACTTAGCTCTTT
The DNA here is from genome assembly GCF_026168435.1 of Sesamum indicum. NCBI lineage: Eukaryota > Viridiplantae > Streptophyta > Magnoliopsida > Lamiales > Pedaliaceae > Sesamum > Sesamum indicum. Next base: position 12,390,589 of record NC_142659.1, read on the forward strand.
TGCACGGTTTTATTAAAGCAAGTTCGTTTCCCTTTTACATTGACTTGTAGTTATTATTACGCTTAGCAAATTTACCACACAAATGCATGGGTCAAGACCTACGTGTGGTTCGAGTTTCGTGGAATTCTGAGAACATTCAAAATTTAGCTGTTTTGCATGGTTTTAGTAAAGCAACTTCGTTTCCCTTATACACTAACTTTTATTTGTTATTACGCTTTGCAAATTTACGACACAAATGCATGGGTGTAGACCAATGTTTGGGTCATGTTTCATGGAATTCTATGAATGTTCAATAATTAGCTGTTTTGCACGGTTTATTAAAGCAAGTTCGTTTCCATTTTTACACTAACTTGTAATTATAATTACGCTTAACAAATTTACCACACAAATGCATGGGTCTAGACCACATTTTTGTCAAGTTTCGTGGAATTCTGAGAACGTTTGATACTAAGCTGTTTTGCAGGATTTTTTTAAAGCAAGTTCGTTTCCCTTTTACACTAACTTGTAGTTATTATTATGCTTATCAAATTTACCACACAAATGCATGGGACTAAACCTACGTTTGGTTCAAGTTTCATCGAATTGTAAGAACGTTCAAAATTTAGCTGTTTTGCACGGTTTTATTAAAGGAAGTTCGTTTCCCTTTTACACTGACTTGTAGTTATTATCACGCTTAGCAAATTTACCACACAAATGCATGGGTCAAGGCCTACCTTTGGTTCGAGTTTCGTGGAATTTTGAGAACATTCAAAATTTAGCTGTTTTGCATGGTTTTAGTAAAACAAGTTCGTTTCCCTTATACACTAGCTTTTATTTATTATTACGTTTTGCAAATTTACGACACAAACGAATGGGTGTAGACTAGCGTTTGGGTCAAGTTTCATGGAATTCTATGAACGTTCAATATTTAGCTGTTTTGCACGGTTTATTAAAGCAAGTTCGTTTCCATTTTTACACTAACTTGTAATTATAATTACGTTTAGCAAATTTACCACACAAATGCATGGGTCTAGACCACATTTGGGTCAAGTTTCGTGGAATTCTGAGAACGTTTGATACTAAGCTGTTTTGCAGGATTTTTTTAAAGCAAGTTCGTTTCCCTTTTACACTACTTGTAGTTATTATTATGCTTATCAAATTTACCACACAAATGCATGGGACTAGACCTACGTTTGGTTCAAGTTTCATCGAATTGTAAGAACGTTCAAAATTTAGCTGTTTTGCACGGTTTTATTAAAGGAAGTTCGTTTCCCTTTTACACTGACTTGTAGTTATTATCACGCTTAGCAAATTTACCACACAAATGCATGGGTCAAGGCCAACCTTTGGTTCGAGTTTCGTGGAATTTTGAGAACATTCAAAATTTAGCTGTTTTTGCATGGTTTTAGTAAAACAAGTTCGTTTCCCTTATACACTAGCTTTTATTTATTATTACGCTTTGCAAATTTACGACACAAACGAATGGGTGTAGACCAGCGTTTAGGTCAAGTTTCATGGAATTCTATGAACGTTCAATATTTAGCTGTTTTGCACGGTTTATTAAAGCAAGTTCGTTTCCATTTTTACACTAACTTGTAATTATAATTACGCTTAGTAAATTTACCACACAAATGCATGGGTCTAGACCACATTTGGGTCAAGTTTCGTGGAATTCTGAGAACGTTTGATACTAAGCTGTTTTGCACGATTTTTTTAAAGCAAGTTCGTTTCCCTTTTACACTAACTTGTAGTTATTATTATGCTTATCAAATTTACCACACAAATGCATGGGACTAGACCTACGTTTCGTTCAAGTTTCATCGAATTGTAAGAACGTTCAAAATTTAGCTGTTTTGCACGGTTTATTAAAGCAAGTTCATTTCCATTTTTACACTAACTTGTAATTATAATTACGCTTAGCAAATTTACCACACAAATGCATGGGTCTAGACCACATTTTTGTCAAGTTTCGTGGAATTCTGAGAACGTTTGATACTAAGCTGTTTTGCAGGATTTTTTTAAAGCAAGTTCGTTTCCCTTTTACACTAACTTGTAGTTATTATTATGCTTATCAAATTTACCACACAAATGCATGGGACTAGACCTACGTTTGGTTCAAGTTTCATCGAATTGTAAGAACGTTCAAAATTTAGCTGTTTTGCACGGTTTTATTAAAGGAAGTTCGTTTCCCTTTTACACTGACTTGTAGTTATTATCACGCTTAGCAAATTTACCACACAAATGCATGGGTCAAGGCCTACCTTTGGTTCGAGTTTCGTGGAATTTTGAGAACATTCAAAATTTAGCTGTTTTGCATGGTTTTAGTAAAACAAGTTCGTTTCCCTTATACACTAGCTTTTATTTATTATTACGCTTTGCAAATTTACGACACAAACGAATGGGTGTAGACCAGCGTTTGGGTCAAGTTTCATGGAATTCTATGAACGTTCAATATTTAGCTGTTTTGCACGGTTTATTAAAGCAAGTTCGTTTCCATTTTTACACTAACTTGTAATTATAATTACGCTTAGAAAATTTACCACACAAATGCATGGGTCTAGGCCACATTTGGGTCAAGTTTCGTGGAATTCTGAGAACGTTTGATACTAAGCTGTTTTGCAGGATTTTTTTAAAGCAAGTTCGTTTCCCTTTTACACTAACTTGTAGTTATTATTATGCTTATCAAATTTACCACACAAATGCATGGGACTAGACCAACGTTTGGTTCAAGTTTCATCGAATTGTGAGAACGTTCAAAATTTAGCTGTTTTGCACGATTTTATTAAAGGAAGTTCGTTTCCCTTTTACACTGACTTGTAGTTATTATCACGCTTAGCAAATTTACCACACAAATGCATGGGTCAAGGCCTAACTTTGGTTCGAGTTTCGTGGAATTTTGAGAACATTCAAAACTTAGCTGTTTTGCATGGTTTTAGTAAAACAAGTTCGTTTCCCTTATACACTAGCTTTTATTTATTATTACGTTTTGCAAATTTACAACACAAACGAATGGGTGTAGACCAGCGTTTGGGTCAAGTTTCATGGAATTCTATGAACGTTCAATATTTAGCTGTTTTGCACGGTTTATTAAATCAAGTTCGTTTCCATTTTTACACTAACTTGTAATTATAATTACGCTTAGAAAATTTACCACACAAATGCATGGGTCTAGACCACATTTGGGTCAAGTTTCGTGGAATTCTGAGAACGTTTGATACTAAGCTGTTTTGCAGGATTTTTTTAAAGCAAGTTCGTTTCCCTTTTACACTACTTGTAGTTATTATTATGCTTATCAAATTTACCACACAAATGCATGGGACTAGACCTACGTTTTGTTCAAGTTTCATCGAATTGTAAGAACGTTCAAAATTTAGCTGTTTTGCACGGTTTTATTAAAGGAAGTTCGTTTCCCTTTTACACTGACTTGTAGTTATTATCACGCTTAGCAAATTTACCACACAAATGCATGGGTCAAGGCCAACCTTTGGTTCGAGTTTCGTGGAATTTTGAGAACATTCAAAATTTAGCTGTTTTTGCATGGTTTTAGTAAAACAAGTTCGTTTCCCTTATACACTAGCTTTTATTTATTATTACGCTTTGCAAATTTACGACACAAACGAATGGGTGTAGACCAGCGTTTAGGTCAAGTTTCATGGAATTCTATGAACGTTCAATATTTAGCTGTTTTGCACGGTTTATTAAAGCAAGTTCGTTTCCATTTTTACACTAACTTGTAATTATAATTACGCTTAGTAAATTTACCACACAAATGCATGGGTCTAGACCACATTTGGGTCAAGTTTCGTGGAATTCTGAGAACGTTTGATACTAAGCTGTTTTGCAGGATTTTTTTAAAGCAAGTTCGTTTCCCTTTTACACTAACTTGTAGTTATTATTATGCTTATCAAATTTACCACACAAATGCATGGGACTAGACCTACGTTTCGTTCAAGTTTCATCGAATTGTAAGAACGTTCAAAATTTAGCTGTTTTGCACGGTTTATTAAAGCAAGTTCATTTCCATTTTTACACTAACTTGTAATTATAATTACGCTTAGCAAATTTACCACACAAATGCATGGGTCTAGACCACATTTTTGTCAAGTTTCGTGGAATTCTGAGAACGTTTGATACTAAGCTGTTTTGCAGGATTTTTTTAAAGCAAGTTCGTTTCCCTTTTACACTAACTTGTAGTTATTATTATGCTTATCAAATTTACCACACAAATGCATGGGACTAGACCTACGTTTGGTTCAAGTTTCATCGAATTGTAAGAACGTTCAAAATTTAGCTGTTTTGCACGGTTTTATTAAAGGAAGTTCGTTTCCCTTTTACACTGACTTGTAGTTATTATCACGCTTAGCAAATTTACCACACAAATGCATGGGTCAAGGCCTACCTTTGGTTCGAGTTTCGTGGAATTTTGAGAACATTCAAAATTTAGCTGTTTTGCATGGTTTTAGTAAAACAAGTTCGTTTCCCTTATACACTAGCTTTTATTTATTATTACGCTTTGCAAATTTACGACACAAACGAATGGGTGTAGACCAGCGTTTGGGTCAAGTTTCATGGAATTCTATGAACGTTCAATATTTAGCTGTTTTGCACGGTTTATTAAAGCAAGTTCGTTTCCATTTTTACACTAACTTGTAATTATAATTACGCTTAGAAAATTTACCACACAAATGCATGGGTCTAGGCCACATTTGGGTCAAGTTTCGTGGAATTCTGAGAACGTTTGATACTAAGCTGTTTTGCAGGATTTTTTTAAAGCAAGTTCGTTTCCCTTTTACACTAACTTGTAGTTATTATTATGCTTATCAAATTTACCACACAAATGCATGGGACTAGACCAACGTTTGGTTCAAGTTTCATCGAATTGTGAGAACGTTCAAAATTTAGCTATTTTGCACGATTTTATTAAAGGAAGTTCGTTTCCCTTTTACACTGACTTGTAGTTATTATCACGCTTAGCAAATTTACCACACAAATGCATGGGTCAAGGCCCAACTTTGGTTCGAGTTTCGTGGAATTTTGAGAACATTCAAAACTTAGCTGTTTTGCATGGTTTTAGTAAAACAAGTTCGTTTCCCTTATACACTAGCTTTTATTTATTATTACGTTTTGCAAATTTACAACACAAACGAATGGGTGTAGACCAGCGTTTGGGTCAAGTTTCATGGAATTCTATGAACGTTCAATATTTAGCTGTTTTGCACGGTTTATTAAATCAAGTTCGTTTCCATTTTTACACTAACTTGTAATTATAATTACGCTTAGAAAATTTACCACACAAATGCATGGGTCTAGACCACATTTGGGTCAAGTTTCGTGGAATTCTGAGAATGTTTGATACTAAGCTGTTTTGCAGGATTTTTTTAAAGCAAGTTCGTTTCCCTTTTACACTAACTTGTAGTTATTATTATGCTTATCAAATTTACCACACAAATGCATGGGACTAGACCAACGTTTGGTTCAAGTTTCATCGAATTGTGAGAACGTTCAAAATTTAGCTGTTTTGCACGGTTTTATTAAAGGAAGTTCGTTTCCCTTTTACACTGACTTGTAGTTATTATCACGCTTAGCAAATTTACCACACAAATGCATGGGTCAAGGCCTAACTTTGGTTCGAGTTTCGTGGAATTTTGAGAACATTCAAAATTTAGCTGTTTTGCATGGTTTTAGTAAAACAAGTTCGTTTCCCTTATACACTAGCTTTTATTTATTATTACGTTTTGCAAATTTACGACACAAACGAATGGGTGTAGACCAGCGTTTGGGTCAAGTTTCATGGAATTCTATGAACGTTCAATATTTAGCTGTTTTGCACGGTTTATTAAAGCAAGTTCGTTTCCATTTTTACACTAACTTGTAATTATAATTACGTTTAGCAAATTTACCACACAAATGCATGGGTCTAGACCACATTTGGGTCAAGTTTCGTGGAATTCTGAGAACGTTTGATACTAAGCTGTTTTGCAGGATTTTTTTAAAGCAAGTTCGTTTCCCTTTTACACTAACTTGTAGTTATTATTATGCTTATCAAATTTACCACACAAATGCATGGGACTAGACCTACGTTTGGTTCAAGTTTCATCGAATTGTAAGAACGTTCAAAATTTAGCTGTTTTGCACGGTTTTATTAAAGGAAGTTCGTTTCCCTTTTACACTGACTTGTAGTTATTATCACGCTTAGCAAATTTACCACACAAATGCATGGGTCAAGGCCTACCTTTGGTTCGAGTTTCGTGGAATTTTGAGAACATTCAAAATTTAGCTGTTTTGCATGGTTTTAGTAAAACAAGTTCGTTTCCCTTATACACTAGCTTTTATTTATTATTACGCTTTGCAAATTTACGACACAAACGAATGGGTGTAGACCAGCGTTTGGGTCAAGTTTCATGGAATTCTATGAACGTTCAATATTTAGCTGTTTTGCACGGTTTTTTAAAGCAAGTTCGTTTCCATTTTTACACTAACTTGTAATTATAATTACGCTTAGAAAATTTACCACACAAATGCATGGGTCTAGGCCACATTTGGGTCAAGTTTCGTGGAATTCTGAGAACGTTTGATACTAAGCTGTTTTGCAGGATTTTTTTAAAGCAAGTTCGTTTCCCTTTTACACTAACTTGTAGTTATTATTATGCTTATCAAATTTACCACACAAATGCATGGGACTAGACCAACGTTTGGTTCAAGTTTCATCGAATTGTGAGAACGTTCAAAATTTAGCTGTTTTGCACGATTTTATTAAAGGAAGATCGTTTCCCTTTTACACTGACTTGTAGTTATTATCACGCTTAGCAAATTTACCACACAAATGCATGGGTCAAGGCCTAACTTTGGTTCGAGTTTCGTGGAATTTTGAGAACATTCAAAACTTAGCTGTTTTGCATGGTTTTAGTAAAACAAGTTCGTTTCCCTTATACACTAGCTTTTATTTATTATTACGTTTTGCAAATTTACAACACAAACGAATGGGTGTAGACCAGCGTTTGGGTCAAGTTTCATGGAATTCTATGAACGTTCAATATTTAGCTGTTTTGCACGGTTTATTAAAGCAAGTTCGTTTCCATTTTTACACTAACTTGTAATTATAATTACGTTTAGCAAATTTACCACACAAATGCATGGGTCTAGACCACATTTGGGTCAAGTTTCGTGGAATTCTGAGAACGTTTGATACTAAGCTGTTTTGCAGGATTTTTTTAAAGCAAGTTCGTTTCCCTTTTACACTACTTGTAGTTATTATTATGCTTATCAAATTTACCACACAAATGCATGGGACTAGACCTACGTTTGGTTCAAGCTTCATCGAATTGTAAGAACGTTCAAAATTTAGCTATTTTGCACGGTTTTATTAAAGGAAGTTCGTTTCCCTTTTACACTGACTTGTAGTTATTATCACGCTTAGCAAATTTACCACACAAATGCATGGGTCAAGGCCTACCTTTGGTTCGAGTTTCGTGGAATTTTGAGAACATTCAAAATTTAGCTGTTTTTGCATGGTTTTAGTAAAACAAGTTCGTTTCCCTTATACACTAGCTTTTATTTATTATTACGCTTTGCAAATTTACGACACAAACGAATGGGTGTAGACCAGCGTTTAGGTCAAGTTTCATGGAATTCTATGAACGTTCAATATTTAGCTGTTTTGCACGGTTTATTAAAGCAAGTTCGTTTCCATTTTTACACTAACTTGTAATTATAATTACGCTTAGTAAATTTACCACACAAATGCATGGGTCTAGACCACATTTGGGTCAAGTTTCGTGGAATTCTGAGAACGTTTGATACTAAGCTGTTTTGCACGATTTTTTTAAAGCAAGTTCGTTTCCCTTTTACACTAACTTGTAGTTATTATTATGCTTATCAAATTTACCACACAAATGCATGGGACTAGACCTACGTTTGGTTCAAGTTTCATTGAATTGTAAGAACGTTCAAAATTTAGCTGTTTTGCACGGTTTATTAAAGCAAGTTCATTTCCATTTTTACACTAACTTGTAATTATAATTACGCTTAGCAAATTTACCACACAAATGCATGGGTCTAGACCACATTTTTGTCAAGTTTCGTGGAATTCTGAGAACGTTTGATACTAAGCTGTTTTGCAGGATTTTTTTAAAGCAAGTTCGTTTCCCTTTTACACTAACTTGTAGTTATTATTATGCTTATCAAATTTACCACACAAATGCATGGGACTAAACCTACGTTTGGTTCAAGTTTCATCGAATTGTAAGAACGTTCAAAATTTAGCTGTTTTGCACGGTTTTATTAAAGGAAGTTCGTTTCCCTTTTACACTGACTTGTAGTTATTATCACGCTTAACAAATTTACCACACAAATGCATGGGTCAAGGCCTACCTTTGGTTCGAGTTTCGTGGAATTTTGAGAACATTCAAAATTTAGCTGTTTTGCATGGTTTTAGTAAAACAAGTTCGTTTCCCTTATACACTAGCTTTTATTTATTATTACGCTTTGCAAATTTACGACACAAACGAATGGGTGTAGACCAGCATTTGGGTCAAGTTTCATGGAATTCTATGAACGTTCAATATTTAGCTGTTTTGCACGGTTTATTAAATCAAGTTCGTTTCCATTTTTACACTAACTTGTAATTATAATTATGCTTAGCAAATTTACCACACAAATGCATGGGTCTAGACCACATTTGGGTCAAGTTTCGTGGAATTCTGAGAACGTTTGATACTAAGCTGTTTTGCAGGATTTTTTTAAAGCAAGTTCGTTTCCCTTTTACACTAACTTGTAGTTATTATTATGCTTATCAAATTTACCACACAAATGCATGGGACTAGACCAACGTTTGGTTCAAGTTTCATCGAATTGTGAGAACGTACAAAATTTAGCTGTTTTGCACGGTTTTATTAAAGGAAGTTCGTTTCCCTTTTACACTGACTTGTAGTTATTATCACGCTTAGCAAATTTACCACACAAATGCATGGGTGAAGGCCTAACTTTGGTTCGAGTTTCGTGGAATTTTGAGAACATTCAAAATTTAGCTGTTTTGCATGGTTTTAGTAAAACAAGTTCGTTTCCCTTATACACTAGCTTTTATTTATAATTACGCTTTGCAAATTTACGACACAAACGAATGGGTGTAGACCAGCGTTTGGGTCAAGTTTCATGGAATTCTATGAACGTTCAATATTTAGCTGTTTTGCACGGTTTATTAAAGCAAGTTCGTTTCCATTTTTACACTAACTTGTAATTATAATTACGTTTAGCAAATTTACCACACAAATGCATGGGTCTAGGCCACATTTGGCTCAAGTTTCGTGGAATTCTGAGAACGTTTGATACTAAGCTGTTTTGCACGATTTTTTTAAAGCGAGTTCGTTTCCCTTTTACACTACTTGTAGTTATTATTATGCTTATCAAATTTACCACACAAATGCATGGGACTAGACCTACGTTTGGTTCAAGTTTCTTCGAATTGTGAGAACGTTCAAAACTTAGCTCTTTTGCACGGTTTTATTAAAGCAAGTTCGTTTCCCTTTTACAGTGACTTGTAGTTATTATTACGCTTAGCAAATTTACCACACAAATGCATGGGTCAAGACCTACGTGTGGTTCGAGTTTCGTGGAATTCTGAGAACATTGAAAATTTAGCTGTTTTGCATGGTTTTAGTAAAGCAACTTCGTTTCCCTTATACACTAACTTTTATTTGTTATTACGCTTTGCAAATTTACGACACAAATGCATGGGTGTAGACCAATGTTTGGGTCATGTTTCATGAAATTCTATGAACGTTCAATATTTAGCTGTTTTGCACGGTTTATTAAAGCAAGTTCGTTTCCATTTTTACACTAACTTGTAATTATGATTACGCTTAGCAAATTTACCACACAAATGCATGGGTCTAGACCACATTTGGGTCAAGTTTCGTGGAATTCTGAGAACGTTTGATACTAAGCTGTTTTGCACGATTTTTTTAAAGCAAGTTCGTTTCCCTTTTACACTACTTGTAGTTATTATTATGCTTATCAAATTTACCACACAAATGCATGGGACTAGACCTACGTTTGGTTCATGTTTCTTCGAATTGTGAGAACGTTCAAAACTTAGCTCTTTTGCACGGTTTTATTAAAGCAAGTTCGTTTCCCTTTTACAGTGACTTGTAGTTATTATTACGCTTAGCAAATTTACCACACAAATGCATGGGTCAAGACCTACGTGTGGTTCGAGTTTCGTGGAATTCTGAGAACATTCAAAATTTAGCTGTTTTGCATGGTTTTAGTAAAGCAACTTCGTTTCTCTTATACACTAACTTTTATTTGTTATTACGCTTTGAAAATTTACGACACAAATGCATGGGTGTAGACCAATGTTTGGGTCATGTTTCACGGAATTCTATGAACGTTCAATAATTAGCTGTTTTGCACGGTTTATTAAAGCAAGTTCGTTTCCATTTTTACACTAACTTCTAATTATAATTACGCTTAGCAAATATACCACACAAATGCATGGGTCTAGACCACATTTGGGTCAAGTTTCGTGGAATTCTGAGAACGTTTGATACTAAGCTGTTTTGCACGATTTTTTTAAAGCAAGTTCGTTTCCCTTTTACACTACTTGTAGTTATTATTATGCTTATCAAATTTACCACACAAATGCATGGGACTAGACCTACGTTTGGTTCATGTTTCTTCGAATTGTGAGAACGTTCCAAACTTAGCTCTTTTGCACGGTTTTATTAAAGCAAGTTCGTTTCCCTTTTACAGTGACTTGTAGTTATTATTACGCTTAGCAAATTTACCACACAAATGCATGGGTCAAGACCTACGTGTGGTTCGAGTTTCGTGGAATTCTGAGAACATTCAAAATTTAGCTGTTTTGCATGGTTTTAGTAAGCAACTTCGTTTCCCTTATACACTAACTTTTATTTGTTATTACGCTTTGAAAATTTACGACACAAATGCATGGGTGTAGACCAATGTTTGGGTCATGTTTCATGGAATTCTATGAACGTTCAATAATTAGCTGTTTTGCACGGTTTATTAAAGCAAGTTCGTTTCCATTTTTACACTAACTTGTAATTATTATTACGCTTAGCAAATTACCACACAAATGCATGGGACTAGACCTACGTTTGGTTCAACTTTCATCGAATTGTAAGAACGTTCAAAATTTAGCTGTTTTGCACGGTTTTATTAAAAGAAGTTCGTTTCCCTTTTACACTGACTTGTAGTTATTATCACGCTTAGCAAATTTACCACACAAATGCATGGGTCAAGGCCTAACTTTGGTTCGAGTTTCGTGGAATTTTGAGAACATTCAAAATTTAGCTGTTTTGCATGGTTTTAGTAAAACAAGTTCGTTTCCCTTATACACTAGCTTTTATTTATTATTACGCTTTGCAAATTTACGACACAAACGAATGGGTGTAGACCAGCGTTTGGGTCAAGTTTCATGGAATTCTATGAACGTTCAATATTTAGCTGTTTTGCACGGTTTATTAAAGCAAGTTCGTTTCCATTTTTACACTAACTTGTAATTATAATTACGCTTACCAAATTTACCACACAAATGCATGGGTCTAGACCACATTTGGGTCAAGTTTCGTGGAATTCTGAGAACGTTTGATACTAAGCTGTTTTGCAGGATTTTTTTAAAACAAGTTCGTTTCCCTTTTACACTACTTGTAGTTATTATTATGCTTATCAAATTTACCACACAAATGCATGGGACTAGACCTACGTTTGGTTCAAGTTTCTTCGAATTGTGAGAACGTTCAAAACTTAGCTCTTTTGCACGGTTTTATTAAAGCAAGTTCGTTTCCCTTTTACATTGACTTGTAGTTATTATTACGCTTAGCAAATTTACCACACAAATGCATGGGTCAAGACCTACGTGTGGTTCGAGTTTCGTGGAATTTTGAGAACATTCAAAATTTAGCTGTTTTGCATGGTTTTAGTAAAACAAGTTCGTTTCCCTTATACACTAGCTTTTATTTATTATTACGCTTTGCAAATTTACGACACAAACGAATGGGTGTAGACCAGCGTTTGGGTCAAGTTTCATGGAATTCTATGAACGTTCAATATTTAGCTGTTTTGCACGGTTTATTAAAGCAAGTTCGTTTCCATTTTTACACTAACTTGTAATTATAATTACGCTTAGCAAATTTACCACACAAATGCATGGGTCTAGACCACATTTGGGTCAAGTTTCGTGGAATTCTGAGAACGTTTGATACTAAACTGTTTTGCAGGATTTTTTTAAAGCAAGTTCGTTTCCCTTTTACACTACTTGTAGTTATTATTATGCTTATCAAATTTACCACACAAATGCATGGGACTAGACCTACGTTTGGTTCAAGTTTCTTCGAATTGTGAGAACGTTCAAAACTTAGCTCTTTTGCACGGTTTATTAAAGCAAGTTCGTTTCCCTTTTACATTGACTTGTAGTTATTATTACGCTTAGCAAATTTACCACACAAATGCATGGGTCAAGACCTACGTGTGGTTCGAGTTTCGTGGAATTCTGAGAACATTGAAAATTTAGCTGTTTTGCATGGTTTTAGTAAAGCAACTTCGTTTCCCTTATACACTAACTTTTATTTGTTATTTATGCTTTGCAAATTTACGACACAAATGCATGGGTGTAGACCAATGTTTGGGTCATGTTTCATGGAATTCTATGAACGTTCAATAATTAGCTGTTTTGCACGGTTTATTAAAGCAAGTTCGTTTCCATTTTTACACTAACTTGTAATTATAATTACGCTTAACAAATTTACCACACAAATGCATGGGTCTAGACCACATTTGGGTCAAGTTTCGTGGAATTCTGAGAACGTTTGATACTAAGCTGTTTTGCACGATTTTTTTAAAGCAAGTTCGTTTCCCTTTTACACTAACTTGTAGTTATTATTATGCTTATCAAATTTACCACACAAATGCATGGGACTAGACCTACGTTTGGTTCAAGTTTCATTGAATTGTAAGAACGTTCAAAATTTAGCTGTTTTGCACGGTTTTATTAAAGGAAGTTCGTTTCCCTTTTACACTGACTTGTAGTTATTATCACGCTTAGCAAATTTACCACACAAATGCATGGGTCAAGGCCTACCTTTGGTTCGAGTTTCGTGGAATTTTGAGAACATTCAAAATTTAGCTGTTTTGCATGGTTTTAGTAAAACAAGTTCGTTTCCCTTATACACTAGCTTTTATTTATTATTACGCTTTGCAAATTTACGACACAAACGAATGGGTGTAGACCAGCGTTTAGGTCAAGTTTCATGGAATTCTATGAACGTTCAATATTTAGCTGTTTTGCACGGTTTATTAAAGCAAGTTCGTTTTCATTTTTACACTAACTTGTAATTATAATTACGCTTAGTAAATTTACCACACAAATGCATGGGTCTAGACCACATTTGGGTCAAGTTTCGTGGAATTCTGAGAACGTTTGATACTAAGCTGTTTTGCACGATTTTTTTAAAGCAAGTTCGTTTCCCTTTTACACTAACTTGTAGTTATTATTATGCTTATCAAATTTACCACACAAATGCATGGGACTAGACCTACGTTTGGTTCAAGTTTCATCGAATTGTAAGAACGTTCAATATTTAGCTGTTTTGCACGGTTTATTAAAGCAAGTTCGTTTCCATTTTTACACTAACTTGTAATTATAATTACGCCTAGCAAATTTACCACACAAATGCATGGGTCTAGACCATATTTGGGTCAAGTTTCGTGGAATTCTGAGAACGTTTGATACTAAGCTGTTTTGCAGGATTTTTTTAAAGCAAGTTCGTTTCCCTTTTACACTAACTTGTAGTTATTATTATGCTTATCAAATTTACCACACAAATGCATGGGACTAAACCTACGTTTGGTTCAAGTTTCATCGAATTGTAAGAACGTTCAAAATATAGCTGTTTTGCACGGTTTTATTAAAGGAAGTTCGTTTCCCTTTTACACTGACTTGTAGTTATTATTACGCTTAGCAAATTTACCACACAAATGCATGGGTAAAGACCTACGTGTGGTTCGAGTTTCGTGGAATTCTGAGAACATTCAAAATTTAGCTGTTTTGCATGGTTTTAGTAAAGCAACTTCGTTTCCCTTATACACTAACTTTTATTTGTTATTACGCTTTGCAAATTTACGACACAAATGCATGGGTGTAGACCAATGTTTGGGTCAAGTTTCATGGAATTCTATGAACGTTCAATATTTAGCTGTTTTGCACGGTTTATTAAAGCAAGTTCGTTCCCATTTTTACACTAACTTGTAATTATAATTACGCTTAGCAAATTTACCACACAAATGCATGGGTCTAGACCACATTTTGGTCAAGTTTCGTGGAATTCTGAGAACGTTTGATACTAAGCTGTTTTGCACGATTTTTTTAAAGCAAGTTCGTTTCCCTTTTACACTACTTGTAGTTATTATTATGCTTATCAAATTTACCACACAAATGCATGGGACTAGACCTACGTTTGGTTCAAGTTTCTTCGAATTGTGAGAACGTTCAAAACTTAGCTCTTTTGCACGGTTTTATTAAAGCAAGTTCGTTTCCCTTTTACATTGACTTGTAGTTATTATTACGCTTAGCAAATTTACCACACAAATGCATGGGTCAAGACCTACGTGTGGTTCGAGTTTCGTGGAATTTTGAGAACATTCAAAATTTAGCTGTTTTGCATGGTTTTAGTAAAACAAGTTCGTTTCCCTTATACACTAGCTTTTATTTATTATTACGCTTTGCAAATTTACGACACAAACGAATGGGTGTAGACCAGCGTTTGGGTCAAGTTTCATGGAATTCTATGAACGTTCAATATTTAGCTGTTTTGCACGGTTTATTAAAGCAAGTTCGTTTCCATTTTTACACTAACTTGTAATTATAATTACGCTTACCAAATTTACCACACAAATGCATGGGTCTAGACCACATTTGGGTCAAGTTTCGTGGAATTCTGAGAACGTTTGATACTAAGCTGTTTTGCAGGATTTTTTTAAAACAAGTTCGTTTCCCTTTTACACTACTTGTAGTTATTATTATGCTTATCAAATTTACCACACAAATGCATGGGACTAGACCTACGTTTGGTTCAAGTTTCTTCGAATTGTGAGAACGTTCAAAACTTAGCTCTTTTGCACGGTTTTATTAAAGCAAGTTCGTTTCCCTTTTACATTGACTTGTAGTTATTATTACGCTTAGCAAATTTACCACACAAATGCATGGGTCAAGACCTACGTGTGGTTCGAGTTTCGTGGAATTTTGAGAACATTCAAAATTTAGCTGTTTTGCATGGTTTTAGTAAAACAAGTTCGTTTCCCTTATACACTAGCTTTTATTTATTATTACGCTTTGCAAATTTACGACACAAACGAATGGGTGTAGACCAGCGTTTGGGTCAAGTTTCATGGAATTCTATGAACGTTCAATATTTAGCTGTTTTGCACGGTTTATTAAAGCAAGTTCGTTTCCATTTTTACACTAACTTGTAATTATAATTACGCTTAGCAAATTTACCACACAAATGCATGGGTCTAGACCACATTTGGGTCAAGTTTCGTGGAATTCTGAGAACGTTTGATACTAAACTGTTTTGCAGGATTTTTTTAAAGCAAGTTCGTTTCCCTTTTACACTACTTGTAGTTATTATTATGCTTATCAAATTTACCACACAAATGCATGGGACTAGACCTACGTTTGGTTCAAGTTTCTTCGAATTGTGAGAACGTTCAAAACTTAGCTCTTTTGCACGGTTTATTAAAGCAAGTTCGTTTCCCTTTTACATTGACTTGTAGTTATTATTACGCTTAGCAAATTTACCACACAAATGCATGGGTCAAGACCTACGTGTGGTTCGAGTTTCGTGGAATTCTGAGAACATTGAAAATTTAGCTGTTTTGCATGGTTTTAGTAAAGCAACTTCGTTTCCCTTATACACTAACTTTTATTTGTTATTTATGCTTTGCAAATTTACGACACAAATGCATGGGTGTAGACCAATGTTTGGGTCATGTTTCATGGAATTCTATGAACGTTCAATAATTAGCTGTTTTGCACGGTTTATTAAAGCAAGTTCGTTTCCATTTTTACACTAACTTGTAATTATAATTACGCTTAACAAATTTACCACACAAATGCATGGGTCTAGACCACATTTGGGTCAAGTTTCGTGGAATTCTGAGAACGTTTGATACTAAGCTGTTTTGCACGATTTTTTTAAAGCAAGTTCGTTTCCCTTTTACACTAACTTGTAGTTATTATTATGCTTATCAAATTTACCACACAAATGCATGGGACTAGACCTACGTTTGGTTCAAGTTTCATTGAATTGTAAGAACGTTCAAAATTTAGCTGTTTTGCACGGTTTTATTAAAGGAAGTTCGTTTCCCTTTTACACTGACTTGTAGTTATTATCACGCTTAGCAAATTTACCACACAAATGCATGGGTCAAGGCCTACCTTTGGTTCGAGTTTCGTGGAATTTTGAGAACATTCAAAATTTAGCTGTTTTGCATGGTTTTAGTAAAACAAGTTCGTTTCCCTTATACACTAGCTTTTATTTATTATTACGCTTTGCAAATTTACGACACAAACGAATGGGTGTAGACCAGCGTTTAGGTCAAGTTTCATGGAATTCTATGAACGTTCAATATTTAGCTGTTTTGCACGGTTTATTAAAGCAAGTTCGTTTTCATTTTTACACTAACTTGTAATTATAATTACGCTTAGTAAATTTACCACACAAATGCATGGGTCTAGACCACATTTGGGTCAAGTTTCGTGGAATTCTGAGAACGTTTGATACTAAGCTGTTTTGCACGATTTTTTTAAAGCAAGTTCGTTTCCCTTTTACACTAACTTGTAGTTATTATTATGCTTATCAAATTTACCACACAAATGCATGGGACTAGACCTACGTTTGGTTCAAGTTTCATCGAATTGTAAGAACGTTCAATATTTAGCTGTTTTGCACGGTTTATTAAAGCAAGTTCGTTTCCATTTTTACACTAACTTGTAATTATAATTACGCCTAGCAAATTTACCACACAAATGCATGGGTCTAGACCATATTTGGGTCAAGTTTCGTGGAATTCTGAGAACGTTTGATACTAAGCTGTTTTGCAGGATTTTTTTAAAGCAAGTTCGTTTCCCTTTTACACTAACTTGTAGTTATTATTATGCTTATCAAATTTACCACACAAATGCATGGGACTAAACCTACGTTTGGTTCAAGTTTCATCGAATTGTAAGAACGTTCAAAATATAGCTGTTTTGCACGGTTTTATTAAAGGAAGTTCGTTTCCCTTTTACACTGACTTGTAGTTATTATTACGCTTAGCAAATTTACCACACAAATGCATGGGTAAAGACCTACGTGTGGTTCGAGTTTCGTGGAATTCTGAGAACATTCAAAATTTAGCTGTTTTGCATGGTTTTAGTAAAGCAACTTCGTTTCCCTTATACACTAACTTTTATTTGTTATTACGCTTTGCAAATTTACGACACAAATGCATGGGTGTAGACCAATGTTTGGGTCAAGTTTCATGGAATTCTATGAACGTTCAATATTTAGCTGTTTTGCACGGTTTATTAAAGCAAGTTCGTTCCCATTTTTACACTAACTTGTAATTATAATTACGCTTAGCAAATTTACCACACAAATGCATGGGTCTAGACCACATTTTGGTCAAGTTTCGTGGAATTCTGAGAACGTTTGATACTAAGCTGTTTTGCACGATTTTTTTAAAGCAAGTTCGTTTCCCTTTTACACTACTTGTAGTTATTATTATGCTTATCAAATTTACCACACAAATGCATGGGACTAGACCTACGTTTGGTTCAAGTTTCTTCGAATTGTGAGAACGTTCAAAACTTAGCTCTTTTGCACGGTTTTATTAAAGCAAGTTCGTTTCCCTTTTACATTGACTTGTAGTTATTATTACGCTTAGCAAATTTACCACACAAATGCATGGGTCAAGACCTACGTGTGGTTCGAGTTTCGTGGAATTTTGAGAACATTCAAAATTTAGCTGTTTTGCATGGTTTTAGTAAAACAAGTTCGTTTCCCTTATACACTAGCTTTTATTTATTATTACGCTTTGCAAATTTACGACACAAACGAATGGGTGTAGACCAGCGTTTGGGTCAAGTTTCATGGAATTCTATGAACGTTCAATATTTAGCTGTTTTGCACGGTTTATTAAAGCAGGTTCGTTTCCATTTTTACACTAACTTGTAATTATAATTACGCTTAGCAAATTTACCACACAAATGCATGGGTCTAGACCACATTTGGGTCAAGTTTCGTGGAATTCTGAGAACGTTTGATACTAAACTGTTTTGCAGGATTTTTTTAAAGCAAGTTCGTTTCCCTTTTACACTACTTGTAGTTATTATTATGCTTATCAAATTTACCACACAAATGCATGGGACTAGACCTACGTTTGGTTCAAGTTTCTTCGAATTGTGAGAACGTTCAAAACTTAGCTCTTTTGCACGGTTTATTAAAGCAAGTTCGTTTCCCTTTTACATTGACTTGTAGTTATTATTACGCTTAGCAAATTTACCACACAAATGCATGGGTCAAGACCTACGTGTGGTTCGAGTTTCGTGGAATTTTGAGAACATTCAAAATTTAGCTGTTTTGCATGGTTTTAGTAAAGCAAGTTCGTTTCCCTTATACACTAGCTTTTATTTATTATTACGCTTTGCAAATTTACGACACAAACAAATGGGTGTAGACCAGCGTTTGGGTCAAGTTTCATGGAATTCTATGAACGTTCAATATTTAGCTGTTTTGCACGGTTTATTAAAGCAAGTTCGTTTCCATTTTTACACTAACTTGTAATTATAATTACGCTTAGCAAATTTACCACACAAATGCATGGGTCTAGACCACATTTGGGTCAAGTTTCGTGGAATTCTGAGAACGTTTGATACTAAGCTGTTTTGCACGATTTTTTTAAAGCAAGTTCGTTTCCCTTTTACACTAACTTGTAGTTATTATTATGCTTATCAAATTTACCACACAAATGCATGGGACTAGACCTACGTTTGGTTCAAGTTTCTTCGAATTGTGAGAACGTTCAAAACTTAGCTCTTTTGCACGGTTTTATTAAAGCAAGCTCGTTTCCCTTTTACAGTGACTTGTAATTATTATCACGCTTAGCAAATTTACCACACAAATGCATGGGTCAAGGCCTACCTTTGGTTCGAGTTTCGTGGAATTTAGAGAACATTCAAAATTTAGCTGTTTAGCATGGTTTAAGAAAAACAAGTTCGTTTCCCTTATACACTAGCTTTTATTTATTATTACGCTTTGCAAATTTACGACACAAACGAATGGGTGTAGACCAGCGTTTGGGTCAAGTTTCATGGAATTCTATTAACGTTCAATATTTAGCTGTTTTGCACGGTTTATTAAAGCAAGTTCGTTTCCATTTTTACACTAACTTGTAATTATAATTACGCTTAGCAAATTTACCACACAAATGCATGGGTCTAGACCACATTTGGGTCAAGTTTCGTGGAATTCTGAGAACGTTTGATACTAAGCTGTTTTGCAGAATTTTTTTAAAGCAAGTTCGTTTCCCTTTTACACTAACTTGTAGTTATTATTATGCTTATCAAATTTACCACACAAATGCATGGGACTAGACCTACGTTTGGTTCAAGTTTCATCGAATTGTAAGAACGTTCAAAATTTAGCTGTTTTGCACGGTTTTATTAAAGGAAGTTCGTTTCCCTTTAACACTGACTTGTAGTTATTATCACGCTTAGCAAATTTACCACACAAATGCATGGGTCAAGGCCTACCTTTGGTTCGAGTTTCGTGGAATTTTGAGAACATTCAAAATTTAGCTGTTTTGCATGGTTTTAGTAAAACAAGTTCGTTTCCCTTATACACTAGCTTTTATTTATTATTACGCTTTGCAAATTTACGACACAAACGAATGGGTGTAGACCAGCATTTCGGTCAAGTTTCATGGAATTCTATGAACGTTCAATATTTAGCTGTTTTGCACGGTTTATTAAAGCAAGTTCGTTTTCATTTTTACACTAACTTGTAATTATAATTACGCTTACCAAATTTACCACACAAATGCATGGGTCTAGACCACATTTGGGTCAAGTTTCGTGGAATTCTGAGAACGTTTGATACTAAGCTGTTTTGCACGATTTTTTTAAAGCAAGTTCGTTTCCCTTTTACACTAACTTGTAGTTATTATTATGCTTATCAAATTTACCACACAAATGCATGGGACTAGACCTACGTTTGGTTCAAGTTTCATCGAATTGTAAGAACGTTCAAAATTTAGCTGTTTTGCACGGTTTTATTAAAGGAAGTTCGTTTCCCTTTTACACTGACTTGTAGTTATTATCACGCTTAATAAATTTACCACTCAAATGCATGGGTCAAGGCCTAACTTTGGTTCGAGTTTCGTGGAATTTTGAGAACATTCAAAATTTAGCTGTTTTGCATGGTTTTAGTAAAACAAGTTCGTTTCCCTTATACACTAGCTTTTATTTATTATTACGCTTTGCAAATTTACGACACAAACGAATGGGTGTAGACCGGCGTTTGGGTCAAGTTTCATGGAATTCTATGAAGGTTCAATATTTAGCTGTTTTGCACGGTTTATTAAAGCAAGTTCGTTTCCATTTTTACACTAACTTGTAATTATAATTACGCTTACCAAATTTACCACACAAATGCATGGGTCTAGACCACATTTGGGTCAAGTTTCGTGGAATTCTGAGAACGTTTGATACAAAGCTGTTTTGCACGATTTTTTTAAAGCAAGTTCGTTTCCCTTTTACACTACTTGTAGTTATTATTATGCTTATCAAATTTACCACACAAATGCATGGGACTAGACCTACGTTTGGTTCAAGTTTCTTCGAATTGTGAGAATGTTCAAAACTTAGCTCTTTTGCACGGTTTTATTAAAGCAAGTTCGTTTCCCTTTTACAGTGACTTGTAGTTATTATTACGCTTAGCAAATTTACCACACAAATGCATGGGTCAAGACCTACGTGTGGTTCGAGTTTCGTGGAATTCTGAGAACATTCAAAATTTAGCTGTTTTGCATGGTTTTAGTAAAGCAACTTCGTTTCCCTTATACACTAACTTTTATTTGTTATTACACTTTGCAAATTTACGACACAAATGCATGGGTGTAGACCAATGTTTGGGTCATGTTTCATGGAATTCTATGAACGTTCAATAATTAGCTGTTTTGCACGGTTTATTAAAGCAAGTTCGTTTCCATTTTTACACTAACTTGTAATTATAATTACGCTTAGCAAATTTACCACACAAATGCATGGGTCTAGACCACATTTGGGTCAAGTTTCGTGGAATTCTGAGAACGTTTGATACTAAGCTGTTTTGCACGATTTTTTTAAAGCAAGTTCGTTTCCCTTTTACACTAACTTGTAGTTATTATTATGCTTATCAAATTTACCACACAAATGCATGGGACTAGACCTACGTTTGGTTCAAGTTTCATCGAATTGTAAGAACGTTCAAAATTTAGCTGTTTTGCACGGTTTTATTAAAGGAAGTTCGTTTCCCTTTTACACTGACTTGTAGTTATTATCACGCTTAGCAAATTTACCACACAAATGCATGGGTCAAGACCTAACTTTGGTTCGAGTTTCGTGGAATTTTGAGAACATTCAAAATTTAGCTGTTTTGCATGGTTTTAGTAAAGCAAGTTCGTTTCCCTTATACACTAGCTTTTATTTATTATTACGCTTTGCAAATTTACGACACAAACAAATGGGTGTAGACCAGCGTTTGGGTCAAGTTTCATGGAATTCTATGAACGTTCAATATTTAGCTGTTTTGCACGGTTTATTAAAGCAAGTTCGTTTCCATTTTTACACTAACTTGTAATTATAATTACGCTTACCAAATTTACCACACAAATGCATGGGTCTAGACCACATTTGGGTCAAGTTTCGTGGAATTCTGAGAACGTTTGATACTAAGCTGTTTTGCACGATTTTTTTAAAGCAAGTTCGTTTCCCTTTTACACTAACTTGTAGTTATTATTATGCTTATCAAATTTACCACACAAATGCATGGGACTAGACCTACGTTTGGTTCAAGTTTCTTCGAATTGTGAGAATGTTCAAAACTTAGCTCTTTTGCACGGTTTTATTAAAGCAAGCTCGTTTCCCTTTTACAGTGACTTGTAATTATTATCACGCTTAGCAAATTTACCACACAAATGCATGAGTCAAGGCCTACCTTTGGTTCGAGTTTCGTGGAATTTTGAGAACATTCAAAATTTAGCTGTTTAGCATGGTTTAAGAAAAACAAGTTCGTTTCCCTTATACACTAGCTTTTATTTATTATTACGCTTTGCAAATTTACGACACAAACGAATGGGTGTAGACCAGCGTTTGGGTCAAGTTTCATGGAATTCTATTAACGTTCAATATTTAGCTGTTTTGCACGGTTTATTAAAGCAAGTTCGTTTCCATTTTTACATTAACTTGTAATTATAATTACGCTTAGCAAATTTACCACACAAATGCATGGGTCTAGACCACATTTGGGTCAAGTTTCGTGGAATTCTGAGAACGTTTGATACTAAGCTGTTTTGCAGGATTTTTTTAAAGCAAGTTCGTTTCCCTTTTACACTAACTTGTAGTTATTATTATGCTTATCAAATTTACCACACAAATGCATGGGACTAGACCTACGTTTGGTTCAAGTTTCATCGAATTGTAAGAACGTTCAAAATTTAGCTGTTTTGCACGGTTTTATTAAAGGAAGTTCGTTTCCCTTTTACACTGACTTGTAGTTATTATCACGCTTAGCAAATTTACCACACAAATGCATGGGTCAAGGCCTACCTTTGGTTCGAGTTTCGTGGAATTTTGAGAACATTCAAAATTTAGCTGTTTTGCATGGTTTTAGTAAAACAAGTTCGTTTCCCTTATACACTAGCTTTTATTTATTATTACGCTTTGCAAATTTACGACACAAACGAATGGGTGTAGACCAGCGTTTAGGTCAAGTTTCATGGAATTCTATGAACGTTCAATATTTAGCTGTTTTGCACGGTTTATTAAAGCAAGTTCGTTTTCATTTTTACACTAACTTGTAATTATAATTACGCTTAGTAAATTTACCACACAAATGCATGGGTCTAGACCACATTTGGGTCAAGTTTCGTGGAATTCTGAGAACGTTTGATACTAAGCTGTTTTGCACGATTTTTTTAAAGCAAGTTCGTTTCCCTTTTACACTAACTTGTAGTTATTATTATGCTTATCAAATTTACCACACAAATGCATGGGACTAGACCTACGTTTGGTTCAAGTTTCATCGAATTGTAAGAACGTTCAAAATTTAGCTGTTTTGCACGGTTTTATTAAAGGAAGTTCGTTTCCCTTTTACACTGACTTGTAGTTATTATCACGCTTAGCAAATTTACCACACAAATGCATGGGTCAAGACCTAACTTTGGTTCGAGTTTCGTGGAATTTTGAGAACATTCAAAATTTAGCTGTTTTGCATGGTTTTAGTAAAGCAAGTTCGTTTCCCTTATACACTAGCTTTTATTTATTATTACGCTTTGCAAATTTACGACACAAACAAATGGGTGTAGACCAGCGTTTGGGTCAAGTTTCATGGAATTCTATGAACGTTCAATATTTAGCTGTTTTGCACGGTTTATTAAAGCAAGTTCGTTTCCATTTTTACACTAACTTGTAATTATAATTACGCTTACCAAATTTACCACACAAATGCATGGGTCTAGACCACATTTGGGTCAAGTTTCGTGGAATTCTGAGAACGTTTGATACTAAGCTGTTTTGCACGATTTTTTTAAAGCAAGTTCGTTTCCCTTTTACACTACTTGTAGTTATTATTATGCTTATCAAATTTACCACACAAATGCATGGGACTAGACCTACGTTTGGTTCAAGTTTCTTCGAATTGTGAGAATGTTCAAAACTTAGCTCTTTTGCACGGTTTTATTAAAGCAAGTTCGTTTCCCTTTTACAGTGACTTGTAGTTATTATTACGCTTAGCAAATTTACCACACAAATGCATGGGTCAAGACCTACGTGTGGTTCGAGTTTCGTGGAATTCTGAGAACATTCAAAATTTAGCTGTTTTGCATGGTTTTAGTAAAGCAACTTCGTTTCCCTTATACACTAACTTTTATTTGTTATTACGCTTTGCAAATTTACGACACAAATGCATGGGTGTAGACCAATGTTTGGGTCATGTTTCATGGAATTCTATGAACGTTCAATAATTAGCTGTTTTGCACGGTTTATTAAAGCAAGTTCGTTTCCATTTTTACACTAACTTGTAATTATAATTACGCTTAGCAAATTTACCACACAAATGCATGGGTCTAGACCACATTTGGGTCAAGTTTCGTGGAATTCTGAGAACGTTTGATACTAAGCTGTTTTGCACGATTTTTTTAAAGCAAGTTCGTTTCCCTTTTACACTAACTTGTAGTTATTATTATGCTTATCAAATTTACCACACAAATGCATGGGACTAGACCTACGTCTGGTTCAAGTTTCATCGAATTGTAAGAACGTTCAAAATTTAGCTGTTTTGCACGGTTTTATTAAAGGAAGTTCGTTTCCCTTTTACACTGACTTGTAGTTATTATCACGCTTAGCAAATTTACCACACAAATGCATGGGTCAAGACCTAACTTTGGTTCGAGTTTCGTGGAATTTTGAGAACATTCAAAATTTAGCTGTTTTGCATGGTTTTAGTAAAGCAAGTTCGTTTCCCTTATACACTAGCTTTTATTTATTATTACGCTTTGCAAATTTACGACACAAACAAATGGGTGTAGACCAGCGTTTGGGTCAAGTTTCATGGAATTCTATGAACGTTCAATATTTAGCTGTTTTGCACGGTTTATTAAAGCAAGTTCGTTTCCATTTTTACACTAACTTGTAATTATAATTACGCTTAGCAAATTTACCACACAAATGCATGGGTCTAGACCACATTTGGGTCAAGTTTCGTGGAATTCTGAGAACGTTTGATACTAAGCTGTTTTGCACGATTTTTTTAAAGCAAGTTCGTTTCCCTTTTACACTAACTTGTAGTTATTATTATGCTTATCAAATTTACCACACAAATGCATGGGACTAGACCTACGTTTGGTTCAAGTTTCTTCGAATTGTGAGAATGTTCAAAACTTAGCTCTTTTGCACGGTTTTATTAAAGCAAGCTCGTTTCCCTTTTACAGTGACTTGTAATTATTATCACGCTTAGCAAATTTACCACACAAATGCATGAGTCAAGGCCTACCTTTGGTTCGAGTTTCGTGGAATTTTGAGAACATTCAAAATTTAGCTGTTTAGCATGGTTTAAGAAAAGCAAGTTCGTTTCCCTTATACACTAGCTTTTATTTATTATTACGCTTTGCAAATTTACGACACAAACGAATGGGTGTAGACCAGCGTTTGGGTCAAGTTTCATGGAATTCTATTAACGTTCAATATTTAGCTGTTTTGCACGGTTTATTAAAGCAAGTTCGTTTCCATTTTTACACTAACTTGTAATTATAATTACGCTTAGCAAATTTACCACACAAATGCATGGGTCTAGACCACATTTGGGTCAAGTTTCGTGGAATTCTGAGAACGTTTGATACTAAGCTGTTTTGCAGGATTTTTTTAAAGCAAGTTCGTTTCCCTTTTACACTAACTTGTAGTTATTATTATGCTTATCAAATTTACCACACAAATGCATGGGACTAGACCTACGTTTGGTTCAAGTTTCATCGAATTGTAAGAACGTTCAAAATTTAGCTGTTTTGCACGGTTTTATTAAAGGAAGTTCGTTTCCCTTTTACACTGACTTGTAGTTATTATCACGCTTAGCAAATTTACCACACAAATGCATGGGTCAAGGCCTACCTTTGGTTCGAGTTTCGTGGAATTTTGAGAACATTCAAAATTTAGCTGTTTTGCATGGTTTTAGTAAAACAAGTTCGTTTCCCTTATACACTAGCTTTTATTTATTATTACGCTTTGCAAATTTACGACACAAACGAATGGGTGTAGACCAGCGTTTAGGTCAAGTTTCATGGAATTCTATGAACGTTCAATATTTAGCTGTTTTGCACGGTTTATTAAAGCAAGTTCGTTTTCATTTTTACACTAACTTGTAATTATAATTACGCTTAGTAAATTTACCACACAAATGCATGGGTCTAGACCACATTTGGGTCAAGTTTCGTGGAATTCTGAGAACGTTTGATACTAAGCTGTTTTGCACGATTTTTTTAAAGCAAGTTCGTTTCCCTTTTACATTAACTTGTAGTTATTATTATGCTTATCAAATTTACCACACAAATGCATGGGACTAGACCTACGTTTGGTTCAAGTTTCATCGAATTGTAAGAACGTTCAAAATTTAGCTGTTTTGCACGGTTTTATTAAAGGAAGTTCGTTTCCCTTTTACACTGACTTGTAGTTATTATCACGCTTAGCAAATTTACCACACAAATGCATGGGTCAAGACCTAACTTTGGTTCGAGTTTCGTGGAATTTTGAGAACATTCAAAATTTAGCTGTTTTGCATGGTTTTAGTAAAGCAAGTTCGTTTCCCTTATACACTAGCTTTTATTTATTATTACGCTTTGCAAATTTACGACACAAACAAATGGGTGTAGACCAGCGTTTGGGTCAAGTTTCATGGAATTCTATGAACGTTCAATATTTAGCTGTTTTGCACGGTTTATTAAAGCAAGTTCGTTTCCATTTTTACACTAACTTGTAATTATAATTACGCTTACCAAATTTACCACACAAATGCATGGGTCTAGACCACATTTGGGTCAAGTTTCGTGGAATTCTGAGAACGTTTGATACTAAGCTGTTTTGCACGATTTTTTTAAAGCAAGTTCGTTTCCCTTTTACACTACTTGTAGTTATTATTATGCTTATCAAATTTACCACACAAATGCATGGGACTAGACCTACGTTTGGTTCAAGTTTCTTCGAATTGTGAGAATGTTCAAAACTTAGCTCTTTTGCACGGTTTTATTAAAGCAAGTTCGTTTCCCTTTTACAGTGACTTGTAGTTATTATTACGCTTAGCAAATTTACCACACAAATGCATGGGTCAAGACCTACGTGTGGTTCGAGTTTCGTGGAATTCTGAGAACATTCAAAATTTAGCTGTTTTGCATGGTTTTAGTAAAGCAACTTCGTTTCCCTTATACACTAACTTTTATTTGTTATTACGCTTTGCAAATTTACGACACAAATGCATGGGTGTAGACCAATGTTTGGGTCATGTTTCATGGAATTCTATGAACGTTCAATAATTAGCTGTTTTGCACGGTTTATTAAAGCAAGTTCGTTTCCATTTTTACACTAACTTGTAATTATAATTACGCTTAGCAAATTTACCACACAAATGCATGGGTCTAGACCACATTTGGGTCAAGTTTCGTGGAATTCTGAGAACGTTTGATACTAAGCTGTTTTGCACGATTTTTTTAAAGCAAGTTCGTTTCCCTTTTACACTAACTTGTAGTTATTATTATGCTTATCAAATTTACCACACAAATGCATGGGACTAGACCTACGTCTGGTTCAAGTTTCATCGAATTGTAAGAACGTTCAAAATTTAGCTGTTTTGCACGGTTTTATTAAAGGAAGTTCGTTTCCCTTTTACACTGACTTGTAGTTATTATCACGCTTAGCAAATTTACCACACAAATGCATGGGTCAAGACCTAACTTTGGTTCGAGTTTCGTGGAATTTTGAGAACATTCAAAATTTAGCTGTTTTGCATGGTTTTAGTAAAGCAAGTTCGTTTCCCTTATACACTAGCTTTTATTTATTATTACGCTTTGCAAATTTACGACACAAACAAATGGGTGTAGACCAGCGTTTGGGTCAAGTTTCATGGAATTCTATGAACGTTCAATATTTAGCTGTTTTGCACGGTTTATTAAAGCAAGTTCGTTTCCATTTTTACACTAACTTGTAATTATAATTACGCTTAGCAAATTTACCACACAAATGCATGGGTCTAGACCACATTTGGGTCAAGTTTCGTGGAATTCTGAGAACGTTTGATACTAAGCTGTTTTGCACGATTTTTTTAAAGCAAGTTCGTTTCCCTTTTACACTAACTTGTAGTTATTATTATGCTTATCAAATTTACCACACAAATGCATGGGACTAGACCTACGTTTGGTTCAAGTTTCTTCGAATTGTGAGAATGTTCAAAACTTAGCTCTTTTGCACGGTTTTATTAAAGCAAGCTCGTTTCCCTTTTACAGTGACTTGTAATTATTATCACGCTTAGCAAATTTACCACACAAATGCATGAGTCAAGGCCTACCTTTGGTTCGAGTTTCGTGGAATTTTGAGAACATTCAAAATTTAGCTGTTTAGCATGGTTTAAGAAAAACAAGTTCGTTTCCCTTATACACTAGCTTTTATTTATTATTACGCTTTGCAAATTTACGACACAAACGAATGGGTGTAGACCAGCGTTTGGGTCAAGTTTCATGGAATTCTATTAACGTTCAATATTTAGCTGTTTTGCACGGTTTATTAAAGCAAGTTCGTTTCCATTTTTACACTAACTTGTAATTATAATTACGCTTAGCAAATTTACCACACAAATGCATGGGTCTAGACCACATTTGGGTCAAGTTTCGTGGAATTCTGAGAACGTTTGATACTAAGCTGTTTTGCAGGATTTTTTTAAAGCAAGTTCGTTTCCCTTTTACACTAACTTGTAGTTATTATTATGCTTATCAAATTTACCACACAAATGCATGGGACTAGACCTACGTTTGGTTCAAGTTTCATCGAATTGTAAGAACGTTCAAAATTTAGCTGTTTTGCACGGTTTTATTAAAGGAAGTTCGTTTCCCTTTTACACTGACTTGTAGTTATTATCACGCTTAGCAAATTTACCACACAAATGCATGGGTCAAGGCCTACCTTTGGTTCGAGTTTCGTGGAATTTTGAGAACATTCAAAATTTAGCTGTTTTGCATGGTTTTAGTAAAACAAGTTCGTTTCCCTTATACACTAGCTTTTATTTATTATTACGCTTTGCAAATTTACGACACAAACGAATGGGTGTAGACCAGCGTTTAGGTCAAGTTTCATGGAATTCTATGAACGTTCAATATTTAGCTGTTTTGCACGGTTTATTAAAGCAAGTTCGTTTTCATTTTTACACTAACTTGTAATTATAATTACGCTTAGTAAATTTACCACACAAATGCATGGGTCTAGACCACATTTGGGTCAAGTTTCGTGGAATTCTGAGAACGTTTGATACTAAGCTGTTTTGCACGATTTTTTTAAAGCAAGTTCGTTTCCCTTTTACACTAACTTGTAGTTATTATTATGCTTATCAAATTTACCACACAAATGCATGGGACTAGACCTACGTTTGGTTCAAGTTTCATCGAATTGTAAGAACGTTCAAAATTTAGCTGTTTTGCACGGTTTTATTAAAGGAAGTTCGTTTCCCTTTTACACTGACTTGTAGTTATTATCACGCTTAGCAAATTTACCACACAAATGCATGGGTCAAGACCTAACTTTGGTTCGAGTTTCGTGGAATTTTGAGAACATTCAAAATTTAGCTGTTTTGCATGGTTTTAGTAAAGCAAGTTCGTTTCCCTTATACACTAGCTTTTATTTATTATTACGCTTTGCAAATTTACGACACAAACAAATGGGTGTAGACCAGCGTTTGGGTCAAGTTTCATGGAATTCTATGAACGTTCAATATTTAGCTGTTTTGCACGGTTTATTAAAGCAAGTTCGTTTCCATTTTTACACTAACTTGTAATTATAATTACGCTTACCAAATTTACCACACAAATGCATGGGTCTAGACCACATTTGGGTCAAGTTTCGTGGAATTCTGAGAACGTTTGATACTAAGCTGTTTTGCACGATTTTTTTAAAGCAAGTTCGTTTCCCTTTTACACTACTTGTAGTTATTATTATGCTTATCAAATTTACCACACAAATGCATGGGACTAGACCTACGTTTGGTTCAAGTTTCTTCGAATTGTGAGAATGTTCAAAACTTAGCTCTTTTGCACGGTTTTATTAAAGCAAGTTCGTTTCCCTTTTACAGTGACTTGTAGTTATTATTACGCTTAGCAAATTTACCACACAAATGCATGGGTCAAGACCTACGTGTGGTTCGAGTTTCGTGGAATTCTGAGAACATTCAAAATTTAGCTGTTTTGCATGGTTTTAGTAAAGCAACTTCGTTTCCCTTATACACTAACTTTTATTTGTTATTACGCTTTGCAAATTTACGACACAAATGCATGGGTGTAGACCAATGTTTGGGTCATGTTTCATGGAATTCTATGAACGTTCAATAATTAGCTGTTTTGCACGGTTTATTAAAGCAAGTTCGTTTCCATTTTTACACTAACTTGTAATTATAATTACGCTTAGCAAATTTACCACACAAATGCATGGGTCTAGACCACATTTGGGTCAAGTTTCGTGGAATTCTGAGAACGTTTGATACTAAGCTGTTTTGCACGATTTTTTTAAAGCAAGTTCGTTTCCCTTTTACACTAACTTGTAGTTATTATTATGCTTATCAAATTTACCACACAAATGCATGGGACTAGACCTACGTCTGGTTCAAGTTTCATCGAATTGTAAGAACGTTCAAAATTTAGCTGTTTTGCACGGTTTTATTAAAGGAAGTTCGTTTCCCTTTTACACTGACTTGTAGTTATTATCACGCTTAGCAAATTTACCACACAAATGCATGGGTCAAGACCTAACTTTGGTTCGAGTTTCGTGGAATTTTGAGAACATTCAAAATTTAGCTGTTTTGCATGGTTTTAGTAAAGCAAGTTCGTTTCCCTTATACACTAGCTTTTATTTATTATTACGCTTTGCAAATTTACGACACAAACAAATGGGTGTAGACCAGCGTTTGGGTCAAGTTTCATGGAATTCTATGAACGTTCAATATTTAGCTGTTTTGCACGGTTTATTAAAGCAAGTTCGTTTTCATTTTTACACTAACTTGTTATTATAATTACGCTTAGCAAATTTACCACACAAATGCATGGGTCTAGACCACATTTGGGTCAAGTTTCGTGGAATTCTGAGAACGTTTGATACTAAGCTGTTTTGCACGATTTTTTTAAAGCAAGTTCGTTTCCCTTTTACACTAACTTGTAGTTATTATTATGCTTATCAAATTTACCACACAAATGCATGGGACTAGACCTACGTTTGGTTCAAGTTTCATCGAATTGTAAGAACGTTCAATATTTAGCTGTTTTGCACGGTTTATTAAAGCAAGTTCGTTTCCATTTTTACACTAACTTGTAATTATAATTACGCCTAGCAAATTTACCACACAAATGCATGGGTCTAGACCATATTTGGGTCAAGTTTCGTGGAATTCTGAGAACGTTTGATACTAAGCTGTTTTGCAGGATTTTTTTAAAGCAAGTTCGTTTCCCTTTTACACTAACTTGTAGTTATTATTATGCTTATCAAATTTACCACACAAATGCATGGGACTAAACCTACGTTTGGTTCAAGTTTCATCGAATTGTAAGAACGTTCAAAATTTAGCTGTTTTGCATGGTTTTATTAAAGGAAGTTCGTTTCCCTTTTACACTGACTTGTAGTTATTATTACGCTTAGCAAATTTACCACACAAATGCATGGGTAAAGACCTACGTGTGGTCCGAGTTTCGTGGAATTCTGAGAACATTCAAAATTTAGCTGTTTTGCATGGTTTTAGTAAAGCAACTTCGTTTCCCTTATACACTAACTTTTATTTGTTATTACGCTTTGCAAATTTACGACACAAATGCATGGGTGTAGACCAATGTTTGGGTCAAGTTTCATGGAATTCTATGAACGTTCAATATTTAGCTGTTTTGCACGGTTTATTAAAGCAAGTTCGTTCCCATTTTTACACTAACTTGTAATTATAATTACGCTTAGCAAATTTACCACACAAATGCATGGGTCTAGACCACATTTTGGTCAAGTTTCGTGGAATTCTGAGAACGTTTGATACTAAGCTGTTTTGCAGGATTTTTTTAAAGCAAGTTCGTTTCCCTTTTACACTAACTTGTAGTTATTATTATGCTTATCAAATTTACCACACAAATGCATGGGACTAAACCTACGTTTGGTTCAAGTTTCATCGAATTGTAAGAACGTTCAAAATTTAGCTGTTTTGCACGGTTTTATTAAAGGAAGTTCGTTTCCCTTTTACACTGACTTGTAGTTATTATCACGCTTAAAAAATTTACCACACAAATGCATGGGTCAAGGCCTAACTTTGGTTCGAGTTTCGTGGAATTTTGAGAACATTCAAAATTTAGCTGTTTTGCATGGTTTTAGTAAAACAAGTTCGTTTCCCTTATACACTAGCTTTTATTTATTATTACGCTTTGCAAATTTACGACACAAACGAATGGGTGTAGACCAGAGTTTGGGTCAAGTTTCATGGAATTCTATGAACGTTCAATATTTAGCTGTTTTGCACGGTTTATTAAAGCAAGTTCGTTTCCATTTTTACACTAACTTGTAATTATAATTACGCTTACCAAATTTACCACACAAATGCATGGGTCTAGACCACATTTGGGTCAAGTTTCGTGGAATTCTGAGAACGTTTGATACTAAGCTGTTTTGCACGATTTTTTTAAAGCAAGTTCGTTTCCCTTTTACACTACTTGTAGTTATTATTATGCTTATCAAATTTACCACACAAATGCATGGGACTAGACCTACGTTTGGTTCAAGTTTCTTCGAATTGTGAGAATGTTCAAAACTTAGCTCTTTTGCACGGTTTTATTAAAGCAAGTTCGTTTCCCTTTTACAGTGACTTGTAGTTATTATTACGCTTAGCAAATTTACCACACAAATGCATGGGTCAAGACCTACGTGTGGTTCGAGTTTCGTGGAATTCTGAGAACATTCAAAATTTAGCTGTTTTGCATGGTTTTAGTAAAGCAACTTCGTTTCCCTTATACACTAACTTTTATTTGTTATTACGCTTTGCAAATTTACGACACAAATGCATGGGTGTAGACCAATGTTTGGGTCATGTTTCATGGAATTCTATGAACGTTCAATAATTAGCTGTTTTGCACGGTTTATTAAAGCAAGTTCGTTTCCATTTTTACACTAACTTGTAATTATAATTACGCTTAGCAAATTTACCACACAAATGCATGGGTCTAGACCACATTTGGGTCAAGTTTCGTGGAATTCTGAGAACGTTTGATACTAAGCTGTTTTGCACGATTTTTTTAAAGCAAGTTCGTTTCCCTTTTACACTAACTTGTAGTTATTATTATGCTTATCAAATTTACCACACAAATGCATGGGACTAGACCTACGTTTGGTTCAAGTTTCATCGAATTGTAAGAACGTTCAAAATTTAGCTGTTTTGCACGGTTTTATTAAAGGAAGTTCGTTTCCCTTTTACACTGACTTGTAGTTATTATCACGCTTAGCAAATTTACCACACAAATGCATGGGTCAAGACCTAACTTTGGTTCGAGTTTCGTGGAATTTTGAGAACATTCAAAATTTAGCTGTTTTGCATGGTTTTAGTAAAACAAGTTCGTTTCCCTTATACACTAGCTTTTATTTATTATTACGCTTTGCAAATTTACGACACAAACGAATGGGTGTAGACCAGCGTTTGGGTCAAGTTTCATGGAATTCTATGAACGTTCAATATTTAGCTGTTTTGCACGGTTTATTAAAGCAGGTTCGTTTCCATTTTTACACTAACTTGTAATTATAATTACGCTTAGCAAATTTACCACACAAATGCATGGGTCTAGACCACATTTGGGTCAAGTTTCGTGGAATTCTGAGAACGTTTGATACTAAACTGTTTTGCAGGATTTTTTTAAAGCAAGTTCGTTTCCCTTTTACACTACTTGTAGTTATTATTATGCTTATCAAATTTACCACACAAATGCATGGGACTAGACCTACGTTTGGTTCAAGTTTCTTCGAATTGTGAGAACGTTCAAAACTTAGCTCTTTTGCACGGTTTATTAAAGCAAGTTCGTTTCCCTTTTACATTGACTTGTAGTTATTATTACGCTTAGCAAATTTACCACACAAATGCATGGGTCAAGACCTACGTGTGGTTCGAGTTTCGTGGAATTTTGAGAACATTCAAAATTTAGCTGTTTTGCATGGTTTTAGTAAAGCAAGTTCGTTTCCCTTATACACTAGCTTTTATTTATTATTACGCTTTGCAAATTTACGACACAAACAAATGGGTGTAGACCAGCGTTTGGGTCAAGTTTCATGGAATTCTATGAACGTTCAATATTTAGCTGTTTTGCACGGTTTATTAAAGCAAGTTCGTTTTCATTTTTACACTAACTTGTAATTATAATTACGCTTAGTAAATTTACCACACAAATGCATGGGTCTAGACCACATTTGGGTCAAGTTTCGTGGAATTCTGAGAACGTTTGATACTAAGCTATTTTGCACGATTTTTTTAAAGCAAGTTCGTTTCCCTTTTACACTAACTTGTAGTTATTATTATGCTTATCAAATTTACCACACAAATGCATGGGACTAGACCTACGTTTGGTTCAAGTTTCATCGAATTGTAAGAACGTTCAATATTTAGCTGTTTTGCACGGTTTATTAAAGCAAGTTCGTTTCCATTTTTACACTAATTTGTAATTATAATTACGCCTAGCAAATTTACCACACAAATGCATGGGTCTAGACCATATTTGGGTCAAATTTCGTGGAATTCTGAGAACGTTTGATACTAAGCTGTTTTGCAGGATTTTTTTAAAGCAAGTTCGTTTCCCTTTTACACTAACTTGTAGTTATTATTATGCTTATCAAATTTACCACACAAATGCATGGGACTAAACCTACGTTTGGTTCAAGTTTCATCGAATTGTAAGAACGTTCAAAATTTAGCTGTTTTGCACGGTTTTATTAAAGGAAGTTCGTTTCCCTTTTACACTGACTTGTAGTTATTATTACGCTTAGCAAATTTACCACACAAATGCATGGGTAAAGACCTACGTGTGGTTCGAGTTTCGTGGAATTCTGAGAACATTCAAAATTTAGCTGTTTTGCATGGTTTTAGTAAAGCAACTTCGTTTCCCTTATACACTAACTTTTATTTGTTATTACGCTTTGCAAATTTACGACACAAATGCATGGGTGTAGACCAATGTTTGGGTCAAGTTTCATGGAATTCTATGAACGTTCAATATTTAGCTGTTTTGCACGGTTTATTAAAGCAAGTTCGTTCCCATTTTTACACTAACTTGTAATTATAATTACGCTTAGCAAATTTACCACACAAATGCATGGGTCTAGACCACATTTTGGTCAAGTTTCGTGGAATTCTGAGAACGTTTGATACTAAGCTGTTTTGCAGGATTTTTTTAAAGCAAGTTCGTTTCCCTTTTACACTAACTTGTAGTTATTATTATGCTTATCAAATTTACCACACAAATGCATGGGACTAAACCTACGTTTGGTTCAAGTTTCATCGAATTGTAAGAACGTTCAAAATTTAGCTGTTTTGCACGGTTTTATTAAAGGAAGTTCGTTTCCCTTTTACACTGACTTGTAGTTATTATCACGCTTAACAAATTTACCACACAAATGCATGGGTCAAGGCCTAACTTTGGTTCGAGTTTCGTGGAATTTTGAGAACATTCAAAATTTAGCTGTTTTGCATGGTTTTAGTAAAACAAGTTCGTTTCCCTTATACACTAGCTTTTATTTATTATTACGCTTTGCAAATTTACGACACAAACGAATGGGTGTAGACCAGAGTTTGGGTCAAGTTTCATGGAATTCTATGAACGTTCAATATTTAGCTGTTTTGCACGGTTTATTAAAGCAAGTTCGTTTCCATTTTTACACTAACTTGTAATTATAATTACGCTTAGCAAATTTACCACACAAATGCATGGGTCTAGACCACATTTGGGTCAAGTTTCGTGGAATTCTGAGAACGTTTGATACTAAGCTGTTTTGCACGATTTTTTTAAAGCAAGTTCGTTTCCCTTTTACACTAACTTGTAGTTATTATTATGCTTATCAAATTTACCACACAAATGCATGGGACTAGACCTACGTTTGGTTCAAGTTTCTTCGAATTGTGAGAACGTTCAAAACTTAGCTCTTTTGCACGGTTTTATTAAAGCAAGCTCGTTTCCCTTTTACAGTGACTTGTAGTTATTATTACGTTTAGCAAATTTACCACACAAATGCATGGGTCAAGGCCTACCTTTGGTTCGAGTTTCGTGGAATTTTGAGAACATTCAAAATTTAGCTGTTTTGCATGGTTTTAGTAAAACAAGTTCGTTACCCTTATACACTAGCTTTTATTTATTATTACGCTTTGCAAATTTACGACACAAACGAATGGGTGTAGACCAGCGTTTAGGTCAAGTTTCATGGAATTCTATGAACGTTCAATATTTAGCTGTATTGCACGGTTTATTAAAGCAAGTTCGTTTTCATTTTTACACTAACTTGTAATTATAATTACGCTTAGTAAATTTACCACACAAATGCATGGGTCTAGACCACATTTGGGTCAAGTTTCGTGGAATTCTGAGAACGTTTGATACTAAGCTGTTTTGCACGATTTTTTTAAAGCAAGTTCGTTTCCCTTTTACACTAACTTGTATTTATTATTATGCTTATCAAATTTACCACACAAATGCATGGGACTAGACCTACGTTTGGTTCAAGTTTCATCGAATTGTAAGAACGTTCAATATTTAGCTGTTTTGCACGGTTTATTAAAGCAAGTTCGTTTCCATTTTTACACTAACTTGTAATTATAATTACGCCTAGCAAATTTACCACACAAATGCATGGGTCTAGACCATATTTGGGTCAAATTTCGTGGAATTCTGAGAACGTTTGATACTAAGCTGTTTTGCAGGATTTTTTTAAAGCAAGTTCGTTTCCCTTTTACACTAACTTGTAGTTATTATTATGCTTATCAAATTTACCACACAAATGCATGGGACTAAACCTACGTTTGGTTCAAGTTTCATCGAATTGTAAGAACGTTCAAAATTTAGCTGTTTTGCACGGTTTTATTAAAGGAAGTTCGTTTCCCTTTTACACTGACTTGTAGTTATTATTACGCTTAGCAAATTTACCACACAAATGCATGGGTAAAGACCTACGTGTGGTTCGAGTTTCGTGGAATTCTGAGAACATTCAAAATTTAGCTGTTTTGCATGGTTTTAGTAAAGCAACTTCGTTTCCCTTATACACTAACTTTTATTTGTTATTACGCTTTGCAAATTTAGACACAAATGCATGGGTGTAGACCAATGTTTGGGTCAAGTTTCATGGAATTCTATGAACGTTCAATATTTAGCTGTTTTGCACGGTTTATTAAAGCAAGTTCGTTCCCATTTTTACACTAACTTGTAATTATAATTACGCTTAGCAAATTTACCACACAAATGCATGGGTCTAGACCACATTTTGGTCAAGTTTCGTGGAATTCTGAGAACGTTTGATACTAAGCTGTTTTGCAGGATTTTTTTAAAGCAAGTTCGTTTCCCTTTTACACTAACTTGTAGTTATTATTATGCTTATCAAATTTACCACACAAATGCATGGGACTAAACCTACGTTTGGTTCAAGTTTCATCGAATTGTAAGAACGTTCAAAATTTAGCTGTTTTGCACGGTTTTATTAAAGGAAGTTCGTTTCCCTTTTACACTGACTTGTAGTTATTATCACGCTTAACAAATTTACCACACAAATGCATGGGTCAAGGCCTAACTTTGGTTCGAGATTCGTGGAATTTTGAGAACATTCAAAATTTAGCTGTTTTGCATGGTTTTAGTAAAACAAGTTCGTTTCCCTTATACACTAGCTTTTATTTATTATTACGCTTTGCAAATTTACGACACAAACGAATGGGTGTAGACCAGCGTTTGGGTCAAGTTTCATGGAATTCTATGAACGTTCAATATTTAGCTGTTTTGCACGGTTTATTAAAGCAAGTTCGTTTCCATTTTTACACTAACTTGTAATTATAATTACGCTTAGCAAATTTACCACACAAATGCATGGGTCTAGACCACATTTGGGTCAAGTTTCGTGGAATTCTGAGAACGTTTGATACTAAGCTGTTTTGCACGATTTTTTTAAAGCAAGTTCGTTTCCCTTTTACACTACTTGTAGTTATTATTATGCTTATCAAATTTACCACACAAATGCATGGGACTAGACCTACGTTTGGTTCAAGTTTCTTCGAATTGTGAGAATGTTCAAAACTTAGCTCTTTTGCACGGTTTTATTAAAGCAAGTTCGTTTCCCTTTTACAGTGACTTGTAGTTATTATTACGCTTAGCAAATTTACCACACAAATGCATGGGTCAAGACCTACGTGTGGTTCGAGTTTCGTGGAATTCTGAGAACATTCAAAATTTAGCTGTTTTGCATGGTTTTAGTAAAGCAACTTCGTTTCCCTTATACACTAACTTTTATTTGTTATTACGCTTTGCAAATTTACGACACAAATGCATGGGTGTAGACCAATGTTTGGGTCATGTTTCATGGAATTCTATGAACGTTCAATAATTAGCTGTTTTGCACGGTTTATTAAAGCAAGTTCGTTTCCATTTTTACACTAACTTGTAATTATAATTACGCTTAGCAAATTTACCACACAAATGCATGGGTCTAGACCACATTTGGGTCAAGTTTCGTGGAATTCTGAGAACGTTTGATACTAAGCTGTTTTGCACGATTTTTTTAAAGCAAGTTCGTTTCCCTTTTACACTAACTTGTAGTTATTATTATGCTTATCAAATTTACCACACAAATGCATGGGACTAGACCTACGTTTGGTTCAAGTTTCATCGAATTGTAAGAACGTTCAAAATTTAGCTGTTTTGCACGGTTTTATTAAAGGAAGTTCGTTTCCATTTTACACTGACTTGTAGTTATTATCACGCTTAGCAAATTTACCACACCAATGCATGGGTCAAGACCTAACTTTGGTTCGAGTTTCGTGGAATTTTGAGAACATTCAAAATTTAGCTGTTTTGCATGGTTTTAGTAAAGCAAGTTCGTTTCCCTTATACACTAGCTTTTATTTATTATTACGCTTTGCAAATTTACGACACAAACAAATGGGTGTAGACCAGCGTTTGGGTCAAGTTTCATGGAATTCTATGAACGTTCAATATTTAGCTGTTTTGCACGGTTTATTAAAGCAAGTTCGTTTCCATTTTTACACTAACTTGTAATTATAATTACGCTTAGCAAATTTACCACACAAATGCATGGGTCTAGACCACATTTGGGTCAAGTTTCGTGGAATTCTGAGAACGTTTGATACTAAGCTGTTTTGCACGATTTTTTTAAAGCAAGTTCGTTTCCCTTTTACACTAACTTGTAGTTATTATTATGCTTATCAAATTTACCACACAAATGCATGGGACTAGACCTACGTTTGGTTCAAGTTTCTTCGAATTGTGAGAACGTTCAAAACTTAGCTCTTTTGCACGGTTTTATTAAAGCAAGCTCGTTTCCCTTTTACAGTGACTTGTAATTATTATCACGCTTAGCAAATTTACCACACAAATGCATGGGTCAAGGCATACCTTTGGTTCGAGTTTCGTGGAATTTTGAGAACATTCAAAATTTAGCTGTTTAGCATGGTTTAAGAAAAACAAGTTCGTTTCCCTTATACACTAGCTTTTATTTATTATTACGCTTTGCAAATTTACGACACAAACGAATGGGTGTAGACCAGCGTTTGGGTCAAGTTTCATGGAATTCTATTAACGTTCAATATTTAGCTGTTTTGCATGGTTTATTAAAGCAAGTTCGTTTCCATTTTTACACTAACTTGTAATTATAATTACGCTTAGCAAATTTACCACACAAATGCATGGGTCTAGACCACATTTGGGTCAAGTTTCGTGGAATTCTGAGAACGTTTGATACTAAGCTGTTTTGCAGGATTTTTTTAAAGCAAGTTCGTTTCCCTTTTACACTAACTTGTAGTTATTATTATGCTTATCAAATTTACCACACAAATGCATGGGACTAGACCTACGTTTGGTTCAAGTTTCTTCGAATTGTGAGAACGTTCAAAACTTAGCTCTTTTGCACGGTTTTATTAAAGCAAGCTCGTTTCCCTTTTACAGTGACTTGTAATTATTATCACGCTTAGCAAATTTACCACACAAATGCATGGGTCAAGGCCTACCTTTGGTTCGAGTTTCGTGGAATTTTGAGAACATTCAAAATTTAGCTGTTTAGCATGGTTTAAGAAAAACAAGTTCGTTTCCCTTATACACTAGCTTTTATTTATTATTACGCTTTGCAAATTTACGACACAAACGAATGGGTGTAGACCAGCGTTTGGGTCAAGTTTCATGGAATTCTATTAACGTTCAATATTTAGCTGTTTTGCACGGTTTATTAAAGCAAGTTCGTTTCCATTTTTACACTAACTTGTAATTATAATTACGCTTAGCAAATTTACCACACAAATGCATGGGTCTAGACCACATTTGGGTCAAGTTTCGTGGAATTCTGAGAACGTTTGATACTAAGCTGTTTTGCAGGATTTTTTTAAAGCAAGTTCGTTTCCCTTTTACACTAACTTGTAGTTATTATTATGCTTATCAAATTTACCACACAAATGCATGGGACTAGACCTACGTTTGGTTCAAGTTTCTTCGAATTGTGAGAACGTTCAAAACTTAGCTCTTTTGCACGGTTTTATTAAAGCAAGCTCGTTTCCCTTTTACAGTGACTTGTAATTATTATCACGCTTAGCAAATTTACCACACAAATGCATGGGTCAAGGCCTACCTTTGGTTCGAGTTTCGTGGAATTTTGAGAACATTCAAAATTTAGCTGTTTAGCATGGTTTAAGAAAAACAAGTTCGTTTCCCTTATACACTAGCTTTTATTTATTATTACGCTTTGCAAATTTACGACACAAACGAATGGGTGTAGACCAGCGTTTGGGTCAAGTTTCATGGAATTCTATTAACGTTCAATATTTAGCTGTTTTGCACGGTTTATTAAAGCAAGTTCGTTTCCATTTTTACACTAACTTGTAATTATAATTACGCTTAGCAAATTTACCACACAAATGCATGGGTCTAGACCACATTTGGGTCAAGTTTCGTGGAATTCTGAGAACGTTTGATACTAAGCTGTTTTGCAGGATTTTTTTAAAGCAAGTTCGTTTCCCTTTTACACTAACTTGTAGTTATTATTATGCTTATCAAATTTACCACACAAATGCATGGGACTAGACCTACGTTTGGTTCAAGTTTCATCGAATTGTAAGAACGTTCAAAATTTAGCTGTTTTGCACGGTTCTATTAAAGGAAGTTCGTTTCCCTTTTACACTGACTTGTAGTTATTATCACGCTTAGCAAATTTACCACACAAATGCATGGGTCAAGGCCTACCTTTGGTTCGAGTTTCGTGGAATTTTGAGAACATTCAAAATTTAGCTGTTTTGCATGGTTTTAGTAAAACAAGTTCGTTTCCCTTATACACTAGCTTTTATTTATTATTACGCTTTGCAAATTTACGACACAAACGAATGGGTGTAGACCAGCGTTTAGGTCAAGTTTCATGGAATTCTATGAACGTTCAATATTTAGCTGTATTGCACGGTTTATTAAAGCAAGTTCGTTTTCATTTTTACACTAAGTTGTAATTATAATTACGCTTAGTAAATTTACCACACAAATGCATGGGTCTAGACCACATTTGGGTCAAGTTTCGTGGAATTCTGAGAACGTTTGATACTAAGCTGTTTTGCACGATTTTTTTAAAGCAAGTTCGTTTCCCTTTTACACTAACTTGTAGTTATTATTATGCTTATCAAATTTACCACACAAATGCATGGGACTAGACCTACGTTTGGTTCAAGTTTCATCGAATTGTAAGAACGTTCAATATTTAGCTGTTTTGCACGGTTTATTAAAGCAAGTTCGTTTCCATTTTTACACTAACTTGTAATTATAATTACGCCTAGCAAATTTACCACACAAATGCATGGGTCTAGACCATATTTGGGTCAAGTTTCGTGGAATTCTGAGAACGTTTGATACTAAGCTGTTTTGCAGGATTTTTTTAAAGCAAGTTCGTTTCCCTTTTACACTAACTTGTAGTTATTATTATGCTTATCAAATTTACCACACAAATGCATGGGACTAAACCTACGTTTGGTTCAAGTTTCATCGAATTGTAAGAACGTTCAAAATTTAGCTGTTTTGCACGGTTTTATTAAAGGAAGTTCGTTTCCCTTTTACACTGACTTGTAGTTATTATTACGCTTAGCAAATTTACCACACAAATGCATGGGTAAAGACCTACGTGTGGTTCGAGTTTCGTGGAATTCTGAGAACATTCAAAATTTAGCTGTTTTGCATGGTTTTAGTAAAGCAACTTCGTTTCCCTTATACACTAACTTTTATTTGTTATTACGCTTTGCAAATTTAGACACAAATGCATGGGTGTAGACCAATGTTTGGGTCAAGTTTCATGGAATTCTATGAACGTTCAATATTTAGCTGTTTTGCACGGTTTATTAAAGCAAGTTCGTTCCCATTTTTACACTAACTTGTAATTATAATTACGCTTAGCAAATTTACCACACAAATGCATGGGTCTAGACCACATTTTGGTCAAGTTTCGTGGAATTCTGAGAACGTTTGATACTAAGCTGTTTTGCAGGATTTTTTTAAAGCAAGTTCGTTTCCCTTTTACACTAACTTGTAGTTATTATTATGCTTATCAAATTTACCACACAAATGCATGGGACTAAACCTACGTTTGGTTCAAGTTTCATCGAATTGTAAGAACGTTCAAAATTTAGCTGTTTTGCACGGTTTTATTAAAGGAAGTTCGTTTCCCTTTTACACTGACTTGTAGTTATTATCACGCTTAACAAATTTACCACACAAATGCATGGGTCAAGGCCTAACTTTGGTTCGAGATTCGTGGAATTTTGAGAACATTCAAAATTTAGCTGTTTTGCATGGTTTTAGTAAAACAAGTTCGTTTCCCTTATACACTAGCTTTTATTTATTATTACGCTTTGCAAATTTACGACACAAACGAATGGGTGTAGACCAGCGTTTGGGTCAAGTTTCATGGAATTCTATGAACGTTCAATATTTAGCTGTTTTGCACGGTTTATTAAAGCAAGTTCGTTTCCATTTTTACACTAACTTGTAATTATAATTACGCTTAGCAAATTTACCACACAAATGCATGGGTCTAGACCACATTTGGGTCAAGTTTCGTGGAATTCTGAGAACGTTTGATACTAAGCTGTTTTGCACGATTTTTTTAAAGCAAGTTCGTTTCCCTTTTACACTACTTGTAGTTATTATTATGCTTATCAAATTTACCACACAAATGCATGGGACTAGACCTACGTTTGGTTCAAGTTTCTTCGAATTGTGAGAATGTTCAAAACTTAGCTCTTTTGCACGGTTTTATTAAAGCAAGTTCGTTTCCCTTTTACAGTGACTTGTAGTTATTATTACGCTTAGCAAATTTACCACACAAATGCATGGGTCAAGACCTACGTGTGGTTCGAGTTTCGTGGAATTCTGAGAACATTCAAAATTTAGCTGTTTTGCATGGTTTTAGTAAAGCAACTTCGTTTCCCTTATACACTAACTTTTATTTGTTATTACGCTTTGCAAATTTACGACACAAATGCATGGGTGTAGACCAATGTTTGGGTCATGTTTCATGGAATT
Organism: Sesamum indicum; assembly: GCF_026168435.1. Classification (NCBI taxonomy): domain Eukaryota; kingdom Viridiplantae; phylum Streptophyta; class Magnoliopsida; order Lamiales; family Pedaliaceae; genus Sesamum; species Sesamum indicum. Next base: position 12,434,374 of record NC_142659.1, read on the forward strand.
CTATGAACGTTCAATAATTAGCTGTTTTGCACGGTTTATTAAAGCAAGTTCGTTTCCATTTTTACACTAACTTGTAATTATAATTACGCTTAGCAAATTTACCACACAAATGCATGGGTCTAGACCACATTTGGGTCAAGTTTCGTGGAATTCTGAGAACGTTTGATACTAAGCTGTTTTGCACGATTTTTTTAAAGCAAGTTCGTTTCCCTTTTACACTAACTTGTAGTTATTATTATGCTTATCAAATTTACCACACAAATGCATGGGACTAGACCTACGTTTGGTTCAAGTTTCATCGAATTGTAAGAACGTTCAAAATTTAGCTGTTTTGCACGGTTTTATTAAAGGAAGTTCGTTTCCATTTTACACTGACTTGTAGTTATTATCACGCTTAGCAAATTTACCACACCAATGCATGGGTCAAGACCTAACTTTGGTTCGAGTTTCGTGGAATTTTGAGAACATTCAAAATTTAGCTGTTTTGCATGGTTTTAGTAAAGCAAGTTCGTTTCCCTTATACACTAGCTTTTATTTATTATTACGCTTTGCAAATTTACGACACAAACAAATGGGTGTAGACCAGCGTTTGGGTCAAGTTTCATGGAATTCTATGAACGTTCAATATTTAGCTGTTTTGCACGGTTTATTAAAGCAAGTTCGTTTCCATTTTTACACTAACTTGTAATTATAATTACGCTTAGCAAATTTACCACACAAATGCATGGGTCTAGACCACATTTGGGTCAAGTTTCGTGGAATTCTGAGAACGTTTGATACTAAGCTGTTTTGCACGATTTTTTTAAAGCAAGTTCGTTTCCCTTTTACACTAACTTGTAGTTATTATTATGCTTATCAAATTTACCACACAAATGCATGGGACTAGACCTACGTTTGGTTCAAGTTTCTTCGAATTGTGAGAACGTTCAAAACTTAGCTCTTTTGCACGGTTTTATTAAAGCAAGCTCGTTTCCCTTTTACAGTGACTTGTAATTATTATCACGCTTAGCAAATTTACCACACAAATGCATGGGTCAAGGCATACCTTTGGTTCGAGTTTCGTGGAATTTTGAGAACATTCAAAATTTAGCTGTTTAGCATGGTTTAAGAAAAACAAGTTCGTTTCCCTTATACACTAGCTTTTATTTATTATTACGCTTTGCAAATTTACGACACAAACGAATGGGTGTAGACCAGCGTTTGGGTCAAGTTTCATGGAATTCTATTAACGTTCAATATTTAGCTGTTTTGCATGGTTTATTAAAGCAAGTTCGTTTCCATTTTTACACTAACTTGTAATTATAATTACGCTTAGCAAATTTACCACACAAATGCATGGGTCTAGACCACATTTGGGTCAAGTTTCGTGGAATTCTGAGAACGTTTGATACTAAGCTGTTTTGCAGGATTTTTTTAAAGCAAGTTCGTTTCCCTTTTACACTAACTTGTAGTTATTATTATGCTTATCAAATTTACCACACAAATGCATGGGACTAGACCTACGTTTGGTTCAAGTTTCTTCGAATTGTGAGAACGTTCAAAACTTAGCTCTTTTGCACGGTTTTATTAAAGCAAGCTCGTTTCCCTTTTACAGTGACTTGTAATTATTATCACGCTTAGCAAATTTACCACACAAATGCATGGGTCAAGGCCTACCTTTGGTTCGAGTTTCGTGGAATTTTGAGAACATTCAAAATTTAGCTGTTTAGCATGGTTTAAGAAAAACAAGTTCGTTTCCCTTATACACTAGCTTTTATTTATTATTACGCTTTGCAAATTTACGACACAAACGAATGGGTGTAGACCAGCGTTTGGGTCAAGTTTCATGGAATTCTATTAACGTTCAATATTTAGCTGTTTTGCATGGTTTATTAAAGCAAGTTCGTTTCCATTTTTACACTAACTTGTAATTATAATTACGCTTAGCAAATTTACCACACAAATGCATGGGTCTAGACCACATTTGGGTCAAGTTTCGTGGAATTCTGAGAACGTTTGATACTAAGCTGTTTTGCAGGATTTTTTTAAAGCAAGTTCGTTTCCCTTTTACACTAACTTGTAGTTATTATTATGCTTATCAAATTTACCACACAAATGCATGGGACTAGACCTACGTTTGGTTCAAGTTTCTTCGAATTGTGAGAACGTTCAAAACTTAGCTCTTTTGCACGGTTTTATTAAAGCAAGCTCGTTTCCCTTTTACAGTGACTTGTAATTATTATCACGCTTAGCAAATTTACCACACAAATGCATGGGTCAAGGCCTACCTTTGGTTCGAGTTTCGTGGAATTTTGAGAACATTCAAAATTTAGCTGTTTAGCATGGTTTAAGAAAAACAAGTTCGTTTCCCTTATACACTAGCTTTTATTTATTATTACGCTTTGCAAATTTACGACACAAACGAATGGGTGTAGACCAGCGTTTGGGTCAAGTTTCATGGAATTCTATTAACGTTCAATATTTAGCTGTTTTGCACGGTTTATTAAAGCAAGTTCGTTTCCATTTTTACACTAACTTGTAATTATAATTACGCTTAGCAAATTTACCACACAAATGCATGGGTCTAGACCACATTTGGGTCAAGTTTCGTGGAATTCTGAGAACGTTTGATACTAAGCTGTTTTGCAGGATTTTTTTAAAGCAAGTTCGTTTCCCTTTTACACTAACTTGTAGTTATTATTATGCTTATCAAATTTACCACACAAATGCATGGGACTAGACCTACGTTTGGTTCAAGTTTCATCGAATTGTAAGAACGTTCAAAATTTAGCTGTTTTGCACGGTTCTATTAAAGGAAGTTCGTTTCCCTTTTACACTGACTTGTAGTTATTATCACGCTTAGCAAATTTACCACACAAATGCATGGGTCAAGGCCTACCTTTGGTTCGAGTTTCGTGGAATTTTGAGAACATTCAAAATTTAGCTGTTTTGCATGGTTTTAGTAAAACAAGTTCGTTTCCCTTATACACTAGCTTTTATTTATTATTACGCTTTGCAAATTTACGACACAAACGAATGGGTGTAGACCAGCGTTTAGGTCAAGTTTCATGGAATTCTATGAACGTTCAATATTTAGCTGTTTTGCACGGTTTATTAAAGCAAGTTCGTTTTCATTTTTACACTAACTTGTAATTATAATTACGCTTAGTAAATTTACCACACAAATGCATGGGTCTAGACCACATTTGGGTCAAGTTTCGTGGAATTCTGAGAACGTTTGATACTAAGCTGTTTTGCACGATTTTTTTAAAGCAAGTTCGTTTCCCTTTTACACTAACTTGTAGTTATTATTATGCTTATCAAATTTACTACACAAATGCATGGGACTAGACCTACGTTTGGTTCAAGTTTCATCGAATTGTAAGAACGTTCAATATTTAGCTGTTTTGCACGGTTTATTAAAGCAAGTTCGTTTCCATTTTTACACTAACTTGTAATTATAATTACGCTTAGCAAATTTACCACACAAATGCATGGGTCTAGACCATATTTGGGTCAAGTTTCGTGGAATTCTGAGAACGTTTGATACTAAGCTGTTTTGCAGGATTTTTTTAAAGCAAGTTCGTTTCCCTTTTACACTAACTTGTAGTTATTATTATGCTTATCAAATTTACCACACAAATGCATGGGACTAAACCTACGTTTGGTTCAAGTTTCATCGAATTGTAAGAACGTTCAAAATTTAGCTGTTTTGCACGGTTTTATTAAAGGAAGTTCGTTTCCCTTTTACACTGACTTGTAGTTATTATTACGCTTAGCAAATTTACCACACAAATGCATGGGTAAAGACCTACGTGTGGTTCGAGTTTCGTGGAATTCTGAGAACATTCAAAATTTAGCTGTTTTGCATGGTTTTAGTAAAGCAACTTCGTTTCCCTTATACACTAACTTTTATTTGTTATTACGCTTTGCAAATTTACGACACAAATGCATGGGTGTAGACCAATGTTTGGGTCAAGTTTCATGGAATTCTATGAACGTTCAATATTTAGCTGTTTTGCACGGTTTATTAAAGCAAGTTCGTTCCCATTTTTACACTAACTTGTAATTATAATTACGCTTAGCAAATTTACCACACAAATGCATGGGTCTAGACCACATTTTGGTCAAGTTTCGTGGAATTCTGAGAACGTTTGATACTAAGCTGTTTTGCAGGATTTTTTTAAAGCAAGTTCGTTTCCCTTTTACACTAACTTGTAGTTATTATTATGCTTATCAAATTTACCACACAAATGCATGGGACTAAACCTACGTTTGGTTCAAGTTTCATCGAATTGTAAGAACGTTCAAAATTTAGCTGTTTTGCACGGTTTTATTAAAGGAAGTTCGTTTCCCTTTTACACTGACTTGTAGTTATTATCACGCTTAGCAAATTTACCACACAAATGCATGGGTCAAGGCCTACCTTTGGTTCGAGTTTCGTGGAATTTTGAGAACATTCAAAATTTAGCTGTTTTGCATGGTTTTAGTAAAACAAGTTCGTTTCCCTTATACACTAGCTTTTATTTATTATTACGCTTTGCAAATTTACGACACAAACGAATGGGTGTAGACCAGCGTTTGGGTCAAGTTTCATGGAATTCTATGAACGTTCAATATTTAGCTGTTTTGCACGGTTTATTAAAGCAAGTTCGTTTCCATTTTTACACTAACTTGTAATTATAATTACGCTTAGCAAATTTACCACACAAATGCATGGGTCTAGACCACATTTGGGTCAAGTTTCGTGGAATTCTGAGAACGTTTGATACTAAGCTGTTTTGCACGATTTTTTTAAAGCAAGTTCGTTTCCCTTTTACACTACTTGTAGTTATTATTATGCTTATCAAATTTACCACACAAATGCATGGGACTAGACCTACGTTTGGTTCAAGTTTCTTCGAATTGTGAGAATGTTCAAAACTTAGCTCTTTTGCACGGTTTTATTAAAGCAAGTTCGTTTCCCTTTTACAGTGACTTGTAGTTATTATTACGCTTAGCAAATTTACCACACAAATGCATGGGTCAAGACCTACGTGTGGTTCGAGTTTCGTGGAATTCTGAGAACATTCAAAATTTAGCTGTTTTGCATGGTTTTAGTAAAGCAACTTCGTTTCCCTTATACACTAACTTTTATTTGTTATTACGCTTTGCAAATTTACGACACAAATGCATGGGTGTAGACCAATGTTTGGGTCATGTTTCATGGAATTCTATGAACGTTCAATAATTAGCTGTTTTGCACGGTTTATTAAAGCAAGTTCGTTTCCATTTTTACACTAACTTGTAATTATAATTACGCTTAGCAAATTTACCACACAAATGCATGGGTCTAGACCACATTTGGGTCAAGTTTCGTGGAATTCTGAGAACGTTTGATACTAAGCTGTTTTGCACGATTTTTTTAAAGCAAGTTCGTTTCCCTTTTACACTAACTTGTAGTTATTATTATGCTTATCAAATTTACCACACAAATGCATGGGACTAGACCTACGTTTGGTTCAAGTTTCATCGAATTGTAAGAACGTTCAAAATTTAGCTGTTTTGCACGGTTTTATTAAAGGAAGTTCGTTTCCATTTTACACTGACTTGTAGTTATTATCACGCTTAGCAAATTTACCACACCAATGCATGGGTCAAGACCTAACTTTGGTTCGAGTTTCGTGGAATTTTGAGAACATTCAAAATTTAGCTGTTTTGCATGGTTTTAGTAAAGCAAGTTCGTTTCCCTTATACACTAGCTTTTATTTATTATTACGCTTTGCAAATTTACGACACAAACAAATGGGTGTAGACCAGCGTTTGGGTCAAGTTTCATGGAATTCTATGAACGTTCAATATTTAGCTGTTTTGCACGGTTTATTAAAGCAAGTTCGTTTCCATTTTTACACTAACTTGTAATTATAATTACGCTTAGCAAATTTACCACACAAATGCATGGGTCTAGACCACATTTGGGTCAAGTTTCGTGGAATTCTGAGAACGTTTGATACTAAGCTGTTTTGCACGATTTTTTTAAAGCAAGTTCGTTTCCCTTTTACACTAACTTGTAGTTATTATTATGCTTATCAAATTTACCACACAAATGCATGGGACTAGACCTACGTTTGGTTCAAGTTTCTTCGAATTGTGAGAACGTTCAAAACTTAGCTCTTTTGCACGGTTTTATTAAAGCAAGCTCGTTTCCCTTTTACAGTGACTTGTAATTATTATCACGCTTAGCAAATTTACCACACAAATGCATGGGTCAAGGCATACCTTTGGTTCGAGTTTCGTGGAATTTTGAGAACATTCAAAATTTAGCTGTTTAGCATGGTTTAAGAAAAACAAGTTCGTTTCCCTTATACACTAGCTTTTATTTATTATTACGCTTTGCAAATTTACGACACAAACGAATGGGTGTAGACCAGCGTTTGGGTCAAGTTTCATGGAATTCTATTAACGTTCAATATTTAGCTGTTTTGCATGGTTTATTAAAGCAAGTTCGTTTCCATTTTTACACTAACTTGTAATTATAATTACGCTTAGCAAATTTACCACACAAATGCATGGGTCTAGACCACATTTGGGTCAAGTTTCGTGGAATTCTGAGAACGTTTGATACTAAGCTGTTTTGCAGGATTTTTTTAAAGCAAGTTCGTTTCCCTTTTACACTAACTTGTAGTTATTATTATGCTTATCAAATTTACCACACAAATGCATGGGACTAGACCTACGTTTGGTTCAAGTTTCTTCGAATTGTGAGAACGTTCAAAACTTAGCTCTTTTGCACGGTTTTATTAAAGCAAGCTCGTTTCCCTTTTACAGTGACTTGTAATTATTATCACGCTTAGCAAATTTACCACACAAATGCATGGGTCAAGGCCTACCTTTGGTTCGAGTTTCGTGGAATTTTGAGAACATTCAAAATTTAGCTGTTTAGCATGGTTTAAGAAAAACAAGTTCGTTTCCCTTATACACTAGCTTTTATTTATTATTACGCTTTGCAAATTTACGACACAAACGAATGGGTGTAGACCAGCGTTTGGGTCAAGTTTCATGGAATTCTATTAACGTTCAATATTTAGCTGTTTTGCACGGTTTATTAAAGCAAGTTCGTTTCCATTTTTACACTAACTTGTAATTATAATTACGCTTAGCAAATTTACCACACAAATGCATGGGTCTAGACCACATTTGGGTCAAGTTTCGTGGAATTCTGAGAACGTTTGATACTAAGCTGTTTTGCAGGATTTTTTTAAAGCAAGTTCGTTTCCCTTTTACACTAACTTGTAGTTATTATTATGCTTATCAAATTTACCACACAAATGCATGGGACTAGACCTACGTTTGGTTCAAGTTTCATCGAATTGTAAGAACGTTCAAAATTTAGCTGTTTTGCACGGTTCTATTAAAGGAAGTTCGTTTCCCTTTTACACTGACTTGTAGTTATTATCACGCTTAGCAAATTTACCACACAAATGCATGGGTCAAGGCCTACCTTTGGTTCGAGTTTCGTGGAATTTTGAGAACATTCAAAATTTAGCTGTTTTGCATGGTTTTAGTAAAACAAGTTCGTTTCCCTTATACACTAGCTTTTATTTATTATTACGCTTTGCAAATTTACGACACAAACGAATGGGTGTAGACCAGCGTTTAGGTCAAGTTTCATGGAATTCTATGAACGTTCAATATTTAGCTGTTTTGCACGGTTTATTAAAGCAAGTTCGTTTTCATTTTTACACTAACTTGTAATTATAATTACGCTTAGTAAATTTACCACACAAATGCATGGGTCTAGACCACATTTGGGTCAAGTTTCGTGGAATTCTGAGAACGTTTGATACTAAGCTGTTTTGCACGATTTTTTTAAAGCAAGTTCGTTTCCCTTTTACACTAACTTGTAGTTATTATTATGCTTATCAAATTTACTACACAAATGCATGGGACTAGACCTACGTTTGGTTCAAGTTTCATCGAATTGTAAGAACGTTCAATATTTAGCTGTTTTGCACGGTTTATTAAAGCAAGTTCGTTTCCATTTTTACACTAACTTGTAATTATAATTACGCTTAGCAAATTTACCACACAAATGCATGGGTCTAGACCATATTTGGGTCAAGTTTCGTGGAATTCTGAGAACGTTTGATACTAAGCTGTTTTGCAGGATTTTTTTAAAGCAAGTTCGTTTCCCTTTTACACTAACTTGTAGTTATTATTATGCTTATCAAATTTACCACACAAATGCATGGGACTAAACCTACGTTTGGTTCAAGTTTCATCGAATTGTAAGAACGTTCAAAATTTAGCTGTTTTGCACGGTTTTATTAAAGGAAGTTCGTTTCCCTTTTACACTGACTTGTAGTTATTATTACGCTTAGCAAATTTACCACACAAATGCATGGGTAAAGACCTACGTGTGGTTCGAGTTTCGTGGAATTCTGAGAACATTCAAAATTTAGCTGTTTTGCATGGTTTTAGTAAAGCAACTTCGTTTCCCTTATACACTAACTTTTATTTGTTATTACGCTTTGCAAATTTACGACACAAATGCATGGGTGTAGACCAATGTTTGGGTCAAGTTTCATGGAATTCTATGAACGTTCAATATTTAGCTGTTTTGCACGGTTTATTAAAGCAAGTTCGTTCCCATTTTTACACTAACTTGTAATTATAATTACGCTTAGCAAATTTACCACACAAATGCATGGGTCTAGACCACATTTTGGTCAAGTTTCGTGGAATTCTGAGAACGTTTGATACTAAGCTGTTTTGCAGGATTTTTTTAAAGCAAGTTCGTTTCCCTTTTACACTAACTTGTAGTTATTATTATGCTTATCAAATTTACCACACAAATGCATGGGACTAAACCTACGTTTGGTTCAAGTTTCATCGAATTGTAAGAACGTTCAAAATTTAGCTGTTTTGCACGGTTTTATTAAAGGAAGTTCGTTTCCCTTTTACACTGACTTGTAGTTATTATCACGCTTAGCAAATTTACCACACAAATGCATGGGTCAAGGCCTACCTTTGGTTCGAGTTTCGTGGAATTTTGAGAACATTCAAAATTTAGCTGTTTTGCATGGTTTTAGTAAAACAAGTTCGTTTCCCTTATACACTAGCTTTTATTTATTATTACGCTTTGCAAATTTACGACACAAACGAATGGGTGTAGACCAGCGTTTGGGTCAAGTTTCATGGAATTCTATGAACGTTCAATATTTAGCTGTTTTGCACGGTTTATTAAAGCAAGTTCGTTTCCATTTTTACACTAACTTGTAATTATAATTACGCTTAGCAAATTTACCACACTAATGCATGGGTCTAGACCACATTTGGGTCAAGTTTCGTGGAATTCTGAGAACGTTTGATACTAAGCTGTTTTGCAGGATTTTTTTAAAGCAAGTTCGTTTCCCTTTTACACTAACTTGTAGTTATTATTATGCTTATCAAATTTACCACACAAATGCATGGGACTAGACCAACGTTTGGTTCAAGTTTCATCGAATTGTGAGAACGTTCAAAATTTAGCTTTTTTGCACGGTTTTATTAAAGGAAGTTCGTTTCCCTTTTACACTGACTTGTAGTTATTATCACGCTTAACAAATTTACCACACAAATGCATGGGTCAAGACCTAACTTTGGTTCGAGTTTCGTGGAATTTTGAGAACATTCAAAATTTAGCTGTTTTGCATGGTTTTAGTAAAACAAGTTCGTTTCCCTTATACACTAGCTTTTATTTATTATTACGCTTTGCAAATTTACGACACAAACGAATGGGTGTAGACCAGCGTTTGGGTCAAGTTTCATGGAATTCTATGAACGTTCAATATTTAGCTGTTTTGCACGGTTTATTAAAGCAAGTTCGTTTCCATTTTTACACTAACTTGTAATTATAATTACGCTTAGCAAATTTACCACACAAATGCATGGGTCTACACCACATTTGGGTCAAGTTTCGTGGAATTCTGAGAACGTTTGATACTAAGCTGTTTTGCACGATTTTTTTAAAGCAAGTTCGTTTCCCTTTTACACTACTTGTAGTTATTATTATGCTTATCAAATTTACCACACAAATGCATGGGACTAGACCTACGTTTGGTTCAAGTTTCTTCGAATTGTGAGAACGTTCAAAACTTAGCTCTTTTGCACGGTTTTATTAAAGCAAGTTCGTTTCCCTTTTACAGTGACTTGTAGTTATTATTACGCTTAACAAATTTATCACACAAATGCATGGGCCAAGACCTACGTGTGGTTCGAGTTTCGTGGAATTCTGAGAACATTCAAAATTTAGCTGTTTTGCATGGTTTTAGTAAAGCAACTTCGTTTCCCTTATACACTAACTTTTATTTGTTATTACGCTTTGCAAATTTACGACACAAATGCATGGGTGTAGACCAATGTTTGGGTCATGTTTCATGGAATTCTATGAACGTTCAATAATTAGCTGTTTTGCACGGTTTATTAAAGCAAGTTCGTTTCCATTTTTACACTAACTTGTAATTATAATTACGCTTAGCAAATTTACCACACAAATGCATGGGTCTAGACCACATTTGGGTCAAGTTTTGTGGAATTCTGAGAACGTTTGATACTAAGCTGTTTTGCACGATTTTTTTAAAGCAATTTCGTTTCCCTTTTACACTAACTTGTAGTTATTATTATGCTTATCAAATTTACCACACAAATGCATGGGACTAGACCTACGTTTGGTTCAAGTTTCATCGAATTGTAAGAACGTTCAAAATTTAGCTGTTTTGCACGGTTTTATTAAAGGAAGTTCGTTTCCCTTTTACACTGACTTGTAGTTATTATCACGCTTAGCAAATTTACCACACAAATGCATGGGTCAAGACCTAACTTTGGTTCGAGTTTCGTGGAATTCTGAGAACATTCAAAATTTAGCTGTTTTGCATGGTTTTAGTAAAACAAGTTCGTTTCCCTTATACACTAGCTTTTATTTATTATTACGCTTTGCAAATTTACGACACAAACAAATGGGTGTAGACCAGCGTTTGGGTCAAGTTTCATGGAATTCTATGAACGTTCAATATTTAGCTGTTTTGCACGGTTTATTAAAGCAAGTTCGTTTCCATTTTTACACTAACTTGTAATTATAATTACGCTTACCAAATTTACCACACAAATGCATGGGTCTAGACCACATTTGGGTCAAGTTTCGTGGAATTCTGAGAACGTTTGATACTAAGCTGTTTTGCACGATTTTTTTAAAGCAAGTTCGTTTCCCTTTTACACTAACTTGTAGTTATTATTATGCTTATCAAATTTACCACACAAATGCATGGGACTAAACCTACGTTTGGTTCAAGTTTCATCGAATTGTAAGAACGTTCAAAGTTTAGCTGTTTTGCACGGTTTTATTAAAGGAAGTTCGTTTCCCTTTTACACTGACTTGTAGTTATTATCACGCTTAGCAAATTTACCACACAAATGCATGGGCTAAGGCCTACCTTTGGTTCGAGTTTCGTGGAATTTTGAGAACATTCAAAATTTAGCTGTTTTGCATGGTTTTAGTAAAACAAGTTCGTTTCCCTTATACACTAGCTTTTATTTATTATTACGCTTTGCAAATTTACGACACAAACGAATGGGTGTAGACCAGCGTTTGGGTCAAGTTTCATGGAATTCTATGAACGTTCAATATTTAGCTGTTTTGCAGGGTTTATTAAAGCAAGTTCGTTTCCATTTTTACACTAACTTGTAATTATAATTACGCTTAGCAAATTTACCACACAAATGCATGGGTCTAGACCACATTTGGGTCAAGTTTCGTGCAATTCTGAGAACGTTTGATACTAAGCTGTTTTGCAGGATTTTTTTAAAGCAAGTTCGTTTTCCTTTTACACTAACTTGTAGTTATTATTATGCTTATCAAATTTACCACACAAATGCATGGGACTAAACCTACGTTTGGTTCAAGTTTCATCGAATTGTAAGAACGTTCAAAGTTTAGCTGTTTTGCACGGTTTTATTAAAGGAAGTTCGTTTCCCTTTTACACTGACTTGTAGTTATTATCACGCTTAGCAAATTTACCACACAAATGCATGGGCTAAGGCCTACCTTTGGTTCGAGTTTCGTGGAATTTTGAGAACATTCAAAATTTAGCTGTTTTGCATGGTTTTAGTAAAACAAGTTCGTTTCCCTTATACACTAGCTTTTATTTATTATTACGCTTTGCAAATTTACGACACAAACGAATGGGTGTAGACCAGCGTTTGGGTCAAGTTTCATGGAATTCTATGAACGTTCAATATTTAGCTGTTTTGCAGGGTTTATTAAAGCAAGTTCGTTTCCATTTTTACACTAACTTGTAATTATAATTACGCTTAGCAAATTTACCACACAAATGCATGGGTCTAGACCACATTTGGGTCAAGTTTCGTGGAATTCTGAGAACGTTTGATACTAAGCTGTTTTGCAGGATTTTTTTAAAGCAAGTTCGTTTCCCTTTTACACTAACTTGTAGTTATTATTATGCTTATCAAATTTACCACACAAATGCATGGGATTAGACCTACGTTTGGTTAAAGTTTCATCGAATTGTGAGAACGTTCAAAATTTAGCTGTTTTGCACGGTTTTATTAAAGGAAGTTCGTTTCCCTTTTACACTGACTTGTAGTTATTATTACGCTTAGCAAATTTACCACACAAATGCATGGGTCAAGGCCTACGTTTGGTTCGAGTTTCGTGGAATTTTGAGAACATTCAAAAGTTAGCTGTTTTACATGGTTTTAGTAAAGCAAGTTCGTTTCCCTTATAGACTAACTTTTATTTATTATTACGCTTTGCAAATTTATGACACAAACGAATGGGTGTAGACCAGCGTTTGGGTCAAGTTTCATGGAATTCTATGAACGTTCAATATTTAGCTGTTTTGCACGGTTTAATAAAGCAAGTTCGTTTCCATTTTTACACTAACTTGTAATTATAATTACGCTTAGCAAATTTACCACACAAATGCATGGGTCTAGACCACATTTGGGTCAAGTTTCGTGGAATTCTGAGAACATTTGATACTAAGCTGTTTTGCACGATTTTTTTAAAGCAAGTTCGTTTCCCTTTTACACTAACTTGCAGTTATTATTATGCTTATCAAATTTACCACACAAATGCATGGGACTAGACCTACGTTTGGTTCAAGTTTCATCGAATTGTAAGAACGTTCAATATTTAGCTGTTTTGCACGGTTTATTAAAGCAAGTTCGTTTCCATTTTTACACTAACTTATAATTATAATTACGCTTAGCAAATTTACCACACAAATGCATGGGTCTAGACCATATTTGGGTCAAGTTTCGTGGAATTCTGAGAACGTTTGATACTAAGCTGTTTTGCAGGATTTTTTTAAAGCAAGTTCGTTTCCCTTTTACACTAACTTGTAGTTATTATTATGCTTATCAAATTTACCACACAAATGCATGGGACTAAACCTACGTTTGGTTCAAGTTTCATCGAATTGTAAGAACGTTCAAAATTTAGCTGTTTTGCACGGTTTTATTAAAGGAAGTTCGTTTCCCTTTTACACTGACTTGTAGTTATTATTACGCTTAGCAAATTTACCACACAAATGCATGGGTAAAGACCTACGTGTGGTTCGAGTTTCGTGGAATTCTGAGAACATTCAAAATTTAGCTGTTTTGCATGGTTTTAGTAAAGCAACTTCGTTTCCCTTATACACTAACTTTTATTTGTTATTACGCTTTGCAAATTTACGACACAAATGCATGGGTGTAGACCAATGTTTGGGTCAAGTTTCATGGAATTCTATGAACGTTCAATATTTAGCTGTTTTGCACGGTTTATTAAAGCAAGTTCGTTCCCATTTTTACACTAACTTGTAATTATAATTACGCTTAGCAAATTTACCACACAAATGCATGGGTCTAGACCATATTTGGGTCAAGTTTCGTGGAATTCTGAGAACGTTTGATACTAAGCTGTTTTGCTATATTTTTTTAAAGCAAGTTCGTTTCCCTTTTACACTAACTTGTAGTTATTATTATGCTTATCAAATTTACCACACAAATGCATGGGACTAAACCTACGTTTGGTTCAAGTTTCATCGAATTGTAAGAACGTTCAAAATTTAGCTGTTTTGCACGGTTTTATTAAAGGAAGTTCGTTTCCCTTTTACACTGACTTGTAGTTATTATTACGCTTAGCAAATTTACCACACAAATGCATGGGTAAAGACCTACGTGTGGTTCAAGTTTCGTGGAATTCTGAGAACATTCAAAATTTAGTTGTTTTGCATGGTTTTAGTAAAGCAACTTCGTTTCCCTTATACACTAACTTTTATTTGTTATTACGCTTTGCAAATTTACGACACAAATGCATGGGTGTAGACCAATGTTTGGGTCAAGTTTCATGGAATTCTATGAACGTTCAATATTTAGCTGTTTTGCACGGTTTATTAAAGCAAGTTCGTTCCCATTTTTACACTAACTTGTAATTATAATTACGCTTAGCAAATTTACCACACAAATGCATGGGTCTAGACCATATTTGGGTCAAGTTTCGTGGAATTCTGAGAACGTTTGATACTATGCTGTTTTGCAGGATTTTTTTAAAGCAAGTTCGTTTCCCTTTTACACTAACTTGTAGTTATTATTATGCTTATCAAATTTACCACACAAATGCATGGGACTAAACCTACGTTTGGTTCAAGTTTCATCGAATTGTAAGAACGTTCAAAATTTAGCTGTTTTGCACGGTTTTATTAAAGGAAGTTCGTTTCCCTTTTACACTGACTTGTAGTTATTATTACGCTTAGCAAATTTACCACACAAATGCATGGGTAAAGACCTACGTGTGGTTCGAGTTTCGTGGAATTCTGAGAACATTCAAAATTTAGCTGTTTTGCATGGTTTTAGTAAAGCAACTTCGTTTCCCTTATACACTAACTTTTATTTGTTATTACGCTTTGCAAATTTACGACACAAATGCATGGGTGTAGACCAATGTTTGGGTCAAGTTTCATGGAATTCTATGAACGTTCAATATTTAGCTGTTTTGCACGGTTTATTAAAGCAAGTTCGTTCCCATTTTTACACTAACTTGTAATTATAATTACGCTTAGCAAATTTACCACACAAATGCATGGGTCTAGACCATATTTGGGTCAAGTTTCGTGGAATTCTGAGAACGTTTGATACTAAGCTGTTTTGCAGGATTTTTTTAAAGCAAGTTCGTTTCCCTTTTACACTAACTTGTAGTTATTATTATGCTTATCAAATTTACCACACAAATGCATGGGACTAAACCTACGTTTGGTTCAAGTTTCATCGAATTGTAAGAACGTTCAAAATTTAGCTGTTTTGCACGGTTTTATTAAAGGAAGTTCGTTTCCCTTTTACACTGACTTGTAGTTATTATCACGCTTAGCAAATTTACCACACAAATGCATGGGTCAAGGCCTACCTTTGGTTCGAGTTTCGTGGAATTTTGAGAACATTCAAAATTTAGCTGTTTTGCATGGTTTTAGTAAAACAAGTTCGTTTCCCTTATACACTAGCTTTTATTTATTATTACGCTTTGCAAATTTACGACACAAACGAATGGGTGTAGACCAGCGTTTGGGTCAAGTTTCATGGAATTCTATGAACGTTCAATATTTAGCTGTTTTGCACGGTTTATTAAAGCAAGTTCGTTTCCATTTTTACACTAACTTGTAATTATAATTACGCTTAGCAAATTTACCACACTAATGCATGGGTCTAGACCACATTTGGGTCAAGTTTCGTGGAATTCTGAGAACGTTTGATACTAAGCTGTTTTGCAGGATTTTTTTAAAGCAAGTTCGTTTCCCTTTTACACTAACTTGTAGTTATTATTATGCTTATCAAATTTACCACACAAATGCATGGGACTAGACCAACGTTTGGTTCAAGTTTCATCGAATTGTGAGAACGTTCAAAATTTAGCTGTTTTGCACGGTTTTATTAAAGGAAGTTCGTTTCCCTTTTACACTGACTTGTAGTTATTATCACGCTTAACAAATTTACCACACAAATGCATGGGTCAAGACCTAACTTTGGTTCGAGTTTCGTGGAATTTTGAGAACATTCAAAATTTAGCTGTTTTGCATGGTTTTAGTAAAACAAGTTCGTTTCCCTTATACACTAGCTTTTATTTATTATTACGCTTTGCAAATTTACGACACAAACGAATGGGTGTAGACCAGCGTTTGGGTCAAGTTTCATGGAATTCTATGAACGTTCAATATTTAGCTGTTTTGCACGGTTTGTTAAAGCAAGTTCGTTTCCATTTTTACACTAACTTGTAATTATAATTACGCTTAGCAAATTTACCACACAAATGCATGGGTCTACACCACATTTGGGTCAAATTTCGTGGAATTCTGAGAACGTTTGATACTAAGCTGTTTTGCACGATTTTTTTAAAACAAGTTCGTTTCCCTTTTACACTACTTGTAGTTATTATTATGCTTATCAAATTTACCACACAAATGCATGGGACTAGACCTACGTTTGGTTCAAGTTTCATCGAATTGTAAGAACGTTCAAAATTTAGCTGTTTTGCACGGTTTTATTAAAGGAAGCTCGTTTCCCTTTTACACTGACTTGTAGTTATTATCACGCTTAGCAAATTTACCACACAAATGCATGGGTCAAGGCCTACCTTTGGTTCGAGTTTCGTGGAATTTTGAGAACATTCAAAATTTAGCTGTTTTGCATGGTTTTAGTAAAACAAGTTCGTTTCCCTTATACACTAGCTTTTATTTATTATTACGCTTTGCAAATTTACGACACAAACGAATGGGTGTAGACCAGCGTTTGGGTCAAGTTTCATGGAATTCTATGAACGTTCAATATTTAGCTGTTTTGCACGATTTATTAAAGCAAGTTCGTTTCCATTTTTACACTAACTTGTAATTATAATTACGCTTAGCAAATTTACCACACTAATGCATGGGTCTAGACCACATTTGGGTCAAGTTTCGTGGAATTCTGAGAACGTTTGATACTAAGCTGTTTTGCAGGATTTTTTTAAAGCAAGTTCGTTTCCCTTTTACACTAACTTGTAGTTATTATTATGCTTATCAAATTTACCACACAAATGCATGGGACTAGACCAACGTTTGGTTCAAGTTTCATCGAATTGTGAGAACGTTCAAAATTTAGCTGTTTTGCACGGTTTTATTAAAGGAAGTTCGTTTCCCTTTTACACTGACTTGTAGTTATTATCACGCTTAACAAATTTACCACACAAATGCATGGGTCAAGACCTAACTTTGGTTCGAGTTTCGTGGAATTTTGAGAACATTCAAAATTTAGCTGTTTTGCATGGTTTTAGTAAAACAAGTTCGTTTCCCTTATACACAAGCTTTTATTTATTATTACGCTTTGCAAATTTACGACACAAACGAATGGGTGTAGACCAGCGTTTGGGTCAAGTTTCATGGAATTCTATGAACGTTCAATATTTAGCTGTTTTGCACGGTTTGTTAAAGCAAGTTCGTTTCCATTTTTACACTAACTTGTAATTATAATTACGCTTAGCAAATTTACCACACAAATGCATGGGTCTACACCACATTTGGGTCAAATTTCGTGGAATTCTGAGAACGTTTGATACTAAGCTGTTTTGCACGATTTTTTTAAAACAAGTTCGTTTCCCTTTTACACTACTTGTAGTTATTATTATGCTTATCAAATTTACCACACAAATGCATGGGACTAGACCTACGTTTGGTTCAAGTTTCATCGAATTGTAAGAACGTTCAAAATTTAGCTGTTTTGCACGGTTTTATTAAAGGAAGCTCGTTTCCCTTTTACACTGACTTGTAGTTATTATCACGCTTAGCAAATTTACCACACAAATGCATGGGTCAAGGCCTACCTTTGGTTTGAGTTTCGTGGAATTTTGAGAACATTCAAAATTTAGCTGTTTTGCATGGTTTTAGTAAAACAAGTTCGTTTCCCTTATACACTAGCTTTTATTTATTATTACGCTTTGCAAATTTACGACACAAACGAATGGGTGTAGACCAGCGTTTAGGTCAAGTTTCATGGAATTCTATGAACGTTCAATATTTAGCTGTTTTGCACGGTTTATTAAAGCAAGTTCGTTTTCATTTTTACACTAACTTGTAATTATAATTACGCTTAGTAAATTTACCACACAAATGCATGGGTCTAGACCACATTTGGGTCAAGTTTCGTGGAATTCTGAGAACGTTTGATACTAAGCTGTTTTGCACGATTTTTTTAAAGCAAGTTCGTTTCCCTTTTACACTAACTTGTAGTTATTATTATGCTTATCAAATTTACCACACAAATGCATGGGACTAGACCTACGTTTGGTTCAAGTTTCATCGAATTGTAAGAACGTTCAATATTTAGCTGTTTTGCACGATTTATTAAAGCAAGTTCGTTTCCATTTTTACACTAACTTGTAATTATAATTACGCTTAGCAAATTTACCACACAAATGCATGGGTCTAGACCATATTTGGGTCAAGTTTCGTGGAATTCTGAGAACGTTTGATACTAAGCTGTTTTGCAGGATTTTTTTAAAGCAAGTTCGTTTCCCTTTTACACTAACTTGTAGTTATTATTATGCTTATCAAATTTACCACACAAATGCATGGGACTAAACCTACGTTTGGTTCAAGTTTCATCGAATTGTAAGAACGTTCAAAATTTAGCTGTTTTGCACGGTTTTATTAAAGGAAGTTCGTTTCCCTTTTACACTGACTTGTAGTTATTATCACGCTTAGCAAATTTACCACACAAATGCATGGGTCAAGGCCTACCTTTGGTTCGAGTTTCGTGGAATTTTGAGAACATTCAAAATTTAGCTGTTTTGCATGGTTTTAGTAAAACAAGTTCGTTTCCCTTATATACTAGCTTTTATTTGTTATTACGCTTTGCAAATTTACGACACAAACGAATGGGTGTAGACCAGCGTTTGGGTTAAGTTTCATGGAATTCTATGAACGTTCAATATTTAGCTGTTTTGCACGATTTATTAAAGCAAGTTCGTTTCCATTTTTACACTAACTTGTAATTATAATTACGCTTAGCAAATTTACCACACTAATACATGGGTCTAGACCACATTTGGGTCAAGTTTCGTGGAATTCTGAGAACGTTTGATACTAAGCTGTTTTGCAGGATTTTTTTAAAGCAAGTTCGTTTCCCTTTTACACTAACTTGTAGTTATTATTATGCTTATCAAATTTACCACACAAATGCATGGGACTAGACCAACGTTTGGTTCAAGTTTCATCGAATTGTGAGAACGTTCAAAATTTAGCTGTTTTGCACGGTTTTATTAAAGGAAGTTCGTTTCCCTTTTACACTGACTTGTAGTTATTATCACGCTTAACAAATTTACCACACAAATGCATGGGTCAAGACCTAACTTTGGTTCGAGTTTCGTGGAATTTTGAGAACATTCAAAATTTAGCTGTTTTGCATGGTTTTAGTAAAACAAGTTCGTTTCCCTTATACACTAGCTTTTATTTATTATTACGCTTTGCAAATTTACGACACAAACGAATGGGTGTAGACCAGCGTTTGGGTCAAGTTTCATGGAATTCTATGAACGTTCAATATTTAGCTGTTTTGCACGGTTTATTAAAGCAAGTTCGTTTCCATTTTTACACTAACTTGTAATTATAATTACGCTTAGCAAATTTACCACACAAATGCATGGGTCTATACCACATTTGGGTCAAGTTTCGTGGAATTCTGAGAACGTTTGATACTAAGCTGTTTGGCACGATTTTTTTAAAGCAAGTTCGTTTCCCTTTTACACTACTTGTAGTTATTATTATGCTTATCAAATTTACCACACAAATGCATGGGACTAGACCTACGTTTGGTTCAAGTTTCTTCGAATTGTGAGAACGTTCAAAACTTAGCTCTTTTGCACGGTTTTATTAAAGCAAGTTCGTTTCCCTTTTACAGTGACTTGTAGTTATTATTACGCTTAACAAATTTACCACACAAATGCATGGGTCAAGACCTACGTGTGGTTCGAGTTTCGTGGAATTCTGAGAACATTCAAAATTTAGCTGTTTTGCATGGTTTTAGTAAAGCAACTTCGTTTCCCTTATACACTAACTTTTATTTGTTATTACGCTTTGCAAATTTACGACACAAATGCATGGGTGTAGACCAATGTTTGGGTCATGTTTCATGGAATTCTATGAACGTTCAATAATTAGCTGTTTTGCACGGTTTATTAAAGCAAGTTCGTTTCCATTTTTACACTAACTTGTAATTATAATTACGCTTAGCAAATTTACCACACAAATGCATGGGTCTAGACCACATTTTGGTCAAGTTTCGTGGAATTCTGAGAACGTTTGATACTAAGCTGTTTTGCACGATTTTTTTAAAGCAAGTTCGTTTCCCTTTTACACTAACTTGTAGTTATTATTATGCTTATCAAATTTACCACACAAATGCATGGGACTAGACCTACGTTTGGTTCAAGTTTCATCGAATTGTAAGAACGTTCAAAATTTAGCTGTTTTGCACGGTTTTATTAATGGAAGTTCGTTTCCCTTTTACACTGACTTGTAGTTATTATCACGCTTAGCAAATTTACCACACAAATGCATGGGTCAAGACCTAACTTTGGTTCGAGTTTCGTGGAATTTTGAGAACATTCAAAATTTAGCTGTTTTGCATGGTTTTAGTAAAACAAGTTCGTTTCCCTTATACACTAGCTTTTATTTATTATTACGCTTTGCAAATTTACGACACAAACAAATGGGTGTAGACCAGCGTTTGGGTCAAGTTTCATGGAATTCTATGAACGTTCAATATTTAGCTGTTTTGCACGGTTTATTAAAGCAAGTTCGTTTCCATTTTTACACTAACTTGTAATTATAATTACGCTTAGCAAATTTACCACACAAATGCATGGGTCTAGACCACATTTGGGTCAAGTTTCGTGGAATTCTGAGAACGTTTGATACTAAGCTGTTTTGCACGATTTTTTTAAAGCAAGTTCGTTTCCCTTTTACACTAACTTGTAGTTATTATTATGCTTATCAAATTTACCACACAAATGCATGGGACTAGACCTACGTTTGGTTCAAGTTTCTTCGAATTGTGAGAACGTTCAAAACTTAGCTCTTTTGCACGGTTTTATTAAAGCAAGCTCGTTTCCCTTTTACAGTGACTTGTAATTATTATCACGCTTAGCAAATTTACCACACAAATGCATGGGTCAAGGCCTACCTTTGGTTCGAGTTTCGTGGAATTTTGAGAACATTCAAAATTTAGCTGTTTAGCATGGTTTAAGAAAAACAAGTTCGTTTCCCTTATACACTAGCTTTTATTTATTATTACGCTTTGCAAATTTACGACACAAACGAATGGGTGTAGACCAGCGTTTAGGTCAAGTTTCATGGAATTCTATGAACGTTCAATATTTAACTGTTTTGCACGGTTTATTAAAGCAAGTTCGTTTTCATTTTTACACTAACTTGTAATTATAATTACGCTTAGTAAATTTACCACACAAATGCATGGGTCTAGACCACATTTGGGTCAAGTTTCGTGGAATTCTGAGAACGTTTGATACTAAGCTGTTTTGCACGATTTTTTTAAAGCAAGTTCGTTTCCCTTTTACACTAACTTGTAGTTATTATTATGCTTATCAAATTTACCACACAAATGCATGGGACTAGACCTACGTTTGGTTCAAGTTTCATCGAATTGTAAGAACGTTCAATATTTAGCTGTTTTGCACGGTTTATTAAAGCAAGTTCGTTTCCATTTTTACACTAACTTGTAATTATAATTACGCTTAGCAAATTTACCACACAAATGCATGGGTCTAGACCATATTTGGGTCAAGTTTCGTGGAATTCTGAGAACGTTTGATACTAAGCTGTTTTGCAGGATTTTTTTAAAGCAAGTTCGTTTCCCTTTTACACTAACTTGTAGTTATTATTATGCTTATCAAATTTACCACACAAATGCATGGGACTAAACCTACGTTTGGTTCAAGTTTCATCGAATTGTAAGAACGTTCAAAATTTAGCTGTTTTGCACGGTTTTATTAAAGGAAGTTCGTTTCCCTTTTACACTGACTTGTAGTTATTATTACGCTTAGCAAATTTACCACACAAATGCATGGGTAAAGACCTACGTGTGGTTCGAGTTTCGTGGAATTTTGAGAACATTCAAAATTTAGCTGTTTTGCATGGTTTTAGTAAAGCAACTTCGTTTCCCTTATACACTAACTTTTATTTGTTATTACGCTTTGCAAATTTACGACACAAATGCATGGGTGTAGACCAATGTTTGGGTCAAGTTTCATTGAATTCTATGAACGTTCAATATTTAGCTGTTTTGCACGGTTTATTAAAGCAAGTTCGTTCCCATTTTTACACTAACTTGTAATTATAATTACGCTTAGCAAATTTACCACACAAATGCATGGGTCTAGACCACATTTTGGTCAAGTTTCGTGGAATTCTGAGAACGTTTGATACTAAGCTGTTTTGCAGGATTTTTTTAAAGCAAGTTCGTTTCCCTTTTACACTAACTTGTAGTTATTATTATGCTTATCAAATTTACCACACAAATGCATGGGACTAAACCTACGTTTGGTTCAAGTTTCATCGAATTGTAAGAACGTTCAAAATTTAGCTGTTTTGCACGGTTTTATTAAAGGAAGTTCGTTTCCCTTTTACACTGACTTGTAGTTATTATCACGCTTAGCAAATTTACCACACAAATGCATGGGTCAAGGCCTACCTTTGGTTCGAGTTTCGTGCAATTTTGAGAACATTCAAAATTTAGCTGTTTTGCATGGTTTTAGTAAAACAAGTTCGTTTCCCTTATACACTAGCTTTTAGTTATTATTACGCTTTGCAAATTTACGACACAAACGAATGGGTGTAGACCAGCGTTTGGGTTAAGTTTCATGGAATTCTATGAACGTTCAATATTTAGCTGTTTTGCACGGTTTATTAAAGCAAGTTCGTTTCCATTTTTACACTAACTTGTAATTATAATTACGCTTAGCAAATTTACCACACTAATACATGGGTCTAGACCACATTTGGGTCAAGTTTCGTGGAATTCTGAGAACGTTTGATACTAAGCTGTTTTGCAGGATTTTTTTAAAGCAAGTTCGTTTCCCTTTTACACTAACTTGTAGTTATTATTATGCTTATCAAATTTACCACACAAATGCATGGGACTAGACCAACGTTTGGTTCAAGTTTCATCGAATTGTGAGAACGTTCAAAATTTAGCTGTTTTGCACGGTTTTATTAAAGGAAGTTCGTTTCCCTTTTACACTGACTTGTAGTTATTATCACGCTTAGCAAATTTACCACACAAATGCATGGGTCAAGGCCTACCTTTGGTTCGAGTTTCGTGGAATTTTGAGAACATTCAAAATTTAGCTGTTTTGCATGGTTTTAGTAAAACAAGTTCGTTTCCCTTATACACTAGCTTTTATTTATTATTACGCTTTGCAAATTTACGACACAAACGAATGGGTGTAGACCAGCGTTTGGGTTAAGTTTCATGGAATTCTATGAACGTTCAATATTTAGCTGTTTTGCACGGTTTATTAAAGCAAGTTCGTTTCCATTTTTACACTAACTTGTAATTATAATTACGCTTAGCAAATTTACCACACTAATACATGGGTCTAGACCACATTTGGGTCAAGTTTCGTGGAATTCTGAGAACGTTTGATACTAAGCTGTTTTGCAGGATTTTTTTAAAGCAAGTTCGTTTCCCTTTTACACTAACTTGTAGTTATTATTATGCTTATCAAATTTACCACACAAATGCATGGGACTAGACCAACGTTTGGTTCAAGTTTCATCGAATTGTGAGAACGTTCAAAATTTAGCTGTTTTGCACGGTTTTATTAAAGGAAGTTCGTTTCCCTTTTACACTGACTTGTAGTTATTATCACGCTTAACAAATTTACCACACAAATGCATGGGTCAAGACATAACTTTGGTTCGAGTTTCGTGGAATTTTGAGAACATTCAAAATTTAGCTGTTTTGCATGGTTTTAGTAAAACAAGTTCGTTTCCCTTATACACTAGCTTTTATTTATTATTACGCTTTGCAAATTTACGACACAAACGAATGGGTGTAGACCAGCGTTTGGGTCAAGTTTCATGGAATTCTATGAACGTTCAATATTTAGCTGTTTTGCACGGTTTATTAAAGCAAGTTCGTTTCCATTTTTACACTAACTTGTAATTATAATTACGCTTAGCAAATTTACCACACAAATGCATGGGTCTACACCACATTTGGGTCAAGTTTCGTGGAATTCTGAGAACGTTTGATACTAAGCTGTTTTGCACGATTTTTTTAAAGCAAGTTCGTTTCCCTTTTACACTACTTGTAGTTATTATTATGCTTATCAAATTTACCACACAAATGCATGGGACTAGACCTACGTTTGGTTCAAGTTTCTTCGAATTGTGAGAACGTTCAAAACTTAGCTCTTTTGCACGGTTTTATTAAAGCAAGTTCGTTTCCCTTTTACAGTGACTTGTAGTTATTATTACGCTTAACAAATTTACCACACAAATGCATTGGTCAAGACCTACGTGTGGTTCGAGTTTCGTGGAATTCTGAGAACATTCAAAATTTAGCTGTTTTGCATGGTTTTAGTAAAGCAACTTCGTTTCCCTTATACACTAACTTTTATTTGTTATTACGCTTTGCAAATTTACGACACAAATGCATGGGTGTAGACCAATGTTTGGGTCATGTTTCATGGAATTCTATGAACGTTCAATAATTAGCTGTTTTGCACGGTTTATTAAAGCAAGTTCGTTTCCATTTTTACACTAACTTGTAATTATAATTACGCTTAGCAAATTTACCACACTAATACATGGGTCTAGACCACATTTGGGTCAAGTTTCGTGGAATTCTGAGAACGTTTGATACTAAGCTGTTTTGCAGGATTTTTTTAAAGCAAGTTCGTTTCCCTTTTACACTAACTTGTAGTTATTATTATGCTTATCAAATTTACCACACAAATGCATGGGACTAGACCAACGTTTGGTTCAAGTTTCATCGAATTGTGAGAACGTTCAAAATTTAGCTGTTTTGCACGGTTTTATTAAAGGAAGTTCGTTTCCCTTTTACACTGACTTGTAGTTATTATCACGCTTAACAAATTTACCACACAAATGCATGGGTCAAGACCTAACTTTGGTTCGAGTTTCGTGGAATTTTGAGAACATTCAAAATTTTGCTGTTTTGCATGGTTTTAGTAAAACAAGTTCGTTTCCCTTATACACTAGCTTTTATTTATTATTACGCTTTGCAAATTTACGACACAAACGAATGGGTGTAGACCAGCGTTTGGGTCAAGTTTCATGGAATTCTATGAACGTTCAATATTTAGCTGTTTTGCACGGTTTATTAAAGCAAGTTCGTTTCCATTTTTACACTAACTTGTAATTATAATTACGCTTAGCAAATTTACCACACAAATGCATGGGTCTACACCACATTTGGGTCAAGTTTCGTGGAATTCTGAGAACGTTTGATACTAAGCTGTTTTGCACGATTTTTTTAAAGCAAGTTCGTTTCCCTTTTACACTACTTGTAGTTATTATTATGCTTATCAAATTTACCACACAAATGCATGGGACTAGACCTACGTTTGGTTCAAGTTTCTTCGAATTGTGAGAACGTTCAAAACTTAGCTCTTTTGCACGGTTTTATTAAAGCAAGTTCGTTTCCCTTTTACAGTGACTTGTAGTTATTATTACGCTTAACAAATTTACCACACAAATGCATTGGTCAAGACCTACGTGTGGTTCGAGTTTCGTGGAATTCTGAGAACATTCAAAATTTAGCTGTTTTGCATGGTTTTAGTAAAGCAACTTCGTTTCCCTTATACACTAACTTTTATTTGTTATTACGCTTTGCAAATTTACGACACAAATGCATGGGTGTAGACCAATGTTTGGGTCATGTTTCATGGAATTCTATGAACGTTCAATAATTAGCTGTTTTGCACGGTTTATTAAAGCATGTTCGTTTCCATTTTTACACTAACTTGTAATTATAATTACGCTTAGCAAATTTACCACACAAATGCATGGGTCTAGACCACATTTTGGTCAAGTTTCGTGGAATTCTGAGAACGTTTGATACTAAGCTGTTTTGCACGATTTTTTTAAAGCAAGTTCGTTTCCCTTTTACACTAACTTGTAGTTATTATTATGCTTATCAAATTTACCACACAAATGCATGGGACTAGACCTACGTTTGGTTCAAGTTTCATCGAATTGTAAGAACGTTCAAAATTTAGCTGTTTTGCACGGTTTTATTAAAGGAAGTTCGTTTCCCTTTTACACTGACTTGTAGTTATTATCACGCTTAGCAAATTTACCACACAAATGCATGGGTCAAGGCCTACCTTTGGTTCGAGTTTCGTGGAATTTTGAGAACATTCAAAATTTAGCTGTTTTGCATGGTTTTAGTAAAACAAGTTCGTTTCCCTTATACACTAGCTTTTATTTATTATTACGCTTTGCAAATTTACGACACAAACGAATGGGTGTAGACCAGCGTTTGGGTTAAGTTTCATGGAATTCTATGAACGTTCAATATTTAGCTGTTTTGCACGGTTTATTAAAGCAAGTTCGTTTCCATTTTTACACTAACTTGTAATTATAATTACGCTTAGCAAATTTACCACACAAATGCATGGGTCTACACCACATTTGGGTCAAGTTTCGTGGAATTCTGAGAACGTTTGATACTAAGCTGTTTTGCAGGATTTTTTTAAAGCAAGTTCGTTTCCCTTTTACACTAACTTGTAGTTATTATTATGCTTATCAAATTTACCACACAAATGCATGGGACTAGACCAACGTTTGGTTCAAGTTTCATCGAATTGTGAGAACGTTCAAAATTTAGCTGTTTTGCACGGTTTTATTAAAGGAAGTTCGTTTCCCTTTTACACTGACTTGTAGTTATTATCACGCTTAACAAATTTACCACACAAATGCATGGGTCAAGACCTAACTTTGGTTCGAGTTTCGTGGAATTTTGAGAACATTCAAAATTTTGCTGTTTTGCATGGTTTTAGTAAAACAAGTTCGTTTCCCTTATACACTAGCTTTTATTTATTATTACGCTTTGCAAATTTACGACACAAACGAATGGGTGTAGACCAGCGTTTGGGTCAAGTTTCATGGAATTCTATGAACGTTCAATATTTAGCTGTTTTGCACGGTTTATTAAAGCAAGTTCGTTTCCATTTTTACACTAACTTGTAATTATAATTACGCTTAGCAAATTTACCACACAAATGCATGGGTCTACACCACATTTGGGTCAAGTTTCGTGGAATTCTGAGAACGTTTGATACTAAGCTGTTTTGCACGATTTTTTTAAAGCAAGTTCGTTTCCCTTTTACACTACTTGTAGTTATTATTATGCTTATCAAATTTACCACACAAATGCATGGGACTAGACCTACGTTTGGTTCAAGTTTCTTCGAATTGTGAGAACGTTCAAAACTTAGCTCTTTTGCACGGTTTTATTAAAGCAAGTTCGTTTCCCTTTTACAGTGACTTGTAGTTATTATTACGCTTAACAAATTTACCACACAAATGCATTGGTCAAGACCTACGTGTGGTTCGAGTTTCGTGGAATTCTGAGAACATTCAAAATTTAGCTGTTTTGCATGGTTTTAGTAAAGCAACTTCGTTTCCCTTATACACTAACTTTTATTTGTTATTACGCTTTGCAAATTTACGACACAAATGCATGGGTGTAGACCAATGTTTGGGTCATGTTTCATGGAATTCTATGAACGTTCAATAATTAGCTGTTTTGCACGGTTTATTAAAGCATGTTCGTTTCCATTTTTACACTAACTTGTAATTATAATTACGCTTAGCAAATTTACCACACAAATGCATGGGTCTAGACCACATTTTGGTGAAGTTTCGTGGAATTCTGAGAACGTTTGATACTAAGCTGTTTTGCACGATTTTTTTAAAGCAAGTTCGTTTCCCTTTTACACTAACTTGTAGTTATTATTATGCTTATCAAATTTACCACACAAATGCATGGGACTAGACCTACGTTTGGTTCAAGTTTCATCGAATTGTAAGAACGTTCAAAATTTAGCTGTTTTGCACGGTTTTATTAAAGGAAGTTCGTTTCCCTTTTACACTGACTTGTAGTTATTATCACGCTTAGCAAATTTACCACACAAATGCATGGGTCAAGGCCTACCTTTGGTTCGAGTTTCGTGGAATTTTGAGAACATTCAAAATTTAGCTGTTTTGCATGGTTTTAGTAAAACAAGTTCGTTTCCCTTATACACTAGCTTTTATTTATTATTACGCTTTGCAAATTTACGACACAAACGAATGGGTGTAGACCAGCGTTTGGGTTAAGTTTCATGGAATTCTATGAACGTTCAATATTTAGCTGTTTTGCACGGTTTATTAAAGCAAGTTCGTTTCCATTTTTACACTAACTTGTAATTATAATTACGCTTAGCAAATTTACCACACTAATACATGGGTCTAGACCACATTTGGGTCAAGTTTCGTGGAATTCTGAGAACGTTTGATACTAAGCTGTTTTGCAGGATTTTTTTAAAGCAAGTTCGTTTCCCTTTTACACTAACTTGTAGTTATTATTATGCTTATCAAATTTACCACACAAATGCATGGGACTAGACCAACGTTTGGTTCAAGTTTCATCGAATTGTGAGAACGTTCAAAATTTAGCTGTTTTGCACGGTTTTATTAAAGGAAGTTCGTTTCCCTTTTACACTGACTTGTAGTTATTATCACGCTTAACAAATTTACCACACAAATGCATGGGTCAAGACATAACTTTGGTTCGAGTTTCGTGGAATTTTGAGAACATTCAAAATTTAGCTGTTTTGCATGGTTTTAGTAAAACAAGTTCGTTTCCCTTATACACTAGCTTTTATTTATTATTACGCTTTGCAAATTTACGACACAAACGAATGGGTGTAGACCAGCGTTTGGGTCAAGTTTCATGGAATTCTATGAACGTTCAATATTTAGCTGTTTTGCACGGTTTATTAAAGCAAGTTCGTTTCCATTTTTACACTAACTTGTAATTATAATTACGCTTAGCAAATTTACCACACAAATGCATGGGTCTACACCACATTTGGGTCAAGTTTCGTGGAATTCTGAGAACGTTTGATACTAAGCTGTTTTGCACGATTTTTTTAAAGCAAGTTCGTTTCCCTTTTACACTACTTGTAGTTATTATTATGCTTATCAAATTTACCACACAAATGCATGGGACTAGACCTACGTTTGGTTCAAGTTTCTTCGAATTGTGAGAACGTTCAAAACTTAGCTCTTTTGCACGGTTTTATTAAAGCAAGTTCGTTTCCCTTTTACAGTGACTTGTAGTTATTATTACGCTTAACAAATTTACCACACAAATGCATTGGTCAAGACCTACGTGTGGTTCGAGTTTCGTGGAATTCTGAGAACATTCAAAATTTAGCTGTTTTGCATGGTTTTAGTAAAGCAACTTCGTTTCCCTTATACACTAACTTTTATTTGTTATTACGCTTTGCAAATTTACGACACAAATGCATGGGTGTAGACCAATGTTTGGGTCATGTTTCATGGAATTCTATGAACGTTCAATAATTAGCTGTTTTGCACGGTTTATTAAAGCAAGTTCGTTTCCATTTTTACACTAACTTGTAATTATAATTACGCTTAGCAAATTTACCACACTAATACATGGGTCTAGACCACATTTGGGTCAAGTTTCGTGGAATTCTGAGAACGTTTGATACTAAGCTGTTTTGCAGGATTTTTTTAAAGCAAGTTCGTTTCCCTTTTACACTAACTTGTAGTTATTATTATGCTTATCAAATTTACCACACAAATGCATGGGACTAGACCAACGTTTGGTTCAAGTTTCATCGAATTGTGAGAACGTTCAAAATTTAGCTGTTTTGCACGGTTTTATTAAAGGAAGTTCGTTTCCCTTTTACACTGACTTGTAGTTATTATCACGCTTAACAAATTTACCACACAAATGCATGGGTCAAGACCTAACTTTGGTTCGAGTTTCGTGGAATTTTGACAACATTCAAAATTTAGCTGTTTTGCATGGTTTTAGTAAAACAAGTTCGTTTCCCTTATACACTAGCTTTTATTTATTATTACGCTTTGCAAATTTACGACACAAACGAATGGGTGTAGACCAGCGTTTGGGTCAAGTTTCATGGAATTCTATGAACGTTCAATATTTAGCTGTTTTGCACGGTTTATTAAAGCAAGTTCGTTTCCATTTTTACACTAACTTGTAATTATAATTACGCTTAGCAAATTTACCACACAAATGCATGGGTCTACACCACATTTGGGTCAAGTTTCGTGGAATTCTGAGAACGTTTGATACTAAGCTGTTTTGCACGATTTTTTTAAAGCAAGTTCGTTTCCCTTTTACACTACTTGTAGTTATTATTATGCTTATCAAATTTACCACACAAATGCATGGGACTAGACCTACGTTTGGTTCAAGTTTCTTCGAATTGTGAGAACGTTCAAAACTTAGCTCTTTTGCACGGTTTTATTAAAGCAAGTTCGTTTCCCTTTTACAGTGACTTGTAGTTATTATTACGCTTAACAAATTTACCACACAAATGCATTGGTCAAGACCTACGTGTGGTTCGAGTTTCGTGGAATTCTGAGAACATTCAAAATTTAGCTGTTTTGCATGGTTTTAGTAAAGCAACTTCGTTTCCCTTATACACTAACTTTTATTTGTTATTACGCTTTGCAAATTTACGACACAAATGCATGGGTGTAGACCAATGTTTGGGTCATGTTTCATGGAATTCTATGAACGTTCAATAATTAGCTGTTTTGCACGGTTTATTAAAGCATGTTCGTTTCCATTTTTACACTAACTTGTAATTATAATTACGCTTAGCAAATTTACCACACAAATGCATGGGTCTAGACCACATTTTGGTCAAGTTTCGTGGAATTCTGAGAACGTTTGATACTAAGCTGTTTTGCACGATTTTTTTAAAGCAAGTTCGTTTCCCTTTTACACTAACTTGTAGTTATTATTATGCTTATCAAATTTACCACACAAATGCATGGGACTAGACCTACGTTTGGTTCAAGTTTCATCGAATTGTAAGAACGTTCAAAATTTAGCTGTTTTGCACGGTTTTATTAAAGGAAGTTCGTTTCCCTTTTACACTGACTTGTAGTTATTATCACGCTTAGCAAATTTATCACACAAATGCATGGGTCAAGACCTAACTTTGGTTCGAGTATCGTGGAATTTTGAGAACATTCAAAATTTAGCTGTTTTGCATGGTTTTAGTAAAACAAGTTCGTTTCCCTTATACACTAGCTTTTATTTATTATTACGCTTTGCAAATTTACGACACAAACAAATGGGTGTAGACCAGCGTTTGGGTCAAGTTTCATGGAATTCTATGAACGTTCAATATTTAGCTGTTTTGCACGGTTTATTAAAGCAAGTTCGTTTCCATTTTTACACTAACTTGTAATTATAATTACGCTTAGCAAATTTACCACACAAATGCATGGGTCTAGACCACATTTGGGTCAAGTTTCGTGGAATTCTGAGAACGTTTGATACTAAGCTGTTTTGCACGATTTTTTTAAAGCAAGTTCGTTTCCCTTTTACACTAACTTGTAGTTATTATTATGCTTATCAAATTTACCACACAAATGCATGGGACTAGCCCTACGTTTGGTTCAAGTTTCTTCGAATTGTGAGAACGTTCAAAACTTAGCTCTTTTGCACGGTTTTATTAAAGCAAGCTCGTTTCCCTTTTACAGTGACTTGTAATTATTATCACGCTTAGCAAATTTACCACACAAATGCATGGGTCAAGGCCTACCTTTGGTTCGAGTTTCGTGGAATTTTGAGAACATTCAAAATTTAGCTGTTTAGCATGGTTTAAGAAAAACAAGTTCGTTTCCCTTATACACTAGCTTTTATTTATTATTACGCTTTGCAAATTTACGACACAAACGAATGGGTGTAGACCAGCGTTTGGGTCAAGTTTCATGGAATTCTATTAACGTTCAATATTTAGCTGTTTTGCACGGTTTATTAAAGCAAGTTCGTTTTCATTTTTACACTAACTTGTAATTATAATTACGCTTAGTAAATTTACCACACAAATGCATGGGTCTAGACCACATTTGGGTCAAGTTTCGTGGAATTCTGAGAACGTTTGATACTAAGCTGTTTTGCACGATTTTTTTAAAGCAAGTTCGTTTCCCTTTTACACTAACTTGTAGTTATAATTATGCTTATCAAATTTACCACACAAATGCATGGGACTAGACCAACGTTTGGTTCAAGTTTCATCGAATTGTGAGAACGTTCAAAATTTAGCTGTTTTGCACGGTTTTATTAAAGGAAGTTCGTTTCCCTTTTACACTGACTTGTAGTTATTATCACGCTTAGCAAATTTACCACACAAATGCATGGGTCAAGACCTAACTTTGGTTCGAGTATCGTGGAATTTTGAGAACATTCAAAATTTAGCTGTTTTGCATGGTTTTAGTAAAACAAGTTCGTTTCCCTTATACACTAGCTTTTATTTATTATTACGCTTTGCAAATTTACGACACAAACAAATGGGTGTAGACCAGCGTTTGGGTCAAGTTTCATGGAATTCTATGAACGTTCAATATTTAGCTGTTTTGCACGGTTTATTAAAGCAAGTTCGTTTCCATTTTTACACTAACTTGTAATTATAATTACGCTTAGCAAATTTACCACACAAATGCATGGGTCTAGACCACATTTGGGTCAAGTTTCGTGGAATTCTGAGAACGTTTGATACTAAGCTGTTTTGCACGATTTTTTTAAAGCAAGTTCGTTTCCCTTTTACACTAACTTGTAGTTATTATTATGCTTATCAAATTTACCACACAAATGCATGGGACTAGCCCTACGTTTGGTTCAAGTTTCTTCGAATTGTGAGAACGTTCAAAACTTAGCTCTTTTGCACGGTTTTATTAAAGCAAGCTCGTTTCCCTTTTACAGTGACTTGTAATTATTATCACGCTTAGCAAATTTACCACACAAATGCATGGGTCAAGGCCTACCTTTGGTTCGAGTTTCGTGGAATTTTGAGAACATTCAAAATTTAGCTGTTTAGCATGGTTTAAGAAAAACAAGTTCGTTTCCCTTATACACTAGCTTTTATTTATTATTACGCTTTGCAAATTTACGACACAAACGAATGGGTGTAGACCAGCGTTTGGGTCAAGTTTCATGGAATTCTATTAACGTTCAATATTTAGCTGTTTTGCACGGTTTATTAAAGCAAGTTCGTTTTCATTTTTACACTAACTTGTAATTATAATTACGCTTAGTAAATTTACCACACAAATGCATGGGTCTAGACCACATTTGGGTCAAGTTTCGTGGAATTCTGAGAACGTTTGATACTAAGCTGTTTTGCACGATTTTTTTAAAGCAAGTTCGTTTCCCTTTTACACTAACTTGTAGTTATTATTATGCTTATCAAATTTACCACACAAATGCATGGGACTAGACCTACGTTTGGTTCAAGTTTCATCGAATTGTAAGAACGTTCAATATTTAGCTGTTTTGCACGGTTTATTAAAGCAAGTTCGTTTCCATTTTTACACTAACTTGTAATTATAATTACGCTTAGCAAATTTACCACACAAATGCATGGGTCTAGACCATATTTGGGTCAAGTTTCGTGGAATTCTGAGAACGTTTGATACTAAGCTGTTTTGCAGAATTTTTTTAAAGCAAGTTCGTTTCCCTTTTACACTAACTTGTAGTTATTATTATGCTTATCAAATTTACCACACAAATGCATGGGACTAAACCTACGTTTGGTTCAAGTTTCATCGAATTGTAAGAACGTTCAAAATTTAGCTGTTTTGCACGGTTTTATTAAAGGAAGTTCGTTTCCCTTTTACACTGACTTGTAGTTATTATTACGCTTAGCAAATTTACCACACAAATGCATGGGTAAAGACCTACGTGTGGTTCGAGTTTCGTGGAATTCTGAGAACATTCAAAATTTAGCTGTTTTGCATGGTTTTAGTAAAGCAACTTCGTTTCCCTTATACACTAACTTTTATTTGTTATTACGCTTTGCAAATTTACGACACAAATGCATGGGTGTAGACCAATGTTTGGGTCAAGTTTCATGGAATTCTATGAACGTTCAATATTTAGCTGTTTTGCACGGTTTATTAAAGCAAGTTCGTTCCCATTTTTACACTAACTTGTAATTATAATTACGCTTAGCAAATTTACCACACAAATGCATGGGTCTAGACCACATTTTGGTCAAGTTTCGTGGAATTCTGAGAACGTTTGATACTAAGCTGTTTTGCAGGATTTTTTTAAAGCAAGTTCGTTTCCCTTTTACACTAACTTGTAGTTATTATTATGCTTATCAAATTTACCACACAAATGCATGGGACTAAACCTACGTTTGGTTCAAGTTTCATCGAATTGTAAGAACGTTCAAAATTTAGCTGTTTTGCACGGTTTTATTAAAGGAAGTTCGTTTCCCTTTTACACTGACTTGTAGTTATTATCACGCTTAGCAAATTTACCACACAAATGCATGGGTCAAGGCCTACCTTTGGTTCGAGTTTCGTGGAATTTTGAGAACATTCAAAATTTAGCTGTTTTGCATGGTTTTAGTAAAACAAGTTCGTTTCCCTTATACACTAGCTTTTATTTATTATTACGCTTTGCAAATTTACGACACAAACGAATGGGTGTAGACCAGCGTTTGGGTTAAGTTTCATGGAATTCTATGAACGTTCAATATTTAGCTGTTTTGCACGGTTTATTAAAGCAAGTTCGTTTCCATTTTTACACTAACTTGTAATTATAATTACGCTTAGCAAATTTACCACACTAATACATGGGTCTAGACCACATTTGGGTCAAGTTTCGTGGAATTCTGAGAACGTTTGATACTAAGCTGTTTTGCAGGATTTTTTTAAAGCAAGTTCGTTTCCCTTTTACACTAACTTGTAGTTATTATTATGCTTATCAAATTTACCACACAAATGCATGGGACTAGACCAACGTTTGGTTCAAGTTTCATCGAATTGTGAGAACGTTCAAAATTTAGCTGTTTTGCACGGTTTTATTAAAGGAAGTTCGTTTCCCTTTTACACTGACTTGTAGTTATTATCACGCTTAACAAATTTACCACACAAATGCATGGGTCAAGACCTAACTTTGGTTCGAGTTTCGTGGAATTTTGAGAACATTCAAAATTTAGCTGTTTTGCATGGTTTTAGTAAAACAAGTTCGTTTCCCTTATACACTAGCTTTTATTTATTATTACGCTTTGCAAATTTACGACACAAACGAATGGGTGTAGACCAGCGTTTGGGTCAAGTTTCATGGAATTCTATGAACGTTCAATATTTAGCTGTTTTGCACGGTTTATTAAAGCAAGTTCGTTTCCATTTTTAAACTAACTTGTAATTATAATTACGCTTAGCAAATTTACCACACAAATACATGGGTCTACACCACATTTGGGTCAAGTTTCGTGGAATTCTGAGAACGTTTGATACTAAGCTGTTTTGCACGATTTTTTTAAAGCAAGTTCGTTTCCCTTTTACACTACTTGTAGTTATTATTATGCTTATCAAATTTACCACACAAATGCATGGGACTAGACCTACGTTTGGTTCAAGTTTCTTCGAATTGTGAGAACGTTCAAAACTTAGCTCTTTTGCACGGTTTTATTAAAGCAAGTTCGTTTCCCTTTTACAGTGACTTGTAGTTATTATTACGCTTAACAAATTTACCACACAAATGCATGGGTCAAGACCTATACGTGGTTCGAGTTTCGTGGAATTCTGAGAACATTCAAAATTTAGCTGTTTTGCATGGTTTTAGTAAAGCAACTTCGTTTCCCTTATACACTAACTTTTATTTGTTATTACGCTTTGCAAATTTACGACACAAATGCATGGGTGTAGACCAATGTTTGGGTCATG
This sequence comes from Sesamum indicum, assembly GCF_026168435.1. Taxonomy (NCBI): domain Eukaryota; kingdom Viridiplantae; phylum Streptophyta; class Magnoliopsida; order Lamiales; family Pedaliaceae; genus Sesamum; species Sesamum indicum. The sequence continues at coordinate 12,470,397 of NC_142659.1, forward strand.
TTTCATGGAATTCTATGAACGTTCAATAATTAGCTGTTTTGCACGGTTTATTAAAGCAAGTTCGTTTCCATTTTTACACTAACTTGTAATTATAATTACGCTTAGCAAATTTACCACACAAATGCATGGGTCTAGACCACATTTTGGTCAAGTTTCGTGGAATTCTGAGAACGTTTGATACTAAGCTGTTTTGCAGGATTTTTTTAAAGCAAGTTCGTTTCCCTTTTACACTAACTTGTAGTTATTATTATGCTTATCAAATTTACCACACAAATGCATGGGACTAGACCTACGTTTGGTTCAAGTTTCATCGAATTGTAAGAACGTTCAAAATTTAGCTGTTTTGCACGGTTTTATTAAAGGAAGTTCGTTTCCCTTTTACACTGACTTGTAGTTATTATCACGCTTAGCAAATTTACCACACAAATGCATGGGTCAAGACCTACCTTTGGTTCGAGTTTCGTGGAATTTTGAGAACATTCAAAATTTAGCTGTTTTGCATGGTTTTAGTAAAACAAGTTCGTTTCCCTTATACACTAGCTTTTATTTATTATTACGCTTTGCAAATTTACGACACAAACAAATGGGTGTAGACCAGCGTTTGGGTCAAGTTTCATGGAATTCTATGAACGTTCAATATTTAGCTGTTTTGCACGGTTTATTAAAGCAAGTTCGTTTCCATTTTTACACTAACTTGTAATTATAATTACGCTTAGCAAATTTACCACACAAATGCATGGGTCTAGACCACATTTGGGTCAAGTTTCGTGGAATTCTGAGAACGTTTGATACTAAGCTGTTTTGCAGGATTTTTTTAAAGCAAGTTCGTTTCCCTTTTACACTAACTTGTAGTTATTATTATGCTTATCAAATTTACCACACAAATGCATGGGACTAGACCTACGTTTGGTTCAAGTTTCTTCGAATTGTGAGAACGTTCAAAACTTAGCTCTTTTGCACGGTTTTATTAAAGCAAGCTCGTTTCCCTTTTACAGTGACTTGTAATTATTATCACGCTTAGCAAATTTACTACACAAATGCATGGGTCAAGGCCTACCTTTGGTTCGAGTTTCGTGGAATTTTGAGAACATTCAAAATTTAGCTGTTTAGCATGGTTTAAGAAAAACAAGTTCGTTTCCCTTATACACTAGCTTTTATTTATTATTACGCTTTGCAAATTTACGACACAAACGAATGGGTGTAGACCAGCGTTTGGGTCAAGTTTCATGGAATTCTATTAACGTTCAATATTTAGCTGTTTTGCACGGTTTATTAAAGCAAGTTCGTTTTCATTTTTACACTAACTTGTAATTATAATTACGCTTAGTAAATTTAGCACACAAATGCATGGGTCTAGACCACATTTGGGTCAAGTTTCGTGGAATTCTGAGAACGTTTGATACTAAGCTGTTTTGCACGATTTTTTTAAAGCAAGTTCGTTTCCCTTTTACACTAACTTGTAGTTATTATTATGCTTATCAAATTTACCACACAAATGCATGGGACTAGACCTACGTTTGGTTCAAGTTTCATCGAATTGTAAGAACGTTCAATATTTAGCTGTTTTGCACGGTTTATTAAAGCAAGTTCGTTTCCATTTTTACACTAACTTGTAATTATAATTACGCTTAGCAAATTTACCACACAAATGCATGGGTCTAGACCATATTTGGGTCAAGTTTCTTGGAATTCTGAGAACGTTTGATACTAAGCTGTTTTGCAGGATTTTTTTAAAGCAAGTTCGTTTCCCTTTTACACTAACTTGTAGTTATTATTATGCTTATCAAATTTACCACACAAATGCATGGGACTAAACCTACGTTTGGTTCAAGTTTCATCGAATTGTAAGAACGTTCAAAATTTAGCTGTTTTGCACGGTTTTATTAAAGGAAGTTCGTTTCCCTTTTACACTGACTTGTAGTTATTATTACGCTTAGCAAATTTACCACACAAATGCATGGGTAAAGACCTACGTGTGGTTCGAGTTTCGTGGAATTTTGAGAACATTCAAAATTTAGCTGTTTTGCATGGTTTTAGTAAAGCAACTTCGTTTCCCTTATACACTAACTTTTATTTGTTATTACGCTTTGCAAATTTACGACACAAATGCATGGGTGTAGACCAATGTTTGGGTCAAGTTTCATGGAATTCTATGAACGTTCAATATTTAGCTGTTTTGCACGGTTTATTAAAGCAAGTTCGTTCCCATTTTTACACTAACTTGTAATTATAATTACGCTTAGCAAATTTACCACACAAATGCATGGGTCTAGACCACATTTTGGTCAAGTTTCGTGGAATTCTGAGAACGTTTGATACTAAGCTGTTTTGCAGGATTTTTTTAAAGCAAGTTCGTTTCCCTTTTACACTAACTTGTAGTTATTATTATGCTTATCAAATTTACCACACAAATGCATGGGACTAAACCTACGTTTGGTTCAAGTTTCATCGAATTGTAAGAACGTTCAAAATTTAGCTGTTTTGCACGGTTTTATTAAAGGAAGTTCGTTTCCCTTTTACACTGACTTGTAGTTATTATCACGCTTAGCAAATTTACCACACAAATGCATGGGTCAAGGCCTACCTTTGGTTCGAGTTTCGTGGAATTTTGAGAACATTCAAAATTTAGCTGTTTTGCATGGTTTTAGTAAAACAAGTTCGTTTCCCTTATACACTAGCTTTTATTTATTATTACGCTTTGCAAATTTACGACACAAACGAATGGGTGTAGACCAGCGTTTGGGTTAAGTTTCATGGAATTCTATGAACGTTCAATATTTAGCTGTTTTGCACGGTTTATTAAAGCAAGTTCGTTTCCATTTTTACACTAACTTGTAATTATAATTACGCTTAGCAAATTTACCACACTAATACATGGGTCTAGACCACATTTGGGTAAAGTTTCGTGGAATTCTGAGAACGTTTGATACTAAGCTGTTTTGCAGGATTTTTTTAAAGCAAGTTCGTTTCCCTTTTACACTAACTTGTAGTTATTATTATGCTTATCAAATTTACCACACAAATGCATGGGACTAGACCAACGTTTGGTTCAAGTTTCATCGAATTGTGAGAACGTTCAAAATTTAGCTGTTTTGCACGGTTTTATTAAAGGAAGTTCGTTTCCCTTTTACACTGACTTGTAGTTATTATCACGCTTAACAAATTTACCACACAAATGCATGGGTCAACACCTAACTTTGGTTCGAGTTTCGTGGAATTTTGAGAACATTCAAAATTTAGCTGTTTTGCATGGTTTTAGTAAAACAAGTTCGTTTCCCTTATACACTAGCTTTTATTTATTATTACGCTTTGCAAATTTACGACACAAACGAATGGGTGTAGACCAGCGTTTGGGTCAAGTTTCATGGAATTCTATGAACGTTCAATATTTAGCTGTTTTGCACGATTTATTAAAGCAAGTTCGTTTCCATTTTTACACTAACTTGTAATTATAATTACGCTTAGCAAATTTACCACACAAATGCATGGGTCTACACCACATTTGGGTCAAGTTTCGTGGAATTCTGAGAACGTTTGATACTAAGCTGTTTTGCACGATTTTTTTAAAGCAAGTTCGTTTCCCTTTTACACTACTTGTAGTTATTATTATGCTTATCAAATTTACCACACAAATGCATGGGACTAGACCTACGTTTGGTTCAAGTTTCTTCGAATTGTGAGAACGTTCAAAACTTAGCTCTTTTGCACGGTTTTATTAAAGCAAGTTCGTTTCCCTTTTACAGTGACTTGTAGTTATTATTACGCTTAACAAATTTACCACACAAATGCATGGGTCAAGACCTACGTGTGGTTCGAGTTTCGTGGAATTCTGAGAACATTCAAAATTTAGCTGTTTTGCATGGTTTTAGTAAAGCAACTTCGTTTCCCTTATACACTAACTTTTATTTGTTATTACGCTTTGCAAATTTACGACACAAATGCATGGGTGTAGACCAATGTTTGGGTCATGTTTCATGGAATTCTATGAACGTTCAATAATTAGCTGTTTTGCACGGTTTATTAAAGCAAGTTCGTTCCCATTTTTACACTAACTTGTAATTATAATTACGCTTAGCAAATTTACCACACAAATGCATGGGTCTAGACCACATTTTGGTCAAGTTTCGTGGAATTCTGAGAACGTTTGATACTAAGCTGTTTTGCAGGATTTTTTTAAAGCAAGTTCGTTTCCCTTTTACACTAACTTGTAGTTATTATTATGTTTATCAAATTTACCACACAAATGCATGGGACTAAACCTACGTTTGGTTCAAGTTTCATCGAATTGTAAGAACGTTCAAAATTTAGCTGTTTTGCACGGTTTTATTAAAGGAAGTTCGTTTCCCTTTTACACTGACTTGTAGTTATTATCACGCTAAGCAAATTTACCACACAAATGCATGGGTCAAGGCCTACCTTTGGTTCGAGTTTCGTGGAATTTTGAGAACATTCAAAATTTAGCTGTTTTGCATGGTTTTAGTAAAACAAGTTCGTTTCCCTTATACACTAGCTTTTATTTATTATTACGCTTTGCAAATTTACGACACAAACGAATGGGTGTAGACCAGCGTTTGGGTTAAGTTTCATGGAATTCTATGAACGTTCAATATTTAGCTGTTTTGCACGGTTTATTAAAGCAAGTTCGTTTCCATTTTTACACTAACTTGTAATTATAATTACGCTTAGCAAATTTACCACACTAATACATGGGTCTAGACCACATTTGGGTCAAGTTTCGTGGAATTCTGAGAACGTTTGATACTAAGCTGTTTTGCAGGATTTTTTTAAAGCAAGTTCGTTTCCCTTTTACACTAACTTGTAGTTATTATTATGCTTATCAAATTTACCACACAAATGCATGGGACTAGACCAACGTTTGGTTCAAGTTTCATCGAATTGTGAGAACGTTCAAAATTTAGCTGTTTTGCACGGTTTTATTAAAGGAAGTTCGTTTCCCTTTTACACTGACTTGTAGTTATTATCACGCTTAACAAATTTACCACACAAATGCATGGGTCAAGACCTAACTTTGGTTCGAGTTTCGTGGAATTTTGAGAACATTCAAAATTTAGCTGTTTTGCATGGTTTTAGTAAAACAAGTTCGTTTCCCTTATACACTAGCTTTTATTTATTATTACGCTTTGCAAATTTACGACACAAACGAATGGGTGTAGACCAGCGTTTGGGTCAAGTTTCATGGAATTCTATGAACGTTCAATATTTAGCTGTTTTGCACGGTTTATTAAAGCAAGTTCGTTTCCATTTTTACACTAACTTGTAATTATAATTACGCTTAGCAAATTTACCACACAAATGCATGGGTCTACACCACATTTGGGTCAAGTTTCGTGGAATTCTGAGAACGTTTGATACTAAGCTGTTTTGCACGATTTTTTTAAAGCAAGTTCGTTTCCCTTTTACACTACTTGTAGTTATTATTATGCTTATCAAATTTACCACACAAATGCATGGGACTAGACCTACGTTTGGTTCAAGTTTCTTCGAATTGTGAGAACGTTCAAAACTTAGCTCTTTTGCACGGTTTTATTAAAGCAAGTTCGTTTCCCTTTTACAGTGACTTGTAGTTATTATTACGCTTAACAAATTTACCACACAAATGCATGGGTCAAGACCTACGTGTGGTTCGAGTTTCGTGGAATTCTGAGAACATTCAAAATTTAGCTGTTTTGCATGGTTTTAGTAAAGCAACTTCGTTTCCCTTATACACTAACTTTTATTTGTTATTACGCTTTGCAAATTTACGACACAAATGCATGGGTGTAGACCAATGTTTGGGTCATGTTTCATGGAATTCTATGAACGTTCAATAATTAGCTGTTTTGCACGGTTTATTAAAGCAAGTTCGTTTCCTTTTTTACACTAACTTGTAATTATAATTACGCTTAGCAAATTTACCACACAAATGCATGGGTCTAGACCACATTTTGGTCAAGTTTCGTGGAATTCTGAGAACGTTTGATACTAAGCTGTTTTGCACGATTTTTTTAAAGCAAGTTCGTTTCCCTTTTACACTAATTTGTAGTTATTATTATGCTTATCAAATTTACCACACAAATGCATGGGACTAGACCTACGTTTGGTTCAAGTTTCATCGAATTGTAAGAACGTTCAAAATTTAGCTGTTTTGCACGGTTTTATTAAAGGAAGTTCGTTTCCCTTTTACACTGACTTGTAGTTATTATCACGCTTAGCAAATTTACCACACAAATGCATGGGTCAAGACCTAACTTTGGTTCGAGTTTCGTGGAATTTTGAGAACATTCAAAATTTAGCTGTTTTGCATGGTTTTAGTAAAACAAGTTCGTTTCCCTTATACACTAGCTTTTATTTATTATTACGCTTTGCAAATTTACGACACAAACAAATGGGTGTAGACCAGCGTTTGGGTCAAGTTTCATGGAATTCTATGAACGTTCAATATTTAGCTGTTTTGCACGGTTTATTAAAGCAAGTTCGTTTCCATTTTTACACTAACTTTTAATTATAATTACGCTTAGCAAATTTACCACACAAATGCATGGGTCTAGACCACATTTGGGTCAAGTTTCGTGGAATTCTGAGAACGTTTGATACTAAGCTGTTTTGCACGATTTTTTTAAAGCAAGTTCGTTTCCCTTTTACACTAACTTGTAGTTATTATTATGCTTATCAAATTTACCACACAAATGCATGGGACTAGACCTACGTTTGGTTCAAGTTTCTTCGAATTGTGAGAACGTTCAAAACTTAGCTCTTTTGCACGATTTTATTAAAGCAAGCTCGTTTCCCTTTTACAGTGACTTGTAATTATTATCACGCTTAGCAAATTTACCACACAAATGCATGGGTCAAGGCCTACCTTTGGTTCGAGTTTCGTGGAATTTTGAGAACATTCAAAATTTAGCTGTTTAGCATGGTTTAAGAAAAACAAGTTCGTTTCCCTTATACACTAGCTTTTATTTATTATTACGCTTTGCAAATTTACGACACAAACGAATGGGTGTAGACCAGCGTTTGGGTCAAGTTTCATGGAATTCTATTAACGTTCAATATTTAGCTGTTTTGCACGGTTTATTAAAGCAAGTTCGTTTTCATTTTTACACTAACTTGTAATTATAATTACGCTTAGTAAATTTACCACACAAATGCATGGGTCTAGACCACATTTGGGTCAAGTTTCGTGGAATTCTGAGAACGTTTGATACTAAGCTGTTTTGCACGATTTTTTTAAAGCAAGTTCGTTTCCCTTTTACACTAACTTGTAGTTATTATTATGCTTATCAAATTTACCACACAAATGCATGGGACTAGACCTACGTTTGGTTCAAGTTTCATCGAATTGTAAGAACGTTCAATATTTAGCTGTTTTGCACGGTTTATTAAAGCAAGTTCGTTTCCGTTTTTACACTAACTTGTAATTATAATTACGCTTAGCAAATTTACCACACAAATGCATGGGTCTAGACCATATTTGGGTCAAGTTTCGTGGAATTCTGAGAACGTTTGATACTAAGCTGTTTTGCAGGATTTTTTTAAAGCAAGTTCGTTTCCCTTTTACACTAACTTGTAGTTATTATTATGCTTATCAAATTTACCACACAAATGCATGGGACTAAACCTGCGTTTGGTTCAAGTTTCATCGAATTGTAAGAACGTTCAAAATTTAGCTGTTTTGCACGGTTTTATTAAAGGAAGTTCGTTTCCCTTTTACACTGAATTGTAGTTATTATTACGCTTAGCAAATTTACCACACAAATGCATGGGTAAAGACCTACGTGTGGTTCGAGTTTCGTGGAATTCTGAGAACATTCAAAATTTAGCTGTTTTGCATGGTTTTAGTAAAGCAACTTCGTTTCCCTTATACACTAACTTTTATTTGTTATTACGCTTTGCAAATTTACGACACAAATGCATGGGTGTAGACCAATGTTTGGGTCAAGTTTCATGGAATTCTATGAACGTTCAATATTTAGCTGTTTTGCACGGTTTATTAAAGCAAGTTCGTTCCCATTTTTACACTAACTTGTAATTATAATTACGCTTAGCAAATTTACCACACAAATGCATGGGTCTAGACCACATTTTGGTCAAGTTTCGTGGAATTCTGAGAACGTTTGATACTAAGCTGTTTTGCAGGATTTTTTTAAAGCAAGTTCGTTTCCCTTTTACACTAACTTGTAGTTATTATTATGTTTATCAAATTTACCACACAAATGCATGGGACTAAACCTACGTTTGGTTCAAGTTTCATCGAATTGTAAGAACGTTCAAAATTTAGCTGTTTTGCACGGTTTTATTAAAGGAAGTTCGTTTCCCTTTTACACTGACTTGTAGTTATTATCACGCTAAGCAAATTTACCACACAAATGCATGGGTCAAGGCCTACCTTTGGTTCGAGTTTCGTGGAATTTTGAGAACATTCAAAATTTAGCTGTTTTGCATGGTTTTAGTAAAGCAACTTCGTTTCCCTTATACACTAACTTTTATTTGTTATTACGCTTTGCAAATTTACGACACAAATGCATGGGTGTAGACCAATGTTTGGGTCAAGTTTCATGGAATTCTATGAACGTTCAATATTTAGCTGTTTTGCACGGTTTATTAAAGCAAGTTCGTTCCCATTTTTACACTAACTTGTAATTATAATTACGCTTAGCAAATTTACCACACTAATACATGGGTCTAGACCACATTTGGGTCAAGTTTCGTGGAATTCTGAGAACGTTTGATACTAAGCTGTTTTGCAGGATTTTTTTAAAGCAAGTTCGTTTCCCTTTTACACTAACTTGTAGTTATTATTATGCTTATCAAATTTACCACACAAATGCATGGGACTAGACCAACGTTTGGTTCAAGTTTCATCGAATTGTGAGAACGTTCAAAATTTAGCTGTTTTGCACGGTTTTATTAAAGGAAGTTCGTTTCCCTTTTACACTGACTTGTAGTTATTATCACGCTTAACAAATTTACCACACAAATGCATGGGTCAAGACCTAACTTTGGTTCGAGTTTCGTGGAATTTTGAGAACATTCAAAATTTAGCTGTTTTGCATGGTTTTAGTAAAACAAGTTCGTTTCCCTTATACACTAGCTTTTATTTATTATTACGCTTTGCAAATTTACGACACAAACGAATGGGTGTAGACCAGCGTTTGGGTCAAGTTTCATGGAATTCTATGAACGTTCAATATTTAGCTGTTTTGCACGGTTTATTAAAGCAAGTTCGTTTCCATTTTTACACTAACTTGTAATTATAATTACGCTTAGCAAATTTACCACACAAATGCATGGGTCTACACCACATTTGGGTCAAGTTTCGTGGAATTCTGAGAACGTTTGATACTAAGCTGTTTTGCACGATTTTTTTAAAGCAAGTTCGTTTCCCTTTTACACTACTTGTAGTTATTATTATGCTTATCAAATTTACCACACAAATGCATGGGACTAGACCTACGTTTGGTTCAAGTTTCTTCGAATTGTGAGAACGTTCAAAACTTAGCTCTTTTGCACGGTTTTATTAAAGCAAGTTCGTTTCCCTTTTACAGTGACTTGTAGTTATTATTACGCTTAACAAATTTACCACACAAATGCATGGGTCAAGACCTACGTGTGGTTCGAGTTTCGTGGAATTCTGAGAACATTCAAAATTTAGCTGTTTTGCATGGTTTTAGTAAAGCAACTTCGTTTCCCTTATACACTAACTTTTATTTGTTATTACGCTTTGCAAATTTACGACACAAATGCATGGGTGTAGACCAATGTTTGGGTCATGTTTCATGGAATTCTATGAACGTTCAATAATTAGCTGTTTTGCACGGTTTATTAAAGCAAGTTCGTTTCCTTTTTTACACTAACTTGTAATTATAATTACGCTTAGCAAATTTACCACACAAATGCATGGGTCTAGACCACATTTTGGTCAAGTTTCGTGGAATTCTGAGAACGTTTGATACTAAGCTGTTTTGCACGATTTTTTTAAAGCAAGTTCGTTTCCCTTTTACACTAATTTGTAGTTATTATTATGCTTATCAAATTTACCACACAAATGCATGGGACTAGACCTACGTTTGGTTCAAGTTTCATCGAATTGTAAGAACGTTCAAAATTTAGCTGTTTTGCACGGTTTTATTAAAGGAAGTTCGTTTCCCTTTTACACTGACTTGTAGTTATTATCACGCTTAGCAAATTTACCACACAAATGCATGGGTCAAGACCTAACTTTGGTTCGAGTTTCGTGGAATTTTGAGAACATTCAAAATTTAGCTGTTTTGCATGGTTTTAGTAAAACAAGTTCGTTTCCCTTATACACTAGCTTTTATTTATTATTACGCTTTGCAAATTTACGACACAAACAAATGGGTGTAGACCAGCGTTTGGGTCAAGTTTCATGGAATTCTATGAACGTTCAATATTTAGCTGTTTTGCACGGTTTATTAAAGCAAGTTCGTTTCCATTTTTACACTAACTTTTAATTATAATTACGCTTAGCAAATTTACCACACAAATGCATGGGTCTAGACCACATTTGGGTCAAGTTTCGTGGAATTCTGAGAACGTTTGATACTAAGCTGTTTTGCACGATTTTTTTAAAGCAAGTTCGTTTCCCTTTTACACTAACTTGTAGTTATTATTATGCTTATCAAATTTACCACACAAATGCATGGGACTAGACCTACGTTTGGTTCAAGTTTCTTCGAATTGTGAGAACGTTCAAAACTTAGCTCTTTTGCACGATTTTATTAAAGCAAGCTCGTTTCCCTTTTACAGTGACTTGTAATTATTATCACGCTTAGCAAATTTACCACACAAATGCATGGGTCAAGGCCTACCTTTGGTTCGAGTTTCGTGGAATTTTGAGAACATTCAAAATTTAGCTGTTTAGCATGGTTTAAGAAAAACAAGTTCGTTTCCCTTATACACTAGCTTTTATTTATTATTACGCTTTGCAAATTTACGACACAAACGAATGGGTGTAGACCAGCGTTTGGGTCAAGTTTCATGGAATTCTATTAACGTTCAATATTTAGCTGTTTTGCACGGTTTATTAAAGCAAGTTCGTTTTCATTTTTACACTAACTTGTAATTATAATTACGCTTAGTAAATTTACCACACAAATGCATGGGTCTAGACCACATTTGGGTCAAGTTTCGTGGAATTCTGAGAACGTTTGATACTAAGCTGTTTTGCACGATTTTTTTAAAGCAAGTTCGTTTCCCTTTTACACTAACTTGTAGTTATTATTATGCTTATCAAATTTACCACACAAATGCATGGGACTAGACCTACGTTTGGTTCAAGTTTCATCAAATTGTAAGAACGTTCAATATTTAGCTGTTTTGCACGGTTTATTAAAGCAAGTTCGTTTCCGTTTTTACACTAACTTGTAATTATAATTACGCTTAGCAAATTTACCACACAAATGCATGGGTCTAGACCATATTTGGGTCAAGTTTCGTGGAATTCTGAGAACGTTTGATACTAAGCTGTTTTGCAGGATTTTTTTAAAGCAAGTTCGTTTCCCTTTTACACTAACTTGTAGTTATTATTATGCTTATCAAATTTACCACACAAATGCATGGGACTAAACCTGCGTTTGGTTCAAGTTTCATCGAATTGTAAGAACGTTCAAAATTTAGCTGTTTTGCACGGTTTTATTAAAGGAAGTTCGTTTCCCTTTTACACTGAATTGTAGTTATTATTACGCTTAGCAAATTTACCACACAAATGCATGGGTAAAGACCTACGTGTGGTTCGAGTTTCGTGGAATTCTGAGAACATTCAAAATTTAGCTGTTTTGCATGGTTTTAGTAAAGCAACTTCGTTTCCCTTATACACTAACTTTTATTTGTTATTACGCTTTGCAAATTTACGACACAAATGCATGGGTGTAGACCAATGTTTGGGTCAAGTTTCATGGAATTCTATGAACGTTCAATATTTAGCTGTTTTGCACGGTTTATTAAAGCAAGTTCGTTCCCATTTTTACACTAACTTGTAATTATAATTACGCTTAGCAAATTTACCACACAAATGCATGGGTCTAGACCACATTTTGGTCAAGTTTCGTGGAATTCTGAGAACGTTTGATACTAAGCTGTTTTGCAGGATTTTTTTAAAGCAAGTTCGTTTCCCTTTTACACTAACTTGTAGTTATTATTATGTTTATCAAATTTACCACACAAATGCATGGGACTAAACCTACGTTTGGTTCAAGTTTCATCGAATTGTAAGAACGTTCAAAATTTAGCTGTTTTGCACGGTTTTATTAAAGGAAGTTCGTTTCCCTTTTACACTGACTTGTAGTTATTATCACGCTAAGCAAATTTACCACACAAATGCATGGGTCAAGGCCTACCTTTGGTTCGAGTTTCGTGGAATTTTGAGAACATTCAAAATTTAGCTGTTTTGCATGATTTTAGTAAAACAAGTTCGTTTCCCTTATACACTAGCTTTTATTTATTATTACGCTTTGCAAATTTACGACACAAACGAATGGGTGTAGACCAGCGTTTGGGTTAAGTTTCATGGAATTCTATGAACGTTCAATATTTAGCTGTTTTGCACGGTTTATTAAAGCAAGTTCGTTTCCATTTTTACACTAACTTGTAATTATAATTACGCTTAGCAAATTTACCACACTAATACATGGGTCTAGACCACATTTGGGTCAAGTTTCGTGGAATTCTGAGAACGTTTGATACTAAGCTGTTTTGCAGGATTTTTTTAAAGCAAGTTCGTTTCCCTTTTACACTAACTTGTAGTTATTATTATGCTTATCAAATTTACCACACAAATGCATGGGACTAGACCAACGTTTGGTTCAAGTTTCATCGAATTGTGAGAACGTTCAAAATTTAACTGTTTTGCACGGTTTTATTAAAGGAAGTTCGTTTCCCTTTTACACTGACTTGTAGTTATTATCACGCTTAACAAATTTACCACACAAATGCATGGGTCAAGACCTAACTTTGGTTCGAGTTTCGTGGAATTTTGAGAACATTCAAAATTTAGCTGTTTTGCATGGTTTTAGTAAAACAAGTTCGTTTCCCTTATACACTAGCTTTTATTTATTATTACGCTTTGCAAATTTACGACACAAACGAATGGGTGTAGACCAGCGTTTGGGTCAAGTTTCATGGAATTCTATGAACGTTCAATATTTAGCTGTTTTGCACGGTTTATTAAAGCAAGTTCGTTTCCATTTTTACACTAACTTGTAATTATAATTACGCTTAGCAAATTTACCACACAAATGCATGGGTCTACACCACATTTGGGTCAAGTTTCGTGGAATTCTGAGAACGTTTGATACTAAGCTGTTTTGCACGATTTTTTTAAAGCAAGTTCGTTTCCCTTTTACACTACTTGTAGTTATTATTATGCTTATCAAATTTACCACACAAATGCATGGGACTAGACCTACGTTTGGTTCAAGTTTCTTCGAATTGTGAGAACGTTCAAAACTTAGCTCTTTTGCACGGTTTTATTAAAGCAAGTTCGTTTCCCTTTTACAGTGACTTGTAGTTATTATTACGCTTAACAAATTTACCACACAAATGCATGGGTCAAGACCTACGTGTGGTTCGAGTTTCGTGGAATTCTGAGAACATTCAAAATTTAGCTGTTTTGCATGGTTTTAGTAAAGCAACTTCGTTTCCCTTATACACTAACTTTTATTTGTTATTACGCTTTGCAAATTTACGACACAAATGCATGGGTGTAGACCAATGTTTGGGTCATGTTTCATGGAATTCTATGAACGTTCAATAATTAGCTGTTTTGCACGGTTTATTAAAGCAAGTTCGTTTCCTTTTTTACACTAACTTGTAATTATAATTACGCTTAGCAAATTTACCACACAAATGCATGGGTCTAGACCACATTTTGGTCAAGTTTCGTGGAATTCTGAGAACGTTTGATACTAAGCTGTTTTGCACGATTTTTTTAAAGCAAGTTCGTTTCCCTTTTACACTAATTTGTAGTTATTATTATGCTTATCAAATTTACCACACAAATGCATGGGACTAGACCTACGTTTGGTTCAAGTTTCATCGAATTGTAAGAACGTTCAATATTTAGCTGTTTTGCACGGTTTATTAAAGCAAGTTCGTTTCCATTTTTACACTAACTTTTAATTATAATTACGCTTAGCAAATTTACCACACAAATGCATGGGTCTAGACCACATTTGGGTCAAGTTTCGTGGAATTCTGAGAACGTTTGATACTAAGCTGTTTGGCACGATTTTTTTAAAGCAAGTTCGTTTCCCTTTTACACTAACTTGTAGTTATTATTATGCTTATCAAATTTACCACACAAATGCATGGGACTAGACCTACGTTTGGTTCAAGTTTCTTCGAATTGTGAGAACGTTCAAAACTTAGCTCTTTTGCACGATTTTATTAAAGCAAGCTCGTTTCCCTTTTACAGTGACTTGTAATTATTATCACGCTTAGCAAATTTACCACACAAATGCATGGGTCAAGGCCTACCTTTGGTTCGAGTTTCGTGGAATTTTGAGAACATTCAAAATTTAGCTGTTTAGCATGGTTTAAGAAAAACAAGTTCGTTTCCCTTATACACTAGCTTTTATTTATTATTACGCTTTGCAAATTTACGACACAAACGAATGGGTGTAGACCAGCGTTTGGGTCAAGTTTCATGGAATTCTATTAACGTTCAATATTTAGCTGTTTTGCACGGTTTATTAAAGCAAGTTCGTTTTCATTTTTAAACTAACTTGTAATTATAATTACGCTTAGTAAATTTACCACACAAATGCATGGGTCTAGACCACATTTGGGTCAAGTTTCGTGGAATTCTGAGAACGTTTGATACTAAGCTGTTTTGCACGATTTTTTTAAAGCAAGTTCGTTTCCCTTTTACACTAACTTGTAGTTATTATTATGCTTATCAAATTTACCACACAAATGCATGGGACTAGACCTACGTTTGGTTCAAGTTTCATCGAATTGTAAGAACGTTCAATATTTAGCTGTTTTGCACGGTTTATTAAAGCAAGTTCGTTTCCATTTTTACACTAACTTGTAATTATAATTACGCTTAGCAAATTTACCACACAAATGCATGGGTCTAGACCATATTTGGGTCAAGTTTCGTGGAATTCTGAGAAACGTTTGATACTAAGCTGTTTTGCAGGATTTTTTTAAAGCAAGTTCGTTTCCCTTTTACACTAACTTGTAGTTATTATTATGCTTATCAAATTTACCACACAAATGCATGGGACTAAACCTACGTTTGGTTCAAGTTTCATCGAATTGTAAGAACGTTCAAAATTTAGCTGTTTTGCACGGTTTTATTAAAGGAAGTTCGTTTCCCTTTTACACTGACTTGTAGTTATTATTACGCTTAGCAAATTTACCACACAAATGCATGGGTAAAGACCTACGTGTGGTTCGAGTTTCGTGGAATTCTGAGAACATTCAAAATTTAGCTGTTTTGCATGGTTTTAGTAAAGCAACTTCGTTTCCCTTATACACTAACTTTTATTTGTTATTACGCTTTGCAAATTTACGACACAAATGCATGGGTGTAGACCAATGTTTGGGTCAAGTTTCATGGAATTCTATGAACGTTCAATATTTAGCTGTTTTGCACGGTTTATTAAAGCAAGTTCGTTCCCATTTTTACACTAACTTGTAATTATAATTACGCTTAGCAAATTTACCACACAAATGCATGGGTCTAGACCACATTTTGGTCAAGTTTCGTGGAATTCTGAGAACGTTTGATACTAAGCTGTTTTGCAGGATTTTTTTAAAGCAAGTTCGTTTCCCTTTTACACTAACTTGTAGTTATTATTATGCTTATCAAATTTACCACACAAATGCATGGGACTAAACCTACGTTTGGTTCAAGTTTCATCGAATTGTAAGAACGTTCAAAATTTAGCTGTTTTGCACGGTTTTATTAAAGGAAGTTCGTTTCCCTTTTACACTGACTTGTAGTTATTATCACGCTTAGCAAATTTACCACACAAATGCATGGATCAAGGCCTACCTTTGGTCCGAGTTTCGTGGAATTTTGAGAACATTCAAAATTTAGCTGTTTTGCATGGTTTTAGTAAAACAAGTTCGTTTCCCTTATACACTAGCTTTTATTTATTATTACGCTTTGCAAATTTACGACACAAACGAATGGGTGTAGACCAGCGTTTGGGTTAAGTTTCATGGAATTCTATGAACGTTCAATATTTAGCTGTTTTGCACGGTTTATTAAAGCAAGTTCGTTTCCATTTTTACACTAACTTGTAATTATAATTACGCTTAGCAAATTTACCACACTAATACATGGGTCTAGACCACATTTGGGTCAAGTTTCGTGGAATTCTGAGAACGTTTGATACTAAGCTGTTTTGCACGATTTTTTTAAAGCAAGTTCGTTTCCCTTTTACACTAACTTGTAGTTATTATTATGCTTATCAAATTTACCACACAAATGCATGGGACTAGACCAACGTTTGGTTCAAGTTTCATCGAATTGTGAGAACGTTCAAAATTTAGCTGTTTTGCACGGTTTTATTAAAGGAAGTTCGTTTCCCTTTTACACTGACTTGTAGTTATTATCACGCTTAACAAATTTACCACACAAATGCATGGGTCAAGACCTAACTTTGGTTCGAGTTTCGTGGAATTTTGAGAACATTCAAAATTTAGCTGTTTTGCATGGTTTTAGTAAAACAAGTTCGTTTCCCTTATACACTAGCTTTTATTTATTATTACGCTTTGCAAATTTACGACACAAACGAATGGGTGTAGACCAGCGTTTGGGTCAAGTTTCATGGAATTCTATGAACGTTCAATATTTAGCTGTTTTGCACGGTTTATTAAAGCAAGTTCGTTTCCATTTTTACACTAACTTGTAATTATAATTACGCTTAGCAAATTTACCACACAAATGCATGGGTCTACACCACATTTGGGTCAAGTTTCGTGGAATTCTGAGAACGTTTGATACTAAGCTGTTTTGCACGATTTTTTTAAAGCAAGTTCGTTTCCCTTTTACACTACTTGTAGTTATTATTATGCTTATCAAATTTACCACACAAATGCATGGGACTAGACCTACGTTTGGTTCAAGTTTCTTCGAATTGTGAGAACGTTCAAAACTTAGCTCTTTTGCACGGTTTTATTAAAGCAAGTTCGTTTCCCTTTTACAGTGACTTGTAGTTATTATTACGCTTAACAAATTTACCACACAAATGCATGGGTCAAGACCTACGTGTGGTTCGAGTTTCGTGGAATTCTGAGAACATTCAAAATTTAGCTGTTTTGCATGGTTTTAGTAAAGCAACTTCGTTTCCCTTATACACTAACTTTTATTTGTTATTACGCTTTGCAAATTTACGACACAAATGCATGGGTGTAGACCAATGTTTGGGTCATGTTTCATGGAATTCTATGAACGTTCAATAATTAGCTGTTTTGCACGGTTTATTAAAGCAAGTTCGTTTCCATTTTTACACTAACTTGGAATTATAATTACGCTTAGCAAAATTTACCACACAAATGCATGGGTCTAGACCACATTTTGGTCAAGTTTCGTGGAATTCTGAGAACGTTTGATACTAAGCTGTTTTGCACGATTTTTTTAAAGCAAGTTCGTTTCCCTTTTACACTAACTTGTAGTTATTATTATGCTTATCAAATTTACCACACAAATGCATGGGACTAGACCTACGTTTGGTTCAAGTTTCATCGAATTGTAAGAACGTTCAAAATTTAGCTGTTTTGCACGGTTTTATTAAAGGAAGTTCGTTTCCCTTTTACACTGACCTGTAGTTATTATCACGCTTAGCAAATTTACCACACAAATGCATGGGTCAAGACCTAACTTTGGTTCGAGTTTCGTGGAATTTTGAGAACATTCAAAATTTAGCTGTTTTGCATGGTTTTAGTAAAACAAGTTCGTTTCCCTTATACACTAGCTTTTATTTATTATTACGCTTTGCAAATTTACGACACAAACAAATGGGTGTAGACCAGCGTTTGGGTCAAGTTTCATGAAATTCTATGAACGTTCAATATTTAGCTGTTTGGCACGGTTTATTAAAGCAAGTTCATTTCCATTTTTACACTAACTTGTAATTATAATTACGCTTAGCAAATTTACCACACAAATGCATGGGTCTAGACCACATTTGGGTCAAGTTTCGTGGAATTCTGATAACGTTTGATACTAAGCTGTTTTGCACGATTTTTTTAAAGCAAGTTCGTTTCCCTTTTACACAAACTTGTAGTTATTATTATGCTTATCAAATTTACCACACAAATGCATGGGACTAGACCTACGTTTGGTTCAAGTTTCTTCGAATTGTGAGAACTTTCAAAACTTAGCTCTTTTGCACGGTTTTATTAAAGCAAGCTCGTTTCCCTTTTACAGTGACTTGTAATTATTATCACGCTTAGCAAATTTACCACACAAATGCATGGGTCAAGGCCTACCTTTGGTTCGAGTTTCGTGGAATTTTGAGAACATTCAAAATTTAGCTGTTTAGCATGGTTTAAGAAAAACAAGTTCGTTTCCCTTATACACTAGCTTTTATTTATTATTACGCTTTGCAAATTTACGACACAAACGAATGGGTGTAGACCAGCGTTTGGGTCAAGTTTCATGGAATTCTATTAACGTTCAATATTTAGCTGTTTTGCACGGTTTATTAAAGCAAGTTCATTTCCATTTTTACACTAACTTGTAATTATAATTACGCTTAGCAAATTTACCACACAAATGCATGGGTCTAGACCACATTTGGGTCAAGTTTCGTGGAATTCTGAGAACGTTTGATACTAAGCTGTTTTGCAGGATTTTTTTAAAGCAAGTTCGTTTCCCTTTTACACTAACTTGTAGTTATTATTATGCTTATCAAATTTACCACACAAATGCATGGGACTAGACCTACGTTTGGTTCAAGTTTCATCGAATTGTAAGAACGTTCAAAATTTAGCTGTTTTGCACGGTTTTATTAAAGGAAGTTCGTTTCCCTTTTACACTGACTTGTAGTTATTATCACGCTTAGCAAATTTACCACACAAATGCATGGGTCAAGGCCTACCTTTGGTTCGAGTTTCGTGGAATTTTGAGAACATTCAAAATTTAGCTGTTTTGCATGGTTTTAGTAAAACAAGTTCGTTTCCCTTATACACTAGCTTTTATTTATTATTACGCTTTGCAAATTTACGACACAAACGAATGGGTGTAGACCAGCGTTTAGGTCAAGTTTCATGGAATTCTATGAACGTTCAATATTTAGCTGTTTTGCACGGTTTATTAAAGCAAGTTCGTTTTCATTTTTACACTAACTTGTAATTATAATTACGCTTAGTAAATTTACCACACAAATGCATGGGTCTAGACCACATTTGGGTCAAGTTTCGTGGAATTCTGAGAACGTTTGATACTAAGCTGTTTTGCACGATTTTTTTAAAGCAAGTTCGTTTCCCTTTTACACTAACTTGTAGTTATTATTATGCTTATCAAATTTACCACACAAATGCATGGGACTAGACCTACGTTTGGTTCAAGTTTCATCGAATTGTAAGAACGTTCAATATTTAGCTGTTTTGCACGGTTTATTAAAGCAAGTTCGTTTCCATTTTTACACTAACTTGTAATTATAATTACGCTTAGCAAATTTACCACACAAATGCATGGGTCTAGACCATATTTGGGTCAAGTTTCGTGGAATTCTGAGAACGTTTGATACTAAGCTGTTTTGCAGGATTTTTTTAAAGCAAGTTCGTTTCCCTTTTACACTAACTTGTAGTTATTATTATGCTTATCAAATTTACCACACAAATGCATGGGACTAAACCTACGTTTGGTTCAAGTTTCATCGAATTGTAAGAACGTTCAAAATTTAGCTGTTTTGCACGGTTTTATTAAAGGAAGTTCGTTTCCCTTTTACACTGACTTGTAGTTATTATTACGCTTAGCAAATTTACCACACAAATGCATGGGTAAAGACCTACGTGTGGTTCGAGTTTCGTGGAATTCTAAGAACATTCAAAATTTAGCTGTTTTGCATGGTTTTAGTAAAGCAACTTCGTTTCCCTTATACACTAACTTTTATTTGTTATTACGCTTTGCAAATTTACGACACAAATGCATGGGTGTAGACCAATGTTTGGGTCAAGTTTCATGGAATTCTATGAACGTTCAATATTTAGCTGTTTTGCACGGTTTATTAAAGCAATTTCGTTCCCATTTTTACACTAACTTGTAATTATAATTACGCTTAGCAAATTTACCACACAAATGCATGGGTCTAGACCATATTTGGGTCAAGTTTCGTGGAATTCTGAGAACGTTTGATACTAAGCTGTTTTGCAGGATTTTTTTAAAGCAAGTTCGTTTCCCTTTTACACTAACTTGTAGTTATTATTATGCTTATCAAATTTACCACACAAATGCATGGGACTAAACCTACGTTTGGTTCAAGTTTCATCGAATTGTAAGAACGTTCAAAATTTAGCTGTTTTGCACGGTTTTATTAAAGGAAGTTCGTTTCCCTTTTACACTGACTTGTAGTTATTATTACGCTTAGCAAATTTACCACACAAATGCATGGGTAAAGACCTACGTGTGGTTCGAGTTTCGTGGAATTCTGAGAACATTCAAAATTTAGCTGTTTTGCATGGTTTTAGTAAAGCAACTTCGTTTCCCTTATACACTAACTTTTATTTGTTATTACGCTTTGCAAATTTACGACACAAATGCATGGGTGTAGACCAATGTTTGGGTCAAGTTTCATGGAATTCTATGAACGTTCAATATTTAGCTGTTTTGCACGGTTTATTAAAGCAATTTCGTTCCCATTTTTACACTAACTTGTAATTATAATTACGCTTAGCAAATTTACCACACAAATGCATGGGTCTAGACCACATTTTGGTCAAGTTTCGTGGAATTCTGAGAACGTTTGATACTAACCTGTTTTGCAGGATTTTTTTAAAGCAAGTTCGTTTCCCTTTTACACTAACTTGTAGTTATTATTATGCTTATCAAATTTACCACACAAATGCATGGGACTAAACCTACGTTTGGTTCAAGTTTCATCGAATTGTAAGAACGTTCAAAATTTAGCTGTTTTGCACGGTTTTATTAAAGGAAGTTCGTTTCCCTTTTACACTGACTTGTAGTTATTATCACGCTTAGCAAATTTACCACACAAATGCATGGGTCAAGGCCTACCTTTGGTTCGAGTTTCGTGGAATTTTGAGAACATTCAAAATTTAGCTGTTTTGCATGGTTTTAGTAAAACAAGTTCGTTTCCCTTATACACTAGCTTTTATTTATTATTACGCTTTGCAAATTTACGACACAAACGAATGGGTGTAGACCAGCGTTTGGGTCAAGTTTCATGGAATTCTATGAACGTTCAATATTTAGCTGTTTTGCACGGTTTATTAAAGCAAGTTCGTTTCCATTTTTACACTAACTTGTAATTATAATTACGCTTAGCAAATTTACCACACTAATGCATGGGTCTAGACCACATTTGGGTCAAGTTTCGTGGAATTCTGAGAACGTTTGATACTAAGCTGTTTTGCAGGATTTTTTTAAAGCAAGTTCGTTTCCCTTTTACACTAACTTGTAGTTATTATTATGCTTATCAAATTTACCACACAAATGCATGGGACTAGACCAACGTTTGGTTCAAGTTTCATCGAATTGTGAGAACGTTCAAAATTTAGCTGTTTTGCACGGTTTTATTAAAGGAAGTTCGTTTCCCTTTTACACTGACTTGTAGTTATTATCACGCTTAACAAATTTACCACACAAATGCATGGGTCAAGACCTAACTTTGGTTCGAGTTTCGTGGAATTTTGAGAACATTCAAAATTTAGCTGTTTTGCATGGTTTTAGTAAAACAAGTTCGTTTCCCTTATACACTAGCTTTTATTTATTATTACGCTTTGCAAATTTACGACACAAACGAATGGGTGTAGACCAGCGTTTGGGTCAAGTTTCATGGAATTCTATGAACGTTCAATATTTAGCTGTTTTGCACGGTTTATTAAAGCAAGTTCGTTTCCATTTTTACACTAACTTGTAATTATAATTACGCTTAGCAAATTTACCACACAAATGCATGGGTCTACACCACATTTGGGTCAAGTTTCGTGGAATTCTGAGAACGTTTTATACTAAGCTGTTTTGCACGATTTTTTTAAAACAAGTTCGTTTCCCTTTTACACTACTTGTAGTTATTATTATGCTTATCAAATTTACCACACAAATGCATGGGACTAGACCTACGTTTGGTTCAAGTTTCATCGAATTGTAAGAACGTTCAAAATTTAGCTGTTTTGCACGGTTTTATTAAAGGAAGTTCGTTTCCCTTTTACACTGACTTGTAGTTATTATCACGCTTAGCAAATTTACCACACAAATGCATGGGTCAAGGCCTACCTTTGGTTTGAGTTTCGTGGAATTTTGAGAACATTCAAAATTTAGCTGTTTTGCATGGTTTTAGTAAAACAAGTTCGTTTCCCTTATACACTAGCTTTTATTTATTATTACGCTTTGCAAATTTACGACACAAACGAATGGGTGTAGACCAGCGTTTAGGTCAAGTTTCATGGAATTCTATGAACGTTCAATATTTAGCTGTTTTGCACGGTTTATTAAAGCAAGTTCGTTTTCATTTTTACACTAACTTGTAATTATAATTACGCTTAGTAAATTTACCACACAAATGCATGGGTCTAGACCACATTTGGGTCAAGTTTCGTGGAATTCTGAGAACGTTTGATACTAAGCTGTTTTGCACGATTTTTTTAAAGCAAGTTCGTTTCCCTTTTACACTAACTTGTAGTTATTATTATGCTTATCAAATTTACCACACAAATGCATGGGACTAGACCTACGTTTGGTTCAAGTTTCATCGAATTGTAAGAACGTTCAATATTTAGCTGTTTTGCACGGTTTATTAAAGCAAGTTCGTTTCCATTTTTACACTAACTTGTAATTATAATTACGCTTAGCAAATTTACCACACAAATGCATGGGTCTAGACCATATTTGGGTCAAGTTTCGTGGAATTCTGAGAACGTTTGATACTAAGCTGTTTTGCACGATTTTTTTAAAGCAAGTTCGTTTCCCTTTTACACTAACTTGTAGTTATTATTATGCTTATCAAATTTACCACACAAATGCATGGGACTAGACCTACGTTTGGTTCAAGTTTCATCGAATTGTAAGAACGTTCAATATTTAGCTGTTTTGCACGGTTTATTAAAGCAAGTTCGTTTCCATTTTTACACTAACTTGTAATTATAATTACGCTTAGCAAATTTACCACACAAATGCATGGGTCTAGACCATATTTGGGTCAAGTTTCGTGGAATTCTGAGAACGTTTGATACTAAGCTGTTTTGCAGGATTTTTTTAAAGCAAGTTCGTTTCCCTTTTACACTAACTTGTAGTTATTATTATGCTTATCAAATTTACCACACAAATGCATGGGACTAAACCTACGTTTGGTTCAAGTTTCATCGAATTGTAAGAACGTTCAAAATTTAGCTGTTTTGCACGGTTTTATTAAAGGAAGTTCGTTTCCCTTTTACACTGACTTGTAGTTATTATTACGCTTAGCAAATTTACCACACAAATGCATGGGTAAAGACCTACGTGTGGTTCGAGTTTCGTGGAATTCTGAGAACATTCAAAATTTAGCTGTTTTGCATGGTTTTAGTAAAGCAACTTCGTTTCCCTTATACACTAACTTTTATTTGTTATTACGCTTTGCAAATTTACGACACAAATGCATGGGTGTAGACCAATGTTTGGGTCAAGTTTCATGGAATTCTATGAACGTTCAATATTTAGCTGTTTTGCACGGTTTATTAAAGCAATTTCGTTCCCATTTTTACACTAACTTGTAATTATAATTACGCTTAGCAAATTTACCACACAAATGCATGGGTCTAGACCATATTTGGGTCAAGTTTCGTGGAATTCTGAGAACGTTTGATACTAAGCTGTTTTGCAGGATTTTTTTAAAGCAAGTTCGTTTCCCTTTTACACTAACTTGTAGTTATTATTATGCTTATCAAATTTACCACACAAATGCATGGGACTAAACCTACGTTTGGTTCAAGTTTCATCGAATTGTAAGAACGTTCAAAATTTAGCTGTTTTGCACGGTTTTATTAAAGGAAGTTCGTTTCCCTTTTACACTGACTTGTAGTTATTATTACGCTTAGCAAATTTACCACACAAATGCATGGGTAAAGACCTACGTGTGGTTCGAGTTTCGTGGAATTCTGAGAACATTCAAAATTTAGCTGTTTTGCATGGTTTTAGTAAAGCAACTTCGTTTCCCTTATACACTAACTTTTATTTGTTATTACGCTTTGCAAATTTACGACACAAATGCATGGGTGTAGACCAATGTTTGGGTCAAGTTTCATGGAATTCTATGAACGTTCAATATTTAGCTGTTTTGCACGGTTTATTAAAGCAATTTCGTTCCCATTTTTACACTAACTTGTAATTATAATTACGCTTAGCAAATTTACCACACAAATGCATGGGTCTAGACCACATTTTGGTCAAGTTTCGTGGAATTCTGAGAACGTTTGATACTAACCTGTTTTGCAGGATTTTTTTAAAGCAAGTTCGTTTCCCTTTTACACTAACTTGTAGTTATTATTATGCTTATCAAATTTACCACACAAATGCATGGGACTAAACCTACGTTTGGTTCAAGTTTCATCGAATTGTAAGAACGTTCAAAATTTAGCTGTTTTGCACGGTTTTATTAAAGGAAGTTCGTTTCCCTTTTACACTGACTTGTAGTTATTATCACGCTTAGCAAATTTACCACACAAATGCATGGGTCAAGGCCTACCTTTGGTTCGAGTTTCGTGGAATTTTGAGAACATTCAAAATTTAGCTGTTTTGCATGGTTTTAGTAAAACAAGTTCGTTTCCCTTATACACTAGCTTTTATTTATTATTACGCTTTGCAAATTTACGACACAAACGAATGGGTGTAGACCAGCGTTTGGGTCAAGTTTCATGGAATTCTATGAACGTTCAATATTTAGCTGTTTTGCACGGTTTATTAAAGCAAGTTCGTTTCCATTTTTACACTAACTTGTAATTATAATTACGCTTAGCAAATTTACCACACTAATGCATGGGTCTAGACCACATTTGGGTCAAGTTTCGTGGAATTCTGAGAACGTTTGATACTAAGCTGTTTTGCAGGATTTTTTTAAAGCAAGTTCGTTTCCCTTTTACACTAACTTGTAGTTATTATTATGCTTATCAAATTTACCACACAAATGCATGGGACTAGACCAACGTTTGGTTCAAGTTTCATCGAATTGTGAGAACGTTCAAAATTTAGCTGTTTTGCACGGTTTTATTAAAGGAAGTTCGTTTCCCTTTTACACTGACTTGTAGTTATTATCACGCTTAACAAATTTACCACACAAATGCATGGGTCAAGACCTAACTTTGGTTCGAGTTTCGTGGAATTTTGAGAATATTCAAAATTTAGCTGTTTTGCATGGTTTTAGTAAAACAAGTTCGTTTCCCTTATACACTAGCTTTTATTTATTATTACGCTTTGCAAATTTACGACACAAACGAATGGGTGTAGACCAGCGTTTGGGTCAAGTTTCATGGAATTCTATGAACGTTCAATATTTAGCTGTTTTGCACGGTTTATTAAAGCAAGTTCGTTTCCATTTTTACACTAACTTGTAATTATAATTACGCTTAGCAAATTTACCACACAAATGCATGGGTCTACACCACATTTGGGTCAAGTTTCGTGGAATTCTGAGAACGTTTTATACTAAGCTGTTTTGCACGATTTTTTTAAAACAAGTTCGTTTCCCTTTTACACTACTTGTAGTTATTATTATGCTTATCAAATTTACCACACAAATGCATGGGACTAGACCTACGTTTGGTTCAAGTTTCATCGAATTGTAAGAACGTTCAAAATTTATCTGTTTTGCACGGTTTTATTAAAGGAAGTTCGTTTCCCTTTTACACTGACTTGTAGTTATTATCACGCTGAGCAAATTTACCACACAAATGCATGGGTCAAGGCCTACCTTTGGTTTGAGTTTCGTGGAATTTTGAGAACATTCAAAATTTAGCTGTTTTGCATGGTTTTAGTAAAACAAGTTCGTTTCCCTTATACACTAGCTTTTATTTATTATTACGCTTTGCAAATTTACGACACAAACGAATGGGTGTAGACCAGCGTTTAGGTCAAGTTTCATGGAATTCTATGAACGTTCAATATTTAGCTGTTTTGCACGGTTTATTAAAGCAAGTTCGTTTTCATTTTTACACTAACTTGTAATTATAATTACGCTTAGTAAATTTACCA
This sequence comes from Sesamum indicum, assembly GCF_026168435.1. Taxonomy (NCBI): domain Eukaryota; kingdom Viridiplantae; phylum Streptophyta; class Magnoliopsida; order Lamiales; family Pedaliaceae; genus Sesamum; species Sesamum indicum. The sequence continues at coordinate 12,496,777 of NC_142659.1, forward strand.
CACAAATGCATGGGTCTAGACCCTATTTGGGTCAAGTTTCGTGGAATTCTGAGAACGTTTGATACTAAGCTGTTTTGCACGATTTTTTTAAAGCAAGTTCGTTTCCCTTTTACACTAACTTGTAGTTATTATTATGCTTATCAAATTTACCACACAAATGCATGGGACTAGACCTACGTTTGGTTCAAGTTTCATCGAATTGTAAGAACGTTCAATATTTAGCTGTTTTGCACGGTTTATTAAAGCAAGTTCGTTTCCATTTTTACACTAACTTGTAATTATAATTACGCTTAGCAAATTTACCACACAAATGCATGGGTCTAGACCATATTTGGGTCAAGTTTCGTGGAATTCTGAGAACGTTTGATACTAAGCTGTTTTGCAGGATTTTTTTAAAGCAAGTTCGTTTCCCTTTTACACTAACTTGTAGTTATTATTATGCTTATCAAATTTACCACACAAATGCATGGGACTAAACCTACGTTTGGTTCAAGTTTCATCGAATTGTAAGAACGTTCAAAATTTAGCTGTTTTGCACGGTTTTATTAAAGGAAGTTCGTTTCCCTTTTACACTGACTTGTAGTTATTATTACGCTTAGCAAATTTACCACACAAATGCATGGGTAAAGACCTACGTGTGGTTCGAGTTTCGTGGAATTCTGAGAACATTCAAAATTTAGCTGTTTTGCATGGTTTTAGTAAAGCAACTTCGTTTCCCTTATACACTAACTTTTATTTGTTATTACGCTTGGCAAATTTACGACACAAATGCATGGGTGTAGACCAATGTTTGGGTCAAGTTTCATGGAATTCTATGAACGTTCAATATTTAGCTGTTTTGCACGGTTTATTAAAGCAAGTTCGTTCCCATTTTTACACTAACTTGTAATTATAATTACGCTTAGCAAATTTACCACACAAATGCATGGGTCTAGACCACATTTTGGTCAAGTTTCGTGGAATTCTGAGAACGTTTGATACTAAGCTGTTTTGCAGGATTTTTTTAAAGCAAGTTCGTTTCCCTTTTACACTAACTTGTAGTTATTATTATGCTTATCAAATTTACCACACAAATGCATGGGACTAAACCTACGTTTGGTTCAAGTTTCATCGAATTGTAAGAACGTTCAAAATTTAGCTGTTTTGCACGGTTTTATTAAAGGAAGTTCGTTTCCCTTTTACACTGACTTGTAGTTATTATCACGCTTAGCAAATTTACCACACAAATGCATGGGTCAAGGCCTACCTTTGGTTCGAGTTTCGTGGAATTTTGAGAACATTCAAAATTTAGCTGTTTTGCATGGTTTTAGTAAAACAAGTTCGTTTCCCTTATACACTAGCTTTTATTTATTATTACGCTTTGCAAATTTACGACACAAACGAATGGGTGTAGACCAGCGTTTGGGTTAAGTTTCATGGAATTCTATGAACGTTCAATATTTAGCTGTTTTGCACGGTTTATTAAAGCAAGTTCGTTTCCATTTTTACACTAACTTGTAATTATAATTACGCTTAGCAAATTTACCACACTAATACATGGGTCTAGACCACATTTGGGTCAAGTTTCGTGGAATTCTGAGAACGTTTGATACTAAGCTGTTTTGCAGGATTTTCTTAAAGCAAGTTCGTTTCCCTTTTACACTAACTTGTAGTTATTATTATGCTTATCAAATTTACCACACAAATGCATGGGACTAGACCAACGTTTGGTTCAAGTTTCATCGAATTGTGAGAACGTTCAAAATTTAGCTGTTTTGCACGGTTTTATTAAAGGAAGTTCGTTTTCCTTTTACACTGACTTGTAGTTATTATCACGCTTAACAAATTTACCACACAAATGCATGGGTCAAGACCTAACTTTGGTTCGAGTTTCGTGGAATTTTGAGAACATTCAAAATTTAGCTGTTTTGCATGGTTTTAGTAAAACAAGTTCGTTTCCCTTATACACTAGCTTTTATTTATTATTACGCTTTGCAAATTTACGACACAAACGAATGGGTGTAGACCAGCGTTTGGGTCAAGTTTCATGGAATTCTATGAACGTTCAATATTTAGCTGTTTTGCACGGTTTATTAAAGCAAGTTCGTTTCCATTTTTACACTAACTTGTAATTATAATTATGCTTAGCAAATTTACCACACAAATGCATGGGTCTACACCACATTTGGGTCAAATTTCGTGGAATTCTGAGAACGTTTGATACTAAGCTGTTTTGCACGATTTTTTTAAAGCAAGTTCGTTTCCCTTTTACACTACTTGTAGTTATTATTATGCTTATCAAATTTACCACACAAATGCATGGGACTAGACCTACGTTTGGTTCAAGTTTCTTCGAATTGTGAGAACGTTCAAAACTTAGCTCTTTTGCACGGTTTTATTAAAGCAAGTTCGTTTCCCTTTTACAGTGACTTGTAGTTATTATTACGCTTAACAAATTTACCACACAAATGCATGGGTCAAGACCTACGTGTGGTTCGAGTTTCGTGGAATTCTGAGAACATTCAAAATTTAGCTGTTTTGCATGGTTTTAGTAAAGCAACTTCGTTTCCCTTATACACTAACTTTTATTTGTTATTACGCTTTGCAAATTTACGACACAAATGCATGGGTGTAGACCAATGTTTGGGTCATGTTTCATGGAATTCTATGAACGTTCAATAATTAGCTGTTTTGCACGGTTTATTAAAGCAAGTTCGTTTCCATGTTTACACTAACTTGTAATTATAATTACGCTTAGCAAATTTACCACACAAATGCATGGGTCTAGACCACATTTTGGTCAAGTTTCGTGGAATTCTGAGAACGTTTGATACTAAGCTGTTTTGCACGATTTTTTTAAAGCAAGTTCGTTTCCCTTTTACACTAACTTGTAGTTATTATTATGCTTATCAAATTTACCACACAAATGCATGGGACTAGACCTACGTTTGGTTCAAGTTTCATCGAATTGTAAGAACGTTCAAAATTTAGCTGTTTTGCACGGTTTTATTAAAGGAAGTTCGTTTCCCTTTTACACTGACTTGTAGTTATTATCACGCTTAGCAAATTTACCACACAAATGCATGGGTCAAGACCTAACTTTGGTTCGAGTTTCGTGGAATTTTGAGAACATTCAAAATTTAGCTGTTTTGCATGGTTTAAGAAAAACAAGTTCGTTTCCCTTATACACTAGCTTTTATTTATTATTACGCTTTGCAAATTTACGACACAAACGAATGGGTGTAGACCAGCGTTTGGGTCAAGTTTCATGGAATTCTATTAACGTTCAATATTTAGCTGTTTTGCACGGTTTATTAAAGCAAGTTCGTTTCCATTTTTACACTAACTTGTAATTATAATTACGCTTAGCAAATTTACCACACAAATGCATGGGTCTAGACCACATTTGGGTCAAGTTTCGTGGAATTCTGAGAACGTTTGATACTAAGCTGTTTTGCACGATTTTTTTAAAGCAAGTTCGTTTCCCTTTTACACTAACTTGTAGTTATTATTATGCTTATCAAATTTACCACACAAATGCATGGGACTAGACCTACGTTTGGTTCAAGTTTCTTCGAATTGTGAGAACGTTCAAAACTTAGCTCTTTTGCACGGTTTTATTAAAGCAAGCTCGTTTCCCTTTTACAGTGACTTGTAATTATTATCACGCTTAGCAAATTTACCACACAAATGCATGGGTCAAGGCCTACCTTTGGTTCGAGTTTCGTGGAATTTTGAGAACATTCAAAATTTAGCTGTTTAGCATGGTTTAAGAAAAACAAGTTCGTTTCCCTTATACACTAGCTTTTATTTATTATTACGCTTTGCAAATTTACGACACAAACGAATGGGTGTAGACCAGCGTTTGGGTCAAGTTTCATGGAATTCTATTAACGTTCAATATTTAGCTGTTTTGCACGGTTTATTAAAGCAAGTTCGTCTCCATTTTTACACTAACTTGTAATTATAATTACGCTTAGCAAATTTACCACACAAATGCATGGGTCTAGACCACATTTGGGTCAAGTTTCGTGGAATTCTGAGAACGTTTGATACTAAGCTGTTTTGCAGGATTTTTTTAAAGCAAGTTCGTTTCCCTTTTACACTAACTTGTAGTTATTATTATGCTTATCAAATTTACCACACAAATGCATGGGACTAGACCTACGTTTGGTTCAAGTTTCATCGAATTGTAAGAACGTTCAAAATTTAGCTGTTTTGCACGGTTTTATTAAAGGAAGTTCGTTTCCCTTTTACACTGACTTGTAGTTATTATCACGCTTAGCAAATTTACCACACAAATGCATGGGTCAAGGCCTACCTTTGGTTCGAGTTTCGTGGAATTTTGAGAACATTCAAAATTTAGCTGTTTTGCATGGTTTTAGTAAAACAAGTTCGTTTCCCTTATACACTAGCTTTTATTTATTATTACGCTTTGCAAATTTACGACACAAACGAATGGGTGTAGACCAGCGTTTAGATCAAGTTTCATGGAATTCTATGAACGTTCAATATTTAGCTGTTTTGCACGGTTTATTAAAGCAAGTTCGTTTTCATTTTTACACTAACTTGTAATTATAATTACGCTTAGTAAATTTACCACACAAATGCATGGGTCTAGACCACATTTGGGTCAAGTTTCGTGGAATTCTGAGAACGTTTGATACTAAGCTGTTTTGCACGATTTTTTTACAGCAAGTTCGTTTCCCTTTTACACTAACTTGTAGTTATTATTATGCTTATCAAATTTACCACACAAATGCATGGGACTAGACCTACGTTTGGTTCAAGTTTCATCGAATTGTAAGAACGTTCAATATTTAGCTGTTTTGCACGGTTTATTAAAGCAAGTTCGTTTCCATTTTTACACTAACTTGTAATTATAATTACGCTTAGCAAATTTACCACACAAATGCATGGGTCTAGACCATATTTGGGTCAAGTTTCGTGGAATTCTGAGAACGTTTGATACTAAGCTGTTTTGCAGGATTTTTTTAAAGCAAGTTCGTTTCCCTTTTACACTAACTTGTAGTTATTATTATGCTTATCAAATTTTCCACACAAATGCATGGGACTAAACCTACGTTTGGTTCAAGTTTCATCGAATTGTAAGAACGTTCAAAATTTAGCTGTTTTGCACGGTTTTATTAAAGGAAGTTCGTTTCCCTTTTACACTGACTTGTAGTTATTATTACGCTTAGCAAATTTACCACACAAATGCATGGGTAAAGACCTACGTGTGGTTCGAGTTTCGTGGAATTCTGAGAACATTCAAAATTTAGCTGTTTTGCATGGTTTTAGTAAAGCAACTTCGTTTCCCTTATACACTAACTTTTATTTGTTATTACGCTTTGCAAATTTACGACACAAATGCATGGGTGTAGACCAATGTTTGGGTCAAGTTTCATGGAATTCTATGAACGTTCAATATTTAGCTGTTTTGCACGGTTTATTAAAGCAAGTTCGTTCCCATTTTTACACTAACTTGTAATTATAATTACGCTTAGCAAATTTACCACACAAATGCATGGGTCTAGACCACATTTTGGTCAAGTTTCGTGGAATTCTGAGAACGTTTGATACTAAGCTGTTTTGCAGGATTTTTTTAAAGCAAGTTCGTTTCCCTTTTACACTACTTGTAGTTATTATTATGCTTATCAAATTTACCACACAAATGCATGGGACTAGACCTACGTTTGGTTCAAGTTTCTTCGAATTGTGAGAACGTTCAAAACTTAGCTCTTTTGCACGGTTTTATTAAAGCAAGTTCGTTTCCCTTTTACAGTGACTTGTAGTTATTATTACGCTTAACAAATTTACCACACAAATGCATGGGTCAAGACCTACGTGTGGTTCGAGTTTCGTGGAATTCTGAGAACATTCAAAATTTAGCTGTTTTGCATGGTTTTAGTAAAGCAACTTCGTTTCCCTTATACACTAACTTTTATTTGTTATTACGCTTTGCAAATTTACGACACAAATGCATGGGTGTAGACCAATGTTTGGGTCATGTTTCATGGAATTTTATGAACGTTCAATAATTAGCTGTTTTGCACGGTTTATTAAAGCAAGTTCGTTTCCATTTTTACACTAACTTGTAATTATAATTACGCTTAGCAAATTTACCACACTAATGCATGGGTCTAGACCACATTTGGGTCAAGTTTCGTGGAATTCTGAGAACGTTTGATACTAAGCTGTTTTGCAGGATTTTTTTAAAGCAAGTTCGTTTCCCTTTTACACTAACTTGTAGTTATTATTATGCTTATCAAATTTACCACACAAATGCATGGGACTAGACCAACGTTTGGTTCAAGTTTCATCGAATTGTGAGAACGTTCAAAATTTAGCTATTTTGCACGGTTTTATTAAAGGAAGTTCGTTTCCCTTTTACACTGACTTGTAGTTATTATCACGCTTAACAAATTTACCACACAAATGCATGGGTCAAGACCTAACTTTGGTTCGAGTTTCGTGGAATTTTGAGAACATTCAAAATTTAGCTGTTTTGCATGGTTTTAGTAAAACAAGTTCGTTTCCCTTATACACTAGCTTTTATTTATTATTACGCTTTGCAAATTTACGACACAAACGAATGGGTGTAGACCAGCGTTTGGGTCAAGTTTCATGGAATTCTATAAACGTTCAATATTTAGCTGTTTTGCACGGTTTATTAAAGCAAGTTCGTTTCCATTTTTACACTAACTTGTAATTATAATTACGCTTAGCAAATTTACCACACAAATGCATGGGCCTAGACCACATTTGGGTCAAGTTTCGTGGAATTCTGAGAACGTTTGATACTAAGCTGTTTTGCACGATTTTTTTAAAGCAAGTTCGTTTCCCTTTTACACTACTTGTAGTTATTATTATGCTTATCAAATTTACCACACAAATGCATGGGACTAGACCTACGTTTGGTTCAAGTTTCTTCGAATTGTGAGAACGTTCAAAACTTAGCTCTTTTGCACGGTTTTATTAAAGCAAGTTCGTTTCCCTTTTACAGTGACTTGTAGTTATTATTACGCTTAACAAATTTACCACACAAATGCATGGGTCAAGACCTACGTGTGGTTCGAGTTTCGTGGAATTCTGAGAACATTCAAAATTTAGCTGTTTTGCATGGTTTTAGTAAAGCAACTTCGTTTCCCTTATACACTAACTTTTATTTGTTATTACGCTTTGCAAATTTACGACACAAATGCATGGGTGTAGACCAATGTTTGGGTCATGTTTCATGGAATTCTATGAACGTTCAATAATTAGCTGTTTTGCACGGTTTATTAAAGCAAGTTCGTTTCCATGTTTACACTAACTTGTAATTATAATTACGCTTAGCAAATTTACCACACAAATGCATGGGTCTAGACCACATTTTGGTCAAGTTTCGTGGAATTCTGAGAACGTTTGATACTAAGCTGTTTTGCACGATTTTTTTAAAGCAAGTTCGTTTCCCTTTTACACTAACTTGTAGTTATTATTATGCTTATCAAATTTACCACACAAATGCATGGGACTAGACCTACGTTTGGTTCAAGTTTCATCGAATTGTAAGAACGTTCAAAATTTAGCTGTTTTGCACGGTTTTATTAAAGGAAGTTCGTTTCCCTTTTACACTGACTTGTAGTTATTATCACGCTTAGCAAATTTACCACACAAATGCATGGGTCAAGACCTAACTTTGGTTCGAGTTTCGTGGAATTTTGAGAACATTCAAAATTTAGCTGTTTTGCATGGTTTTAGTAAAACAAGTTCGTTTCCCTTATACACTAGCTTTTATTTATTATTACGCTTTGCAAATTTACGACACAAACAAATGGGTGTAGACCAGCGTTTGGGTCAAGTTTCATGGAATTCTATGAACGTTCAATATTTAGCTGTTTTGCACGGTTTATTAAAGCAAGTTCGTTTCCATTTTTACACTAACTTGTAATTATAATTACGCTTAGCAAATTTACCACACAAATGCATGGGTCTAGACCACATTTGGGTCAAGTTTCGTGGAATTCTGAGAACGTTTGATACTAAGCTGTTTTGCACGATTTTTTTAAAGCAAGTTCGTTTCCCTTTTACACTAACTTGTAGTTATTATTATGCTTATCAAATTTACCACACAAATGCATGGGACTAGACCTACGTTTGGTTCAAGTTTCTTCGAATTGTGAGAACGTTCAAAATTTAGCTGTTTTGCACGGTTTTATTAAAGCAAGCTCGTTTCCCTTTTACAGTGACTTGTAATTATTATCACGCTTAGCAAATTTACCACACAAATGCATGGGTCAAGGCCTACCTTTGGTTCGAGTTTCGTGGAATTTTGAGAACATTCAAAATTTAGCTGTTTAGCATGGTTTAAGAAAAACAAGTTCGTTTCCCTTATACACTAGCTTTTATTTATTATTACGCTTTGCAAATTTACGACACAAACGAATGGGTGTAGACCAGCGTTTGGGTCAAGTTTCATGGAATTCTATTAACGTTCAATATTTAGCTGTTTTGCACGGTTTATTAAAGCAAGTTCGTTTCCATTTTTACACTAACTTGTAATTATAATTACGCTTAGCAAATTTACCACACAAATGCATGGGTCTAGACCACATTTGGGTCAAGTTTCGTGGAATTCTGAGAACGTTTGATACTAAGCTGTTTTGCAGGATTTTTTTAAAGCAAGTTCGTTTCCCTTTTACACTAACTTGTAGTTATTATTATGCTTATCAAATTTACCACACAAATGCATGGGACTAGACCTACGTTTGGTTCAAGTTTAATCGAATTGTAGGAACGTTCAAAATTTAGCTGTTTTGCACGGTTTTATTAAAGGAAGTTCGTTTCCCTTTTACACTGACTTGTAGTTATTATCACGTTTAGCAAATTTACCACACAAATGCATGGGTCAAGGCCTACCTTTGGTTCGAGTTTCGTGGAATTTTGAGAACATTCAAAATTTAGCTGTTTTGCATGGTTTTAGTAAAACAAGTTCGTTTCCCTTATACACTAGCTTTTATTTATTATTACGCTTTGCAAATTTACGACACAAACGAATGGGTGTAGACCAGTGTTTAGATCATGTTTCATGGAATTCTATGAACGTTAAATATTTAGCTGTTTTGCACGGTTTATTAAAGCAAGTTCGTTTTCATTTTTACACTAACTTGTAATTATAATTACGCTTAGTAAATTTACCACACAAATGCATGGGTCTAGACCACATTTGGGTCAAGTTTCGTGGAATTCTGAGAACGTTTGATACTAAGCTGTTTTGCACGATTTTTTTACAGCAAGTTCGTTTCCCTTTTACACTAACTTGTAGTTATTATTATGCTTATCAAATTTACCACACAAATGCATGGGACTAGACCTACGTTTGGTTGAAGTTTCATCGAATTGTAAGAACGTTCAATATTTAGCTGTTTTGCACGGTTTATTAAAGCAAGTTCGTTTCCATTTTTACACTAACTTGTAATTATAATTACGCTTAGCAAATTTACCACACAAATGCATGGGTCTAGACCATATTTGGGTCAAGTTTCGTGGAATTCTGAGAACGTTTGATACTAAGCTGTTTTGCAGGATTTTTTTAAAGCAAGTTCGTTTCCCTTTTACACTAACTTGTAGTTATTATTATGCTTATCAAATTTTCCACACAAATGCATGGGACTAAACCTACGTTTGGTTCAAGTTTCATCGAATTGTAAGAACGTTCAAAATTTAGCTGTTTTGCACGGTTTTATTAAAGGAAGTTCGTTTCCCTTTTACACTGACTTGTAGTTATTATTACGCTTAGCAAATTTACCTCACAAATGCATGGGTAAAGACCTACGTGTGGTTCGAGTTTCGTGGAATTCTGAGAACATTCAAAATTTAGCTGTTTTGCATGGTTTTAGTAAAGCAACTTCGTTTCCCTTATACACTAACTTTTATTTGTTATTACGCTTTGCAAATTTACGACACAAATGCATGGGTGTAGACCAATGTTTGGGTCAAGTTTCATGGAATTCTATGAACGTTCAATATTTAGCTGTTTTGCACGGTTTATTAAAGCAAGTTCGTTCCCATTTTTACACTAACTTGTAATTATAATTACGCTTAGCAAATTTACCACACAAATGCATGGGTCTAGACCACATTTTGGTCAAGTTTCGTGGAATTCTGAGAACGTTTGATACTAAGCTGTTTTGCAGGATTTTTTTAAAGCAAGTTCGTTTCCCTTTTACACTACTTGTAGTTATTATTATGCTTATCAAATTTACCACACAAATGCATGGGACTAGACCTACGTTTGGTTCAAGTTTCTTCGAATTGTGAGAACGTTCAAAACTTAGCTCTTTTGCACGGTTTTATTAAAGCAAGTTCGTTTCCCTTTTACAGTGACTTGTAGTTATTATTACGCTTAACAAATTTACCACACAAATGCATGGGTCAAGACCTACGTGTGGTTCGAGTTTCGTGGAATTCTGAGAACATTCAAAATTTAGCTGTTTTGCATGGTTTTAGTAAAGCAACTTCGTTTCCCTTATACACTAACTTTTATTTGTTATTACGCTTTGCAAATTTACGACACAAATGCATGGGTGTAGACCAATGTTTGGGTCATGTTTCATGGAATTTTATGAACGTTCAATAATTAGCTGTTTTGCACGGTTTATTAAAGCAAGTTCGTTTCCATTTTTACACTAACTTGTAATTATAATTACGCTTAGCAAATTTACCACACTAATGCATGGGTCTAGACCACATTTGGGTCAAGTTTCGTGGAATTCTGAGAACGTTTGATACTAAGCTGTTTTGCAGGATTTTTTTAAAGCAAGTTCGTTTCCCTTTTACACTAACTTGTAGTTATTATTATGCTTATCAAATTTACCACACAAATGCATGGGACTAGACCAACGTTTGGTTCAAGTTTCATCGAATTGTGAGAACGTTCAAAATTTAGCTATTTTGCACGGTTTTATTAAAGGAAGTTCGTTTCCCTTTTACACTGACTTGTAGTTATTATCACGCTTAACAAATTTACCACACAAATGCATGGGTCAAGACCTAACTTTGGTTCGAGTTTCGTGGAATTTTGAGAACATTCAAAATTTAGCTGTTTTGCATGGTTTTAGTAAAACAAGTTCGTTTCCCTTATACACTAGCTTTTATTTATTATTACGCTTTGCAAATTTACGACACAAACGAATGGGTGTAGACCAGCGTTTGGGTCAAGTTTCATGGAATTCTATAAACGTTCAATATTTAGCTGTTTTGCACGGTTTATTAAAGCAAGTTCGTTTCCATTTTTACACTAACTTGTAATTATAATTACGCTTAGCAAATTTACCACACAAATGCATGGGCCTAGACCACATTTGGGTCAAGTTTCGTGGAATTCTGAGAACGTTTGATACTAAGCTGTTTTGCACGATTTTTTTAAAGCAAGTTCGTTTCCCTTTTACACTACTTGTAGTTATTATTATGCTTATCAAATTTACCACACAAATGCATGGGACTAGACCTACGTTTGGTTCAAGTTTCTTCGAATTGTGAGAACGTTCAAAACTTAGCTCTTTTGCACGGTTTTATTAAAGCAAGTTCGTTTCCCTTTTACAGTGACTTGTAGTTATTATTACGCTTAACAAATTTACCACACAAATGCATGGGTCAAGACCTACGTGTGGTTCGAGTTTCGTGGAATTCTGAGAACATTCAAAATTTAGCTGTTTTGCATGGTTTTAGTAAAGCAACTTCGTTTCCCTTATACACTAACTTTTATTTGTTATTACGCTTTGCAAATTTACGACACAAATGCATGGGTGTATACCAATGTTTGGGTCATGTTTCATGGAATTCTATGAACGTTCAATATTTAGCTGTTTTGCACGGTTTATTAAAGCAATTTCGTTCCCATTTTTACACTAACTTGTAATTATAATTACGCTTAGCAAATTTACCACACAAATGCATGGGTCTAGACCACATTTTGGTCAAGTTTCGTGGAATTCTGAGAACGTTTGATACTAACCTGTTTTGCAGGATTTTTTTAAAGCAAGTTCGTTTCCCTTTTACACTAACTTGTAGTTATTATTATGCTTATCAAATTTACCACACAAATGCATGGGACTAAACCTACGTTTGGTTCAAGTTTCATCGAATTGTAAGAACGTTCAAAATTTAGCTGTTTTGCACGGTTTTATTAAAGGAAGTTCGTTTCCCTTTTACACTGACTTGTAGTTATTATCACGCTTAGCAAATTTACCACACAAATGCATGGGTCAAGGCCTACCTTTGGTTCGAGTTTCGTGGAATTTTGAGAACATTCAAAATTTAGCTGTTTTGCATGGTTTTAGTAAAACAAGTTCGTTTCCCTTATACACTAGCTTTTATTTATTATTACGCTTTGCAAATTTACGACACAAACGAATGGGTGTAGACCAGCGTTTGGGTCAAGTTTCATGGAATTCTATGAACATTCAATATTTAGCTGTTTTGCACGGTTTATTAAAGCAAGTTCGTTTCCATTTTTACACTAACTTGTAATTATAATTACGCTTAGCAAATTTACCACACTAATGCATGGGTCTAGACCACATTTGGGTCAAGTTTCGTGGAATTCTGAGAACGTTTGATACTAAGCTGTTTTGCAGGATTTTTTTAAAGCAAGTTCGTTTCCCTTTTACACTAACTTGTAGTTATTATTATGCTTATCAAATTTACCACACAAATGCATGGGACTAGACCAACGTTTGGTTCAAGTTTCATCGAATTGTGAGAACGTTCAAAATTTAGCTGTTTTGCACGGTTTTATTAAAGGAAGTTCGTTTCCCTTTTACACTGACTTGTAGTTATTATCACGCTTAACAAATTTACCACACAAATGCATGGGTCAAGACCTAACTTTGGTTCGAGTTTCGTGGAATTTTGAGAATATTCAAAATTTAGCTGTTTTGCATGGTTTTAGTAAAACAAGTTCGTTTCCCTTATACACTAGCTTTTATTTATTATTACGCTTTGCAAATTTACGACACAAACGAATGGGTGTAGACCAGCGTTTGGGTCAAGTTTCATGGAATTCTATGAACGTTCAATATTTAGCTGTTTTGCACGGTTTATTAAAGCAAGTTCGTTTCCATTTTTACACTAACTTGTAATTATAATTACGCTTAGCAAATTTACCACACAAATGCATGGGTCTACACCACATTTGGGTCAAGTTTCGTGGAATTCTGAGAACGTTTTATACTAAGCTGTTTTGCACGATTTTTTTAAAACAAGTTCGTTTCTCTTTTACACTACTTGTAGTTATTATTATGCTTATCAAATTTACCACACAAATGCATGGGACTAGACCTACGTTTGGTTCAAGTTTCATCGAATTGTAAGAACGTTCAAAATTTAGCTGTTTTGCACGGTTTTATTAAAGGAAGTTCGTTTCCCTTTTACACTGACTTGTAGTTATTATCACGCTTAGCAAATTTACCACACAAATGCATGGGTCAAGGCCTACCTTTGGTTCGAGTTTCGTGGAATTTTGAGAACATTCAAAATTTAGCTGTTTTGCATGGTTTTAGTAAAACAAGTTCGTTTCCCTTATACACTAGCTTTTATTTATTATTACGCTTTGCAAATTTACGACACAAACGAATGGGTGTAGACCAGCGTTTAGGTCAAGTTTCATGGAATTCTATGAACGTTCAATATTTAGCTGTTTTGCACGGTTTATTAAAGCAAGTTCGTTTTCATTTTTACACTAACTTGTAATTATAATTACGCTTAGTAAATTTACCACACAAATGCATGGGTCTAGACCACATTTGGGTCAAGTTTCGTGGAATTCTGAGAACGTTTGATACTAAGCTGTTTTGCACGATTTTTTTAAAGCAAGTTCGTTTCCCTTTTACACTAACTTGTAGTTATTATTATGCTTATCAAATTTACCACACAAATGCATGGGACTAGACCTACGTTTGGTTCAAGTTTCATCGAATTGTAAGAACGTTCAATATTTAGCTGTTTTGCACGGTTTATTAAAGCAAGTTCGTTTCCATTTTTACACTAACTTGTAATTATAATTACGCTTAGCAAATTTACCACACAAATGCATGGGTCTAGACCATATTTGGGTCAAGTTTCGTGGAATTCTGAGAACGTTTGATACTAAGCTGTTTTGCAGGATTTTTTTAAAGCAAGTTCGTTTCCCTTTTACACTAACTTGTAGTTATTATTATGCTTATCAAATTTACCACACAAATGCATGGGACTAAACCTACGTTTGGTTCAAGTTTCATCGAATTGTAAGAACGTTCAAAATTTAGCTGTTTTGCACGGTTTTATTAAAGGAAGTTCGTTTCCCTTTTACACTGACTTGTAGTTATTATTACGCTTAGCAAATTTACCACACAAATGCATGGGTAAAGACCTACGTGTGGTTCGAGTTTCGTGGAATTCTGAGAACATTCAAAATTTAGCTGTTTTGCATGGTTTTAGTAAAGCAACTTCGTTTCCCTTATACACTAACTTTTATTTGTTATTACGCTTGGCAAATTTACGACACAAATGCATGGGTGTAGACCAATGTTTGGGTCAAGTTTCATGGAATTCTATGAACGTTCAATATTTAGCTGTTTTGCACGGTTTATTAAAGCAAGTTCGTTCCCATTTTTACACTAACTTGTAATTATAATTACGCTTAGCAAATTTACCACACAAATGCATGGGTCTAGACCACATTTTGGTCAAGTTTCGTGGAATTCTGAGAACGTTTGATACTAAGCTGTTTTGCACGATTTTTTTAAAGCAAGTTCGTTTCCCTTTTACACTAACTTGTAGTTATTATTATGCTTATCAAATTTACCACACAAATGCATGGGACTAGACCTACGTTTGGTTCAAGTTTCATCGAATTGTAAGAACGTTCAATATTTAGCTGTTTTGCACGGTTTATTAAAGCAAGTTCGTTTCCATTTTTACACTAACTTGTAATTATAATTACGCTTAGCAAATTTACCACACAAATGCATGGGTCTAGACCATATTTGGGTCAAGTTTCGTGGAATTCTGAGAACGTTTGATACTAAGCTGTTTTGCAGGATTTTTTTAAAGCAAGTTCGTTTCCCTTTTACACTAACTTGTAGTTATTATTATGCTTATCAAATTTACCACACAAATGCATGGGACTAAACCTACGTTTGGTTCAAGTTTCATCGAATTGTAAGAACGTTCAAAATTTAGCTGTTTTGCACGGTTTTATTAAAGGAAGTTCGTTTCCCTTTTACACTGACTTGTAGTTATTATCACGCTTAGCAAATTTACCACACAAATGCATGGGTCAAGGCCTACCTTTGGTTCGAGTTTCGTGGAATTTTGAGAACATTCAAAATTTAGCTGTTTTGCATGGTTTTAGTAAAACAAGTTCGTTTCCCTTATACACTAGCTTTTATTTATTATTACGCTTTGCAAATTTACGACACAAACGAATGGGTGTAGACCAGCGTTTGGGTTAAGTTTCATGGAATTCTATGAACGTTCAATATTTAGCTGTTTTGCACGGTTTATTAAAGCAAGTTCGTTTCCATTTTTACACTAACTTGTAATTATAATTACGCTTAGCAAATTTACCACACTAATACATGGGTCTAGACCACATTTGGGTCAAGTTTCGTGGAATTCTGAGAACGTTTGATACTAAGCTGTTTTGCAGGATTTTCTTAAAGCAAGTTCGTTTCCCTTTTACACTAACTTGTAGTTATTATTATGCTTATCAAATTTACCACACAAATGCATGGGACTAGACCAACGTTTGGTTCAAGTTTCATCGAATTGTGAGAACGTTCAAAATTTAGCTGTTTTGCACGGTTTTATTAAAGGAAGTTCGTTTTCCTTTTACACTGACTTGTAGTTATTATCACGCTTAACAAATTTACCACACAAATGCATGGGTCAAGACCTAACTTTGGTTCGAGTTTCGTGGAATTTTGAGAACATTCAAAATTTAGCTGTTTTGCATGGTTTTAGTAAAACAAGTTCGTTTCCCTTATACACTAGCTTTTATTTATTATTACGCTTTGCAAATTTACGACACAAACGAATGGGTGTAGACCAGCGTTTGGGTCAAGTTTCATGGAATTCTATGAACGTTCAATATTTAGCTGTTTTGCACGGTTTATTAAAGCAAGTTCGTTTCCATTTTTACACTAACTTGTAATTATAATTACGCTTAGCAAATTTACCACACAAATGCATGGGTCTACACCACATTTGGGTCAAGTTTCGTGGAATTCTGAGAACGTTTGATACTAAGCTGTTTTGCACGATTTTTTTAAAGCAAGTTCGTTTCCCTTTTACACTACTTGTAGTTATTATTATGCTTATCAAATTTACCACACAAATGCATGGGACTAGACCTACGTTTGGTTCAAGTTTCTTCGAATTGTGAGAACGTTCAAAACTTAGCTCTTTTGCACGGTTTTATTAAAGCAAGTTCGTTTCCCTTTTACAGTGACTTGTAGTTATTATTACGCTTAACAAATTTACCACACAAATGCATGGGTCAAGACCTACGTGTGGTTCGAGTTTCGTGGAATTCTGAGAACATTCAAAATTTAGCTGTTTTGCATGGTTTTAGTAAAGCAACTTCGTTTCCCTTATACACTAACTTTTATTTGTTATTACGCTTTGCAAATTTACGACACAAATGCATGGGTGTAGACCAATGTTTGGGTCATGTTTCATGGAATTCTATGAACGTTCAATAATTAGCTGTTTTGCACGGTTTATTAAAGCAAGTTCGTTTCCATGTTTACACTAACTTGTAATTATAATTACGCTTAGCAAATTTACCACACAAATGCATGGGTCTAGACCACATTTTGGTCAAGTTTCGTGGAATTCTGAGAACGTTTGATACTAAGCTGTTTTGCACGATTTTTTTAAAGCAAGTTCGTTTCCCTTTTACACTAACTTGTAGTTATTATTATGCTTATCAAATTTACCACACAAATGCATGGGACTAGACCTACGTTTGGTTCAAGTTTCATCGAATTGTAAGAACGTTCAAAATTTAGCTGTTTTGCACGGTTTTATTAAAGGAAGTTCGTTTCCCTTTTACACTGACTTGTAGTTATTATCACGCTTAGCAAATTTACCACACAAATGCATGGGTCAAGACCTAACTTTGGTTCGAGTTTCGTGGAATTTTGAGAACATTCAAAATTTAGCTGTTTTGCATGGTTTAAGAAAAACAAGTTCGTTTCCCTTATACACTAGCTTTTATTTATTATTACGCTTTGCAAATTTACGACACAAACGAATGGGTGTAGACCAGCGTTTGGGTCAAGTTTCATGGAATTCTATTAACGTTCAATATTTAGCTGTTTTGCACGGTTTATTAAAGCAAGTTCGTTTCCATTTTTACACTAACTTGTAATTATAATTACGCTTAGCAAATTTACCACACAAATGCATGGGTCTAGACCACATTTGGGTCAAGTTTCGTGGAATTCTGAGAACGTTTGATACTAAGCTGTTTTGCACGATTTTTTTAAAGCAAGTTCGTTTCCCTTTTACACTAACTTGTAGTTATTATTATGCTTATCAAATTTACCACACAAATGCATGGGACTAGACCTACGTTTGGTTCAAGTTTCTTCGAATTGTGAGAACGTTCAAAACTTAGCTCTTTTGCACGGTTTTATTAAAGCAAGCTCGTTTCCCTTTTACAGTGACTTGTAATTATTATCACGCTTAGCAAATTTACCACACAAATGCATGGGTCAAGGCCTACCTTTGGTTCGAGTTTCGTGGAATTTTGAGAACATTCAAAATTTAGCTGTTTAGCATGGTTTAAGAAAAACAAGTTCGTTTCCCTTATACACTAGCTTTTATTTATTATTACGCTTTGCAAATTTACGACACAAACGAATGGTGTAGACCAGCGTTTGGGTCAAGTTTCATGGAATTCTATTAACGTTCAATATTTAGCTGTTTTGCACGGTTTATTAAAGCAAGTTCGTCTCCATTTTTACACTAACTTGTAATTATAATTACGCTTAGCAAATTTACCACACAAATGCATGGGTCTAGACCACATTTGGGTCAAGTTTCGTGGAATTCTGAGAACGTTTGATACTAAGCTGTTTTGCAGGATTTTTTTAAAGCAAGTTCGTTTCCCTTTTACACTAACTTGTAGTTATTATTATGCTTATCAAATTTACCACACAAATGCATGGGACTAGACCTACGTTTGGTTCAAGTTTCATCGAATTGTAAGAACGTTCAAAATTTAGCTGTTTTGCACGGTTTTATTAAAGGAAGTTCGTTTCCCTTTTACACTGACTTGTAGTTATTATCACGCTTAGCAAATTTACCACACAAATGCATGGGTCAAGGCCTACCTTTGGTTCGAGTTTCGTGGAATTTTGAGAACATTCAAAATTTAGCTGTTTTGCATGGTTTTAGTAAAACAAGTTCGTTTCCCTTATACACTAGCTTTTATTTATTATTACGCTTTGCAAATTTACGACACAAACGAATGGGTGTAGACCAGCGTTTAGATCAAGTTTCATGGAATTCTATGAACGTTCAATATTTAGCTGTTTTGCACGGTTTATTAAAGCAAGTTCGTTTTCATTTTTACACTAACTTGTAATTATAATTACGCTTAGTAAATTTACCACACAAATGCATGGGTCTAGACCACATTTGGGTCAAGTTTCGTGGAATTCTGAGAACGTTTGATACTAAGCTGTTTTGCACGATTTTTTTACAGCAAGTTCGTTTCCCTTTTACACTAACTTGTAGTTATTATTATGCTTATCAAATTTACCACACAAATGCATGGGACTAGACCTACGTTTGGTTCAAGTTTCATCGAATTGTAAGAACGTTCAATATTTAGCTGTTTTGCACGGTTTATTAAAGCAAGTTCGTTTCCATTTTTACACTAACTTGTAATTATAATTACGCTTAGCAAATTTACCACACAAATGCATGGGTCTAGACCATATTTGGGTCAAGTTTCGTGGAATTCTGAGAACGTTTGATACTAAGCTGTTTTGCAGGATTTTTTTAAAGCAAGTTCGTTTCCCTTTTACACTAACTTGTAGTTATTATTATGCTTATCAAATTTTCCACACAAATGCATGGGACTAAACCTACGTTTGGTTCAAGTTTCATCGAATTGTAAGAACGTTCAAAATTTAGCTGTTTTGCACGGTTTTATTAAAGGAAGTTCGTTTCCCTTTTACACTGACTTGTAGTTATTATTACGCTTAGCAAATTTACCACACAAATGCATGGGTAAAGACCTACGTGTGGTTCGAGTTTCGTGGAATTCTGAGAACATTCAAAATTTAGCTGTTTTGCATGGTTTTAGTAAAGCAACTTCGTTTCCCTTATACACTAACTTTTATTTGTTATTACGCTTTGCAAATTTACGACACAAATGCATGGGTGTAGACCAATGTTTGGGTCAAGTTTCATGGAATTCTATGAACGTTCAATATTTAGCTGTTTTGCACGGTTTATTAAAGCAAGTTCGTTCCCATTTTTACACTAACTTGTAATTATAATTACGCTTAGCAAATTTACCACACAAATGCATGGGTCTAGACCACATTTTGGTCAAGTTTCGTGGAATTCTGAGAACGTTTGATACTAAGCTGTTTTGCAGGATTTTTTTAAAGCAAGTTCGTTTCCCTTTTACACTACTTGTAGTTATTATTATGCTTATCAAATTTACCACACAAATGCATGGGACTAGACCTACGTTTGGTTCAAGTTTCTTCGAATTGTGAGAACGTTCAAAACTTAGCTCTTTTGCACGGTTTTATTAAAGCAAGTTCGTTTCCCTTTTACAGTGACTTGTAGTTATTATTACGCTTAACAAATTTACCACACAAATGCATGGGTCAAGACCTACGTGTGGTTCGAGTTTCATGGAATTCTGAGAACATTCAAAATTTAGCTGTTTTGCATGGTTTTAGTAAAGCAACTTCGTTTCCCTTATACACTAACTTTTATTTGTTATTACGCTTTGCAAATTTACGACACAAATGCATGGGTGTAGACCAATGTTTGGGTCATGTTTCATGGAATTTTATGAACGTTCAATAATTAGCTGTTTTGCACGGTTTATTAAAGCAAGTTCGTTTCCATTTTTACACTAACTTGTAATTATAATTACGCTTAGCAAATTTACCACACTAATGCATGGGTCTAGACCACATTTGGGTCAAGTTTCGTGGAATTCTGAGAACGTTTGATACTAAGCTGTTTTGCAGGATTTTTTTAAAGCAAGTTCGTTTCCCTTTTACACTAACTTGTAGTTATTATTATGCTTATCAAATTTACCACACAAATGCATGGGACTAGACCAACGTTTGGTTCAAGTTTCATCGAATTGTGAGAACGTTCAAAATTTAGCTATTTTGCACGGTTTTATTAAAGGAAGTTCGTTTCCCTTTTACACTGACTTGTAGTTATTATCACGCTTAACAAATTTACCACACAAATGCATGGGTCAAGACCTAACTTTGGTTCGAGTTTCGTGGAATTTTGAGAACATTCAAAATTTAGCTGTTTTGCATGGTTTTAGTAAAACAAGTTCGTTTCCCTTATACACTAGCTTTTATTTATTATTACGCTTTGCAAATTTACGACACAAACGAATGGGTGTAGACCAGCGTTTGGGTCAAGTTTCATGGAATTCTATAAACGTTCAATATTTAGCTGTTTTGCACGGTTTATTAAAGCAAGTTCGTTTCCATTTTTACA